>NC_137710.1:12759256-13359256 GCF_964034855.1 Anser brachyrhynchus | reverse complement strand
TGTCTTGTGCTTGTCACTTAAACTGCAAGCACACTAGTTCCTTTAACCTAGCACCATAATGTGATATTTGTTCTTCAGTTATTCTAGTCAAGGAGAGGTGGGGGAGGAGATGAAAAGGAATTCTCTAACTCAGCAAGTTCCACAGAAACGGAGTTCAGCAAATTATTGGTGCTTTAATAAGAGTCCTCTGCATTTCTCTACAACCCGAGGCAAACAACTTCACATAGAGGAGGGGAAAAGTGCCAGCTTTAAAACCTGCAGGGAGCAATGGGAAAGTACTTAGGTCTTAATTTTTGATCCACATCTGATTAAAAAGGCAGTTCCATCTAATATTTTCAGTTCAAGAAGTCTGACTTGTAGCAACATGCATGTTGTCTACATGATGATTTACATTTTTGAAGCAGTCAGGTGACAATAGACTGTTTTCTTAGAAATCATTGTCCTTAGTAGTTTAGAGATATAGATCTTAGTTCAGAATTCTCAAGGTGCCTTCAAACTGAAGCACATTTATCGCTGTGATCTGCTGTTTTACCATCAGTAAAACAGCACAAAGTTGCAGAGTAAAGGATATAATGAGATTAATTCTGTCTGAAAAGGTTGTATTGTAGAAACTCTTCTAGCGTGTATTTTGGTTAAAATAATTACGAATTACAGTTGCAAAAGGGTTTGGAGGCAGGTGTTAGTTCACCTGTGGTTTTGCATGGGTGAGATTACAGTTAAGCAGTTTCTATTAGTAGTGGTTGAATTTAGGACTAGCACCTGATTTTTTGCCAGCTTAATTAATACTCCAATAAAATCCAGCTCCAATTTATCCAGTATGTTTTCTGTCTTTCTGCATGCACCTACAGAGTAAGACTAGTGGGAATCAAGGTGAATGCAAATCAGGTGCCAGCTGAATGCATTCTGTTCCTGTTCCACACAAGATCTGTTCAGATTTTAAATTTCTTGGAGCAAGAAGATGGCTCTTGTAGATTCTACTACTTCTGGCCACGGCTTCACATGAAACATTTAACGTAACTATTGAAACGAGTAGTACTGTCTTCCATATATGTATGAATTATCACCATTTGGAGAAGTGGGTTACAGTGGGGTAAAAGTCCCAGGTGTCTAGCCCGTGTAGCATCCTAAGCTGTTGATGCCGTCATATGCATAAAAATGCATACATTAGTTGTGTAAGGTGACACTGGTTATGCTGCATCCACATCTTCACAGTGAAAAATGCAAATGATTTGCAAATTACAGTTATAGGGCTGCTCAGTAATAACTTTCAAAGTTGTGCTGAGGAAATAAACGTGTTCATACCTGGTCCTAATTTATCTAAATCCCTAATGCTTTAAGAGGCACATTAAATTTAAAAAAAAAAAAAAAGGCAATTCTCTGTGGTAGTTATGAGTAAGCAAAGGTAACACACCTCTTTTCATTTCTTTATTTCTGGTTTGTATGCTTAAGTGCTTCTGTCAGCCTCCCAGCTTGGCTTTTGGTCGCTCGTCTCAACCAGTGTAACGGCGAGGACCAGCCAGCAGAGGTTACCACAGCATTTGGATAAAAGCTGGCGTCAGGCTGGCAGATGGCCCTCAGAGCTGCATTGCACTCAGCGTGAGGCAGGAAAGCCTAGAACAAAAGTCACTACAGTGCTCCAGGAAAACGCGTGGTGTGACCTGTCTGGAATCACTCCTGCACCTCGGGCCGTGGGCTGCCAAACCCAGAAAATGGACTCAATGGGGAGGGCTGCCTGGGTTTTTGACCTGTTGGGCACTCGTGTTTTTGCTGCGTGCTTTGCAGGAAAATAGCTATGGTAATGCGGGCAACCTGAGTGATGCCCACTGTGCTAAATATTAATTAAAAAACATCTGACCGTCAGAGCAGAGGCAGCTGGAGGCAGGCGCCGGGCCATGGCCCTGTCACGGAGGCACCACACAGGCCTGCCCCGCCCCGCCCCGCTTCCCGCCTTTTTCCCCTCACTCTCGGGCGGGACGAGGCGAACCGGGCCCCGGGATGGAGGCTGTCAGGCAGGACCGGACCCTCCGACCGGCTTTCTGCCGCTCATGGAGCTCTGTGACCGGCTCCAGACCACCGAGCGTCCTCTCCCCCTCTGCGCGACAGTGCGGCCTGCTGGTTCCTCCATGGCAGCTCTGACTGGAAAAAAACCAGGTAAGGCAGCGTGCCCTTTCAGCGGTGTCTCGGCAGCTTGAGGTCTCACAGAGACACACATCAGCAGCGCTCTAACCTGTGTCAACACTGAGGTGCTGCTTTATTTCAAAAGTATTTTTGTTTACGCTCACTTGGAAGTAACCCCGGAGTGACTGGCTACAGCTGAACCAGCCTGCTGTGGTATTTTGGTTCAAACGAGCCCGTAAGCCCGTATTTTGAAGTGGAATTAAGTGTTGACCTCCCTGCTCTCCCATTGCATCTCTGGTGCACCAGGAGCAGGCCGCGTGCTGCAGGGTGTGAGGCAGGCAGCTCGGTGCTGCAGGAAACCGAGCGCCCCAGCCCCTCACGGCTCTGTTTTCCTCCTCCCTTTTCCCAGCCGCTCACCACAGAGAGCTCTGTTTCTGCTTTTTAACCTTCCACCACCCTAAACCTGCTTTCATTTTTCTTCTCTCAGCTCGCTGGCTGCTCTAGTTTCTCACGATTTTTTTTTCCCCTCAAGGCCCTTGTATCTTTTCTCCTTTTCCCTGTGTTGCCTTGGATCTGTCTCAGCTGCAGTTATTGAAGGTTGCAATGGAATAGCAGAAATCCTCACTCCTAGAGGAAATGTTGCTTTTCTAAGTAAGAAAAGGTATTGTAGTACTCCCTCTTGCTTTTGAGGCAAAAGGATATCCTTCTAATGGAGGAGGCTCCATTTTCAATTTCTCTTCAGCGCACTTTAATCTGGTGCTAGCTGTAGCTTTCAACTCTGGGTCCACCTTTGCTTTGAATATTTATGCAAACTCATAGTATCACAGTTGCAATACATGTTAAAAAGCATACCACCACCTAACCAGAGTTTTGGGCGATAAAACTGGTGCTCTCCCTGGCACCCATGCTGTCAGCTGGTCTAGGAAGCAGAGCATGAACTTTGCTGCGTTTGTCCCTGGGAGCTCACGTCTTGGAGCTGGTTCCCACTCCGCAAACGCATCTCTAATATATGGGGTTTTGCTTTAGTAAGCATACGGTTACTTTTTTTAGAATCACTCTGTTTGAAAGTTACTGAAAACTGGTAGAAAGCATTCTGGTAGAAACCTTCACTGAAGAAATCATTTGGCCTAATTATGATATCCTGCGTTGCTGCCAACAGCATGTGAGGCTTGTTTACAGGATAAATATGGCTTATGAAAAAGGAAAGTGTACACGCTATCTGGTCTCAATCTTTCATCACGAAAGGCTTATATTTAGCATTTGTTGTAATGCCAAAATGTCACCAGCATTGGTAATACATTCGTTTTAGTAGTTACTTAATTTTTTTCCGTTATCTCAAAATGAACCCTGATGAGTTGAACTCATGGACCTTCATCTCACCGCATGAGAGTCCAGCTCTGTGCTGAAACGTAATTCCACAAAAATTTATGAACAATGATCTCCTTTGCTTAGTGACACGTATGAAGACTAATTCTCAGTGCTCAACACGCTTTTTTTCCTGTCTTGCTAGTCTGTAAATTGAAGCTGGGCTCTGTCTGGATCATGCATATTCCTACTGATGAAAGATTTGCAGTTGGAAGTGAGATGATTTAGTGATGATACGTGATCACAAACAGCGGTGTTAAATGCTACAAGTTCTAACCCCAAGTGTTCAGCAGTTGCAAGTGAGGTCTGCTTCTCCCACCATAATTAATTTAAAAATAAGGGAGAAATTGTATTTTTTTATTGTCTGAAGATGGAGTACTGAAGTTGCAGAGCTCTTAAGTTCCTCTCTACTACTGTAGAGGTCTCATTTTCCCTTCTTGTGTAAAAAATTAGGTTTCTCTGGCCACCTCACTTCAGCAGCTGCTAGTGGAAAAGAAGCAACAAATGAAAACCATGAAAAAAAAATGTGAGAGTTAGCACCAATGACAGCCCTGTTATTTCTGCATTATGAGTGAAATAGAAATCAAACCTATACGGACTTTTTTCTGTACAGCAAATGGAAATTCCTTTAGTATTTTTTCTTTGTGAAATAGAAATCAAACCTATAAGGGCTTATTTTTTTTTTCTGTACATCAAATGGAAAATCCTTTAGTGGTGGTTTTCTTTCTTTGTTTTTTTTGGTCGTATACAGGTTATACTCAGCTACAGAAAATCTGTTAAGGAGCTATAATTTTTATAAAGTCAAATTTTCTGATCCTGAGTCCTACAACTCAGAGAATGATGGTGGCAGGTGGAATTCCTTCGAAATTTAATAATTGCTGTAAGTTGGGTAAAGTCTGAGAGCTTTGGACCTCATCAGGATTCTCCTTGACTTCCTGCCAGCTGGCTTGCAGGTAGGTTCCGTATGAAGAGACGATATATTCTGTCCTCAAAACAGGGCTTCCAGTGAAAATGCTGCAAGGAACCAGGCTATTTAAACAAATTAAGCTATCTATTTGTGAGCATCAGTGAAACATTTTGTGATGTTACACTATATGCACTTGTCATGGTCCTGCCACATCAAGGTTAGAGTGGGAAGGTGACTAGCTGGCAGTCACTTAATCAAACAGAAATCTTGATTTTTCAGGTAACCCAGGCAGGGTGAGGCTTGCATGCTCCGTTGCTTTTAACAACCAGATAATGAATATGCTTTCCAGAATTCGTGTTTCTCATAGTGGAAGCAGCAGCTGCATGTGATCTGTGTCGCTGTCAAAGGAAAGTGAGATGTAGTTAATTCCGGTCGACACAACAAAGATGTATTGATCAGGGCTCTCCTTGCAGTGGTTGAATATCTGCAATAGCAATGGCTGGGACAATGCAACAAGCTGGGATGGCAAAACCAAATACACATTGTCTTGATACTGAAGGTGAGAGGGCTTACCACCTCGCTTCAGTGCTGAGCATCAGCAGCTCTTGGGCAGTTCTGTGCCAGTCTTCAGAGGGTCTGTAAGATGCTAAAATCAAGTGAAAAGGACACATGTTTGACATGTCATTATAAGTACGCTTCATTTGTAGCTAAAGGGTTATTCTCGTGGATTCTGTACAAACAGCTTGCAGTGGATCGGTTCCATGTGATTGTAAAAAACAAAAAAACAACAGTTAATGACATCTGGATGAAGTTAACTGAGCTGCTTACAGAGGTACTGAATGTTGCAAGAATTATATGGGGTGGATGTATACATTATGTTTCCTCTGCTCCTTCTGTGCTAGTAGTACTTGGATGTGGATGTTTATGTGCTACATATTTAGTAGTTTTTATATTGCAGTGTATTTTTTAATGCAAAGCTAAAAATCCTTGTATGCTGGTTTTGTAATAAAAACTGTAATTACTGTTTTTATTTCTGCAGAGGTACCTAAATCGCTGTCCGTCTTCCCGCTTTTTCTTCTTGCCTGTTTCCCTTAATAGCTGTACGTACTTTTCTTTTGTTCATATGTTGTACAGAAGAAAAATGGACACCAACAGGTTTGCTAATTACTATAAAATTCTTCCCAGCCTTGTTCTGTTCAGATCATTCCATTAGCTAAAGTAATGGAGTGCAATGGCATGATGACTCTCACGCTTTTCATTATACGAGGTTTTTCTGGTGCAATATATTACTGGGATTGTCTTCTAGGGCTGTCACCAATAGCTTTTGATTTTCCACACCTGCTGTTTTCTTTTTATCTCAGCGTTTCTTTTTAGCTGCTACAGTAATGTTCCTTATCTTTCCTAAATGACTTTTAAGGGCACAGTACTGTTAGCCCCTTGCTTCCTCAGTTCTTGCTAGGAACTAGTAAAGCTGAGTGAGCATTGGTGCGGTGAATACCTCGAAGGACAGTCCTTTGACCAGCGTCAGTCCTCTCATTCACATCAGTGGGCTCGTTCCTGTTAGTTTCAAGTTTTTACTACTAGATGCAAAGGCAAGGTCTTTACCCTCGCTGCATCATTTTGCTACTGACGCCTGTTTTTCCATCCTCGATACAACCTATCAGGACTGTCAATGTCATCTTCTTCAGCTGTATTTACTGCAGCATACTTTGTGTCTCATCACTGTGATTATATTAGCTCCAGTGATTGTGCTTTCACCTCATTACTGAAATAAAGTTAACGTTAATGAGAGTCATGCAGCTAAACCTTTGCTCACCTCTCTGGAAATTTATTCTAATGATGAAAAGGAGATGCATGTAGATCTGTTTAAAAGCGAGCTGGCTTTTTTTCCCCACCCCCGTCTAGCTGCCTACCAAGTCCAGTGTTAAATAAAGTATTTTGTTACTAAGTGCAGATGATGCAAAAGAATCCAAATGCATTATAGAAGATTAGTGACAAATGATATTGGTTAAGCACCGGTCTATGTACTGGTATGCTGCAGAATTCTTTTATGACCCAAATTTCTGTGTTGCTGCTGTGTCTGTGAAGGCTTTCTCATATCTGCCTCCCACAATAAATTAGCTATAAGGCACTTGGAGATTCTAGAGGGTATGCTAGGAAAGCTGAAGATATTATTTTGTGTAACAGTAATTGCACCTATAAATGAGATGTAGCATTGAGGGAGAGATGGAAATTGTTTACAACAAACACAACAAGGCTTTGAGCTAAAAGGAGAAATATATCTAGATAAGCAAAAGTTAATGAGATGAGACAAATGTGCATGATGCATGTGCTAAGCAAAGAGGCTCACGAGATCTTTTTCTGATCAGAATTTAGATTTACAAGAGCAGTCATTTTACTACTGCTTGCTGCTAGGAGAGCCATATCAGTAGAGGTGGGTCTTTTTTGTTTGTTTTGGTTGGTTTTTGTGAAATGTTAGAGAACAAGAATTCTCTTTTCATTAGATCCTCGTACAAGCAGCTACCATGACATGGTTCCAGTCCTGTCTGAGGTCACTGTCTGCTGCAGTAGCAGAGGTTAACGAGAAAGATGGTGATATTGACTAAAAGGAATACATCCTCTGAATCAACCTTGTTGTTTCATGTTTTCCTTAAATATCCCCTCCTCATGTATCAAACTGAAGTGAGCCTGGTGTAGTTTAAGATGTCCAAAGTGGTTCTTGCAGAAAATTTGCATGTATATTACAGAGCTCTTATCAAAAAGTCAACATGTTGTTCACCCAAGACAATGTTGTGAACAGACAAACCTCTTTTGTTTTCAAAAGCATGAAGATATGTCTTGCTAAAAAAAATACCCCAGGACTGTACAGTGAGTAGCATATTTTAGACCCCAAAATGTTCTCAAATGCTTGCTTCAGGGTTTCAAAGAAAAAATAATCCAAGAATCACCAAAGCCTGGTGACTGAGAAGAGGGACTGAAATACAGTACTGTAGTGATAATCATGTTTTGACCTATTTCAGATTCCAGGGTGTAGAAGTATTTTCTCTCTTGTACAGGTTTGTGATTTTTACCAGAGTTCACAAGGCAGGGTATGTAGCCTTGTCACCAAAAGAGAAGCTTTCTAATAGGAAGGTTGTTTAAGTTAGCCTTTTCAAATGTCAAAATCCTAAACAAAATAGATAAAGTTGGATGAAGGTAACCCTTTACAAAGGTTGTGAAATAACATTATCGCCCTTTGGCAGAGGGAGAAATTGAAACACGGTGTTTAGGAGACATCGTTCTTGACAGGCGATGGAGCACGAGCAGGTTTGAGCGTAGCATCCAAACCTGGCCCCTAGATTGCTGTCCTGTTCTGCCTTCTGGAGATTTCTACCTTCTCTTTCTGAGCTTGTAACTGTAGACATGAGTCAGTGCTATCTCCAGGCACAACAGCCGCAAGCTATTTTGGAGTATATCAGGTTGAAAAGTGCCTTATGAAATAATTTGTGTCACGTTTAATTGGAGAGATTTTTAAAAGACCCTATTCTAAACCAGCTTTTGGTATAGACACAAACAAAATGAAATAGCTTCTGTGTAAGAAAGGTGGATTAAATCATTTTCAGCTCGTTTCATGGTCATTCCTACTGCTCCAGCAAGCACTCTGTTTTGAAAATAGTCTATCAGCTGCAGGTATTCACTTCAGTTTGCTCTTTTTTCCTTTATGTGCACATCCCCCTCTTCTCCCACCTGCTTCCCAGCTTGGCTTTTCCTCATCTCGGTGCCCAGGAAATGCCAGTGTCTGGTTGAATGAGCTCTGCTATAAATCAAAGTGTCATCACTTAGCTGGTAAAAGTGATTTAATTAATGCGTCATGCCATCCCAGGAGCCTCTCCCCACCTGACTGCTAATCAACCTTCATCAGCAGGAGGAAAACGTAGCCCTTCTTAGAACTGTGCAGGAGAGACCGAAGGGAAGACAGTTAATTGCAGCTTCAGAGATCAGTCTTGTCACTTGTCTCTAATCTGCAGGCTGTTTCTTGAAATACTGCTGTCCAGGTCTCTTACAAGCCGCGTTTAACTTAATTCATAGAGAAATTATCTAGTATAATATCAGCAATCACTTTCCATCAAAAATGGATTTGGCAGATGAGACATTCAGCAGCATCCTATTGTGCACTTAAGTATTGAAGTAACTTCTACGTCCTGTTTTAATTGGAATGAGCAGTTTATACATAAATAGTTCCCAGTACCATGGATGCACTTCATAGGTCGTGCTGTGCAGTTACCGCTGCAGGTCACTGGGCCAAAAATGCTCATGCCAGTATGAAATTACAGGGCAGGTATTGGTAGGTACTGGTATCCTTTGTCAGCTGCCGAATAAATAGTTGGTGATACAGGTACATACGTTTCATGCTGATCATTTCTGTGCAAGGCAGAGCACCATTTCAGTTTGGTGTCCCCACTTGGTGTGGGATCTGTAGTAATGGGAGAATCAGCCTCCATCTACGGGATAACATGAACAGAAGGAGAGTTTAGGGCGTGTTGTATATGAAATTTTTCATATTTATGTAGAAAATCAAGATAATAATGGAAAACAGCACTTGTAGGAAGCAGTGTTTTTATGGTGGCTATAACACCGAGTCAGGTGTCCTGCTTTCTGGGTTTGGACACTCCCAACTACCCAATGACCATGAGAAAGATGCTTCACTAGTTTGTATCCAGGTTTGCCCCAGCTGTGATGTTGTCTGCTAGAGAACAGTCTTACGACAGGACAGGTTCTGTTCTCTCCTGAAATAACCGATTGTGCTGAAGCAGGTGGGCCTGCACCACCTTCTGCAAGGTTCAATAAGATGAACAGCCGTGCACCCGGAGTTGTTTTACGGTCTGTGGGCCAGTGGGATGACAGCAGTGCTGTGTGAGAGTTTCAGCCTTAATACTGCGGGTACTAGGGGGTAGCTCTCTGCTTTTGGAGCCTACGACAGTGTCTCAGTGTGGCTTTTGGGTGAGCCTTGGAGTGGGAGAGGAGCTTGGCCCCACTAACCTAGCGTAGGTTAAAAGCTGCTCCAAGAGGTAGGATGTATGAGCTGGGTTTGGCTGTGCCATGATGGGGCACTTCCAAATATCCCCGAACAGCTTAGGATGAAACCACCTGGCCTGTGTGTATGAGGCACGCTCTTTAATCCTTCCTGGGAGGGCCTGCCCCGCAGCCAGCTGACCGCACTGCCTTGTCGTGCTCCTCACCCTGTCTCGTGGCAGGCGGTGCGGATGAGTCAGCTGCACGCTCTGTGCAGTGACGCTAACTCAGTTCCATCTCTGCATTGTCTCGCGGTGCACGAGATGGGCACCCGGAGCCACAGCCGCAAGGTTGGGTGCTCTGCAATCTGACCAGAGTAATTGCCATTATGGTTAAGCAGCTGTTTCCTTTGTAAGTCCATAATTTTGAGGGTTTATTACGTGGACATAAAAGTCCTCTCCAGGCAGAGATTTGGCAGGCAAAGCCCAGCCGGGGAGCTGTTTAATCATTTGTTTGTTTGGTTTTGCATCTGTTGGGCAATTTTTTTTTTTTTTTGGTATTTTGTATACTAGGCAGCAAAAGATACAACTGCAGTCATTTTCAGTTGCTTACCATTAAGGTCTTTATCAACATTCATTTTATTAGTGGTCAGTTATGATTTCTTTGAATAAATGTATATTACTATATTAAAAGTGCTTACTATGTAAACAAATGCAGTATTCAAATTAGCAGCTTTTTCTGACACTTCACTGATCTCCTTGCTCAATACATGTGCTTTATTTTAGTTAATTCCCACAAACTGCTGCTGTGTGATTGCTTATTGCTGGTTCTGTTGTTTTGTACTAGGGTACTCTGATGATTCAGTAGACAAAGACAGTGTTCACTGCATAGCTTTGCTGCTATTTTTATTCTTTCCCCAGCTTTCTTGACAGAATTGAAAATCTGGAGCCAAGCCTCATAAATTCTGCCTCTTCTTGGTGATTTAAATTGAGAACTTTTAAGGTGGTGAAATTACTGTAATGTTATCCCAATACAACCAGTAGCAATTTGTGGTTATTGAGGAATTTTTATTTTATTAAGGAGAAGCTGTTGAATATGACACTGGTAAATTTGATCTCTGAAGGGAAATGTCCTCAGGCTTCCTAAAATTCTACAGCATCCCTTATTTCTCCTGTTTAAAGCACACCTGAGCTAATTTAAAAGCAAGATGCACTGATACCCATAGCAACTGATGCCAAATAAAACTGTCTTCCTTTGTAGGATTTTGCTTTGGGCACCAGCCTGAACGGCTGGCCTTGTTGTAAGCATTGTGCTGCAGGTGAGCGAACCGAGCTGTGCTGTAGCAGACGGTTGGATACAAGTGGATCTTGTTGCTGGCAAGATGCTGAGCTTATAAACGCTACACCTGTGTGTTGTGGTTTCTTTCCCCGTAAAAAGCCTCGACAATATCTGATGACTTAAATCTTATTTGTCATCTGTCCAGTTCTCATCTTGCATTGAAAGCTATTTTAATGGCTTCAGTAATGAACTTCTTTACAGAGGGGAAAGGGGCCGTGGGTGTGTTTTCATCGCACGCCTCCAGGTTGTTGTAGCACTCCGGCACTGCTCTCTGTGCAGGTCATGGCACTGCGAGGCAGGAGCTGTGTGAACTGTGCTGCCCTCTGAAGTAGGAATGGCAGCTTCCTCAAGCCTGGGCTACCTCCTGAGGAAAAGTTGTGCTTCCCGTGCAGCTGTTAGGCTCTGAGAAGAGGTAAAAGGAGTAGTTCTTGGATATTGTTACTCTCACCGCCTTTAGGCTGGGACAGTGTGACCAGAAGATGTGATGTGAAGGAGCGCACGGAGCTGTGGGTATGCGTGCCTCAGCCTCCTGCATGCTGTCAGACCTCTTCAGCTGCATCTGCTGCTCCTCTGCCAACACCTCGTGAAAATTGGCTGCTGCACAGGAGAGCAAAGCTTGGGTTTTTAGAGCAGGCATACCAAAATTCTGTTATTGCTACCATGACAAATACAGTGTTAACCAGGAAGTTCATAAGTACTCACTGATTTAAATGTTTTACATAAAAAGTCTCATCAACACCTTTCTATCATTTTTTCCCCTAGAAAATTGCTTTTTGATGAAATTAAAAAGCTAAGAAAAATTAAAAAATCAGTTTTGATTCAAGAATATTAGCTTCTGAAAAAAAAAAGGTAGCCAGATGTTTCAATTTTGATTTGATTAGAAGACTAAATCATTAGAAGGTTTTTTTCTTCCTAAATTTTTTCCATGATACAAAATTTTTTAAATTACCATGGATAACAAAACAAAAAAAAAGTATTTTCAATGAAGGATTTCCAGTTAAATGGATAATATGCACTTGAGAGAGGATTGGATTGGGGGCCTGGTAAGAAAGCTGCCCTTTCTGTGGGGAATGGAGGAGAAGGATTGTTGTTTCTGAAGGTATCAGAAAAGCAGTTTTTTTACTCTTGTGTCTGCCTCTCATTCTCATTTCTGTGTGTGTATTAAGTGGCTCTTGCTGAGCTTTGCGTTGAGATGTGTCATTGTGATAAATCACTTTTACTTGAGATTATATTTTTCCTCTAAATGAAGCTGCCAGCAAGACACATTTTAGCAGTTGCAAGTGGCTGCAACATTCTCCACTGCCTGCCCTCCCTGTTCAATAACTGGAGCACTTTGCTTGTAGAGAACCCTGTTTTCTAATGGGAGGGAAAAAATAACAGGAGTGACAATTAACAACTGTCAGCTCTGGTCAAGGATCTTTGTAGATGTAAGTAAATCTTTTTTATTTTTTTCCCTACCTTGTATACACTCAAGGTATATACTTGTATATACTCAAGTCCTGGGCTCCTTATGGCATTATCCAGTGAAAGTCTCCAAGATCCCTACGAACCATACAAAAGTTAGGAGAGTTGCTCCAGATCAGATAGCAGACCCGTGGCAGGGCTGTGAGGGAGAATCATCAGTTGTTTGCTCCAGCCTTGTGGACCCACATCATCAAGTTCAGGCACCCGATGTGTTTTCTGTGTGCTTACCAACCTCCATTTACAAATAGTTTTGCTCTTTTGTAATCACTTCAGAAGTGGAAAGCTGTTAAAGTACCTCATCTGTCTGATGGTCAGGGAACCTTTTTTTAATGTCCACTCTAAATCTGTTTCTGACTGGTTAGCACTTTGTTGTTATGCTGATATTGTCACTGATCTTACCCCCTAAAAGATTCCGGTGTGAATATAGGAGACACCGTACCATATCTGTAGTAAGAAAGGAGTAAAAGAACATCACTACAGTAAAAAGCAAAACAAAACAACATTCTTTGTTATTTTCTAAGTACTAGCAACTGGCAAATGTTGACCATAACATTTTTTTTCTGTTTTGTTTTGAGAAGTCTTATCAGGGACATCAAAAGCATTGCTAAATTTGTTTTGATTTTGGCAAATTGTTAATGGATTGTGACACTTCTGAGAAAATCAATTTGATGAACTTCAGAGGTGTCAGCTTAAATGCAGTCCAAGTAACAAATAATAAGTTTTACACTGATGGCTTTTTGGTGTGCCTGATAGTCACTTGGTGGGTTAGAATTTTGTCCTCCAGGATACAGCTGGTCAAATCCCAGCTGGAACCTTCAGGCTAATTAAAGAAATGGGAATTAGTTCTTCATAGATACGCAAAATAAAATGTCTCCTTCCAAAGGTGGCTGGCTCCTCAGGGATAAGGTTATTTGGTGAAATGAATGCTGTTACTGCTCAGGCTGCATAAGTGATATGGACAAACGGGACACGAGTTTTCCAGACTCCCCAGCTGGTTCCTCCCTCTCAGGACTTCTCTGCCTGTTGCCCTGCTTTGGTTTCTTTACTCTAGGATTTCTGAACCCATTCCCATTTTTGGTTTCTCTCAGATTTATCCTTTCAGATGGATTACACATTTTGCCCTTGAAATGCATTCATGGAAAGTCATTGAGAGTGAAAAATCTTTGATTTTGTATTCCTGTGTGAAAGTCAAAGAGCCTCAGAATTCATTTAGTACTTCATTCTGTTCTTCTTTCCTTTTAAACTTCATGGTGCTGGTGGGTGCTCAAAGCCATCGTGATTTATGATTTTCTGTGTTGTTTCTTCTTTTTTCTTTAAAGAGGTCTGAGAAAACATGAGCATTACAATAGGTCCCATTGAAACTTCTTTTCTGCGTATGACCTGGATATGCACCAGGCATGCACTTCTATTTTTCTAGCTGAACGTCTCATCTTTCAAAAGTGAATTCCTTTAGAAAAGGAGGGCAGAACAGGCTGTATTTTCAAAGTTCATTTCCAGATGTTAATACCCAAATCTGTAATTATCAGATCCATGATACAGTCAGCATCCTATGAAAGCCAGTCAACTCCTAGAAAAATACGGTATTTTGTCAGTGCCTTGGATAACTACTAAGACAATCGTAGCAAAGATGACGGATAGGCACTGTATATAGTCCCACGATGATGAAGAGTGTGGCTTGGTCATGAAGGAGACTCCTGTTCCTCTGCGGTTACTTGATGAACACTTTTAATTATCAGCATTGTCGTTTGCATAATGCAGTAGTACAGCTGGCCACATGCAGAGAATGGAGTTACCACATGCTCTGTCAGTACTCATGCATGGGAAAAATCGGTGGAAGGATGCTGGCTTTGAGCAGGGGGAAGTAAAACAACTGCATGTTGCAGAGGTAGGGACAGGAGGAAGGGGTTAATCGTGCTCGGCTATGGAGCTCCTTGGCAGCTCCAGCATTACTCAGAAAGGCAGCAATTTGCTGGCCTGTGTTAAGAACCGCTTTCTGTTGGTTGTAGGAAGGTACTTTAGGTAAACTCTTTTTTTTTTTTTTTCCACCCTCCTCTCCTCCCCCTTTTTCCCTCTTTTTTCCTCTTCTTTTTGAAGTTATGGTTCAAAGCTTGAAGCGTGGGGAATGGCTTTTTGACAGAGATCCAAGCATCTTAATGTAACGGTCAGCTGCACTTTGATATCCTGTGGTTTTGGCTTTGGCTTCTGCTTGCCTGTAGCATAGATGAGCAGACACTGCATTTCATATCCTCATGTACCAGCATACGCTGAAATAAGAGCAGACTGTGAGAAAAGATGGATGACTGCTTTACCTTGAAGGCTATAAACACAGCTGCGTGGATCAGCAGATGGCAGACTACTGCTAGCAATGGGCCACAAACAATATGAAGTGTTCCTCTTCCCCGAACCGTTCCAGATGGGAGGCCTCTAAAGGGAAAATAGAACAGGCTTGTGTTGCAATGGTCCGTCCACTTTCTGCCTTCCGTACACTTCGTTTGTCCTTCCCTTCTGGGGAACGCTTTTCCCTGGTGACACATGATTTAAGATGAGCACAGACAGCCAAGTTTATTGTATATGCTCTTTTATGACTCTTTGACCTTGTAACAGATATCACCCTCCTCTTTAAACCATCACCAGTTTTAAATGTAGAATGAGACTTAATAAATACTGTAATTTCTAACACAAGATAGAATTACAAGTGAAGCTTCTGGACTGCAAAGCCATGGTCAGGGAATGACATTGAGAGAGAAGGAATGCATCAAAATTAATCTGCTCCATCTGGGGCAGCTGGAGGTTAGCTGCCAGTGCAGTGAAAGCAAACAACAGGAATGCATCTTCCAAAGTGGCATGGTATTTGAGTAAGTTCTAATATTGTCCTCTTGTTGAGGACAATATTAGTTAATTCTACATCAGCAAGAACTGTACCTTAGATGCTGATTTGTATGAGTGAGTGGATGTACTGGTGCACGGGAGAGCATTGGCAGCTTAGGATGATGGACTGTAAGAGAATCAAATTGATTTTTGGGTTATAGAAATTGACCGTTTCCTTGTGACTTCATGGCATCAGGTATCAAGAGTTTCCTTGTGGGAATCTCTTTCTCAGCGATGTGAAGAAAGAGAAGTGAAGTGTTGTCTGTCAGCATGTCTTATTTGGCTAACCGCTGCCATCAGCAGACCAGGCTTACTCCATGAAATACCTTGGTAATATCCTGCTAGTGGTGTGCTAGTAATTGAACTACTTGTCTGATTGTCTTCAGTTTCCAGCTGAGGGCTCACAGAAATGAATCATGAACTCTGAAGAAGGATTTGGGAGGTCAGTCATCTTAACAACAAATCCCTTTCCCAAAGGGCTGTTGTTATTTTCCAGATATAGCTTTTTTTTTTTTTTTTTGTTAGGTCTATTAGAGCACTCTACAGAAGAATTTTCCTCTCTTGTACAAGAAAAATTATGAATTAGTTTTGGTTTACATTATTCTCTGCTTCCCAAGTGCTTAGCAAATGAAACAGGCAGCAGAGGATGAATATTCTCATCAATCATCTTATGTTTGTGTATGCTAGGCAAGACCTAAAAATCCTTTTGGAGTGGAACGGGAAAAACCAGGAGGATTTCCTTTATGTTACCTCAAAAGTAAAGGCTTCCAGTTAAAGCCCAAGGCCCCATAAAATGACTTTGTCAACTGGCTGCATAGTGGCATAAAACCAGGAGAGACTGCCAACATGGATGTTGTGTCTTTCAGCGCCGACGGGGTCTGTTCTTCCGACTTCACAGCAGACATTCAGTGCAGGGCTCTGACAAATTTTGGAGGAAAGCTAGGCAGCCACCAAGAGTCACTGGGAGTTTTAACGTCACATAAGCAATTACAAACACCTTATTTCTAACCGTAGCAAGTGAAGATGCTCTGATGTAAGAATGCTACAGCAGACCACTCATATATATTATTTTCCACGGAAAATTTCCTGCTAATCCTCCCTTGTTAGATAAAACAAACAAAAATATTTCCAGGCTTTCTTTTTCTAGAATGGTTTCCAAGTTTGACCAACCGTATTTTCTTGTGAACACATTTTTTTGGATGGCCTCTTGGAGCCAGAATCTCAACAGATACTGAGGAGGACTATATAATATGAATTTACACCTTGTCTGGAATCTTCACTGTTTTGACACAAAGATAACACCTATATGATAGTGTCTGGAAAAGGAGGTTAAATGTGTGATTTCTGCACAAAATGCAGTGTTAAGGAAAATAGTTGTTGAGAATGACTGCATCTTGCAGTGAAACAAAAATAACAACTGGGTATTCTAGAATTTGCTGATGAGATTAACATGTTAAATTTATTAATGACCTGGAAAAAATGGACCATAAGCTTTCAAAATTTGTGGATAAAAGCTATGGAGCTTGTAATGTCATGCAAAGATAAGTAAATCACGGGGATGATGACTATGATAGTAGATGAAATTTAATTTGGCTACATGTTGGGTGCCACATGCAGATAAAAATGATCTGAGCGTTTTACGTGTGGTATGCTGATGGACTTCAGAAGAAGGAAATATTGAGCAGTCCTTGTGGATATTTGATTCAAAAAGATGTCTACCAAATGAGCAGAAATTGTAGCAAAGCAGGACACCTAGGAGCATTGTACATGGGACAGAGGGAAATTTCTGCTCAGAAAGAGCAGTCAAGCTTTGGGACGGGTTGCCCAGGGAGGTGGTGGAGTCACCGTCCCTGGGGGTGTTTAAGGAAAGGTTGGACGTGGCGCTTGGGGACATGGATACATGGATTAATGGGTGATATTGGTGGTAGGGGGTGGTTGGGCCAGATGATCTTGGAGCTGTTTTCCAACCTTAATGACTCTAGGATTGTATGAATAGGCGGGCACTGTATCATCACATCAAGTGTTCATTTCCCTCTGCTGTGACCTCTGGTTTCCCCTACGTCTGGGATTTTCCTCTGTCTTACCAAACCAGTGTTTTAAAGTACTACTGTTACTGCTCTGCCTTCTCTCTCATCATTTACACTGCCAGTGCTTTTGGCACCTAAATAGCTATAGATGGCATGAAAATTTAATTTGCGAGTAAAAATAAAAATTACAAGTGGAGCTTTGATACATGAATTCATGACCATCGGTTCCTGCCTCGTGTATAAAAAGCTGTTTATCTACCAACACAGCATCTCACTGCCTCGCTATGTTGATTTCCCAGGTTCACCAACAGAGCTCAAGCTCTCTTCCTCATATGCATCATGTCTTTTTTATGCCTTAGCCACTGGGCATCATCTTTATAGGTTTGCAGAATCTCCCTGTCCCAGTGGTACACAGCTGTTCTAGAGTCGTATACGAAAACAAAGTTTCCCTAGAGCTGGGGAAAAACAGATTTGTTCCTGGTGAGATGATGATTCTGAGCTTTCCATTTTTAGAACCAAGTTATAAAAAAATGGTTTACATTGCTCAATTTGTTGTCAACTGCTCATCACACTGCCAAATCCACATTTGCTTTTCCTCCTTTGCCCTCATATGCTGCTGAAACCCTGGCATTTTAGCCTTTTAGGGACATAAAAATTGCACAAGATACAATCCTAAAGCAATTAACACTGCCTTAAATACAAACTTGCAGCATGTTCCATAGGCAGTTTGTTGAAAACTTGTAGTAAACACAGAAGTTTCCTTTCATTTTATATAACAACTTCCTTTTTTTCCTTAGTGCTATTCTTAGGTTACTTTGTCATGGATGATGAAATATTTGTTTAAAAAAATGTATTTGTGTACCAATACCACAAAACTACTAAGGCTTCCTAGCTAGCGATCTACTTCTTGTGAGTAAGTATTAAACAAAGCCCTTGAGGCTCCTGGGCTTCCTCATTTCCACTAGTTTATGCTGCCCTGGCTTAAAGCAGTCTGGGTGTTTTTTAGTCTCAGATGAGCAGCAATAACAGAAGCTCCACGGCGACAGGCACTGAGCTGTACTACAGTAGGCACGGCAGGGCCTGAACCACCAAACAACGAAGATCTGTGCTACCCAAAGAAGCAAACTGAACTGTTTCCAGGCCTCTCTAGTATTTTCAGTCTAATGGAAATACTGCACATCAGCAGAGAAGAAATGCAAGTTGTTCTGTGATCACCTGGAAAATGGTCTGTAACGATTACCACAGGTCACAAAAATGAACCCGTGAGAAGGGATGGGCTGGTACCTACAGATGTTGCTGTACCCATTGAGTAGTAGATGGTGGGGAAAAAATGTAAAGGACACTTTAACATTGGCTCATCTTGCAAAATTAGTATCAAATAAAAATGAAATCGGAAGATAAAGAGTCTGAAACCAGAGCACATGTTCTTTTATACGTAAACTCGTCTCGCAATAAGCGTGACAGCAGTAGTCCTCTAAATTCAGGCTCCCTATTTGTGGTAAAGCCATTCTTTAGTGCTTACAAAGTGAATTCTTCGAACAGTGAGAGTCAGAAGTATATGTAAAAACAAGCAAAACATTCGGGATGCTGGTAAAAACTGCTGGTGTGATGATACTGCTTTAAAGTGCTGGGTTAGCTAGTGATGGCACAGCGGTGTATAACAGCCAGGGTGAGGCAGTCCTGGGATACAGATTGCTCTAAAGGTTCGTAGCTACCCTTAACAAAAACTGACTCTGCTTTGCAGTGCCCAGCTTATGAACCAGTCATTTGCAGGACTCAGAAATACAGTAGAAATAGGATTAGTTTTAATTGCTGCAAACCAGCTAATTTTGGAAATGTAATTGAGGGATTTGGCTTGAAGTTTTATAGCCGCTCTTCACCTAAAAGAAAATGAGCTGCTCTATTGCTAGCCAGATCTGGTTTGGGGATCTGGAGAAACTGATAGCTCCAGGCTTGCTGACTGGGGGAAAGATCCCAAAATGAGTACCTAGCTGTAGGGGTTTCTGCTCAGGCCATGGCTGACAGCAGGGGATCATCCAGAAGTTCCCTACCAGCTGGCAGCCTGAAGCTGAGACAGCTCCTCTGCCGAGCAGCCAGCAGACCACAGCCAGAAAGGAGGGCTCTCTCGCTGGCACGACAAGTAGCAGGCACTTTGTGGAGTGAATCTGCTCTCATTATCACTTAGCACTTGGGATGCTCAGACCGGCAGTCCCCGCAAACAGCTGGAACTCCTCCTAGATAAAAAGTCTTCCTCCAGCAATCCCTATCCAGCCACTGCAAAAGAAGTGATCTTGCTGTAAGTGTGTTTATTGTGAACGCAAGGCTTAGCTTCCTGAGCAATCTTCCCCTCTCCTGTTCACCCGGCAGGCAAGCACATAATTTCCCTGTACAGAATCTTGCAGCAGTTAATCCAGTGTCCTGGGTTATTTTATGCTGCTTGACTTCAAGTGCTCTTAGCTTTACTGAACGTGCCTCTACCGTCTTAAATGTCTGCACAGTACAAAAGTGAAATTCCAAAAGCTGTTTTGCTGTGCCTGCTGCAAATGCTTGGATGTGTTCCAAGTCCTGCTCTGGCATTTAAAAGGGATTTTCCAGGATGTTACAATTCACCCAGCACTATTACTGAGCCAATCCAAAAGCCTCGCTGCCTTCAAAGATATACAACTGCGTGTAGTAAAAGTGAGTTCCAAGGCACACAGAGCACCGAACAGACCAATGCAGCCAATGGCTTTATTGGCACAGACATAAAACCATCCAGAAGTGCTTTTTCTCTGTGCTACTTTCAGGCTGTGCGAACTATGCAAGGCTTCAGTGCTGCTCTGTGTATAGGAGTTCATGTGACAGATATTCTTGCATCTGTTCCTGCATGTCTGTGGCCTGTCGAGAGCTTTTCGCAGGAAGAAGGAATATCCACTTCCTTTCTTCCCTGTAATGCAGAGTATCCAAACTCAAACATGTGGATCCTCCCTCCAATCTCAGTGCTTCCTTGGAAGAGGAAGAAACAGAAGAATGTGACATTACAGGGAGCAGAAATTAGAGAGCAAAGGATGGGTCTGTTTCTGGGGAAAATGGCAGAGTAGTGTGTCCGGAGCGGCAGCGGTGTGATGTTAAACAAATCTGAATGACTAAATATTAAAAAGAAAAAAAAATGCTGGGAGGAAATCTATTTAGTGATTAATAATTTAAGTAGTCCTGCCCTGAACGGAGTGCTTTCCTATGTCTAATTTAAAGCAAACTTATTTTGTAATGGACAGATTGATCCTACATATACAAACTGCTGAAAGTGAAGTGAAATAGGTACTGTTGAAAAGATGAAATAAAACAAACTAGAGTCGTTCTGCAAAATGGCATACACGTGTTAAATCGCATTGTTGCAGCCACCGAAAATTTAACATAATTCAAAGAAAGTTGCCTTGTATTTGTTCTCAAGGTCCCAAAGCTGGCAATTTGATATAAATATAAACTACAAGGCTTTCTGGAACGACATCCTTTGCCAAACACAAGGTACTGGGTTCACATATGAGGTAAGTGGCTGAAACATAACTGTCTCTGATTTTAAAGGTCAGATAAAGCTACTTAATGGTGTTTTTCTGGCTTTAAACGACATGAATTTTGGCAAGACTGAGTGTCTTAAACATGAGAGCTTATGTGTATAAGTAGGTTCCTGGTTGCACACAGCTCCCCATCTGATGGGTGGGTGGTGTTGTAACCTCCTTAGCCGCGTGGTTGCTTAAAGTGAGGGTTTGGGTCCCCCTGAGCAGTGTTGCAGGAGGCTGCAGGGACCAAATCTCGTGCTCCATTTAGAGGGCCTGGCTGTGGTTTATATAAGGCTGCAGTCCACCATGCACTGGTTTGTGGTTGCATTACTGGTTGTATAATGTTAAGCTACAAGTGTTCCATGGCCTAATCAGAGCAGCAGTGTGAAGAGGAGTAGTTTGTCAGGACAGACCGGCCGGTTCTCTAAGATATAATTAATTAAATGCTGACAAGCTCAGACATAAAACTCGTATAATAAATTAGTTGTAGTACCTGAGTAAGAAGGATGAACTCTGCCACAAAGGCAATTATGGAGTATTTCAGCCTCCGGACCACTTCCACACACTCATGGGTGCTGGGAATCACATAAAAATTGTATGGGTCTTTAGCAAAAGTGAGAAATTGCCAACATTAAAACAGCTGTAAATTTTTCAGTCCAAGTGGAATCTAGAACGGCTGTTGCAATAGCACCCGGTTTTGATGGGGCTGTCCTCCTGGCTGTAGAAGCAAAGCAGCAAGTATGGAAACCCATTTAGTCTGCTCCTGTGGAAAACGAATGGGCTTCTAATTACTGATTTGATATTTAAAAAGAAACACGCAGCCATCTGACTACAAGGCCTAGGTTTCACAAGCTTGCTTCTTCAGAGGTGAGAAATATTCTGGTCCTATCTGAGAGGTTTCCAAGCCCTGCAAACACCACAGTATTATTTGCTAGTTTCTCATTTGTCTTTGCTTATTGTAATTCTTTCTTTGTTTACATCCCTTCTGACCACATTCGACTTGTATTTAGCATATCTGTGTGTTTATGTTGGAGGATGATTCTACTGATACAATCAAGATAAATTACTGGATTTTTCTATCTTCTGTTTTTAAAATCCGTTGTTTCTTTCTTAATATACAGTCTGGAATGATTTTCTTATTGGCTTATGCTGTAGTTTAGCTTGGATTATTGGTGTTAAAGTAATGAAGCTATGTAAATGGTAGGGGATGAAAAGACATGAAAGAATGAGATGTGTCAAGAACAGCAACATTTCCCATTTGACAGTGTCACTGAAATGCACCAGTGTCTAGGGGAAAGCAGGTGACAAGGGAAGTAGTGTGCTGTGAATATGATTCGTGGGCAGAATCTTAACCACGAATCTGGGGCAAATGGCTATTCAAAATTAAATGTACTGTCCAATCTCCAGTATCAGAGCAGATGGAGCTTTAGCTTTTTAGATCTCAGCCAAATAATCTATATGCTAAACAATAGTGTAAGTGGCAGAGAAAAAGACTCAAGATGGAGAAAGAAAATATCAAATACCAAGCACTTACTTGCAGACCTGAGCTGTGCACAATTTTACTGAGAAAAAACAATGATGTAACTGAAATTAAATGGAGTCCAGGACATTATTAGAATTAACATCTACATTGATTAAATGAGTTGCTGACAGCAGCAGTAGCGTTGCTGGGCTTTCAGTCTTGCACTCTTGTTTGACATTTTAAAAGAAAATGATGAATGTCACCAAGTTTTTTGCCATTATTTGTATGATGTAAGAGAATTCGCTTGATGAATTTCAGATCTGATAGATTACTGGGATCTTGAGCACATCAAAATATTTACTGCTTATCTTACTTGGAGGCATGTTTAATTTATTTCTTCTGCTGTGGTTCCAAAAACAAGAGCTTGTCTACTTGCACCTTGAACTAAAATAACAAAAGCCTGTTTTCATTTATTCTGACATTTTTCATTTATTCTGACATATTTCAGTGCAGGTCTGTGCGTACATGTGTCTTTTGGCTGTAGTATCTTAAAATTGCCTTAATCCCAATTTGTGCGTAGATGAGCCTTAGTTGCCATCTTCCACAGTGCTTTTCTAATACTCAGTGTTTTTCATACATTTTGAAGGCTGTGCAGCTGGACACTTGGCTGTAGCTTGCCTTTGAGGAAGTTCTTCTGCTCCATGGCTGGCACAGTGATGCTGCTTCTGGTGCCAAGGAGGAGGCAGCGGCCTCTCTCTGCTGTGTCCTGGCAGAAACGCAGGGCACAGATTGTGAGTGACCTCTTGTGGAATCAAATAATTGTGATGGAGCTGATCCAGTCATACAAGGGCACACTCCATCCCCCTTGCTCCTGGCTCTTCTAAGCGGCTGTAAAACCTCTTGAAAAGAAAATATTCTGCTGAACATGAAGACAGTTATTTATTCTGGCCACTCTAATTTGGCCAGGTTTACCGAAGTTGGGCAAGTATTGCCCTGCGATCCTTAAAAGCCAGAAGAAATTGGAATTTAGTAAATAGGTTTCAACATGAGGTAGGTCCTTTGACTGGCAGTAATCAGTGCATGTGAATCATCACCTGTCTGATGGAAGTTGGAGGCGTAGCAAACAAGTAGAAATTCTAGTCACGTGTACATAAATTCCCAAAAGACCGAAGACTGATCTGCAGTTAGAGCCTGTGCCCCACTGACTACTCAAGACTGCTTCCTTGTCCCTTGTAATATTCTCTACAGCCTTCTTACCTTTACCGTATTCCTCTGCTCTTACAGTCCTGCCCATTAGAGGCCCTTCTTTCAAATCCACCTTCCGAAACGAGGGTTCTGCCAGAGCCAGTAGTTAACCAAAGGTTAAGCAGACTCAAGCCACCCTTTCCTTAGTTTTGTTCCTTTCTGCTAGGTAGCTATCATAGAAATATTCCTTCTGACAGAGGTGCTCTGTGTGAGGCATCTTCTGCATCCTGCCAACATCAGCTCCACACAGTCCTGTCCAAAAAGCAGGAGGCACCACAGCTGAGTGACATGCGCCCAGGACCTCTTCTTCCCCAAGGCTCAGGATGCGGTGGTGTTATTGCTGCTGTTTTTAACTGCCTAGGCCACAAGCTGCTCTTCTGTCCAGGGACCTCAAAAGCCACACGTTAAGCAAAAATGCATTTCTGAAGATATGAACATTGCATCACTAGAGGGCATCCCATGCCTCATCACGGCCAGCAGCAAAACCCAGGGTGGCAGAGGGGCAGGCAAGCTGGGTCCCTCAACTCCCTTCTGCTCCCTAGGCTTCTTTCTACCCATAAAACTGATCGAATAAGGGTGCAATTTTCCTTACAAAATAGTAAGAAATGTATACAGTTTGTACTGTAAGTGCTATTGCACCAGTTCCAAAGTGTACCAGACTGTTTCATGATCAGTTGTTGGCATAAATCTTCTGTATCATACCACTGGAAATAGATCTATGTATATGTACAGATGCATAGGTGGGTAGGAATTATTTTAACTAGACTAGAATAAATAAAGCACTCTAATATTTGGTGTTTTAGAAAAGACTACACAAAAGCATACAGATCAGCAGGGATTTACTCCCCTGCTTTTATTCAGTGTGCTAAGACATAAAAGACATGAATTTGTAAGCCGAGGAGAACCCCTTTGTGATCCCAGCTTTCCGTGACAGAAATCAGGTACACCCTGCCTGCATCCTGAGCTCTCAAGCACTGTGGCAAGGAACACAGCAAAATGTTCTAAGTGGAACACTAAAGAAAAAAACAACAACCCAACAACAACCAAAAATAGATACCAGTAATGCAGCGAGAGAGAAGGGGGAGGGTGAAGACAGCTTCATTTTCCAAATGTCTTTGTTGAGACAGTAACTGGATACAGAAATCCAAGTCGCAGTGGGATTCCAAGTGTGCACATCTGCCTTCCAGCCCTTGTGCTTCCCAGAGCAGCGGTGATGAGCTGAGAGCTTCAGAAGGTGGTTATTTGGGTCTGCCTCTGGGGCGGATTTTGAGGTCCACTTTTGGGTGCCCAAAAGAGAATGACTGTAATGTCTTTTTGCAGATACTGAGCAGACCAGCCTCCAATCTGGACCTGTTTCTGTATCTCCTCTAGAAGAGAGATACTAATTTAACTTTTACCACCTAACTTTACTAAGGCACGCTCTACGAAGACACACAGTACAGCTCTGGCTCCAGTGAGACAGCCAGGTGGGGCTTACTGGCCATGAAAGCATCTACTCACTGGAAAAAATGGTAAGAATAGAGGACCTTCAGTAGAGATTCAGGAAATGACATTTCACATGTTCCACTAAGGCCCAGGCAAAACTTAGCTGTGAGCTGGTCCTAGACTGGAATCTGTCAGCTGAGAAACCTGGCTGAGGGAAAGCCTTGATCCTGAAATCCTGGGCTTTCCAGAATTTCTCTGCTGTAAATCCCTGCAAAATCTATTTTTTTCCTTTCCTACCAAGTAACCTGATGTTATCATGCCAAAGCTTCCGTTAAGGAAAAGTCTCCTTTTAACAAAGCTTAGTCAAACAGCAAGGCTATTTTCTGATAACACGTGTTTCCGTGTCATATCGAAGATATCTCCGTGAGAGAACACATTACAGCAGGCAAACATGTTTCCACGTGAGGCTTCACCCACATTTAGTTCTCACATGAGGCCTCACCACAGCAATATTTCCTTTCTTTGCTGCCTTTGCCATCGTTATCCCAGGGTTAAAGCACTGCACTGAAGGAAGCTGGAGAATCTGTCGCTTTCCCATGCTGTAAATCGACTCCATCCGTACCCGTGGTGTACCCTCTGCGTTGGTACTCTGCTCCTTGGAGCTTCTCTATGGCATCTGCTCAGCACAAGTAGGGGCCAGGTTCATCTTGTGCGTAGCTGAGCATCAAGATTTTTTAGTCTTTTACTTTTGCACCCTCTGGGATGCTGCTCTCCAGATCCTATAGATCAGCTCCGTTTATTTCAAGACGCACACCAAGCCTTAGCACAGGCAGAGGCTCTAGCTCTGTGGCAGTTCTTGGCAGGAAGCTCTTTGCATAAAGCCCATTAGGGCAGCAACAGCTGAGCTTCCCCCTTAACAACTTGCAGAAGCAGATTGGAACAAATTGTTCTTGTGGTTTGTGCTTTTTTTTTTTAAATATGTATTTTGGGAGTGAAGTTTAGTGCATGCACACACACACACAAACACTACTGAATTATTTTCAATAGGAGCAGGAAAAAAAACACACACAAATGAAAACAGAGGCCAAAGAGATGCTAGAAAAGGGACACATAATTCTGCTCTATGGCTTTGAATGCAAGGAAGAGCAGGCAGCAATCAGATTCAAAAATAATCAGTGTTCTCTTCTAATCCCGTGTTAAAGGTCCACGGTTCAAGTCTGATTCTGGGAGATTTTAAACACACAAAGAGGAGCCAAGTGCTCGCGTTGTCTTTTCAACTCAGTAGGATTTGAGTTTTCTTTACTCACTTGTGTCTCTAAAAGTCTCCTTTTCCAGGTTTGTAGCAAGAAATAAAATCCTAAGAAAAGTTTCGGAGACTCACAGAAGTTATTAGGCAAGGGTGCTTCTCAAGCAGCCCTGGGACTGCACCGGGCATCCTGTCATAGGTCTGTGCCTGTTCTCTGGTTAATATGTGTAAATCTGAACCCTGAGAAGCAGATATGTTCTGCATCCACGGATATCTTCTATTGAATGATAACAAACTTTTTTACCTTGCTAAATACTTTCCCACGTTACAGATACAGAAACTGATGGGTAACAATTGAGCCATTCCTTAAAAGATTTCTGGAGTATAAAGGCATATAAATCATTGGCACAGGTCAGAGCTCAGGCATGCTATGTATCTGCTGTATGTCTGGGAAAGTTTGGGGTTTCATACTTGGCACATGCCAGCGGTGAGATTTCTTGCTTTCTGTCAATTTAAGATTGCAGGTAAGCGTGTTCAGACTCTGGTTTCCTGGCAAGTTGCCTGCATAGTCCTGGTCGTGTGGCTGGGGATATCACCACGGTAAACACAGAAGGCACTGGAAACAAAAGGCTTGTATAAATGGTTGTAGAACCCAGCATATCCCATTAGGACCAAAAATCTGGAGTAGGAAATATTCTGATGGAGTGGCTGAGGGCTTTGGAGATGTTAACTGCTTCCATGCTAGGCTGCTGGAAGTCTATATCCAGCGAATATATTATAACTAATATACTAACAGGCTGTATAGGATAATAAACGCGCTCTGCTCTCCAGACACTTTGCTTACACAGTGCATCAAAAGGGTTAAATACAGTTGTTCTCGCCAGTGTTTGGCCTGGCTGAGGATTAGAGCTTATTTTAGCTGTTCTTCCTAAACATAGCAAAGGTCACGAGGGAACAGGCTTTGTTGCTGAGTCTTATTGGCCTTGTTCCTTGTAGGGGTTTTGCAGGGGGACAGGATTGTCTCACTTACAAGGATAATAGATGACAAGTCTGGTGCTGATTAACCTCATTTTAATTGATAATTAATTTTAAACCCTATTTACTTTCCCTGGAACAGCTGAGACTTCAAGGGAATCGCAGCAGAGGTGAACAAGAACTGAAATCTTCCCCAAGGAAATGATGTTAGGCAGGAAGGAGAAAAGGGGAAGAGAGATGCAGATTCAGATTGTCAGTACGGCTCTTCATTAGGTTTGTTGCTTCTGAAAATGGAGGTTTCTCACGTTTTTGTTAGCTATTACCTGTGCTTCCTCTGCTAAGGCATCCCCATCTTGTTCTGCAAGGACCTCTGCACTTCCATTTCTGGTCCTTCCCTTGCCCTGCCTGCCAGTAAGCCTGCTTTTTGCTGTATTAGAACTCCTTCTGCCTCATTTCTGAGCCTGTCAAATTGGTGGGGTGGCCTGCTGGCCCTCTGGGACCATAAATACTCCTTTTGTGCTTGAAATATATGTGATGCTCTATAGTTTTAGAGTAGTAAAAGCTTTAGAGGTGTAAAGGGTCATTTTTATTCACAACCCAACTCTTTGCACCTCCTGCACTTAGTTCTGCAAATCAGAGCCTTGCAGGATTAACAGCCGCGTTAAGCTCCCTAGTAGTGTATTCCTGCAGGAGCTTTTCTTATCGTAGTTAAAATCTGTGATGGCAATAATGTGTCTGCCCTTCTACAGCACCCTCTACAGAGGGATTTCAAATCATTTTACAAACATTAAGGAGTTAATTCCTTAAACAACTTTGAGATGCGTGTCATCCTTGCGGTATAGGCTGATAAATTGGAAGTCTGAGCGATTTATTCAGGGTCACTTAACATCTATGGCAGAGGCAGCAGCCCTTCCTGGCACTAGGAACTGCTCTAAACTTATTTCCAGGACGACGTGGCAACATGAGCCACAGTGCAAGCCACCCTCTGTATCAAGATTGCAGTTTATCTCTCTGTAGTCGTTACAGCGCTGCAGAGTCTTTACTCTGTGCAATTACTGTTTTCTTGGTTATGTTTGCCTTCATCCTACATCTTAGAGGCTTTCAAAATAACACAGATATTTCAGTCTCAACTTACATAACCTCACTTGGTCATTACCTATAATCACGATCTATCCTCACATTATTGTTCTGAGAAATTTGCACACATTGAACATGAAATGCCACCTGGGACATGTCCCCCCAGCTGGTACTGATCAGAGGACCTCTCATTCAAGTAACAGGAAAAAACAGCTTTTCGGAGTCCTGGCCTGAGTCCCCAGAGTGATTGAGGTTTTAAAGTGGGCAGTTCTAAAGGAAAGGTTGTTTGGGGCAGCTTTGTATTCAATGGGGTACCTGCATTAGAACAAGAAGGTTAGAAAAGGTAGCTCCTATTTGATCAGATGGAACAGCTTAAAACTTTCTTCTCTTTCTTCTTCTTCTATTTCTTCTATTTTTACTTTTTCTTCTATTAGAGAACACTTCTAGTCCCGTGCCAGATTAGGAAGAGACCTCTTCTCTAAGGGCAGGTGGTTGAAGTTGCATAGGCAGCTTGCAGAACTGTCCATTGCCAACAGTTCTTCCAAATGGGTCCTACCCAGAGGATAATGTTTGAAAATGTAGCCGTGGTTTTACGAGCCATTTTGAATACTCTAGCTGTGGGTCTCAGCAAAATACTTTCTGCTTAGGAGAGGAACACAGCAGGATAAAACAAGAGCTAGCACCCCCGATTATGTGTTCTGTTCCCAACATTGCACACCTCTTGCATCTGTCACACCTTACAAAGTACCAGTATTTTTATGCTGTGAGTTCTTCTGGTGAAGCTCAGTGTTCGTTTATAGACGACATTCGGATACATACACGGAAGGAATGTGGAAATTCTATTAATGAATGTAATTTAGTTTTAATAGCTGCTGTGTGACTGCTGGATCTGCTCAAGCAGAGACAAGTTATTAAAGGTGATAGTGCAATGATGATTAGAGCAAGCCCCTGGCTGCAGTCTTCCCTACATTTAAAGTCAGTTCAAGCACCAGGAACCTACAGCTACAACTGCCAGCACAGGTGGCTTACCTGCTTACATACGCTCCTGTAGGATTTCCCTAAGCTAGATGTTCCATGTGTTTTTTTGGTAACGCCTTCTTTCCTTCCTTCCCCCCAACCCCTTTGCACTGGAAAGAGGAAAATATTTCCCTTTTGCTTTCTCTCTAAAGACTGCTATGTATTTTTAGCTGCTCAGGATGTCTCCAAATAACACACACACTCTGAACTTGCATTGTCAGCCTTCCCTGTAAAGCCCCTCCTGGGAGGTTTATGGCTGACTCTCTACAGCTTTGCTGATACAGCGTGTAATGTTTATACCTGCAATCAAGCATTGGCTGAGCTGCAGCCTGATGCTGGCAGCTTCTTTCTCTCTCCCTCTGCCCCCCTTCCCTTACAACCCCTCTCTCCTGGTAATAGATCACTGTAGTACAGACGGTGCTGATTTCCTATATAAAAGTTAAAAAAATGGCACTACTCAGTAGCCAGAAAAACTTGTATGTGCTCTTCCCAGCAAGAAGGAGGTGGACCCAGGATCTGTATTTCTTCTTCTAGATGATTTATAATGTCTTCCTCCCCTGCACTGCTGTTTTCCAAGCCATTTCATAGATTTTGAGATTTACCAGATTAGAGGTTCATCTACAGTTTATAAACCATTTTTCGTTCAAGCAGAAAAGGAAGGTTAGTTTCTTTTTTGGGTACTTAACAGATATTTTCTCCAAAGTGGCCTGCAGTTGTCTCAGAAACATTCAACAGAATTTTTACCAGCCCACAAAGCTACCTTGCACTTTTCTGGCAAAAAAAAAGAGGCATTTGAAACAGGGGCCCCTTCTACATGTGAAAGTGAGGGTAAGTCAATTGGATAAAAACTTGAAACTAGCATTACTTAAACATCCACTATGCAGACAACTATTTCAACTTAAGAGGGCCTTATTCATGTTTAATTTTGGTTTACTGCGTATTCTGAATCCATGTTAGCTAAACCAAACTAAACATATCATACAGACGTTTGCCAACATTTGAATAAATGAATTTGAAGTCACTCTTTACTTAAATCAATGCAGCTGTGAGTGAAAACAAGGCCAAATGCACTCAGTCGTCTTGAAGACAATGCCAACAAAGTGCAAGAAGTAAGGTATCGTGTGCGTTTTTCAGGGTTTCTGTATCTGCAAATTCTCAGCTGCTAGCACAAGGAAGCGAGTGAAGTTCGGTTTCAAATGCCATGGAATTAAGAATGTCATTGTTGTGTGCATTTTTATTTATTTTACTAGTCTCCCTGAAGTATATACCACTTTATGGGATGATGTTAGGTCACCGTTTGTCTACGTTCAGTATAAACAGGAAAAGGTAGTTGCCATGCAGCTGCACATTCAGATCTTTGGGGGTCGTCTTTCAGCCACACTAACAGAAAATGCAAGGAAAAGCCCAAGAATTCAGGTTCTGCTGACAGGTGAATCTTGTGATGCTTTGAGGATGTGTTTTGACTAGATGACAGAGTTCAGGTCTGCTTGAATCTCCTGCAAGATCTCAAGAACCTCTTCTGACCAGCACGGTGATCCCACCGAGACCACTTGTCAGTGGTGTCTGCTGTGTAGTTAAAAAAAATCCTCTAAACTGAGCTGAGTTTGTTCGTTTATACTGGAGGATTCTTGCCCGATTAACATGGGCCTAAGGGAAGTAAGACTATCTTAGTTTTATCTTTTACCAGAGAAAATGTTTGAGGGCCGTGATTTTATGCAGATCTAGGCTTTATTTATATTAACAGAAGATACTGATGGTTACCCAAAGTCTTTTAGGCTGACAGCCAGATTTTTTTTTGCTACTTCTTTAAGTTTACAAAGGAGCAGCAGAGATACGGAATCGAATCGGCCTTGCTGGTAACACTGCAACACAGAGAAAAAAAGAGTTGAGTATATTCTCATAATAGACTTCAATCAGACGTGTTTTGAAGCTTCACAGTCAATATAGCTGCTGTTTCTAGAGCTTAATCAACATACAAAGGAGTCTTGTCACCCTGATACACTCCTAGAAGTTTCTGTCTCGGCTGTGATTTGGGCTTCCACAATACAATCAGCTTCTTAAGTTTCCATTTATTATTTATTGCAATAACTCAACTGAAAGATGAATTTCCTCTATGAAGCCTTTAGTTTCTTGGATTTAAAGCCTGCTATTCAGCTGGTTTTAACCAGGGGAGACTGTTAAAAGGCTGCTACTTCACAAAGGTAGCAAACGAGCCCACTATTTACCTATTCTGTCTCTTTTACATTTCATCCCCCTTGAAAACAGACCTACTAACAGTCGTGTGATCCTTGGCCACCAAACCTCATCTTCCACTTTGGTCTTAAGTAGGGCTGGGAGCACATCTTTACCCAGTGGAGAATATTGATACCCGATTTCCTAACTTGTAATGCAGCACTGGGCTGAGTTTCCTTGCGGTACTGGAACAAGTGTTCTTGTAGCTGAAGTTGCTTTGCACTGTAGTCAGTGTTACTTATCGGATGCTATATTTCAAATATTCAAAGGACAGACATATGTTTTCAGTTCAGAAATACTTGTTAAAAGCTTCATTCTAATTTAAGGTTAAATAGTAACAAAATTCCCAAGAGAGAGTTCAATGTGTGTGTGTCTTCCTTAGAACAGGCTCTAGCAGCTGTGAAAATAAAATAGCTACTTCTTTAGCAGGCTGTTAGAGCAAAATTAGCTATCTAAAGCACATAAATAATCTGGTAGTTTGGATTCCTGCTTATCAACATCAGAATAATGAATTCGTAGCTTATATTTATGTGCTTGGCTCTCAAGGCATTGAAGAAGAAAGAAGTTTTCTCTCCCCCAAATGCTACTTTCAGGTAAGAGAGCTGTCATAAAGCATCTTACCTTTCGTGCACGTTTGCAAACAATTACTCTCTGTTTTTTGTGTTTGTTTTTTTTTTCATTTGTCCCTATTCCATCTTTCAGTATTGTGGCCTATATAGTTTGAAAGATACTTTAATTTCAGTAAGACTTCTGCTTAATGCTGTACAGCTTCTTCAGGGTTGACGAATTTGGAGAGAAACCTGAAGGTGTCTAGTGGTTGCAGAAAGGCGTTCTGAATTGCTGCACGTGCCATCAGGGAACGAAGGGTACGTGCTGGCTAGGTATAGCCTCTCTCAAATACTGTGCTGGTGCATCATGGAGTTATGGAAACCTTTCCAACCAGCAGCTGCACAGCTAATGATGTTTTGGTGCGAGTAGCAGAGAGGAATGGGCAAAATGTCAAAGGTGTGGCTTGCTGTGTCCTCCTTGCCTTTAAGCACTGAAGCTTCATTATGTGACTCACTAGTTATGTGTATTGCTGTTCAGATCAAAACTGCTCTCAAAAACCACACAATGCTGACTAAAACTCGCAGTTCGTGGCAAATTAACTGTCAGGTTATGATGAGACCTCTGCTGAAATGAACCTTTTAGTTCGGAACCTCCGTACAAAAATCAAGAATTTTCAGTCTAAAACCTCAGCAAAAAGAGAAGGTGCTGACAAACAGGGACCCTTTTTTGTTAAATTAAGGTGGGAGTCTCGGCTAAAAGAGCCTAAATCAAATCTAATCCCATCCATGTGTCAGGCTGGACAGAGGATGATGTCTCACCATCAGCTGTTCCATCAGATGTTGATCTATTAAAATAGGAGAACCTATGTATGGCTCTAATGGAGAACTTTGCAAACTTACCTTCTGTGCATGGCCGCAGAAAGAGAAATGCAGACAAATAGTGAAATAAGTTGTTACCATTCCTGCCCATATTTTGGAACAACGTGGACCTTCTGATTAGTGCCACGACTCACTTCCTTCCTAGGATTTGGCTTTAACAAAATGCAGAGTGAAAAAACAAGCTCCTCTGGTAACACATGTGCTGGTGGCACAATACCCCATGAGAATCTGAAATGGATTCCTCTGTGCAGGCTGGCTATCTTTGCATATCCGTCATGGGGCTGGATTTCAAAAACTGCTCAGCAAACAGCACGCTGATGGCTTCTTGCGTGCGAGGCAGTTTTTAAGAGGTGGCCATTTATATGTGGGAGCTGAGCTGCTTTGAAAATCTGTCCCTAGCTGTCAGCGTTCAGACAGGCTGACAATCCCAGCCTCTCTCACATCGACATTATCAGTCTTAGCACAGATGATTGAATAAACTGGCTGAAGCCTGCAGACTCCCTTCAGGAAGAACTAGCTCACAGTACAATTGGGCCCTTTACAAGACAGTTCAAATGTTTTTGTATAACAAAGTGTTGATAGCTGTCTTCAAAAATAGAAAAGCTTTTTTTTTTCTTCTTTTTAAAATGAAGAAAGAAATTCTTCAACTGATGGCAATAACCATGTAAACCACATAGCTGATGGATTTGGCAGGCTGCAGCCACAGCAGAGACTGGCCGTATCTCCATAGATCTTCCACTCTTTTGATTTCTTCTTAAATTACCAAAAATATGCATCTTTGTGGAGGGATATTGAGAAGGGAGTCGGGCAATAAAGTTAAATAGTGTTTTTAATTATGTTTGCTTCTGTAGCTTTATGAGTGTGCATATGCGGGGTTGACCAAGGGATATGAGGCCAGATTAAGCACTCGAACCACTGTAAATCTAAAACTTTCTGCTGAAAACCATGAGCAACTCCAGATTTATCTCATTTTAAATTGCACACAATTGCACCTGCAGTGTTTTAAGAACTGACTGGGCCAAGATGGTATTCTGAACAGAAGCTGAGATAACAAACTGCTTTCCTCAAATGTTTAATTTCGGACCCAGCTCTGAGTCTGTATATAGCCCATCAAGGCTGCATAATTCTATCAGAGGTGCCACATTTTGGATTTGCTCCCCAAGATATTTCAACTTAATAAGGACAAAGTCCATTAATCCAAAGATAGCAGAGTGTTAAAACAAAGCTGAGCTGAGCTCTAATCCTGAAGATTATAGTTTCAGGAGAAAGATTTAATGTCATCTCAGGGTGGTTGCCTTTTTTTTTTTCTGTTTTGTTTTCAGGCAAACTTCAAAGTGGCTCATTAGATGCCTTCAGAAGTCATGAAGATGAAATGAGTAAGAAGCGATTCAGGCAAATTGTTGACTCTGGAGAAGGGTTTTAAAAAGCAACATCACAAAAGCAAAACCCCTAGGGATAACTGTAATTGCATATCTAAAGAGAATTTCAGAGCTGCTCTGCCAGCCCCACTTAGCTGAGGCACCTTCTCTTCATCCTGGGAAGGGCTGATCCTTTTTGTCCTGGCTTCTCAAACATCAGTCTAAATTTCCCTTGACTGTCTAAATTTCCCTTGACTGTGTCATAGTGATTGAGCCTCACAGACTTCCTGTGGGAAATGCTTTATGCTCCAGAGTAAATTCGCTAAGGAGAGACATATTCAATATCTGTTTTTTTAAAGTGTTTAGGAACCCAGGCAATTTGATAGCTGCAGAAGAAAAATGTGTGTATTTTTTGCCATTTTTGTAATGTCTATTTGTTACTTTAAACAGTCCTAGTATAGGATGAGAGCAAGAAAAGAAATGGAAAAGAGAGATTCTCTGATAGATGGTTTCCGTACTGCCAGAAGTCAAGTCCTTGGGTCATGTCGAGCAGTGAACGCTGTCCTTTGGGAGCACAGACTTTGCTCTTTCAGGTGCAGCTGAGCCCAGCCTTCCTTGGCACGCCTGTTTTTTTGTAAAAGCACAGATAACAGAGAGTCTCTGCTGCGTGACCCTGTTACCTGGAGCAAGTGCAGGCACATGCTCACTGTGCCCGCGGGGCAGATCTGTCAGCCCTGCCAGCTACTGGGTTAAGACCAGTGGGGCAGCAGGCGTTCCCGAGCCAGGCGTTTAGGGACACGGCCTTTTGCAGTCCTGCAGAGCCTCTCCAGCTGTCCTGCACGCCTCTGGGAGGTGACCCAAAGGCCGCGCGGGATGTGCTGCGTGGCTCTTCGCAGCATTTCCTGACCTCACGGGTCTCTTTCCCAAAGGAGTGAGAAGGGCTGTGGTGGTAGGAAGGCAGGCAAGCGGCTCCTCCTTGTCTTGGTGAGACTGGCACCCAGCCGTGCTTCTCCTTTCTGACCACCTTCACCTGGGTTACTGAGAGCTCCCCCTTTTCTCAGCAGTCCCTTTGAGTCTTTGAACCACAGCGAGCAGCAGAAGAAAAGGAGGGGAGCTGGCGAAGGGTGTTTTCTTTGCTGCTGCTTCTCTTCTCCTTGCAGTCCCCTTTACTGCACGTACAAGGAGCAGGTGAAATTTAGGATTGGCTGAGGACAGAAGTTCCACATGTCACACACCTAGGCACAGGCTTTTTAAACTTCAGTTTTATAGTAGAAGAAGTAATTGTACTCCGGTTACAATGATCAATGGGAACAGAAAAAGGCAAGTTTTACAGGGAGAGGGTAATACCTTGTATTATGCTTGCTGATAGAGCTGAAAAAACCCAGGCACGCTTTCAGGCCGAGTCCCTTGCTCAGTCGCTCACGTCTTGTGCCGCTGGGTGTGGGCCCGAGGAGTGCCACTACCAGCGGCAGCCAGACGGTGCTGCTCTGGCCTTTGGATTATAGGGGAAAGTGCAGGAGAGAAAACAGTGGAAAACAGGCGCTAGGGAAAGAACGATTTGTTCCAAAACATTTGCTTTGTAACAGGGTCATCTATAAATTCTGGGATTTCCTGTTTGCTACATGGCAAGCTTTCTTTTTTTTTCAGGTTACAGACTGGAATAATTTTATTACAGCTCATTATGAGCGTCTATCCAAGCCCGGATTTGCAGCCTTTGCACAGAAATTTCCCAGCTTTTGTGGGTTTTAAGTTGTATCCTTCAGCGCCATCCTCTTGAGCTGTGCTTTAATTTCCTTTGGGCTTTGGAAGTGGTGAGATCATGGTAGTTTTAGGGGGGAAGCATTAGACATATTAATGGGTTCTTTTCATGCTGATGTATGTTTGTTCTGGATACCAGAGAAGCAAAACTTAAATACCACAAACTGGAAAAATAGTAAATTTAATACAAGGAGCCTGATTCTGCATTGTGTACATCTTGTGAATGCGTTGGCTTGACTGGGAGGTGTCAGTGTTCAGGAAATACAGGTTTTAGGCTACAGCTGGCCAGGATGTTTAAAAAAAAAAAGTTTATGTTTCAGAAAACACCCATTAATGGGTCTTCTTTGTCAAGAATGTGGCTGGGGAATGCTGTCAGGGTTGTCCCTTGGGTCCAGACCTTCTACCCTTCTAGCTTTAGCTAGAAGGAAGACCTGTCCCAGAACACTATCCCATAATAATAAAAGCCTCATGTTGAGAGAATTTACCTGCGGTGGTGCAGATCTAGGTCAGGTCAGAGGTCCGGAGCAGGCAGACTGACAATTTTCCACATGAGTGCCTTGAGTACGCGGACATCTCAGTCTCTTTCTGTTTCATGGAAAACGGGGGAAACAATCAAAAATACAGCCTAGGAGACCTCTTAGCTCTTCGTGATGATAAATGAGACAGGAAGAGGAAAGAAATTGCAACATTTTGGGAGAGAAGAAAACTGTTTTCTGCCTGGCTATAACATGAGATACGCGCTAGCGCTGGTGGGACGAGCACTCAGAGCGCTACCAATGTCTTCGGTCAAAGCGGTTGCGTATGGCTGACCCTATAGTGCACAGGACTTTGGGCAACGAGAGGCCCTCCTGCTGGCCTGGGGAGCATGTACGGGTTGCATTTATAACGAGAGAAGGATAATTTTTTTTGTAACCCGGGAGCAAATCTTCCCCTATCTCAGCTTGAATTTTTATCAGCGATACAAGGTTACAGGAGCTCTGAATGCGTGATTTAAATACGTCTGTTGTTGAACATGCTGGGAGCGTTTTGTCTTTATGCTGAGTTTAGCAAATGAGATTCTAGTCCTTGACTGGCATTATTAGGGACTATTGTAACAATAATGAAAAGAAGATGATTAAAATCTGCCTACTAGTGGCAGGGAATGGTGTTACTGTGCAGTGATAGAAGTGAGCTGGTGTGCCAAGTGTCACACATTCTCCACTGTATTTAAAATGTCCCTCACTGTTGTAAGGTAAAATGGAATTTTTGGAAGAGCTAAAGTGTGTAATTGCTGTTTTTATTTTAACTGATGAAATAGCTAGCTTCTTTTCACATGGAGCTGATGCTTTCCATGAAAATTTTGTCTGTGTTAACTTTGATAAAAGCTTCTGACTATTTTTGGCAGCAATTAAAAGCATTCAAGAGATGCCTGTCACTTCAGCTCACATATTTCCAGAGGGTACTTTATTTGTGTTTTATGAAAGAAAGAGAAAACACAGCAATATGGCTTCTGCTTAACTTTAACTATCTCGCATCTTGAGGCAGCAAGTGACAAGCAATTTTTCTTCATTGGAGGCTGTCCTGGATAGCACAGCATGGAGCTGCTGATAGGATTTTCACAAGAAAAATAGTAACACCTAGCATTCACTAGCACCTGCTGTCCAGCAGCCTTAAAGTGCTTGGGTGAAATATTTATTTAGGATTCATGATTATGAAAATTGTAAAAATTTATTGAACTAGGTTTGCAAATTAGAAAGTTAATTGTTGTGTCTTTAATACTCAAAATTACCGCTAATTCAGAAAGTTAGCGTTTTTGAAGGCTTGACTTGGAGGAACTGAGTCCTGATGTTCAGGGCATATCAGCCCCTGCTTTCTTCAGGAAGGGCTAATTGCTAAGCAAGAGGAGAGTTGGAGCCCCAGTTCTCCAAAATTAAGAGTGAGGTGAGAGACACTGCTGCTGAAAGTTGGTGTCTAGTAATTGCTCAGAGGAGCGGCCGGTTCGCGTAGTAGTTAAGCTGAGAATAAAACTTGGATCTATTTTATCTGCAGGATCCTCTTCTCATTCAAGTATTTGTAAAGCTTGTTGAATACATCTCTGTGTGGATTGTGTGGGCGGAAGTATGAAATGTATGTGTGGTATCTCTGTGATAAAATTTAGCTCGATGTGTGGGTATAAGCTAAAAAAACAGTAGATCTGGGGTACAACTATGCTGAACTCATCTGATAAATGATATATGCAGCTTCTAAAAGTGGTTGTACTGCAACAACCAATGCCTTGAGCTTCCACCAAAACTCTTCCTACCTCTGCATTACGAATGTTAAAATCTGTAAGCCAGCTATGTGACAGCACTCACTAATTAATACGGTGATGAGCCATCTGAAACCACGAGAGCAGTGGCTCCTCTCCAGGTGCACTGCAGAGCTGCTCCTGAGCAATCGGTGCTGACTGCGGGCACTGCCCCACCACACTGGTACATACATAGACCTCTTCTTCTAGCACTGCAATTCTTGCCTGAATTAAAAGTCACCACATGTAACACATGGCCAACATCTGCTACTGGACACCTCTGCATTGGTTCCTGCTATGCACTAGTGCAGGAAGTAGGGGGGAGAAATGCAGCGTGATTTTAGGAGGGCCTCACCAACACCACATGAGGTATCAGTGGTCAAAACGGTCGGCACCGAGGCTCTCCTGCGTGAGGGTGCAGTCGTGTGGGCTGTGAATGGCAACAGGGAGGTGTCTGAGGTTGAGAAGGGGAACGAGGTTGGAGATGGGGTGTTGACTGAGCAGCTTATTTCCGTACAGTTCAGGGCTTGGTTTGGGCTACGCGACCTGGGCAGCTTATCTGAAAGCCCTTAAGTCTGTTTTGTGGAGGACTGAGCAGGATGCTGTGGTTACATCTGTACCATTCTTGGAGCCTTGGGTTTTGTGCTCGTGGTGCTGGCACCGTGGTTAGGACGGGGGCAGTATGTCGTTAAAATTCTTCCTTGCTACATTGCCTGGCCTCGTCTTACCCCAGTGTTCAGCCATGGCGGGGTGCGTTCCTGCCGCAGGAAGCTGTGGTTAACAACGCGTCAGGTGTATTGCGGCAACTCTGGAGTCCTGCGCACAGCCCAGACCCGCGTTCCCCAGACACTGTACAAACGGGGATAAGAGCATGGTTCACAGCTCCAGCTCCTCCTGGTTCTCTGGAATCGCATTGCTGCTGGTCAAGACTATGGGAAGGAGAAAAATCCCAAGAGGAAATGGTTCATCTCCGAGCAGGGCAATTCTGAACTCTGGCGTCCAGCTGTAACTGTATTTAAAAGAATAAGGTTCCCTGCATGGCAAGGCCGTGTGCCAGGTTTTTTTTAAATGAAATATATAAGCGTAATTTATGCAGTATTTCTGTTAATCATGCTTGCTACTTAAGATATCCATTAAAGCCCAACACATTAATTTAATTGAAAAATTCTGTGGGAATTGTATCAGATTTTTTCCCCCATTAAATTAATATTACAGCCTTTAAATAGAATTTCTGGGCACCCGTTGTTGTTCACAGAACCACTATGTGAATTAATACCTGCTTGCTGCCTCGCTTGAATGTCCACTGTAACTTTTCTTCTTCTCTTGCCCCCGTCTACTCCCTCCTTCCCAGCCTACGTTTAATTATCCTCTTCATTTTGATTTCTGGGGCCATTAACATGATGCTTTCTGCGTCTTGCCACAGGACCCTCTTCGCTTATTTGCCACTTTGGGCCTCTCCAAATTAATCTGCTGGGGACTGCTAGGTGTAATTCCCCGGGCAGCAGCTGTAGGATGAGGGAAAGGGCAGCTCACTTCCCTCAGCGGCTGGGGAGAGGTGAAATGAGATTAAGGTTGTTCAGGACTGACCTTTAATTGGCCCGTTTGGAGGCAAAATGAACGCTGTGCCCAAGGCTTGAAGGGCGTCTCAGCAGATCCATGGCAGGGATGCTGAGAAGCCTGGTGGGTTTAGCCCATCTACAGCACATGCTGTGTAGAACAAAACCATGGGCTTTTACAGAAGGACAGAGAGACACCCCCTCATTTCTCCTTCCTCCTCGTCACCCAGCCAAAGGATGAGGGTGCTGTGTGCTTCCCTACGTATTGCTACTCTTTTTGGAAGCTAGGGGACCGTGATAAATGAGGTCACGTAGCAGACGCCTCGGTGCTGGTCACATTCAGGATCAACAAAGCACTGCAGATCTTCCACTGGCTACCTAAAGAAGCCAATTCATTTTTTTTTCTTTTTTTTTTTTTTTTTTGCTTGTGATCGCTCAGCTTCCCCCATTTCAGGTGGCTGTGTTTTGATTCCGCCCTCTCCCAGACTTCAGCTCTTGTTGGAGCAGTTTCTGTGCAGGGTGGTACTGAGCTGGCCAGCAGCAATGGAGCCGGAGCCCTTTAAGAAATGAGGGCATTATCCAAGTAGCTGCTGAATCTGAGAGTCGTGACTCGTATGTGCTGGAGCGCCGAGGGAACAGCTTGTGCTCGCATTCAGAGGAACAGGTGCCACCGCACAACTGGGGACGCCGTGGACACAGGCGAAAGGAAACAGCAGCGTGGCCAGCCCGGGTTCGATATTGTTCCATAACCTGATACAGGCAATGGGCTGCAATGTGGGGTTCCACTTATTAGCTGTCCACCTGCCTGTCACCCTCCCCCATCCTTTCCTAATTAAACAGTGAGCTCAGATTTCCCGGTCTGGATCAGCAAAATCAGGAGGGGAGATGGCTCTGGTTCCTGCCCTGTCACCCAGACACAGCCTAAAAAGAACAGGACAGTGCTCAGCACAGGCCCTGGCCCCAAATAGGAGAGGTGCACGAAGTAGGATTGCATCTAACTGAACAGCTTCAGGAGCCTGTTCTTGAGTTTGAGGGTCACTGTGTTTTGCTTTTCGTTTTCTCTAAAAAAGCCCAAGTTGTCGCCTTCATGGTTATTTTTGCATAACAGCTGTGTTTCCGGTGAGCAGCTGGGGGAGCTGCCTGACTCAGCAAAACTCCGTTCTTAACTGTCAAAAAGTGCACTCAAGCAAGACCAGGAATGCTGCGGGCGAAATCGTGGGTCCTCTCTGCTACCTCCCGCAACCCGTGAAGAGCGAGGCGTTCGCTCGCACGGATGGCGGTGCTCCGACTCGAGCGACACGAATCATTTGCTCTGGGAAGCGCGCCCACAGAGGAGGAACAAGTACCTGGTCTTTATTTCAGAAATACGTTGCATGCATCAGTTGGCAATGTCTGTAAAAGCGCTCGATGGTGTAGAAAGAGAGGAGCTGACATGAGGCTGGGGTGCTGCAGGGAACCGAAAGCTTCTGTCAGTAGGAGCAGAGAGCATTCGGTGCTTGCCGGGTAGCGCTGCAGAACGAACCGAGCCCTTTTTGCACCTCAGCCCTGTGACAACGTGCAACGTCTCGTGTGCGTCTTGAGTCGCGCTTTCCAGACAGGTTCAGCATATCCCTTGCACGGGGTAGCATCCGAGCTCTCCACATGTGTTACTGATTTGCGCAGTGTTTACACGCCGCAGTTGGGGGATTTTGAGCGGGTGGATAAGAACTGGAGAGAGAGGAGGCTAGGAAGACACTTTTGCCTAGTGGTTTGAGTAATGGAATAAGAATAGGAAGATTGTATTACCAGCTGTGCTTTTGACCTTGGACAAGTAAACTCTCTCTGCCTCTTGGTTTTCTGCCCTTTGTCTGCATCGCCTGTTTAGACTATAATTCTGTGATAGAAAGGTGGTCCCTCTGCATGTGATTGTGTAGTGCCTAACAGTCAAAAACTGAGTTGGTGGAGAACTTTTCAGTGCTCCTATGCTACGAATAAGTAACAAAAATAATGTAGAAAAGGATCTGTTTTGTAAAACAGCGGGACTTGCATGAACAGCAAAATACCAGTTAGAGCGAGGAGGAATGAGACGTCTGGTGTAACTTGAGTCCACCGTAATAAGCAAACTTGAATTCCAGTTGCAGCAAGTTTGTTGGGGGCAGCAGGAAAGGAACTTTCCTTGTAAGTGTGAGAATTTGGCTGTTTCACAAGGTAGAAGTTTAGGAGGAAAAAAGCTTCTTTAATGGATTAGATTTTCTGGCCGCACCTCAGTTTGGAAGTGAGTCTTGCGGCAGCTCCCAAGTTTGTAGTTGATGCAGGAGAGTGAGAAAACCCCCCTGGGAGCACACAAACCTTCCCTGACTCATATATCTGTGTGTGTCTCTAGCCTGTCGAGGAGGCAAGGTGTACTTCACATTCTGGGTAGAACTGACCGAATTGTGAGCCTGGCACAGAAGGCATCAGGGTTGGCTGCCTAAGCCAGCAGCCCGGGCTGTGAACAGTCCTGCAGTTGTTCAGGGCAGTCATTCTGCAGCTAGCACCAGGCTCAGGAGGCACCGTGTCCTCACTCAAAGTATCTCAGAGCACGCCTTGTTTTACAGGGTCCCTCTTGAGATCTTACTTCACTAAGCACCTGCAGACAGCTGGCACCATTTTGATCTTCACAGCCTGGCTAATATACCAAGCCAAGTAGTAATGATGCCGCAGCGCTCCCTCCTCCTTCAGCCCGGCTTCACATTCCACAGGTAATGACAGAGGTGGCCTTCCTGATCCCAAACACTCTCTCGTATACAATTAGGATTTTACAGCAATAAGAGCTAGCATTTGTTTACATTTCTTCCTATTAGTAACTATTGCATCTTTCTGAAGACAGGAGTAGGAAAAAAGAAAAAGAAAAGAGGCTGAGGGTTCAATATGATTCACTTCAGCCGGCTTCAGAATGACATTTCCCTCTGTGGGTAGCAGTGACTCCTTACACACTTGATTGCTCCATTTCCTCCCTAACCCCCTCAGCAGACTTTGTTTTATGCCAACTCATACAGAACTCTCAGGAGCACAGGAAGCCTTGTGCTATGTAAGAAGGACTCAAGCCCTTTCACATGCTCTTGCCTCATTTGTGAAATTAGATGCACATGTAGCCTAAATGCTAAGCGTGCTGGTCCTCTAACAACAGGTTAGTTAAAAACAAAACCACCATGGTCAACACGTGTGTGTATACATGTGTGTGCATGTATATGCAGAGGGAGAGAGTGCTTTGTTATGGTTTGAGTTGACTCAGTGGGATTTGCAGCCAATATTACTTTTCACAGGGCTGCCGAGGCAGAGATTTGAACATATGAATAAATAACCAACATGATCTGCTACACACAGACTTGCCGAGCCCAGTACCATGGATATCACACATGGTCTCAATAGGAACAAAGGTCTCAGAGGTTCTTCTAAATTTATCTGCTCCGGTCCTCTGCTGTCGCACACAACTACATCTCATACATCTGTTCACTCAGGGAACTGTAGCTGTCATCCCAAGCTATGTACTTTCTTCTGTCTGTATTTTGTGAGGAAGAAAAAAAGGCCTGTTTTCTGACTTATGTGCACACAGAACTGAGAAAAAAACAGTTGTTGGTTCATAAGATCTTTAAAAGTCTCATCAGTACATCACCATTTTGCTGCCTGGGAAGACTCACTGCTCGTCCTCCACTTTGGTAAGGCAACTCTTCTGAACAGCAGGCCACCCCTCTTTAGGGTTAGTCCTGCTTATTGAAGTAGAAACTTGTTATTTAATCTAGGGTTTTTTGGGGTGTCATAGATGTCATGGCTTTTCTGCAGACAGTGCTAATATTTTTGTGCTCACAGATTAAAATTCGTATACTTATTTTTGAAAAAAATATATACTGGTACTGAGTAAGCAAAGACATCAATACTCTGTTTTAGGGGGGAGAAAATGCAAGGGAAGAAAAGTAACTTGGACAGAGACAAGAACTTCTTTGTTCTCACTCTCATAGATCTGAACCTTCACTGGAAGCTTCTTGTGTAAGAATCAGAGGTTTTATTGTAGTGTGTGACAATTGCTTTATCCATTGGGCTGAATTCTTGAGTTTTGCAGTTAAATTTGGATATCAAAGAATCTGAAGTAACAGAGTAGAATGCTCTGATTTTTTTAAGTGAAAGAAGATGTAGGTTAGGAGTATCCTATGTTATTTTTCCTATCTACCAGTCCTCTTCTCTATTACTCAAAGGTCAGAGTTTACTCTATTGAATCTTCCGATGCAGTGCACTGAGGCTGCCTCGTTTATGACAAGCACAGGCTCGTGGTATTGCGTTCAAGCAGACTGTATTGTATTTGTCTGCTATAAAATATTAATTAGATGGAAATATTAAAATAAGTGGGGAAAATACATTTCAGTCTCATGGAGCGAGATTATCACATCCAAACACTGGAATCCAACCAAGGTACGCCTCTCTGTATGAAGTTTTCTGTTCAGGCTTTGAGATTAGTACACTGGCTATTGTTGCAAAAACCCATGTTGAAGTGTCTGATTGTGTCTGAGAACGTCCAAAGTTATACAAATGAAATTAGTTTTTGCATTTCTCCCAAATGCGTTGGGCAGGTCTTTCTTTTTGGACAATATTTCATGTATGAAATACATGTTTTAGGGAGGAGAAAATCTCCTCCTTTTTATCTCCTTTTTTATCTGCATTTTGGTTCTAATTCCAAATGCCTCGACGTTCTCTTTTGAAATTGAGGATGTTTTCCATATTTACGAGCTGTGTTTTCAAGTTCACACAACCAATGAACCTGAAAGCACTAAAAGGCAAATATGTCTGTCAATATCTGACTCAGTAGGAACATTCAAACTTAAGAAGCTTAATGTGCTCAGAAAGAAAACAGGGAGCAAAAGCCCTCAGATATTTTCCTCTCTTTGTCACTCACAGTAGGCCAAATTCTGCATCCGTGCATACGTTGTACGTGTATAACTGATAAAACCTCGGTGAACAAGAGATTGCACCGCACGTAAATAAATGAAAACAGAATGCAGAATATGGATGAGAAATGCAGAAACAAACTGTTTACCATTCACAAAGCCAGCACACAAATATCTAAGTCCCATGAAACATCTCTTTTATGGGCATCCAACCTGACTTTGCCAATACTCTAATAACCTGCATGGTTAACCGTACTCGGGATATGGCCAAGTCTGAAGTTTTCTATCATAATGCGTGCCTGAGCCTACGTCTGTAGAGCTACATACATGCACAGATCAACAGAATTTGTGTTTGGCCTTTGAGTGTTGTATGCGTGCTTTGGTGTGCCTGTATCTGAGTGTTTGCACTGCCATCCTTTCTCATACAGGCCAATGTCTGAGCTATTGCTCCACATCTGCTCTTTAAATGATGTGGATGTGTCCTTCCTTATCTTCTTCCTCCTGTGGCACGTAAGTCTTCCAAAATCCCCGAACTCTGAGCCAGTGGTGAATGCCTTGAGGAGAGAGAATGCAGAAATATTTGAATTGCTTTGAGACCGTCCTGTTCAGTGCTGAGGCATTTATAACAGAAAGGACTGCTCCCGGAGATATTTCCGATTCCTGTGAATTCGTGTGAAGGTCTTTCAAATCAGCAGGTATCCATCCTTCTGCAAGTGCCCCACAGTGACGACTGGGATGCTTGATGAGGCCTGCTCCCCTAGTGCCCCGTTAGTGCCCTGCTCCAGTTTTGGCACCTGAGCTCTGTAGTCGGTGGCAGTAAGACAGTTGCACTTCCTTGAATTCCTTATTTTGTGGTGGCACAATTTGGCATGGAGTCACGCTAGTCAGAAATTGGTCAAAGAAGAAAAGTGTAACTTTACTGAGAAGGAAATGGAGGGAAAGAAGAAGAAAAAAAAATAAAGAAAACCAAGCCATTAATTATACAAATTTTTTGGAAGTGCACTTGATATCAATACAAGTATAAATATGTAATAATACCATAGAACAGAAGGATTTTCTAAGAAGTCAGAAAGCAGAAAAACAAATGAATGCACAGCGTGAAATCGAAGAGCACCATTTAGATGCTGAATACTCAAACATAATTTTAACCAAGTGAAGTAACTAATCCGACAGATTAACTGCTGTATTGAGAAGTACAGCCACATGCACGACTGAGACCGACGTTTAGAAAGTGGGTATAACAATTTTACTCTCCATCTTCCACCCGAGCCTTCTGGGAGTGACTTTGTGGGTGCTTTTTTGCTCAGGCTCTTTAGGTACAAAATCCAAACCAGTCTGTGTCCAGCAGAAAGGTGGAGGGAAGCAGCTGACTTCTGTGCCAGAGAACAGCAAGCCTGAGGCAGCAAGATGATTTAATGGGACAATTCTTATGTCCTTCTCTCCAATTAACAGGGAGATGTTAGAAACTTGGCTCCCAGACAAGAAAGGTACCTTCCTATCCTTGCCTTTCTCACCTGCTAAGGGAGAGGAAATTTCCTTTGTATATTATGCATGTTTGCATGTATACGCGTGTCCCTATTCACAGATGGGCATACAGTTTACAGAAATTTGTGTTTTTAAATTTGCTCATTAACACAGTTCACACGTGATATTTATATTTTCCCTTCTTTTCCTGATGTTGTGGCTCCCTCAGATCAAAACCTTCCCAGGACGGGCTGCTCAGTCCATTCTCTACATCCTTTTCCCTGCAGGATCTCCCACCTTCTTTCTAATTAGGTGGAAGAATGAACCCTACCACTCAAATCAGTCAGTGAAATCCACGGAACCCTTTCCCAGCAGGTTCAGCACAGACTCCCCTATTGCATTTTAGCTTAACGCTTACAAGCTCTTTTTGGTTTTTCCCTTTGTCTCATTTATCTGCAATTCTTTGCTCCTTATTAAATCCCTAGCTGTCCTGGGATTATTTAGCTGCATGAGCAGCTTTTCCCCTTGCCAGAGCCCTGCCTGTCAAGGCAGGAGCCCTTTAATACAAGGCAGTCATCCATAAAAGAAAAGAAGGTGGAGAGGGTACAAGGATTCACACCAGTGGAAACAAAGGCAGGTGATGGGCGCCGGAGCTGTGTGCTTGCTCTCTGATCTACCTTGCCTTCATGCCCTGAGCACGGTGGCTTTAGCAACATCTTTGTCCTCTGAAAGCCTCAGCCTGCAGAACACAATAAATAATGCCTCAGAGCAATGTGACCTGTGGCAAGCAGTAAGCGATGACATTGTCAGACACACACAACTGTTGAAACAACCAGACTGTAATCATCACGCCGTACCCACAGAAAGACATTTGGCAAATGAGATTCCATTTTCACATTGGTCTGTGCCGAGCATGTAAATTTCCAGCGGGACAACCAGCATTAGGGATGTGTAATTGATTGTCTGAATTATAATAAACAAGCTGTGACAGGTGATCATCCATCATTTTCCTGCTGCATGTTCCAGCAGCACTGCGAGAGGGGGAGAGAGAGAGCTGGAACGCGGATGGGGAAAATGAAAAGTCAGATTCATATGGAAACAGAAAAGAGGGGGGGAACAGAAAAAAGGATCGGGGTGGAAGTGAGAGGAGACTGCAACCATGAGAAAAACAACACAAATGAAAGAGACCAGTTAATTCCTGTGATTTGTTAGACATTTGATTGAATTAAAAAATCCCTTCTACTATTACTGCCCTTGAGAACTAGAGGATTTGCTGCAGTGGCTGGTATTTGGAGCTAGGAACGCTAAGGAATAAATACAAAGAAGAGGAAAGCATGAGGGAGGAGCTGTGATTAGAGCAGAACCAATTACAAAAAGTGTGTCTGTGTGTGTGTATGTGTGAGAGAATGAGGACTCCCAGCTTAGCCTCCTCGTTCAGGCTTAGGCACTTCAATCTGTGACTGAGCGGTCAAAAACACTCTCAGGTTTTTATGACCATGCTAAAGAGAATGCTTTCCTGATGCCTTAACGCTGTAAAAGCCTGTGGTTTACAGTGATGCCGTCTCAGAATCAAAGTGACCTGAAGGATGGTTCTTCCCTAAGGCGGGGCGTGGAGGTGCGAGTGGTTGAGCTGTTTGTCTCCTGGGCCAGCCTTGTGAGCAGGGAGCTTACCGGTCTTGGAGAGGAGTGCGAAGACGCGTTGAAAAAAATGAGGAAATAGTGCCTCTGAATAGATCGGGCGATAGATTGGGTTGGTATTTTCCTGAAGACTTACTGGCATACCTCATGCAAATTAGAGTGTGAGGCTTTCCAGTGCTCTACCCTGAAGATGACAGAACCTCTGGCAATAATTTGTCACTTCAGTATCCCCGGTTTACTTGGTTATACTTGTTGTCTATACAGAATGAGTGATCAGACATCGTTTTATAAATGTATGAAATTTTGCATGTCTGAGGCTTGCTCATGGACAGTTTATTGCCATTATTTGACAATCACTCAAACTGCAGTTGTCACGGTGTTGTTTGCATTTGCTGGTTGATCAAATGCTCAGGCGTTTCCTGTACAGCCTTTTGCCCATAAACATATGAAATTTACTCTGTACAAACACAACACTGACCAGAAGTTGTGGTATAAATGTTTATGCAAAATGGGTGTGAACAGAGCTGGTGCAAATTCACCTACTTGTGTAGAAGACTGAAAACAACTGTGGGGAAAATTCTTCCCATGATTGTAATGAAATTTATGAGACAATGATATTAAATTCTTTAAATCAATTGTAACGTGATCAAATAGCTGTAGTAACGGGCTCCAGACCATGGCTTGAGCTTTAAGGTTAAGCTTCTTTCCAGAAGGTAAAAATAATTGCATCTTTCTGTGCAATGACTGACTTGGGTGACAGATCTCTGCCTGCTACTTCTCTGCCCAGTCGTCAGGTTTGGTCCCGCCTGGCGTACCGGAGATCCGTGAAGCGGCGGCCGTTTGCTCCTCGAATTCTTTAACAGGAATTTGGTTTCGGCATCCGACTTCACTGCGCGAACAGAAGTGGTGGAGGGAAGGCACACCGTAAACCACCGCTTTCGGTAACTACTTTCTAAAACCTTTCCTACGAAGCAGAAATGAGGGTGGGAACGGAAAAGTTTTGGAGCAAAGCAGGTTGTGCTCTGGGCAGAGACTTTCGGGATCCAAGGCAGACTATTTACCTTCTCCCTGCTTTCTTTTCTGCTCGTTAGTTTGTGACTCAAGACGAACATGGGAAGGGGTGCAGCCGGAGACAGAGTCTCTAAGGAGGCTATCTCTGACAAGGGCAATGGGAGACAGTTCGGACTGGGAAGCTGCAGAGTGCTGTGCTGCCTGGTGTTTGACTGTAAGTAACTGCTGCTGGCACGGCAGGGGTTTATTTTGGCCCAGACCTGCCCTGGGAACAGCAGAGAAGCTAACGCTCTTGGAATTCTCTCCCTTTACGATTCACTCAGCGACTTGGCTTCAAAAGAGAATTAAAAAAAAAAAAAAGAAGGAAATGTGTCCAAATATCGAAGCCAAGGTTTGTATGTGAAACTGTGAGGAGGAGATTAAAGACCCAACAACCCTGATCTCCCTGAGTAGAAAATTTAAAGGGGGCTGGAAGGGAGGGCTCGCGTACAGATGGAGGGAGATGAACATTTGGGGGCAGTGGCTTCTATTCTGAAGAGCTTGCTCAGCCCCTTATGAAACACACTTGTGATCTCTGGAAAGGGAGTAGCCTCCTTCCCAAGCAAGCACACAAAACGTGCAGTATTTGTGCAGGGAGAAGAAAGCACTGAGAGGCTGTAGGGAAGGAAGCAGCAAAACCTTTTTTTAGGTTGTGTGTTTCTGACCATTCTGATTTTTGTTGTTTCCATTAGTGCTGCTGCTGTTTCCCCCAGGCTGCCCTCTTGCTTCCTTTTCATCAGGCTGTGGTGTCCTTGGTCCGAGTGCTCCTCTCCCGTGTAGGAGGTGAACCACAGTGTACTGAGACCGCAGTGAATTGAGCAATGGCATGAACAAAGCAAACTGTGGGATGAATGTCACCAGATGTGTAATGGTTAAAACTGGTTCAGATTAAAATATCAGCTTCAGGAGTTGTTGTTGTTGTTGTTGTTGTTTATTATTATTTTTATTGAAATTACTACAAAGCTGTTTGGTTAGCTCACATGGGACACGATTTAGCTCATGTGAAAGCAATGTAAAAGTATGATTTTCAGTATGGGTATTATTTGTTATTTTGTTTATTTTTGGAATAGAGGATTAATTATGTATCCTAAATACCTGTTTCAGCACATAACCAACTGATTCACAAACCAGTGGCAAATGCTGGAACCTGCAGGTTATGTGCAAGCCGTGCTGGATAGATTTTATTAGTGCCGAGATGGTTTGTGAAAGGGCAACATAATAACTTCCATTGAGGAAAATTATTGTAAATGATATTGTGTATAATACCAGGCTTTCATGAAAAAACGGTCTTTTTTTCCTCTTTTTTTCTTTCCTTTGTCCCAAGCCAGATCATCTGTTAAGCTGGCCATGACAATATTTTTCTCCTCGTTTTTGTATATAAACAGAACTGAACACAGAGTAGAAATTCTCTGCAGCCTTAAGATATCCATTTTTTCACTTGACCTTTATAAAAAGTCAATTTGTGCTTTGTTTCTTTAACATGAAATCTAAAATGCCCTCCAGTCACTTCCTTGCAGTATTCATTTTTGACCATAAGGAAAGCAATTCTGCATTTGCTCTTTTGAGGAACTGCTAATGCTCAGGAGACAGGGGATTCATTTCTGCCTTTTGTTTATACTGGAGAGTTCAGGTTGCAAAGATCTGGTGTCACCACCGTAATGTCACTCACTCTGCAGTTAACTGTATTGCAGAATGTCAATGTGAGCTCAACTGGAGAGAAAGAATGGATAACTGTAGCTTGAACGGGGACTGAAACCCCAGAGTTCTGATTTTGCATCTGTTGCTGACAAAAACAAGTTAGGCATGCTACTTAGGTGAAAAATGACATCTCTATTCAGGTAACTCACACTTTGGGGATCCCCCACAACGACACGGTGCGTCTGCATTTTTGGAACAGGAAAATGCCTATATTTCCAGACAGTGGCTCACAGGACCTTCTGCAGGTCTGCAGAGCTACCTTGCTTCATGGGACAAGTTTTCTGGGTTAGAGGAGTGTCCTCTGAATCAATTTGCTTGTGTTTCACAAAAAATCACGAGTTTCTTTTTCATAGCCTTTTAGGTATTCTGGCTCTAGAGCTTCAGTAGGAGATTCAAGCTCGGTGATTTTTTGTGCCATTAAAAACCTCTTTCTGCATAAATCTCATTAAATTCTTTAGCAGTCCGTTGGTGACTTCCATTCATGTGTCATGAAAACCCCTTTTAAAAGAGTGCTGCCCTACTGTGCCTCACCAGGTAAGTGCTCCTCCACCATGTGAGCTCTCCAGCTAGGACCTAGGCCTTGAAGGCTCATGTCCCTTGACCTTGTTCCTCACACCGCACCCAGAGTGCATATTTTTGGACAGAAGTATGCATGCCTTATCATGCCAGCTGTTGCTCAAGCATTCACATGAAACTCAGAGTTTCCAAAGAAGATGCTGCAGTCTATAAAAGCTGATGAAGAATTGCAGATTGCTGACAATATCACCCATCCAGCCAATTGCTGCCTTAAATTTAAATACAATTACATTAGTAGTGCGTGGCACTGGGTTGAAAACAACATCGGGGTGCAGTTGATCAGTTGAACCAGTGTTTGTAGTTGACCTGTGTCTTGGATGCCTTAGAAAAGCTAAAAGGTCAGCAGTATTACATGAATTGAACACTATCATCTTTTACAGGCTTTTTTCACATAACAATGATTTAATCACAGACTATGTTTTGAGAAATTCAACTATGGTATAGTATCCCCTAATTGTCTAGTGTTCTAAAAACAAAATTAAGACAAGAAAATTGTCCATAAAGAATTATCTCGACGAGTATCTCGTCTTTCCAAACTTTCTGAGCTGTGATGATCAAAATTTTGCATGCAAGGTATTTTAAGTATTTAGTGATCATATGAGTCACTTAAATGAGGACATCAAAACACTTAGTGAACACGGATGCGTTAAATCTTCCAAGACTCAGTGGAAGAAAGTGAGTGTTATTGTGCTGGAAGTCTGCAATTTAGTTGGAAAGAGAAAAAATGTAGGCCTCTGAGTTCTGTGAATCCTTTAACCACAAGATCTTCCTTTCACATCTGCGACTCAAAAAAAGAAGTGATTTTTCTTCATTGTAATGAGATGTAGTAATTAGAATATGGAAACAATCTGTGGCCTCTGAAACTGTACAGATGTCACTACTGCATTTTATAGTCACTTGGGGCTTTGTGGTTAACTGGAGATAGAATTTGAACTGTCCTGTTCCAAAAGCAAAGTCTCTTACCATTTAGGCTAAAAAAAGAATCTGCATAGGCTCTTTGCTATTAAGGGCTTATGATATTTACATATGATATGATTCTGACCACTTGAAACAATAGTATGTCATTTATGTGCACAGCTGAAGGATACAGCATTAAGAGTTCCTGGACAATTTTTTGTAGTTCTTGATGTCTGATTTATTAATCAGTGGATTCATTTAATGCAGCTTTGTGTGGCGAGTGATATGGCTTTATGTTGTGTAATATATTTCCCTTGTACAAAGAGTCATTGTCCTGGTTTGCCGGTGAGACCTTATAAATGTGTGTGTGTGTTTCTCAAGCAACTTTTTTTTCTTTTTTTTATTCTTTCTCATTTGGTTCCTGTTTTTAGCCATCTGCTTGACATTACTGTTTGCCTTTTGTGCCTACAGAACTTCCCAAGCCGTGCTGTGCTCTCCAGCAAACTGTGCTATCCAACCCTTCTCTTCTGCAGCCTCCTCATTCCGAGGTGACTCATCCACAGTGCCAGGCAATAGTGCACAGAGGTACTAAAATGTATGTTTATTTGCATATTTTAAATGTACCATTGTGTTTGATCGTAAGGATGTTACCTAAAAATCCATCAGATGTAGAAACTGGTATTTTAGATTTCATTAGAACTTGGTTGACTCTGTGGTGGTGTTTGTTGGTGTAGTCCAGGCAGACATTATGCAACTGAAAGTTTTTAAGAATACATAAAGACTTCCTTTGCTACCAGCTATAGAGAAAAGAGTGAGTTAACTGTGTTTTTATTAGGCCGGGTGGTGAAGCCAGTCTCTCTTCCTGGCCTTGTCCACACAGAAACTTCCACAGACCTACCTGCCCCCAGGGGTGTAATTCTTTTGCTCTGGCTCTTCCAGCGTATCTCACCGTGTGGATATGTTTGTTCCAGTGTAAAAAAACTCACCCAGGGAGCTATACTATAATAGTAGGAAGTCTGTGCCATACATATCCATGAGGATATAAGGTCTTTGGCTGTCAAAAGATTTAAGAAAGAAACAGTGATGATGGTCAGTGAAGAGAAATAAGAAAAAAAAAATCAGTGACTCTAGGGAAACTCGGACTCATTTAGTTGACCTTGCCTAAGCTGAAGAGTACCTAGAGTATTACCTCCTCATCTCAGAACAATCACATAGTGTATCATCTTGGCTAAGTCTTTTTTTTTTTTTTTCCAAAAATATATTACTTGGATGGTATTTGAGGATTTTATCCTGGATTTTGAGCAGTCCAGCAGCCTGGCCGGAGCAGTGGGTACTGCTTCCAGCAAGCTGCAGAGAAGGTTTTACATGTCCCAGATATATTAAGCTCTGTGTGTATGCGTTACAGAGCACACAAACAGTGTATTTCTACCCAGGATTTCCCAACAGTAAATACAGCTTCCTACCCTGTTCTGAACTCAGATGAACTTTTCTGATGCCCAGAGGCTGAAGCCACAGTTAAAACCAAGTTTTGTTGTTCATAAGTGGAAAAAAGCAGCAGTCCTGTGTTTCTGCAACATTATGCGAGCAGGAAGTTTTGTTTAGCTAGAACCAACAGCTAAAAGGAAGTGCTTTGTGATTGCTTTGTTTCTCCTTTCTCAGGATTTACACCTTTCCCCAAACTTGACACCAGTGGGCCAGCTGGTTTAAAGCACCCATTTCCAGCCCTGGTAGACTAGGGCAACAGACCTTTAAGTTTAACATAAATGCAAGAGTGACTGCTATCCATCTTACACTTTGAACCTGTGTAACTAGAGGAAGATTAAAAAAAAAAAGAAAAAAAAAAAGAAAGGAAACCACTCTTCTGGCAGCTTTTCACATTCTATATTTGAAGCAGCAGCTGTTTTTCAAACTGTTTCTAGATTCTGGAATAGGATAAATCCTTGGAGAAGAGAGTTAGCATACAGAGCACAGGTGAGGTGGCAAGGGTTGAATGAAAAATAGGATTTATTGCCAGTTTTTGCAGTTTATCATGCTACCATTTTATGTGCATACTTTATAAAATATCATTATATTTATTATTATCTGTTGTATATATAAGTGCTACTCATTTATGCAGCTCAACAAAGGCCTGCTACAATTCTTAAAATAGCCAGATATATTCTTGCTCTGAAGAGGTCACTGTTTCTAGATATGAAATAAGTTTTAATTACTTTCTATATCTCTGTTGTGGCTTCTTAGTAATTTTAGTCTGACTCTGTTCCTTCTTCTTGGATAAGTTCCAGACAAAAAATCAGAGCAGCTATCAGGAAAAACTAGATATCATTTGTACATAACAACCTGGAATGTTTCAACTGCTGGCCTTATATGGGGATGATTACAAGGGAAATCTCTCCTTGTAGAAACCTTCAGGTGAGAACTAGAAAGGAAAAGGAAAATACCACATTATGCTTTTTCTGCACCTACTTTACTTGTGACAAGAATATTATGAATAAAACACACCCGTCAGCAGGTAATATGTCAGCAAAACCACTTCCATCTGAGCTCATTCTGTGAAGCCCCTGGTTCTTCCAGCTTCAACGTGGGAAGGTGTTAGGGAATCAGCATTCTCTCAGTAGAGCCTTCCTGGGGAGAGAAAACCTCATGTTGACATCAGTCCTCATTGTCTTTGGAAACAACCTCAGCATCAATGTACTGGAGTTCAAGTATTACTCAGACCTCCCTGATTTTAAAGACAGTTCTGTCATTGTAAAATCTTCCCCAAATCTGAAGTACCTTCTGTTAGCAATTGTTTGTGGAAATGTACAACCTTTTAACAGAGTTTTCATATCTACTTGAAGTAAAGAACAGGGAAGGCTAACCAGAAAAGAGGAAGGAGTAGATCATCTGTTCGTGGAGGGTAGAAAATTTTGTTGTCTATTATCAAGCTACACTGATACAATTTTCAAAACACCAGCTTCCTGTTTTTAACAGCTATTATCTTCACAGGGAAAAGACACGACGAAGAGAGCCTCAGTGCACCCTGTTGAAGCTATTTCTTTTCCAAGGAGTCATACAAAACTGTGGTTGTTTGTGTTCTGAAAGAAAATTATTTCTGTTCTGCCCCTTTCTTTTCTGTTAAGAGACGCTGTTAAGACACGCACCCACTCATATTCCTCTATGTCTGTAGCAACAGTGAGATTCCATAATGTTTATAATATCCCAAGTTTCTTAGCTAAAGAACATTAGGACACAGCTACAAAGCTTCATTATAATCTGGGAGACTCTTCATTAAGAGGCTATTTGATATTAATTGCCTATTGATACTGACAAATATTTTATAAGCAAGTTTCTTTTCCCTCAGAAGTTAAATCATTGGTGCATTTGCAGAGACCACCATTAGAGCTAATGTCTGTGTACCCAGTACTACAGAGAATACGCCGGCGTTGTGTTACTGTAGAGAGAAGTAATTTGAGGGTATTTATGTACAAGAATTGTCGTTATTGATCTGGTAAGGCAAAGATGGACGGCATCGTGGCAGGTTGCAAAGTGCCAAGGAGGTGGCGGTGAGCTGGAGGCTCGCTTTTAATGCAAAGCGGGGGTACAGTCCAAGTGGCATGGGCTGGCAACACATTGGGTAATTGCGGATTGATTTGCCTCTGAATCTGGGAGAATCCTTAGAGGGAAAGTAGTTTCATTTAAAGAAAGCTGTTGGTAATAAGCAGAATTGGGTTTTAATGGGGTTCATACAGATAGAACAGAAATCAAATTAGAGCCTAATTGGCATACAGAAGATGGAAGGAAAGTGGAAAGCACAGAGCAGCAATGGCTGTCTTGAGCTGAGAGGCTCAGCAAGCAGTGCTTATGCAGCCAGTCTCCATTAAGATCCTATCCATAATGCATGAGGTTTAGAAACCCAGGGGACTGTCCAACAAAAAGGGAGGAATCCTCCAAACTACCCTTCAGAAAGTGATGGGTACGCTGTCCCAGTAGGGGCCTGTCTAGAGAGCACTTTTAGTAAGTAATGGTTCGCTTTGGCAGTAGAGGTGATAGAGCACTAATGCACTACAAGCCAAGTGCTGGCTTCCCTTCCCTTCCACTGCACTGCTCTGCTCTTCAAGGATCACTGGGAAGAAACAACCTTTTTTTTTTCCTTTTTTTCTTCGTCAAAATTACTGCTATTTTTATTTTATTTTGAGCAGATTTCAGGAAGTAATCCATGCTTTAAATTTTCCCTCAGGTTGGGAAATCCAATGTTCCCCTGGTTACTTAGGTAGGCCCTTAAATCTTTGGCTGTTAACCCTTTATTGTTCTGTTGTGAGTTTTAAAAAAAAGTGACTATTACAATAATTATGAAGTCTAGAAGAATTCAAATTAAGAGTGCAGGATGGAGTGGCTAGTCTGAAAATGTGGATTTGGATTTTTTTTTGACACTGTAATTTGATCCTTGCAAATTTGTTTTTCGGCTGAAATTATTGGCCAGACCTGCCGTTAAGCACGGCAGTCCTGTTTCTGGTTTCTGATTTGTGGGGCTTATGGTTTTGCTGAGTGTTCCAGCTATGTTTCTTACCTATATCAGAAAAATCCATACATTCAATGTCTCTAACTTTATTTTCAGCACAAATCAAGTATTGAAAAAGCAGAATAATTAACTGAAATCTCTTCCTCGTTAGAGTTAATTCTGCTAGAATGAAGCTGTGACATGCAGTGTTTGGAATGATACAATACATGGAAAATGGAACTGAGAAGGTCTTTCTCATCTGTCCACATCTTATCTTCTCAGTGGGCTCTACACTGTATAGTAAAAAAGACTTGAGACTGGCATCCTGGGTCTTCACAGGGACCATGGTTTATGACTTGTTTCATTAAAGAGAAGCAGGAGGATCCCTCAGTTCATACACGTTCAATTTAGTTGCAGAAAACTGCAGAATTCTGGAGAACATAAAGCCTGTGTCCCAGACTCCACAAAGTTTCCAACTGCGGCAGGCAATTGAGAGGACAGCTGAAAGAGTAGGGGATCAAAATGCAGGTTTTAGACTAGGTTATACCTTTGGGTAAAGTCCTGGGTTTATTGTGGTGGTGCATAATTTGTTATGCCCCAACTCTATCCATCTGCTATAGACAGAGTAGGAGAAGGCTTGAAAAGTTTATCCTTATGCGTCTTTCTTACTCCTGTGTATCTGTCCAGTTAGATGCAGAAGGAGTTCTTACTCCAAGGTGGAAACAGTTCAAGTACATTCAAAGTACAGTTCAATGAGATTAAAATGACTGAAATCTAGAAAGGGCTGTTTCTAAACTGCTTAGATTACAAATTTGGCCTGTTCCCATCTTGGCACACGCTTCTGTATGGATCCTGTGGAGCCAAGGTAAATGCTGAGCACGACTTTCCCAGCATTTATGCCAATACGTGGAAGTCTGACAGTAGTCTTCAGTGGAACATCACCCATACAAATGCATTAGACTGCCAGAATATGCCAGCTAATTCAGGTTGCACTCCACACTTGTGTAAAGCAGCAGTGCATTTAATTGCACTTCCTTTCAGGCACAATTTTTTCTTAATGCATGCTTGTCAGTGTCATAGACCCTAGGGTCTGACGAATACATGACCTTTGGGTCTATGTTCGGCCCAAAGAAATGACAGGCACTTTCTACCTGTTTACATACCCATAGAGTCCCATGTGACATTTGGTTCATCTGGGAGATAGTTTAATTTTTTGTATTTTTTTTACCTCAAGGAGGCTTCATTTAATATATTAAACGAAAAGCTCTTCAACTCTTGGTAGTTGCAGTTCTAGCTCTCTAATGACTTTCTCAGCTGTGCTGTGCATTTTCGCAGAGATCATGTTACTTCCACTTCACAAGAGCAGAAGGTCACCTTGCAGGAGCAGTCACTGCAGGCAGGGGACACTGGCCTGCCAGGTGACACTAATATTAGAAATATTAATGACATCTCTAAACAATATCTCACTGCATGCATGTCTCTCATAAAGCCACTCAACACAGGGAACAACAACAGGGACCATTCGTGGATGCACGTAGATGTTCTCTGAAGACGTCTCTCTCGGAATATCATTGAGAGACCTGTAGTCAAATGATGTTTGTTTTCTTCAAGCTCAAAATATTTTCTAGACTTTCTCAGAAAAAGCTCAGAAATCCTGAGGAAGGCTGACTTCTGATGGTATCACCTTTAGAGCTGAAAAAACATTTTTAATAGTAACGGTCTCCTTATAATTATTTTTCATTTGATGACTCTTTGTAATCTTTCAGTAACGCTTCATGCCATTCTTAAAAATGTGTATGTGTATGTGTCAGGCTTTCGCTTTTCTCTGAACAGAATGCATTAGGTCTATTTGTCATTATCATAACCTTTGTCTCTAGGCAGCTCTTTGTGGCACTCAGCTTTCGTAGCTACTGGAAGCTTTTCTGTTATTATTGATTGTTGTAGCTGGCAGTGATCGCACTTTCAATGCGACTAAACAATTTTTACTTTCACAATCTCTGCATACTGCCATTTGGAAACAGACCACCTAGGAGGAACAGATGTGAATTTTGAGTGTCAAGAAGGTGCTAATTGATTCTTTTTCAGCTTTCTCTTCTCTCTGTTAGCCACCAGGTTGTCTGCATTTTGCCATAGATACTGAGAGAATATTGTAATAGATTTCTGTTCACATCTCTTGATGTGAAGTCTTTTTTAGTGGTGTTACTGGTACTGACCTGACAAATTCTGGGGAGGGCTTTCAGCGTCTATAAGGTTTTAGGAAAGTTTCAGTACAAGGTGAGATCCTGCTGTGAGATGGAAGTTCAATGCTTCTTGCACAGTCTCGTCAGCAGATTCCCAGACTCGTGTGCAGGCAGCACTGGGGGAACAGGCTTCACCGTCAGAGACGGGAGTTCTGCGGAGGACCATGAAGGAGAGCAGAAATAAAACCAGACTCTTCAAACACAGATTCAGGGTGAGTGATCCTGTGATTGCTCCAGACATGATTTTGCAGAAAACCGAGTATTCAGCTTGTTTTGAAAGCAGAGATACTTGTCAGCAATTACTGCTGAGCTAGGGAGAGTACTGTTAAGATAGATAAACTTGTCAGCTGTGTCAACTCTGATGATGGAAGAGCAGAAAGGCCAGCTGTAAGGTTGAAAAAGACCTTTGTATTTTAGATGCGGATAGTGAGGTTGTTTTTCCATAATGCTGCAAAGTGGTTGAGAGTACCCTTGTTTCTATATGCACTAATTCCACAGATATTAGAGAAAAGAAAAAAAAAAAAAGCCGTGGATGATGGGCTAAGGGCTCCTGGTATTATCATCAGGAATAATGTTTGCTGTTGGCAACACATTTTTGTAGGTGTGCATAACTGAATCTTTCAATTTGAGCTCCCCTTCCTGTTCAGGGGATTAATTGGTCTACTGCTTCTACCTGTTAGTTTGCCTATCATCCACATTTCACACTTATTTAAAAATCTTTGCTGATTTTCTCCAAAAGATCTTCATAGTCTTGGCTGATAACTATGTCAAATATATTCTTTCTTTAGTTAAGCTCTGATTAAGATGCCCACTCTGACATTAAACTTGAGACTGGCAATGAATACAGGTGGCCGGTCACCAGTGAGGTTTCCCAGGGCTCTCAATTTTAGGGCCCATTCTCTTTAATGTTTTTATATATGATCTAGATGTGGGAGTCGAATGCACACTGAGTAAGTTTTCAGATGATACTAAATTAGGAGGAGCTGTTGACTCCCTTGAGGACAGAGAGGCCTTGCAGAGAGATCTTAACAGATCATAGGGCTGGCCAATATCCAGCCACGTGAAGTTTAACAAGAGCAAGTGCCAGATTCTGCACCTAGGACAGTGCAACCCTGTCTGTATGTACAGATGTGGGAACGCTTGGCTGGAGAGCAGACCCGTGGAAAGGGATCACAGAATCACAGCGTGGCTGATGTTGGAAGTGACCTCTGGACATCACCTGGCCCAACCCGCCTGCCCAGCAGGCTCAACCAGAGCATGTTGCACTGGATAACATCCAAGTGGGTTTTGAATATCTCCAGAGAAGGAGACTCCATGGCTTCTCTAGGCAGCCAGTTCCAGTGCTCTGTCACCCTCACGGTAACCAAATGCCCTCTCATATCCACCTGGAACTTCCTGTGTCTCAGTTTGTGCCCGTTGCCTCTTGTCCTGTTGCTGGGCACCACCAAAAGGAGTCTGTCCTCAGCCTCTTGACACCCTCCCTTGTGATATTTGTACATATTGATGAGATCCCCTCTCGGTCTTCTCTCCTCCAAGCTGAGCAGGCCCAGCTCTCCCAGCCTCCCCTCGCAGGACAGATGCTGCAGTCCCCTCATCTCAGCTGGACTCGCTCCAGCAGCTCCATGGCCCTCTCGTGCTGGGGAGCCCAGAACTGGACGCAGCGCTCCGGGTGTGGCCTCCCCAGGGCTGAGCAGAGGGGCAGAGGCAGAATCCCCTCCCTGGCCCTGCTGGCAACACTCTTCCCACTGCACCCCAGGCTACCGTCAGCCTGTAAAACTGTGAATACCATTGGCCTAAGGAAAATTAGCCAAGTTTGTACTAAGAGTGGGCACGGCATCAGGAAAGAGAGGAGAAAGCAGCAGGGGCGGGGATGGCAATGACCACTGTGCTGTTTGCAACACTGACACGTTTTCTGTGATTTTATGATTTTATTTGGACTCTGTGTGGTGGAATAGGACCCTGATGACGTTTGGGTCCTTTGGGGCCGGCGTGTCCCCCAGCTGCTGTCCGGCCCTGGTCTTAGTAGGTCCTCTACTGCCGGCGGGGTGGCCTCTTCTTTGTTGGTGCGGAGGCCTGCGAGGAGCTGTTCTTCCTCTTGGGGGCTCGCCGGGGCCCCCCAGGTGGGCAGCCCCTGCCCCGCCTGGCGCTGGAGGGACCTGGTGCAGCCTCCTGCGGCTCCTCTGGAGGTGCTGCCTGCTCCATGGGGACCGCAGCAGGGGTGGAGTGAGGGCGGCTGGGAGTCCCTCGAAGGCCGCCTCTGGAACTTGTGGGCACCTCATCCCCGCTGGAGCTGGCGGGCTGGGGAGAGGGTGCTGGGACAGGTGGAGGAGCCACCCCTCCGTGACCGGATGGTCCTGGTCCGGGGCTGGCCTCCCGTTGCTGGGCTGCAGGTGGAGCGTTCAGTCCCAGCAGGCAGTGGGCCTCCCTGCTGCACCGCTGCGCGGCGACTTCCAAGAGCTGACTCACAAACGTCGCCGCGTGGTGGCTGAGGTCGAGCTCCACCAGCTGGACTAGGAGCTCTTCTTCAAGCCCAAAGAGGTGCAGGCTCTCCATGATGGCGTTCTCCAGGATCAGCGCCTGAGAACGCTGTGCCCCGAAGACGCGCCTCAGCTCCCGGTGCACCCAGGAGAGCAGGGGCCGGAGGAGAGCAGGGTGCCGCCGGAAAAGTTGGCCCCAGGTGTCCGCGGGGAGGCCGCCAACCAGGGGGCTGGGTGCCTGGACAGGCGGGCTGTCGGCTGATGCCACTGCCGACGGGCTGATGACGAGCTCCTCGAACTCATCATCAGCCTGCACCGAGTGCACTATAGATGTTATTCTCTGCTTACAGAGGGGGCACTGGGGCTTGCTGTCCGCCCACCGCCGGATGCATGGATAGCAAAACTGGTGGCAGCACGGCATGGTGAACGCAGCGCTGCCCCAGGTGTCCAGACATATGGGGCAGCGGGTGTCCAGTGCCGCGGCCATGCTTACCACCAGCTGCGGTGGGCTGGGAGGAAGCAGGTGACAATATCCTCCCAGGTACAGGAGCTGCAGCAGCGGGTGTCACTCTGGAAGAGGAAGAGAGGGGTCACGGTCATTCTCTGGCCTGGGGAGGGTCCCTCAAGGAGGAACCCCCTGCTGCCAGCGCGACGTGTCCACATGCAACTCACCTCTGCTGCTGCAGGTGCTCCTCCTGGATGTCCCAGCTGCCTGTTGGGAACAGGGCTGGGAGAAAACGAGAAGTGGCTCTGGAGACGTGAGCACGTTCCAGACCCAAGGCACGCCTTAGTCCTCGCTCCAGTCCTCGCAAAAACGCTCGGATAGAGGGGAGGCACAAACCGCTGGGCTGAGCCGCTGTGCCCAGATTTAAGCCGTGAGGGCCACACAGTCATAAACCATCGCCTGGAGACGTTCTAGCGCATCAGTGGGATGTCACAGACAGATGCCGGGCACATCACCACCCCCCAGTAGGGGACATCACCCCTGGGATGTCCCAGTCCATCGCGGGGGACATCACAATGGGCCATCCTCACCTGCAGCACGTTCTTCAGTAGCTCTCCAGCCCCAGCACATGTTTCTGGTACCCCCCCGGCACCACTAGCAGGGCTTACATAGGCTACAATTAAAAGAAAAATAAAAGCCGTGACTGTTCCACAGACAATGTCTGAGTCTGACTCAAAAGAGAGCTGACAGCAGTGCCTGTGGGTGCTGCTAGCAATGGCGTTTGTGGGGGGCTCTCGCCTTGAGTCCTGGGATACTCTGACTCTCTAACACTTTGTGACTCTCTAGGACATACTATGACACTGTATGACACTTCCTTTCTTTTTACAAATGTTTCAAAAACAAATCACAAAACCACTCTTCTGTGCCAATGGTTACGTAAGAAGCCCCCAGTCCCTTTTTCTGCATCTTCTCAAACCTCAGCAGAACACTGAAGGACGTGCTCATGGAAGAACCTTTCCTTCTTCTGCTTTACTTTCATGTGCTGCAACATAAGACCCATGATCCAGTATGCTTCCTGATTTCCAAGGTGATAACCCAAATCAGGATGCAAAAATCAACAACAACATAACACAGAGTACATCAACTGGGTGTAAGCATTAAACGGACGTGACCTTCCCTGAAAAATCCCTGTTGCTCTGTTCCCTGTTACAGACGTTCTAAAACCATTGATTCAGCAGGTGGTGTGTTCAAACAACTGCTCAGCGTCGAACCATAGAAACATGGAATGTTTCTCCCTCACCCTGCTGGCCATGCTGCTTTTGGTCCAGCCCACGATACGGTTGGCTTTCTGGGCTGCAAGTGCACATTGCCGGCTCATGTGGAGCTTCTCGTCAACCAACACCCCCGGGTCCTTCTCCTCTGGGCTGCTCTCAATCCATTCTCTGCCCAGCCTGGATTTGTGCTTGGGATTGCACCGGCCCAGATGTGGGACCTTGCACTTGGCCTTGCTGAACCTCATGAGGTTGCACAGGGCCACCTCTCAGGCCTGCCCAGGTCCCTCTGGATGGGTTCCCTTCCCTGCAGCAAGTTGACCACACTGCACAGCTTGATGTCATTGGCAAACTTGCAGAGGGTGCACTCGATCTCACTGTCCATGTCACCAACAAAGATGTTAAACAGCGCCGGTCCCAGTCCTGAGCCCTTAGGAGCACGACTTGTTGCTGATCTCCACCAGGACATTGAGCTGCTGACCACAACTCTTTGAGTGCGACCATCCAGCCGATTCCTTACCCATCGAGTGGTCCATCCATCAAATCCTTGTCTCTTCAATTTAGAGTCAAGGATAGCATGGGGGACAGCGTGAAATACTTTGCAGAAGTCCAGGCAGATGTTGTCAGTTGCTCTTCCTCTCTCCACCAGTGCAGTAACCCCATCGTAGAAGGCCGCCAAATTTGTTAGGCACAATCTGCCCTCGGTGCAGCCACGGTGGGTGTCACAGGTCTCCTCCTTAACATGGGTAAATTCTTATCAGCATCAGCTCAAAGGATGAAACACCTGGACATTTGATTCGTGAAGGCAAATCAGAAGAGTTTTTTACGTACACCTTGGAAGAGAAATGTAAGAGGGAAATGGCCTGATAACCTGAAATGTTTCAGAAGGTCTCAAATGCTGTGCAAAATAAACCCCAGAACATGCAGCATAAAACCCTAGGGAAAAACCATTAAAGATGATACAAAAGAGTGTAACTTCTAGAGGTAAAATGAGATGATGAAATTTGTTCTTGAGAATGAGTCAGCGTACAGAGGAGCCCATTTCTAAGAAATATGACAGAGGTACAGTCACTGACTAAGACTGAATAACATTCGTAGAATACCGTAATTGCTGCACTGATGAGGATTAAGGACTAGGCAGTCTCTTCTCTCTCTGGTTTTTGTAATTGCCTGGATTTGTTTCCTGTTTCAGCCTATGGCACATAATAGTATTTCATACTCGTGCAGCCCCTTTCAAGGATTGTTTTTAAATAGCTTTAATTAATACTTAAAATTTCTCTTTGAGATCAACAAGTGCTCTGCTTCTTACACACAAAGTGGGAAAGGGAGATAAGTATGAAACGTAGATCTCTGTAGGTGGGCGTTTACAAGGTCTGCGCATTACTTCGAATCACTGCTGCCAGAAGAAGAATGGGACAATATCTGATCCGTGTAACGAAGGAGCCCAGCCTGAACTGTATGTATGAACTGTCCAACGAGGCTTGCCATCAGATCAAGAATTATCCAGTGAATGTTTGCAAATTATCCTGATAAAAGCTGTGTTGACAGTTTGACATCCAGTATGTGAAGAAAGTCAAATGAATTGGGACCTTATGCTGAGCTGTAGGAAATCTTTGTTCAGGTATGGTTGGCAGGCAAGACTTTCTCCCAAATGGCACCTCCTAAGCATTATTTGGTGCTCGTTTTACATAGTCCAGGTAAAATCCAGAGTACTGTAGTGAGGACTACTGTGATTTGATAGAGAAGTCGAGAATATCAGAATGTGAGTCAGTGTTTGAAAAGAATCAAAGGCTTTTTTGTCTGCTTTGACACCTGATACAGAGAGATTTCTGCAGCAAAGATTTCCACTTCCAATGCATAAAACTGCTGTAGGCCCTGTTTCCTACTTCAGATATCTAGGGAGTAAATCTCTCAGATTGTTCCAAACGGCACTGATACGTAATGTCAAGAGGAATGTGCAGAGAATGGGTATAATGTGGCCAGTTCCAGTGGTCTGTCAGCCTCATGGTAACCAAATGTCCTCTCATATTGAGCTGGAACTTCCTCTGTCTCAGTTTGTGCCCGTTGCCTCTTGTCCTGTCGCTGGGCACCACCAAAATGAGTCTTGCCTCAGCCTCTTGACACCCTCCCTTGTGATATTTGTACATATTGATGAGATCCCCTCTCAGTCTTCTCTCCTCCAAGCTGAGCAGGCCCAGCTCTCCCAGCCTCCCCTCGCAGGACAGATGTTGCAGTCCCCTCATCTCAGCTGGACTCGCTCCAGCAGCTCCATGGCCCTCTCGTGCTGGGGAGCCCAGAACTGGACGCAGCGCTCCGGGTGCGGCCTCCCCAGGGCTGAGCAGAGGGGCAGAGGCAGGATCCCCTCCCTGGCCCTGCTGGCAGCACTCTTCCCACTGCACCCCAGGCTACTGTTGGCCTTCTTGGCCACAAGGGCCCATTGGCGGCTCATGGACCTTTGGGTTTCTGCTGATGGCAAGTTGAAAAGCAGTCAGCAGTGTGCCCTGGCAACCAAAAGGGCCAACCCTGCCCTGGGGGGCCTCAGGCACAGCACTCCCAGCCCGTCGAGGGAAGGGATCGTCCCACCCTGCTCTGCCTGGTACAGTCTCACCTTGAGCACTCTATACAGTTTTGGTGCCGCAATATAAGAAGGGCATAAACCAATTAGTGCCTAAGGGAGCGTTACGAAGGTGGTGGAGGGTCTGGAGGAATAGATACAGGAGGAGTGGCTGAGGTTCCTTGGTTTGCTCATCCGGAGGAAGAGGCGGCTAAGGGGAGGCCTCATGGCGACCTGCAGCTTCCTCGTGAGGGGACTAGAGGGGCGGGCGCTGAGCTCTGCTCTCTGGCGACACCGACAGGACTGGAGGGAATGGCATGGAGCTGGGACGGGAGGGTCAGGCTGGGGGTTAGGAAAAAGGTTCTGCACCGAGAGGATAGACGGGCACTGGGACAGGCTCCCCATGGACGTACTCGCAGCACCGAGCCTGATGGGGTTCAAGGAGCGTATGGACAGTGCCCTCATACATGTGGTCTGCTTTTTGGGTGGTTCTTTGTGGAGCTTTGTGGATTATTGAGTTGGACTCAATGATCCTTGTGGGTCCCTTCCAACTCGGGATGTTTTACTCCATGATTCTGCGTTAAAGGTTGACTGCTGGGCTGCTAGACTTTGGCTGTCCACATGGCTGTTTAGGACCACCGAAGAGTGAATTGGAAGGCCCAAAAAAGGGAGACCAAAAGATTCAAAGAACTTGCAAAATATATGAACACAGTGTATACACAGATCTGTTTTAATGTGTCAGGAATTTCCTTTAAATGCTACCATTATATTTATATAAAATCAATAGTAAACACATTTTATTTTTGTAGGACCTAAACAAAACAATATCTTCTGCTCTGATGCCTGAGAGCCAGCAGAGGGAGTGAAAGTTAACTACTAAACCACCTTGGGCAATGCTCAATTGAGACACCAAGGAAAAAGCTTGTACACAAACAAATTGCACATCATATTCCTTTCAAGTCCCATTAGAAATAAAGACTAAATAATCAGTCTGGCAAACAGAAAAATATGATAGTGGTAACAAAAAAACATTTTAATTCTGTGCTTCTAAGTGGGTATTAGCAACGATAACACTAAACACAATTAAACGATAAAAAAGTACTCAAGAGTATCCTATTCACAGTCAGCATGTAGAACCTGATGAGACTTCTGATACATTCTCTTCATTACAGATGCTAGCAGAAAGGAAGTGAAAAATCTCTCTGTTGCCCTTGGCTTGTTCAGATTGTTGTTGTGTTTATTTCTATATTACTCTCTGTCTCTCTAAATAACTTATGGGTTTCAAACACTGTTTTGCTCAGTCACAGTGAAAGATGTTTAATGAATCTTCATTAATATACATGAAATGCTGTTACTATTGTATGCTGGGGAGTTAACTGTGGCTTTTCCATCTTGGGTCTTAACACAGTAGCTGTGGGTACAAGAGTGAGAGAGACGAAACAGAAACAGAGGAAATAGAAAAGAGAGTTGTTTTGTGTACATACCTATGTACCTTCAACAAAAAATCTCTTTTTTCTTCTTGTAGAATGTATATTATCTACCAAACAAACACTCAAAGTAAAGACCCATGTCAAGCAAGTTGACAGGGGAAAATACTGAAGTTCAGGTTGAAGACTTAAGGGGCGGCTAAGGAAAATTAGCCAAGTTTGTACTAAGAGTGGGCACGGCATCAGGAAAGAGAGGAGAAAGCAGCAGGGGCGGGGATGGCAATGAGCACTGTGCTGTTTGCAACACTGACACGTTTTCTGTGATTTTATGATTTTATTTGGACTCTGTGTGGTGGAATAGGACCCTGATGACGTTTGGGTCCTTTGGGGCCGGCGTGTCCCCCAGCTGCTGTCCGGCCCTGGTCTTTGTAGGTCCTCTACTGCCGGCGGGGTGGCCTCTTCTTTGTTGGTGCGGAGGCCTGCGAGGAGCTGTTCTTCCTCTTGGGGGCTCGCCGGGGCCCCCCAGGTGGGCAGCCCGTGCCCTGCCTGGCACTGGAGGGACCTGGTGCAGCCTCCTGCGGCTCCTCTGGAGGTGCTGCCTGCTCCATGGGGACCGCAGCAGGGGTGGAGTGAGGGCGGCTGGGAGTCCCTCGAAGGCCACCTCTGGAACTTGCGGGCACCTCATCCCCGCTGGAGCTGGCGGGCTGGGGAGAGGGTGCTGGGACAGGTGGAGGAGCCACCCCTCCGTGACTGGATGGTCCTGGTCCGGGGCTGGCCTCCCGTTGCTGGGCTGCAGGTGGAGCGTTCAGTCCCAGCAGGCAGTGGGCCTCCCTGCTGCACCGCTGCGCGGCGACTTCCAAGAGCTGACTCACAAACGTCGCCGCGTGGTGGCTGAGGTCGAGCTCCACCAGCTGGACTAGGAGCTCTTCTTCAAGCCCAAAGAGGTGCAGGCTCTCCATGATGGCGTTCTCCAGGATCAGCGCCTGAGAACGCTGTGCCCCGAAGACGCGCCTCAGCTCCCGGTGCACCCAGGAGAGCAGGGGCCGGAGGAGAGCAGGGTGCCGCCGGAAAAGTTGGCCCCAGGTGTCCGCGGGGAGGCCGCCAACCAGGGGGCTGGGTGCCTGGACAGGCGGGCTGTCGGCTGATGCCACTGCCGACGGGCTGATGACGAGCTCCTCGAACTCATCATCAGCCTGCACCGAGTGCACTATAGATGTTATTCTCTGCTTACAGAGGGGGCACTGGGGCTTGCTGTCCGCCCACCGCCGGATGCATGGATAGCAAAACTGGTGGCAGCACGGCATGGTGAACGCAGCGCTGCCCCAGGTGTCCAGACATATGGGGCAGCGGGTGTCCAGTGCCGCGGCCATGCTTACCACCAGCTGCGGTGGGCTGGGAGGAAGCAGGTGACAATATCCTCCCAGGTACAGGAGCTGCAGCAGCGGGTGTCACTCTGGAAGAGGAAGAGAGGGGTCACGGTCATTCTCTGGCCTGGGGAGGGTCCCTCAAGGAGGAACCCCCTGCTGCCAGCGCGACGTGTCCACATGCAACTCACCTCTGCTGCTGCAGGTGCTCCTCCTGGATGTCCCAGCTGCCTGTTGGGAACAGGGCTGGGAGAAAACGAGAAGTGGCTCTGGAGACGTGAGCACGTTCCAGACCCAAGGCACGCCTTAGTCCTCGCTCCAGTCCTCGCAAAAACGCTCGGATAGAGGGGAGGCACAAACCGCTGGGCTGAGCCGCTGTGCCCAGATTTAAGCCGTGAGGGCCACACAGTCATAAACCATCGCCTGGAGACGTTCTAGCGCATCAGTGGGATGTCACAGACAGATGCCGGGCACATCACCACCCCCCAGTAGGGGACATCACCCCTGGGATGTCCCAGTCCATCGCGGGGGACATCACAATGGGCCATCCTCACCTGCAGCACGTTCTTCAGTAGCTCTCCAGCCCCAGCACATGTTTCTGGTACCCCCCCGGCACCACTAGCAGGGCTTACATAGGCTACAATTAAAAGAAAAATAAAAGCCGTGACTGTTCCACAGACAATGTCTGAGTCTGACTCAAAAGAGAGCTGACAGCAGTGCCTGTGGGTGCTGCTAGCAATGGCGTTTGTGGGGGGCTCTCGCCTTGAGTCCTGGGATACTCTGACTCTCTAACACTTTGTGACTCTCTAGGACATACTATGACACTGTATGACACTTCCTTTCTTTTTACAAATGTTTCAAAAACAAATCACAAAACCACTCTTCTGTGCCAATGGTTACGTAAGAAGCCCCCAGTCCCTTTTTCTGCATCTTCTCAAACCTCAGCAGAACACTGAAGGACGTGCTCATGGAAGAACCTTTCCTTCTTCTGCTTTACTTTCATGTGCTGCAACATAAGACCCATGATCCAGTATGCTTCCTGATTTCCAAGGTGATAACCCAAATCAGGATGCAAAAATCAACAACAACATAACACAGAGTACATCAACTGGGTGTAAGCATTAAACGGACGTGACCTTCCCTGAAAAATCCCTGTTGCTCTGTTCCCTGTTACAGACGTTCTAAAACCATTGATTCAGCAGGTGGTGTGTTCAAACAACTGCTCAGCGTCGAACCATAGAAACATGGAATGTTTCTCCCTCACCCTGCTGGCCATGCTGCTTTTGGTCCAGCCCACGATACGGTTGGCTTTCTGGGCTGCAAGTGCACATTGCCGGCTCATGTGGAGCTTCTCGTCAACCAACACCCCCGGGTCCTTCTCCTCTGGGCTGCTCTCAATCCATTCTCTGCCCAGCCTGGATTTGTGCTTGGGATTGCACCGGCCCAGATGTGGGACCTTGCACTTGGCCTTGCTGAACCTCATGAGGTTGCACAGGGCCACCTCTCAGGCCTGCCCAGGTCCCTCTGGATGGGTTCCCTTCCCTGCAGCAAGTTGACCACACTGCACAGCTTGATGTCATTGGCAAACTTGCAGAGGGTGCACTCGATCTCACTGTCCATGTCACCAACAAAGATGTTAAACAGCGCCGGTCCCAGTCCTGAGCCCTTAGGAGCACGACTTGTTGCTGATCTCCACCAGGACATTGAGCTGCTGACCACAACTCTTTGAGTGCGACCATCCAGCCGATTCCTTACCCATCGAGTGGTCCATCCATCAAATCCTTGTCTCTTCAATTTAGAGTCAAGGATAGCATGGGGGACAGCGTGAAATACTTTGCAGAAGTCCAGGCAGATGTTGTCAGTTGCTCTTCCTCTCTCCACCAGTGCAGTAACCCCATCGTAGAAGGCCGCCAAATTTGTTAGGCACAATCTGCCCTCGGTGCAGCCACGGTGGGTGTCACAGGTCTCCTCCTTAACATGGGTAAATTCTTATCAGCATCAGCTCAAAGGATGAAACACCTGGACATTTGATTCGTGAAGGCAAATCAGAAGAGTTTTTTACGTACACCTTGGAAGAGAAATGTAAGAGGGAAATGGCCTGATAACCTGAAATGTTTCAGAAGGTCTCAAATGCTGTGCAAAATAAACCCCAGAACATGCAGCATAAAACCCTAGGGAAAAACCATTAAAGATGATACAAAAGAGTGTAACTTCTAGAGGTAAAATGAGATGATGAAATTTGTTCTTGAGAATGAGTCAGCGTACAGAGGAGCCCATTTCTAAGAAATATGACAGAGGTACAGTCACTGACTAAGACTGAATAACATTCGTAGAATACCGTAATTGCTGCACTGATGAGGATTAAGGACTAGGCAGTCTCTTCTCTCTCTGGTTTTTGTAATTGCCTGGATTTGTTTCCTGTTTCAGCCTATGGCACATAATAGTATTTCATACTCGTGCAGCCCCTTTCAAGGATTGTTTTTAAATAGCTTTAATTAATACTTAAAATTTCTCTTTGAGATCAACAAGTGCTCTGCTTCTTACACACAAAGTGGGAAAGGGAGATAAGTATGAAACGTAGATCTCTGTAGGTGGGCGTTTACAAGGTCTGCGCATTACTTCGAATCACTGCTGCCAGAAGAAGAATGGGACAATATCTGATCCGTGTAACGAAGGAGCCCAGCCTGAACTGTATGTATGAACTGTCCAACGAGGCTTGCCATCAGATCAAGAATTATCCAGTGAATGTTTGCAAATTATCCTGATAAAAGCTGTGTTGACAGTTTGACATCCAGTATGTGAAGAAAGTCAAATGAATTGGGACCTTATGCTGAGCTGTAGGAAATCTTTGTTCAGGTATGGTTGGCAGGCAAGACTTTCTCCCAAATGGCACCTCCTAAGCATTATTTGGTGCTCGTTTTACATAGTCCAGGTAAAATCCAGAGTACTGTAGTGAGGACTACTGTGATTTGATAGAGAAGTCGAGAATATCAGAATGTGAGTCAGTGTTTGAAAAGAATCAAAGGCTTTTTTGTCTGCTTTGACACCTGATACAGAGAGATTTCTGCAGCAAAGATTTCCACTTCCAATGCATAAAACTGCTGTAGGCCCTGTTTCCTACTTCAGATATCTAGGGAGTAAATCTCTCAGATTGTTCCAAACGGCACTGATACGTAATGTCAAGAGGAATGTGCAGAGAATGGGTATAATGTGGCCAGTTCCAGTGGTCTGTCAGCCTCATGGTAACCAAATGTCCTCTCATATTGAGCTGGAACTTCCTCTGTCTCAGTTTGTGCCCGTTGCCTCTTGTCCTGTCGCTGGGCACCACCAAAATGAGTCTTGCCTCAGCCTCTTGACACCCTCCCTTGTGATATTTGTACATATTGATGAGATCCCCTCTCAGTCTTCTCTCCTCCAAGCTGAGCAGGCCCAGCTCTCCCAGCCTCCCCTCGCAGGACAGATGTTGCAGTCCCCTCATCTCAGCTGGACTCGCTCCAGCAGCTCCATGGCCCTCTCGTGCTGGGGAGCCCAGAACTGGACGCAGCGCTCCGGGTGCGGCCTCCCCAGGGCTGAGCAGAGGGGCAGAGGCAGGATCCCCTCCCTGGCCCTGCTGGCAGCACTCTTCCCACTGCACCCCAGGCTACTGTTGGCCTTCTTGGCCACAAGGGCCCATTGGCGGCTCATGGACCTTTGGGTTTCTGCTGATGGCAAGTTGAAAAGCAGTCAGCAGTGTGCCCTGGCAACCAAAAGGGCCAACCCTGCCCTGGGGGGCCTCAGGCACAGCACTCCCAGCCCGTCGAGGGAAGGGATCGTCCCACCCTGCTCTGCCTGGTACAGTCTCACCTTGAGCACTCTATACAGTTTTGGTGCCGCAATATAAGAAGGGCATAAACCAATTAGTGCCTAAGGGAGCGTTACGAAGGTGGTGGAGGGTCTGGAGGAATAGATACAGGAGGAGTGGCTGAGGTTCCTTGGTTTGCTCATCCGGAGGAAGAGGCGGCTAAGGGGAGGCCTCATGGCGACCTGCAGCTTCCTCGTGAGGGGACTAGAGGGGCGGGCGCTGAGCTCTGCTCTCTGGCGACACCGACAGGACTGGAGGGAATGGCATGGAGCTGGGACGGGAGGGTCAGGCTGGGTGTTAGGAAAAAGGTTCTGCACCGAGAGGATAGACGGGCACTGGGACAGGCTCCCCATGGACGTACTCGCAGCACCGAGCCTGATGGGGTTCAAGGAGCGTATGGACAGTGCCCTCATACATGTGGTCTGCTTTTTGGGTGGTTCTTTGTGGAGCTTTGTGGATTATTGAGTTGGACTCAATGATCCTTGTGGGTCCCTTCCAACTCGGGATGTTTTACTCCATGATTCTGCGTTAAAGGTTGACTGCTGGGCTGCTAGACTTTGGCTGTCCACATGGCTGTTTAGGACCACCGAAGAGTGAATTGGAAGGCCCAAAAAAGGGAGACCAAAAGATTCAAAGAACTTGCAAAATATATGAACACAGTGTATACACAGATCTGTTTTAATGTGTCAGGAATTTCCTTTAAATGCTACCATTATATTTATATAAAATCAATAGTAAACACATTTTATTTTTGTAGGACCTAAACAAAACAATATCTTCTGCTCTGATGCCTGAGAGCCAGCAGAGGGAGTGAAAGTTAACTACTAAACCACCTTGGGCAATGCTCAATTGAGACACCAAGGAAAAAGCTTGTACACAAACAAATTGCACATCATATTCCTTTCAAGTCCCATTAGAAATAAAGACTAAATAATCAGTCTGGCAAACAGAAAAATATGATAGTGGTAACAAAAAAACATTTTAATTCTGTGCTTCTAAGTGGGTATTAGCAACGATAACACTAAACACAATTAAACGATAAAAAAGTACTCAAGAGTATCCTATTCACAGTCAGCATGTAGAACCTGATGAGACTTCTGATACATTCTCTTCATTACAGATGCTAGCAGAAAGGAAGTGAAAAATCTCTCTGTTGCCCTTGGCTTGTTCAGATTGTTGTTGTGTTTATTTCTATATTACTCTCTGTCTCTCTAAATAACTTATGGGTTTCAAACACTGTTTTGCTCAGTCACAGTGAAAGATGTTTAATGAATCTTCATTAATATACATGAAATGCTGTTACTATTGTATGCTGGGGAGTTAACTGTGGCTTTTCCATCTTGGGTCTTAACACAGTAGCTGTGGGTACAAGAGTGAGAGAGACGAAACAGAAACAGAGGAAATAGAAAAGAGAGTTGTTTTGTGTACATACCTATGTACCTTCAACAAAAAATCTCTTTTTTCTTCTTGTAGAATGTATATTATCTACCAAACAAACACTCAAAGTAAAGACCCATGTCAAGCAAGTTGACAGGGGAAAATACTGAAGTTCAGGTTGAAGACTTAAGGGGCGGCTAAGGAAAATTAGCCAAGTTTGTACTAAGAGTGGGCACGGCATCAGGAAAGAGAGGAGAAAGCAGCAGGGGCGGGGATGGCAATGAGCACTGTGCTGTTTGCAACACTGACACGTTTTCTGTGATTTTATGATTTTATTTGGACTCTGTGTGGTGGAATAGGACCCTGATGACGTTTGGGTCCTTTGGGGCCGGCGTGTCCCCCAGCTGCTGTCCGGCCCTGGTCTTTGTAGGTCCTCTACTGCCGGCGGGGTGGCCTCTTCTTTGTTGGTGCGGAGGCCTGCGAGGAGCTGTTCTTCCTCTTGGGGGCTCGCCGGGGCCCCCCAGGTGGGCAGCCCGTGCCCTGCCTGGCACTGGAGGGACCTGGTGCAGCCTCCTGCGGCTCCTCTGGAGGTGCTGCCTGCTCCATGGGGACCGCAGCAGGGGTGGAGTGAGGGCGGCTGGGAGTCCCTCGAAGGCCACCTCTGGAACTTGCGGGCACCTCATCCCCGCTGGAGCTGGCGGGCTGGGGAGAGGGTGCTGGGACAGGTGGAGGAGCCACCCCTCCGTGACTGGATGGTCCTGGTCCGGGGCTGGCCTCCCGTTGCTGGGCTGCAGGTGGAGCGTTCAGTCCCAGCAGGCGGTGGGCCTCCCTGCTGCACCGTTGCACGGCGACTTCCAAGAGCTGACTCACAAACGTCGCCGCGTGGTGGCTGAGGTCGAGCTCCACCAGCTGGACTAGGAGCTCTTCTTCAAGCCCAAAGAGGTGCAGGCTCTCCATGATGGCGTTCTCCAGGATCAGCGCCTGAGAACGCTGTGCCCCAAAGACGCGCCTCAGCTCCCGGCGCACCCAGGAGAGCAGGGGCCGGAGGAGAGCAGGGTGCCGCCGGAAAAGTTGGCCCCAGGTGTCCGCGGGGAGGCCGCCAACCAGGGGGCTGGGTGCCTGGACAGGCGGGCTGTCGGCTGATGCCACTGCCGACGGGCTGATGACGAGCTCCTCGAACTCATCATCAGCCTGCACCGAGTGCACTATCGATGTTATTCTCTGCTTACAGAGGGGGCACTGGGGCTTGCTGTCCGCCCACCGCCGGATGCATGGATAGCAAAACTGGTGGCAGCACGGCATGGTGAACGCGGCGCTGCCCCAGGTGTCCAGACATATGGGGCAGCGGGTGTCCAGTGCCGCAGCCATGCTTACCACCAGCTGCGGTGGGCTGGGAGGAAGCAGGTGACAATATCCTCCCAGGTACAGGAGCTGCAGCAGCGGGTGTCACTCTGGAAGAGGAAGAGAGGGGTCACGGTCATTCTCTGGCCTGGGGAGGGTCCCTCAAGGAGGAACCCCCTGCTGCCAGCGCGACGTGTCCACATGCAACTCACCTCTGCTGCTGCAGGTGCTCCTCCTGGATGTCCCAGCTGCCTGTTGGGAACAGGGCTGGGAGAAAACGAGAAGTGGCTCTGGAGACGTGAGCACGTCCCAGACCCAAGGCACGCCTTAGTCCTCGCTCCAGTCCTCGCAAAAACGCTCGGATAGAGGGGAGGCACAAACCGCTGGGCTGAGCCGCTGTGCCGAGATTTAAGCCGTGAGGGCCACACAGTCATAAACCATCGCCTGGAGACGTTCCAGCGCATCAGTGGGATGTCACAGACAGATGCCGGGCACATCGCCACCCCCCAGTAGGGGACATCGCCTCCGGGATGTCCCAGTCCATCACTGCGACATCACAATGGGCCATCCTCACCTGCAGCACGTTCTTCAGTAGCTCTCCAGCCCCAGCACATGTTTCTGGTACCCCCCCGGCACCACTAGCAGGGCTTACATAGGCTACAATTAAAAGAAAAATAAAAGCCGTGACTGTTCCACAGACAATGTCTGAGTCTGACTCAAAAGAGAGCTGACAGCAGTGCCTGTGGGTGCTGCTAGCAATGGCGTTTGTGGGGGGCTCTCGCCTTGAGTCCTGGGATACTCTGACTCTCTAACACTTTGTGACTCTCTAGGACATACTATGACACTGTGTGACACTTTCTTTCTTTTTACAAATGCTTCAAAAACAAATCACAAAACCACTCTTCGGTGCCGATGGTTACATAAGAAGCCCCCAGTCCCTTTTTCTGCATCTTCTCAAACCTCAGCAGAACACTGAAGGACGTGCTCATGGGAGAACCTTTCCTTCTTCTGCCTTACTTTCATGTGCTGCAACATAAGACCCATGATCCAGTATGCTTCCTGATTTCCAAGCTGATAACCCAAATCAGGATGCAAAAATCAACAACAACATAACACAGAGTACATCAACTGGGTGTAAGCATTAAAAGGACGTGACCTTCTCTGAAAAATCCCTGTTGCTCTGTTCCCTGTTACAGACGTTCTAAAACCATTGATTCAGCAGGTGGTGTGTTCAAACAACTGCTCAGCGTCGAATCATAGAAACATGGCATGGTTTGGGTTGGACAGAGCACTGGAACAGGTTGCCCAGAGAGGCTGAGCACTCTCCTTCTTTGAAGATATTCAAAAGCCACCTCTGTTAGCATAAAGCCATTATGCCTTGTCCTATCACTGCACCCCCTGATAAAAGAGTCTGTCTTCTGCTTTCTTGTAGCCCCCTTTAGGCACTGGAAGTCTTCTATAGGGTCTCCCCGGAGCCTTCTCTTCTGCAGGCTGAACAACCCCAACTCCCTCAGCCTGTGTTCGTCGGAGAGGTGCTCCAGCCCTTTGATCATGTGTGTGGCCTCCTCTGGACTCTCCAACAGGTCTCTGTCCTTCTTGTGGTGGGGGCCTTGAGCTGAACACAGGGCTCCAGGTGGGATCTCACGAGAGCAGAGCAGAGGGGGAGAATCACCTCCCTCACCCTGCTGGCCATGCTGCTTTTGGTCCAGCCCAGGATACGGTTGGCTTTCTGGGCTGCAAGCGCACATTGCCGGCTCATGTGGAGCTTCTCGTCAACCAACACCCCCGGGTCCTTCTCCTCTGGGCTGCTCCCAATCCATTCTCTGCCCAGCCTGGATTTGTGCTTGGGATTGCGTTGGCCCAGATGTGGGACCTTGCACTTGGCCTTGCTGAACCTCATGAGGTTGCACAGGCCCACCTCTCAGGCCTGTCCAGGTCCCTCTGGATGGGATCCCTTCCCTGCAGCAAGTTGACCACACTGCACAGCTTGATGTCATTGGCAAACTTGCAGAGGGTGCACTCGATCTCACTGTCCATGTCACCAGCAAAGATGTTAAACAGCGCCGGTCCCAATCCTGAGCCCTTAGGAGCACGACTTGTTGCTGATCTCCACCAGGACATTGAGCTGCTGACCACAACTCTTTGAGTGCGACCATCCAGCCGATTCCTTACCCATCGAATGGTCCATCCATCAAATGCTTGTCTCTTCAATTTAGAGACAAGGATAGCATGGGGGACAGCGTGAAATACTTTGCAGAAGTCCAGGCAGATGTTGTCAGTTGCTCTTCCTCTCTCCACCAGTGCAGTAACCCCATCGTAGAAGGCCACCAAATTTGTTAGGCACAATCTGCCCTCAGTGCAGCCACGGTGGGTGTCACCGGTCTCCTCCTTAACATGGGTAAATTCTTATCAGGATCAGCTCAAAGGATGAAACACCTGGACATTTGATTCGTGAAGGCAAATCAGAAGAGTTTTTTACGTACAGCTTGGAAGAGAAATGTAAGAGGGAAATGGCCTGATAACCTGAAATGTTTCAGAAGGTCTCAAATGCTGTGCAAAATAAACCCCAGAACATGCAGCATAAAACCCTAGGGAAAAACCATTAAAGATGATACAAAAGAGTGTAACTTCTAGAGGTAAAATGAGATGATGAAATTTGTTCTTGAGAATGAGTCAGCGTACAGAGGAGCCCATTTCTAAGAAATATGACAGAGGTACAGTCACTGACTAAGACTGAATAACATTCGTAGAATACCGTAATTGCTGCACTGATGAGGATTAAGGACTAGGCAGTCTCTTCTCTCTCTGGTTTTTGTAATTGCCTGGATTTGTTTCCTGTTTCAGCCTATGGCACATAATAGTATTTCATACTCGTGCAGCCCCTTTCAAGGATTGTTTTTAAATAGCTTTAATTAATACTTAAAATTTCTCTTTGAGATCAACAAGTGCTCTGCTTCTTACACACAAAGTGGGAAAGGGAGATAAGTATGAAACGTAGATCTCTGTAGGTGGGCGTTTACAAGGTCTGCGCATTACTTCGAATCACTGCTGCCAGAAGAAGAATGGGACAATATCTGATCCGTGTAACGAAGGAGCCCAGCCTGAACTGTATGTATGAACTGTCCAACGAGACTTGCCAGCAGATCAAGAATTATCCAGTGAATGTTTGCAAATTATCCTGATAAAAACTGTGTTCGACAGTTTGACATCCAGTATGTGAAGAAAGTCAAATGAATTGGGACCTTATGCTGAGCTGTAGGAAATCTTTGTTCAGGTATGGTTGGCAGGCAAGACTTTCTCCCAAATGGCACCTCCTAAGCATTATTTGGTGCTCGTTTTACATAGTCCAGGTAAAATCCAGAGTACTGTAGTGAGGACTACTGTGATTTGATAGAGAAGTCGAGAATATCAGAATGTGAGTCAATGTTTGAAAAGAATCAAAGGCTTTTTTGTCTGCTTTGACACCTGATACAGAGAGATTTCTGCAGCAAAGATTTCCACTTCCAATGCATAAAACTGCTGTAGGCCCTGTTTCCTACTTCAGATATCTAGGGAGTAAATCTCTCAGATTGTTCCAAACGGCACTGATACGTAATGTCAGGAGGAATGTGCAGAGAATGGATATAATGTGAAAAATCTACAAGGCTGAAAATAAAAACCTAAACACCCCTCTGATCTGCACGCATAATCCCATGGTGCAGCTGACCCAGAATTGTAATGCAAATATTGTAGTTCAATCAGGCTATTTTAAGACAGGCTAGGAATGAGGCTTCTACTTTCCCCAGAAGGAATGTACATCATTGCCTCTTCTTTAATTTCCTTTTGATTAAAAAAATATTAGACTGTCTGAAGAGTATGTGCTATCTTTTCTGTGTGTTGAGGAAAACAGAAGAATCAAAAGGAATGAGAAATACAGGTGAACTTGTCAATTCAGGTTCACTGGGAAAAGCTTAGAACTTTTTGTAAGATGCTTTTTGTATGATTTAGTGTGGCTGATTAAAAAATTCAATTTCTTTCCTTCTTTCTTTCTAAAATTCCCAAATCCACAACCGAGATTTTAGATAAGGCACTGAGGGGAGGGAACAAGGGGATGTGAGTTAAGTTTCTTCCCTTGCAAATTGTTCAAGGTTTATTTACAATTGTCCTAAGTTCAGTGGTTGGTGAGATGCATGTTTTTGATGCCTGAAGTATGCTGGAGCCAAGCTTTATTGTTGCCTCATTTATTGCAGCCAACAAAAATAACTGGTGGCAAAACCTTTGTTTTTGAACTTTGATTGTTTTCTGAGGTTTGCAAAATATTTGCAAAATGAAAGGTCTTAGAAAATTTCCAAATGGTTTGCTGTGTTTTTATTATTTAACTGACTGTGGTGGCAATTTTCTGTATATTCTTTGTTTTTGAGCCAAATGGGTTAGCTTATTGTGGTTGATATGTGACTTTTGACCAGCTGTCAGAGCCTTTGAATGTCTAAACCTATCCAGTCCCAGGAGATTCAGCGGAAACCATTTTTACTCCTTTTCACGTTCTTTACAAAGTGTTTGGGAAATGTCAGATGCAGAAAGCATCCTTCAAATGACTGTCCAGTCTTTTAAGGGTATTATGGGGATAGTCGCTTTCCTGACAGCTTCGTGAAGGTACCAGAGAAGAGAATAATATTTCAACGGAAAATCATAAGATGATGGCTTTCTTGTTAAGAAGACAATATCAAAGAAGGTTGAAGGAAGAGAAGCACTGATGCAGAGAGAGAGCTATAGGCTTTATAAGACATATCCTTAAGCAACCAAATGTTGAACTAGTTGAAGCTGTTGAGTTTCTATTTTTATATCTAGTTCTACTGTCCCACAGCTAGTTTGCATTGTATAGCTGTAGAATGACAATGAGAATGAATATAGAGCTGATGTAATAATTTTACATGAAGATTTGGGTATGGGAAGTAGTAGAAAATCAGACCCTTCATTGTATGTATATACACATGAACACAGGTAAAATGATATATAAACCTTTTTAATCCCTGACTTGAGAGAGCCTTATTTTCCATTGATGTGGTTTTCTTCTCTTTTGTATGCAATATTATGTAACAGTTTCTATTACTTTGTTTGTGGCTCTGTCACTCCCACACGTCTCTCCTAAAGCCCAGGATGGTTGCCTTGCACATGAAACTTTAAAACATGGAATTTTGAACTTGCCATGGATTTCAGAGAATGATCTCCCCTCCCACATGTGGTCATGCTGTTTGATACAAGCTATGGAAGTTTTAAACGATTCTAAAGCTTTGCAATATTAATTGATGGATGGAGGAAGTTATTTAGGTGATTCTGTCTTTGTTGAGTTGTTGAAAGGAAGGGAGTAAAATCTCAGTTTAATGAAGTTTAGGTATACCTAGGTACTGCAATGCGGGCTGCCATAAAACTGTTTGGCTAAGCCATTTCTGTGGGTTTAAGTGACAACATCCCAAGTGAGATGGTGTTTGTATTTCCAAACACATGACCATAAAACTGTGCCTGCATTCTTTTTTTTTTTTTAAGACACTGCTTTTGTTTAGTCTTTATCATTTTTTTTTTAATTTTAGCTTCTTTTTAGCTTCTTCTTCCCTTTTGCAATACATTAGTTACTATAGTAACTATGCTGTGAATGGTATGGAAAGAGGCTAGTGCACCCTAGCAGTGAAGTATAAAACCACTTTATATAATAGTTTGAGATTTATATCATGGTTTTGAAAATACAGCAGTTTTTGTGGTGGTTTCCATGACCACGTATGTGGTATAAGTATATATAGCACTCTTAGGTCATCACTGGTAATTATCCTGTTCTGCCAGCATCCGAAGGATGGTAACAGCCTCTTCTGAAACTCTACTCCCCAGACAAAGCGTTCTGAAATGTACCTCCAAGTGCTTCACCACCGCCCATTTTCACCTTCTGAATATGCCTAGTTGTTACAGAAAAGTAGTGTGTACCTGTGGGCACGACACCATATTACAGTGAATTTAACTTCTGCTTACCAAACAGGTGGCTGGTGAGGGGCTGCGTGTGGAGCAGCCACCATCCACAGCTTATTGAAATGCTTTGTATTACTCCATTGCATCCCAGCAGTATGAAAGCCATAGTGTTCGTGCTGTGCTCCTGTTATCTCCTAAGATACCCTGCTCCAAGTCAGTATTTTCACAGCTGAATGCCAAACAAAGCAGAAAGCAAAGTATGACTGAAGCCGGTTGTGACCTGTAGCTTCAGCATAGCTTCGGGAGACACCGAAGCACAGGGTAGTGGTTGATGGTGATGTATTACATACCTGATAACTTTTGCTTCTTCTGGTCATTAAGAGATGTGGTGGGGTTTTGTTTTGTTTTGTGGCTTCTTTTTTTTTTTTTTTTTTTCTGAGAGCATATTTAAGCACAGCCTGGTATGAGTTCGTACTCTAGGAATTGTGTTGTACCTAAATTCTCCCTGGAGTTTTGAATGAAAGCACTGCCATTCATTACTTCCTGTCCCAAACACAGTGCTGCCAGCTCTCAGGATTTTATTGAGTCTCAGGACAGTTGTGTTTTCGAAAAGTTCCAGCACCTGAAGTAATGCAAATATGTGAAATAGACTTCATTACATAAAAGGTATACTCTAAGTTTTTTCAGCTGAGGCAAAGCTTGAACTAGAAACTCAGTGCACCGTTAAGTCTAGAAAAAAATTACTTAAACGTATTCTTTTTAATATAGCCTCTAATTTAAGCAGGTGTATTTCCAAGTTCCTGGCTCATGAATTTTGGATGTTTGGATTTGACAATAAAATATTATTTGTCTATTTTTGCTGTCATGCTCTATTCTAGAGTTTGAATATACTCTTTACTGACAAAATGCTCATAAAAGAGCAAAGCGTAAATTAGAAACCCATTCAAAAAATGTTTTGAGATCCTTGGATGGAAGCTGTGAAAAACACACCCATACTCTTAAATATGCATCAGCATATAAAACAAATGAAAAATTCAGTTCTTAAAACCGTATTCACATGCCCTGGATGTCCCCTGATACCTCTCTTTGACTAGTATGGCAGATTCTCGATGAGCCGGCCAATTCCGTACTGAAACTCCAGGAGCCACTTCATGGCTGCCTGGTTTTCTAAGGTGGGTAGGCCTGAGGAGTTCGGACCATCCACACATCATCTTTGGTTACTGAGACACCTTCCCTTTTTGTCACTATTAGGGTTCACTTTTTAGCGTACAGTGAGTAAAGGGCAACAGTTAGAAGAGAAAAATGCCACGGTGTAGAGATTAAAAGGAAAAAGTAAGCCTGTGTTTTCCTGCATGCGTACGTACGTGTGCGTGTGTGCACGTGGTTGCTAGCATACTGCTTCTGAAAGGCGTGTTGAGCACTGGTAGATGACAACGCGTGAGCAGGTTGTTTCACAACTACCTGCTTTCTGCAGGTTTTCTTGGCTCTTGCCTTTCCAGTGCCCAGAGCTGACCGCTGCCGTAGCATTTGGCTGACACTCCCCTCTCCTCTGCTCTGCTCCGCTCACCCACACTGGCTGCGTACCGCATTTCAGAAAATAATACAGCAGATGCAAGCTTGGAATTTTCCCGTGCAAAGCAAGTCGTTGAATGTATTCCTCACTGTGCAGTAGTCGCATGTTTATTTCGGTAACACGAACTGTTGGATTCCTGGAACTTGGAGCCTGGAGAAGGGGGAAGGAGCGGGAGAGAAGCTGAAATGGTTCTGCGCAAACCTCTGGCTGTGGAGCACAGCAGCCTCCCCAAAGCTCTGTCATATTTCACTCAAGTTATAGGAGGACTTGGAAGCTTTCTTCAAGCAGGCCTAGGAGGAACTTGCATTGTTCACATTATTGCTGGTATTCTCTGTTTTCTGGACAACAGCCAACAGGAAATTCCTGGGACAAATCTTTCCACTGTTTTTTTTCCTTATTATTATTATTTAAAAAAAAAAAAAAAAGAAAGAAAGAGAGTGAAACTAAGTCTCACAGAACAAAGAAGCCAATATTAACCCCAAATCACAGATACGTAAGATTTGGGGCATCCTTTGCTGATTTTATTTTTTCCTCTGAAGGATTTATGACCTCACACTCCTTGTTTCTGTGACATCAGATGGTGTTGCCACAGGAACCATTTTATTGTCCGACAGAAAAGAATTTTGAAGAGTTCTGTAGCAGCACAGGACACAAAATGCAGAGTATAAAGAAATTATTTTTTGTCTAAATGATAAATCTGTTTTACTTGGCGCATGATCTTTCAACTCTGTCCTGCAAGACTAGAACAATCTGGCAAAACCAACAACTGTTGCACCTGTAATCCAGGACTGAATTTGTCCCTGTATGCAAAGTCTTGGGGATTTCCTTTCTTGCCTACCCCCTCCAAATGACAGATAGCTTCCAAATGCTTTACCATATGAGAATAAACAACAATCTGCTCGTATGAGCTGTACTGGAGCAGAAGACAGATAAGTAATAGGAAGTTTGTATTGCTGTGATTTAGCTTATTGTAAATTGATGATGTACGATATTGAATGCAATTCATGCAGACTGAACTATCAAAGAGTCGTATTTTGCTTCCATAATACTGCCAAAATTGAAGGCCGTGAGAGATTTGGTAGTTCATGTCATTAAATACAGAGCTCTCTAGATGATACCGGGATAGGAGGGTGAGACCTGCTGTTCTGCAACGAGGGAATTCCCACCAAAGCCCCTGTGGGTAAAAAATGAACAAAAGGTGATTGAGTACAGTTAAATGTAGAATGTTTAAACCCTGGCTAAAACAGCACAGGATAATCCTGCTAAAAACTAACTGTTAACGTGTCTCGTGGTTTTATATCCATGAAAATAGCAAGTGTGTATGATGTGTGTATAAGCATACAGATAAAATATGCTGATATGTCTTACAGTCAAATCTGTATGCAGATCTACGTACAGAATTAATCATAGAGTAGCAGGGGGACAGCCTAGCTTTCCTTACGAAAAGATATGAACGTGGGTCCCCAAAGAAAGTTGTTAGAGGAAATTTTAAAAATTCCTTTCACATATGTATCCTGCTCTAGTTAAGATTCTGCAGCTGCTGAATTTAGTGCCCCAGAACTGTTGCAATATTCTGAGAGACAAGTGATCTCATTGCCATATATTTGCTGGAGTAAAAGTAATATACACAAGGGGATAGGTAGGTTAAACGCCATATGGTTAACCCCAACATTTCTGTATTAAATGATTCCCTGCGTTTGGGTGTATATCAGCGTTTTGAAATGTTTTGCTGATCTTTTCTTTTATAACGAGGTAACCTGGGGAGAGAGAGAATGATAGTGCCTTTAATTACTACTGATTTATATCTGTTCCCTGTCCAATCCACCTCTAAAATGTATTCCCATAGACCTAAGCAGCTTAGAAGTGGATCTGAGGGAATATCAAGGATGCAGAAACCCAGCATGGGAAGGAGAAGCAAAGTGCTGCCTTAAACATTGACACATTGCCAGATGTAGTGCTTTTTAACATTGGTGTGGGCTTGTTCACACTTGTCAAATCACACTGTGCTTGCTAATGTTGCATTTTCATCAAAAATATTAGCTCTCTCTCTGTTCCCACTCTTCAGGAACCCTTTTCATTTATCCTTTCTTCCCTTCATTCCACTGCTCTTTGTTTTCCCTTTTTTCCCTTATCCTAGGGCTCCTTTCTTTCTGCCTGACTCCCCCTCATCCTGAAAAATCGGTCTGACCCAATCTACATTTTTTTTAGAACACGTAGGTTAAGCAGATGCCTGCCTGGAGGAATTTACAGTCTCATCCTGTGTACAACATGCAAGGAATAAATAGGCTGATATTCAAGAGTGGGAGTAGTACTTGTCAGTCAGCAATGGAAGGATACATGAAAGAAACATGTTTGGGATTTTCTTAGGAAAAAAAAAGGTGTAGCAGTGGATCGCTGACCTGAAGAAAAGGGATGCTTTTCCTGGTGTGCCAAAGAGGGTAGTGAAGTAAGTGAAGAGAATGAAGTAATGTAAATGTAGAAGTAAATGAAGTAGTGGAGTTCAGACCCAGGGAGCATTTTGTACAGAAAACCTGGATGCACGAGAAATAACAGATTACGGTGGGTCAGTTTCTTATAGGTGAAAAAAAGACTCTTAAATTAGTGAAAAAATAGATGGGGTTTATGAAGGGATTGAAAAAAAAATTACATGCTCAGAGCAGCAGAACATCCCCTGTTCCCCTTTGTTTTTAATCTATGCAATAGAAGAAAGTATTCTAATTTCTTTGCCCCCTCGGCTCTTCTTCCCCATTTCCCTGTGTGATGTGGAAGGATAAAAAGATAGAGCGTTGAGCTCAGGGTGTCTGATTTGGTTGGACAGGAGAAATACAGAAAGGATCTTTGCCAAAGGCAGATCTGTAGGCGGCGAGCAAGGGTGAGTGGAAAGGAATTGTCCTGAAAGGCTCTTATCCAGGATCTCATCTCATTTCTCCTGAGTGGGGGATGTCTGACAAACGCAGACAGTTAAGCAAGGCCAGTGTTAAACCAGACTGCTGCCCTTCAGTGGTTTGAGAGCTGCTGCTAGAGGGAGAATGCTAAGCAGTACAAAATCCTGAAGGCTCACTAAGATAGCCTGAGCTATGTAGGTTATGCTGTTTAGCTGGTATTGGATGCTCTTAGGGGCAGGTATCGTGTTATAATTTTTTTTTTTATTTTTCTCTAGGTTGGAATTCTTTCTGTTTTTGTGCTGAAAAATGGTAATGGGTTTAAATCTTCTCTTCAGATTGACAACCTTTTACAAACCTCAAAGAAGATTTTTGCTAAGGAAGGAGCTTCTGGTCTCCTGGTAATATCTGTCCTGCAATATGAATGTGTAAATTTGTACAAAACAAACAAACAAAAACAAAACAAAACAACAAACAAACAAACAAAAAAGAGTTGTTCTAGAAACACAGCCAGTGAGGCCTAGGTTCAAGTTCTACCAGCTCCTTCATGGACTCAGCATCTTTGCCGAGTGGGTCACAAAATGGGGTTTGGGCTTTGGTACCTTTCTTAAAATCTGTATAGTTAGCTCCGCATCTTGCAGTACAGCTGTTGTTCCTCATATTCAGGGACTAAAGGTATGGACTTGGGTAGGATTCTAGTGGGCACTGCTACACTGGAAGCCCAGGGAAAGTTCTGATCAGATCAGTTACGCTGTGGAAGCAGAGAAAGCTTCTTGACCCACCAATATTATGGAAAAAGAACTACAGTTCTCCTTCACCTCCATCTCTCATTATCCTTACAATGGATAATCGCTGCTTTTGTGGCAGCTTACTGTGTCACATCCACACTCGATGTAACACAGATTACTAAATGTGATATTTATCAACCACAGCCTAGGCTGTAATAATTTTGAATCCTTATGTCCTGTGCACAGCATGGGAACATAACCAAATACTTTTCAAAACAATTATGTTTCTTCCCGTTGTGTAGGCAATGGATATGGTGTGTTCAGGAAAGCGATACGGTTTATTCAGACATAGGCTTACCGTAAGCCATCCATCTTTCCACTGAATGTAATCTGAGGCTTTCCTGTGTTTGGGGAAAGATTTGCTGGGGACTTAAGTAAATTAAGGATGGCTACGTGTTAGAAGATACAGAGCTTCCAGTACTCACTGTAATGGTTGTAGGTATTATAATGAACCCTTATCAAAATCCCACTTGCCCGAGACCCTGCATCAATGATTATTTTTCATCTGAAAGAGGCTTTACCTGAATTAGCGTTTTGATTTGGAGCAATGGTGCAGTTTGGAAGCAAGTCCCCTAATCATGTCTACTCGCCGTGCATCGGAGTGGTTTTGGAATGCATCAACCAGGTTCTGTAGGAGGCACCACACAAAAGCTCTGCTCCAGGAGCAGCACAACCCTGGTTGGGGTACAAAAATCCAAAAGAAAGATTGTTCTTACGGATATTCCTGAACCAAATATGTGGCAGGAGTATTCAGTCCATGGAACTAAGCTAAATATAATCCAAAGCTAAACTCCGGGATTGCATTTAGTGTGTGCTTTGATCTACTGATGCGCTCCTATAGTACAAAATTACTTGCAGGATGTTGGCAGAAGTGGCTGGGGTTTAAATCCCAGAATTAAATGTAAAGATGAGAAACAGGAGAAACGAGAAGCACACCCATGGCAGCATATCATCATGTAGTTCATCCCAATAGTTCACACCGTGAGCAGCCCTCTACTTGTCCCCCAGCTTCACATTTGCATTAGCAGATACAAAGTTCTGGTCTTCTTTGCCTACCAAATCCCTGCAGTGAAGGCAACCCCTCTTTCCCGCATAGAGCAATATGACTGTCAACAGAAGATTTGTGAAAATTCACTTATCAGAGAAGGACTAAAGCTAAACCTTGCTATCAAGAAGTGAGAACAGTAAATTGTGCGGTATGGGAAGTCATTAGTATGTGCTGCATGCCTATGCATTGCTCTGCAGATTGATCTCCCTGCTGTTCAAAGGACAAGGATACCTGAGACAACCCCGGGGAACTTTAATTTTAAATTCCCTCCCTTCCCCACAAAAGTCTTGTCTTCTGAAGAAGGAAACTGGAGGTAAATGTTCAGGCTTTTCATCTGTGGGGTGGGGCAGCGATTCTCAGCCCGTGCCTGCATGCCATCATTTTTGCCACTATTCTAAAACAGGAAAGGTTTGAAAACTTTCATCTTAGAATTAGAAAACAGCTGGGGTGATTCAAGCACTCCGTGCCCTGTGGCTGTCTGTAATTTCCTCTTTCTTCATGATGAGCACAAGCGTAATTGTTTGGTTCTGTTAAGGAGAGAAGGTTATACTTGTTTCTTGCTAATCATTAATATGCATCCCTTGGATTCTGTATTTTGGTCAGAGAGAAGAGAACCACTATGAATGTGGGTGCAAGAATAAAAGATTAAGGCCTGGTACAGCCCTGAGACATGGAGGGAGATGGGACACAATGGATTCATGGGCTGAAGCAGCACTGAAGACAGGAATCCTGTTAGGGGACAGGGGGTTCTGCCATATGCAGTAGTTCATATGGGGTGAGGAAACAAAGAAATTCTTACAGAAAAGCAGCGCTGACATTGTTTTCAAGTTGAGCTTTTTGTTCCCGTTAGTTCCATGAAATTTCATGGTGTACCAGTCTAAATTATTACCTCCTAATGCTATTGTTGCTCGGCTTGTTTTTGTGAGAATGTTATAAATCTTAATTTTTATGGTGCTTTGCTTGATAATGCATGGATGTTTGGACACATGATTTCCAATGCTAGTTGGTGTAGTTGTTAGTATTATGTTATATGTAATTAAAATACATTAATATTGACTGAGGTTATGTGTTTCTGTATTGTCAGCCGAGAGCTTGAACTCAATCTGCATAGAAATAAAAAGAAGTTTTATGCACCCTATGTGCATGTAGGAATGAATTCTGGAAAGTGTTGAACATTTTAGCTTAAAGCTGTTGCAGGAAGGACCTAGAGCTCTGAAGTTTCACTCCTTCGTACTAATTTATATCTCAGTTTTTTAAAGGAGAAGAACAACTCCAGCTGACTTACATGTTTCTTTTATATGGTTATGGAACATTCAAAGTGTACAAAAGTCATAAATCAGATCCCAGAAGCAAAGATATTGACCTGTCTTCCTTTTGCTTACTAGATGCCCTTAAGGATTCTGTTTTCCAGACCCTTCTACACACTTCAGAAACTCTCTCTTATTTGACAGTGAGGACTGCTATGCAATTGTCTGATTCCAGGAGCTGGATCTTCATGGAAAATACAAAATACTGCAAGGCAAGACCAGCTCCCAGAATGTGATGTTTGTATATGTATATCTGGGTTACAACTATCTTGGTTGTTGTAGTCTGATGTATTCTTTGCTGTCTTAAATGGAATTTGTTCCATTTACTCCACCTTAAATTCTTCACCGTGGTCTGGCTTTTACACATCTGAATATCCAAAATAATCCTTTTTCCCCCATCACAGTAATCAGGATGACATGGGTCTAGGGAGGAAAACAGAAGTATGATATAGTGGAAGCCCGCCTTAGATGTAATTTGGGTAAAATTAGTCTTGACATTTTCTTCCTTATCTTACTGCTTCTCTTCTCCTGCGAAAGGGGAATGAACGCTAGGATTTCCAGGTCAGAGTACAGGAACATGAATCACACCAGAAGACTGCGGGAAGCTTGCCAGTGCCTGCCTACTCTCCACTTCTGTCTGCTACTCTGTAATGTGTGTGATCACTGAATACTACTTCAGAATAAGGAGGGGAAAAAGACAGGTCTTCCTCTGCAGGGAGAGGGGTAAGATGAGAAAGCAAGTGGCAGAATGTGATCCCAAACACCATGCCTGACAGATTCAGTTTTGGCTGCCCCTGCTTGCACTACTTTCAGTTCAGCCCACTGGGCAACATCAGGATTTTGCCTTAGTCCCTAAGTCCAGCGAACAGTAGATCCTTCCCTTCATGGGCATTCGCAAGGAATCTGCTCAAAAGTACTACTATGTGTGCAAGAGAAGAAAATTTATGGGGCTGACCAGCTCTTCTTTGCTGAATACTACCCTCCGCCAGCCAAAGCTCTCCACCAGCTCTCCCCACCGAGCCACCAGTCTTTCTCTCTCTTGATTTCAACAGGAATAGCTCTGCATTGGCCCGGTAAAGGCACAATAGCCATGTGAGATGAGCATCAAGTCCGTTAGCTGTTCCTTCCTCACTTGGTTTTAGCAGGGGCTGTGCTGGCAGGTGAACTCCTCCGGGCTCTATAGGAAGAGCTGAGCAGCTGATGCTGTGCTCCCTCCCCTTGAGCTGCGTGGCTCCGCCAGCAGCCCTGCGTGCCTCCTTAGTTGCAGGTTAGAGGCAGAAAAATGTCCCCTTTCTGTCAGTAAATAGCACTCCTGAGTGTTTCTCAGCTGGCAGCCCCAGGCCCCTGCAGCATTTTCATTGATTTTGCTCGGTGTGCGGAGGGTAATTTCTGCCTCGGAGGGCGCAGGAGCCCCACGGTGTTCCTGCAGCTTGGGACGAGCCCGCTGAGCATCACATCCCTGCTACTCGGCTCCTTCCAGAGAGGCTGTCAGCTCGACTTCGCTTCAAATCTGCCTCAGTTTAACAAGCCTGTTGTTAGACTGTAAAATGAAAGGAAAGTTTTCAACTTCTCTGCTTCTCTGACATGATTCTGTATTATACGTATCAATGCAGACTAGCAAGGCAAGCAGAAGAGTACAAGCAGGTCTGTTGCAGGTACCAGTGTTACCACACAATGCCTCCGGGCTTTTCTCAGAGCTCCCATCCGCACACCTCCGCCCTCGGTGCAAATGACCTTTTCCGAAGCTGCCTCTGCCTGAAGGCATCCTGAAGTATGGATGGGACACATGCCTTTACAAGAGGCATCTTCCAACTGGGGTCACTAAAACTCTGGCAGCCAAGCCCGACTCTGCTCATAGCAGATATTCGGACAGAGAAATGAAACATCAGTTTCACTGCAAATGCACAGAAGCAGCTTAGGGGAACATCAGCTCAAATGCTGTAAAAAGGCCGGAGATTTTATTAGTGAAATCCTCTGACACCACGTTTCTGGAGCCTTTTCTGAAGGAGCTCAACAGGAGGTGACTGGTGCAAGGAAATCCTTCGCTCTGGAAGTGAAGAGACTGGGGCTTCAGTCCTGGGACTATAACGTCCTGCTCAGATCCCAGAGCTGCCGTAAGAATATGCTGGGAATCCTGCAAAGTCGATGTGTACTCTCTTCACTTTCTGAACGAAGAAACAAAGTCACAGGCTGGTTTATCTGTGGCAAGCAGACTCTGTTCCACTGGCCTGTGAGGCTGCCTTTCTGCAGGCAGAGGAGAAAGGTGTCTGCGATATCTTGGTTTTGTTCTCCCTATCTGAAAGCTGTTGGTATGCACGTACCTAAAGAGTCCATCAGGGAAGAGATCCTACTTCTTCTAAAGAGGAAGGTAAGACTTTTCCAGAATATTTGGGGCCACTTTCATGCTTCCAGTGCTCACAGACCAAACTGGAGAAGGTTTCGTGGTGCTCAGCTCCGCTGAGGTCAGTGAAAGTCACCTATGCTCGGTATTTCTTAGATGAGCGAAGCTGCCACAGAACCACTCCAGAAGCCCCCCCAGCTTGCAGAATTACTTGCTGTGGGTTTGTCTCTCCCTAAGAACGAATTCCAGCTATTGCACATCTCCCCATTCATTGCTCCGTGCCCGCAGCTTTTGGCATATGGGCTGTTTTGTGGAATGCTGGTTTATTTTTTTATTGCGCTTTGTCAGGCCCCCTAAGTTACATAATGCTGTGTGTGTTTCCTGAGTGATACTTTTTAAACTGAATTGTGGCAAATGCTGTAGCTTGGGTAGGAGTATTCACGTATCCCCCTATTTGTGTCAGACGTGACCATGCATAAGCTAATATCCATACTTCAACCTCAAGCAATCAAAAATCTACCAGTACTTTTAAAATATAAATTATAAAAACAAACAAACAAACAAAACCAAACCAAAACAACATCAACAACAAAAACCCACATGAGATTAATGAAACTGTGGTTCTTTTTCTTTTCTTTTCTTTTCTTTTCACTGTTCTCCACAACTGAAAAAATCAAATAAACTTACAGTTCCATCTACTGAAACAAAGGTTCTCGGACAGTCTTGTGGCCACAGAAACTGGGGCTTTAAGAAAACATTATAAAACTGAGATTCATTACAAGATCTTGAGAGTGGACAAAGCACTAACACTTACTCACAACAGCTTTTGTTGTAAGCAACAGGAAAAGGAAAAAATCAAATACCACACATGAATTCTGAAAATTCACTGTTTTTCACACATGCACACACACACAAAAATAAAACAAAACCCCTAACCCAAGTCATTTATTTATATTATTTTCTTCCAGCACCTTTTCCACTGGCTAATTTTTCTAAACTACTTTGAGATCCTAGGGTCAAACACAAAATGAGGAATAAATTTCAGAGAGCACAGGGAAAGTGAACTTTACTGTGTGTGAGAATAACTAATGAAAAATTCTGGCAATAACTAATTTGTCTCTTGCACTGGTCTCCTGCTCATCTTTAACATTGTGTCCCTTTTTCTTTTCAGAATCCGAATGTTTTCATTAGAATAAATGATGTGACTCTGAGGATAACCTCGCTATGTGGTGTTATTTATAAGAAAGGAAGAGATTTTTCTCTATTGGATGTAACTTCACAACGTTGCAGTTTGTCCTAGTTTTATCAAGCCAGTGCAGGTTTCCCGGGGGGCCCTGTGCACAACCCTTGCTCTGCAGCAGCGCTGGCACCACACTGATGCTGAAGCCCCATTCTCATAGCAGACTCTTTGCTGGACTGCCGTGGTGTTCCCTCCTCCCCTGTACTTCATATTCAGCACGCTGTGCTGGGGTTTATAACTCATCTCATTGTCATTTCAGGTTATGGAGCTCTGATCTTGTGCTGTTCTTTCCTAAACACATGTGCTCTGAATGCCTCCCATTTGTGTTAACCCACAATTCAGTAAATGGTAGAGTAAACAACCAGAGTGACTGCTGCATTGCAATTGTTAGTCTCCTTTTGCACAGCAGTGTACACCCACTAAGTATTGTTATATATTTAATCCACAACCATAAAACCCATTCACAGCTTAAGGCGTTTTCTTTTCCTAAGACCACCTCAAAAACCCCCACACAATTAGTACTTATAAAACTCCAACATTTCTAGCAACTGATTTTGTTGGCTCCATCCATCCTTTTAGCTTTGCTGCTTGCATCCTACTTAATTTTTAATATCTTTCCTTGGTTTTGTCTTTTTTCCTGAAGTTCTTCTGCAGGGCAGCATTGTCCTGCAAGACCAGTTTGCCGGTGCCCAGGTACTACATAAAGACAACTTGAGATGTTATGTGTGCGTCTTGTAAGTTTGGGAAGGGTCTCGTGTCTACGTCATATTTTTTTTCTTGTCTGGAACTCTTCTAAATAAGTTAATGAAAAATAAATCAAGTTGTGTGTTGATCATCCCTTTGGTTACCTTACCAAGTCAATAACCAGCTGCTGGCCTTCCGTGTGAAGTGCCAGGTCCTTTGGTGCCTGACATTGAGAGTAAGCCTGGGGCTGCTCACTTCAGCGCTGCCCCTTGTCTCAACTGCTCAGGTTTTTCCCCTCTTTATGATTTCCAGTTTCTTCTCTGTTTTGGACTCTGACAATGCCTAGGTCATCGGTGTCTGAAAGCGGAAGATATGAGGGGCTGTCCAAACTGAAGCCAGATTCCCTGAGAATTCAATATCCGACGTCGGATTCACTTCTGACAGGTACTGCTGGAAAACATTTGCTAGCAGAGTGTTGATAATGCAACTTTCCTGGGGCACCACGGCCATGCTCTGGCTCCAGCTAAAGGCTCTGTGTAGGTTTCAGTATAGGGTCTGCAGCAAACATTTTTTCAGCCAGAAGGTGGATTCCCTGAAGTTATTTATTTACTCCAAAACCGAGGAAGACCTCTCGTGAAGCAGGCTCTCTCCAGGCTCCTTCTGAAAGCTGCCCTGCTATTTCAAGGTTTGGGGGTGTCTGTCTGCGAGGGAGCAGCGTGTACGTACAGCTTTTGTACCATGTGCTGTGGAAGTTGCTCTGGCAACTGCACATGGCTTATTGAATGCCAAGGTAAATAACGGCAAAAGACATGCATACACTATTATTCTCATAATTTCCTGCTGCCCTCAGGCAGTAATAACTTACACACCCTATTTTCCAAATGTTTCTAATTTATTTCTCATGAGCAGAATTATCTCATATGTAAAACTCCCCTTTGCAGCTAGTCATGCCTCTTCTTTTACAACTGCCACAAATGAGGTGACCAGTTAAAGGAAAAGATTATGGTTATCGTATTTATGGTACCTAGTGAAACAGGACGGCTGGAGCAGGCTTGAACTCCTCACACCATTCTGCTAGTTGGTCTGGAGCTCTCAAATTCTCCCTTTCCAAGTATTAAGTCTGCTTGCAATGCTGCCTGCAGTTCTGCAAACATATTTCATTCCTTATAATCCTGGATGATGGTTCTCATACAGCTTCTGCTTTTATATCTGAATCCTAGACTGTGATATCCTTGTTATTCCAGTCCCACGTCTGTCATGTGCACCTTGAGCTTGATTTGCAACATGCCTTTTATATCAGCTACTAAGCTGCTCTTGAGAAAGAACAACATACGGAGGGAGGGAGGGAGGGAGGGAGTAGCCAACTTTTTTTTTTCTTTTTTTTTTCTATATAGTAAAACATAGTTACAGGCCTTCAGCTTTCCTGTGTGGAGGGGCATCTTGATTTTGTCAATACTTTTTCCACCTTATTATTATCTATGTGGAAATCTGAATTGGTTTTGAGAGCAAAGAGATGCTAATGTTTTCAAAATAATTGAAAATGTACTAGAAAACATGCCTCAGAAATAGATTCTGGGGATTGGTTAAGCAAATAAAATTACTCAAAGATACCATAAAACTATTTCAAAGAAAGCTGAGATTAAATTGCAGGTTGAAAGGAATGCGCCTACCCTGGACTGTAAATCCCACTTTATGGCTCCACTCCTGCCTTAACATCCTTTAGCTTGAAGGTCAGCAGTAACTTCCAGGCTCACGAGTGAGAGAATCTATTGTAGGGGACTCTGACCCCTGAAAACACACATTTACATTTTTGGTCTTTCTTTTTTTTTTTTTTTTGTTTATTTTTTGGGGGCGCTCAAAGAATATACTGTTTACGGAATGTGTTTTTCCATTTTAGGTTGGCATGGACTGCAGTGAACGAGCACCGTGTCTCCATATGAGAGTGCTGGGTGTGCATCTTCGCTCTTAGTCTGGGGCAACCCTCGAAACAAAAAGGTTTTTGGGCTTCCAGACCCAGCCAAAGCTCTGAGAAACTAAAATGGTGCAGTACCCAGCAATCAACACTGACAATCTGTAGCTGTGCATCAAGCTGGTACAAAAATTAAATTATTGCTACAAATCTTTAGCTAATGCAGTTTATTTCTCCTTTGTAATCATTTAGTTTAGCCTGTGAGCTGGTTAAGGGAGCCGGACAGCCTGATCAGTCTTTCCTTTTAACATGTTTTCACTTTCTTAGTCCCCCGCACTAACGTGGCATTATGGTAACTGGGTTGCAAAACACTTCTGAGATGTTATTTCTCTCAGGAGTAAATGAAGTAAGCAGGTTTTATTAGTGCATTGGAAAGTAATCAAGAAAAATAAGTTTTCTTCCTCTTTCTATGCTATTTATTGTGTACCCTACCCCACTTTCCCCCCTTCAACTTCCTGCAGCAGACCTGACTCTGACGAGTTCTGCTGCCTGCTCTGCCTTCAGCCAAATAACTCGTTTTTTTTTTTGTTTCCTCTTGTAGCTGCCCAGCAGAGCCCGGCGGTGGTGGTGACGGTGTGAGAAGCAGGAGGGAGAGGAAGGGATGCTGAGGAGCGGGGTGGTCGCAGCGTGGTCAGGAGAGGTGGCCAAGGTAGGCAGGCCTGTTGGCTCCCTGCAGTGCTGCCCAGAGAACATTTCCAGGTGGTGGAAATGGTGGCATGGAGTGGGATAAATCCGTGGAGGTCACATCCAGGGTATGGAACTGAGAAGAAAATGTGCATGTGGTTAAAAGAAAAACACAAGCCTTTTAGCCTTTTCCCAATTGTATTCAGGTTAGGCTTTTATAGAACTCTTTACTTTTCTTCTTCCTGTGACAATGTTTATATGCCACTTTCTTTGAGTGGCCCTTTTCAAGGAACTCGCTTACAAGGGTTTAATTTTGATTTAAGACAGTAGCTTCTGTGCTAAATAAAGCAGCAATTAATTATTAAAAATATACGTTTTGTGGCTGAACATTCCCCTTCATGGCTGTTAAACTCTGAGAAATGTTTTGCTTTTTAATAATTAATTTTTTTTATTTTTTGAGGATACAATAAGTGCTTTGCGGGAAGTTGGGGGAAGGATGGTCTGGCTGCTGCCTAAGACTGCTGGGTGACCCAGGATGGGTTCCCAGCTTTGATATAGGCTTCCTGAATGGCTGGGCACATACTTGGAGGTACCATGTAAGTCTGCCTCGGTGTCTTTTAAAAACAGCTGCCTGGTTGTTAGTTAGGCTGTTAGTTGTTAGCTTTGTACCTCCTGTGACAAGCTGAGGGGAGTGCTGCAAGATATCTGCTCAGGGGGCTGTCCCACAGATCAGAAATACCTGACGGTGCCAGGATCACCGCAGGCACAGATCAAGTGCGCCGTGCACGCTAACACAAAAAGTTGAATGTCCTCCTTCTCTTTCCCCATTGGCAGCCTGTGAATCAGAGCAGTACAAACCCAAGATTTTTGTGTGAGCTGAGCCACCGTAGCTTTATGCTGAGAAAAACTGGTTCTGTATGACAAGAAAAATGGCCAATTTATTTGCTTAAGGTTTAAAAAGTTCTTTATGAACTTTGGTAAGGAGGAAATTTCATCTTTGAAGAAAGCCTTATGCACTGGGTTCTTTGTGACCAGCACTGCCTCAAGCCCTGTTCTCTAATTACACGTCGGATCAGTACGGGGTGGAATCGGCACGACGTCCTCCACCTGACAGACTGACCCTTCATTTTACAGCAGTGCTCCTGAAATCTTTGCCTGTGTGCTGGGAACACCGCAGGGGCCTGTGAAGGGCAGATCTTAACTCAGCTGGTGCCAGCAGTGTGTGCTGTTACGGCGTGGGAGTACGAGTGGCAAAGCATGAGCATTAGGAATTGCATAATGGGACCAGATAGGCAGCACTTCTCGCTGGTGTGTTAGGGAGACTTGTGCTGAAAGAACCTTTTTTTTTTTTTTGTGAGATTTAAGACTGTAGCTCTGACCTCCCGTTGCATGTTAGCACTTTCTGCAAGAGATGAGAACTGTTGGCTGGCCAGGTTCCAGTTCTTGGGCTTTGCCTGCCTGGATTCCCTCTGCAGCTTCAGGTACAAGGAGTGCCCAGCTCTGACTATCCTGAACAGCTTGATCACTTTTTAGCACTATTCTGCAACTCTCTGTATCTATCAGTTTCCACTCCAGAAAGGAGTACACTGCAGTGTAAAGTGCTCTCTGAGTTTATATCATTAGGTTTATTTGTGTATATGCAAGCAGAAACAGGGGATGAAATACTAGAGTTGATGGAGAAGGAAAATTCATCCTTCTCTTCTTCCCTGGTTGCCTCACCTTGAATGTGAGGGGATGCCTGTTCTTTTGGGGCACGATGATGGTCTGAAACAAGGGATGAATTTCCCCAAACTGACTGGGTTATTTGTGTAATTTGCTACCAGCCTTGGATACTTCCCTCCTGCAGAGGGAAGCTGTCTGCAGGGTATCGAGGCCAAATGATTCAGGCAGAATAATTTTCATCTCAGCTCCCATGTCTATTTACTGTAAAGAGACAAGCACTTGTGAGAAGATTCAAAAGGTCCACGGAGGCTGTGAGGGAACAACTGTCTAAAGATAGCCTCAGGATCCGTAAGTACAGGGACTTCAGTAAACCAGAAGCTGTGCGAGTTTGCTCCTTAGGGCTAGATATGATAAGAGATTTTATAAACTATTCACTAACTGGCTGATGTGAACTTGGAGAACAGTCCTGGAAGCAGGGATCAGAGCCCAAAACTCCTTTTTCCAGGTGAGTAGGATGAGTAAGATGCACAAAAAGGCTGATCCTTTCTGGACAAATAAATCTCGAATTATTTCTGTACAGAGGTGCAGCAGGGGCTGGCTACTGTAAGAAAGGCGAGTTCTACCTGTCAGAGCTCCTGAGTGTTCTTATGAACTGAAAGTCATCTCTGCTTCATTAAAAAGAAGCTTTAAAACTCTAAAAGAGGGGAGATTTAGATTAGATGACATAAATTCTTTACTCGGAGGGTGGTGAGGCCTTGGCACAGGCTGCCCAGAGGAGCTGTGGATGCCCCATGCCTGGAGGTGCTCAGGACCAGGCTGGATGGGGCTCTGGGCAACCTGATCCAGTGGGTGACATCTCTGCCATGGCAGGGGGGCAGGAACGGGATGGTCTTCGAGGTCCCTTCCAACCCAAACTGTTCTATGATTCTGGGATTTTAAACCAAATTGGGTGGAGGAGCCTGTCCAGCAGAGGGGCTGCCAGGTTGCAGATCCTGGAAGTGCCTTTCTTCGCTCTGAGTCTGACTGTGCGTCATGAGCATTAGAAAATGGAAAGAGTCCTTGTCCTTGCTGTCTACCTTGTTCTCGGGGTGCTGAGGAGGACTTCGCTTGGGTAACTCAGGGCTTTGGCATCCATCTTGAGGAATAACTCAGGAGCTCTGCCTGCAGTCTGGGAAGGCTGGAGGGCAATTCCAGAGGGAGGGTCATTTGATCTAACTTAGATGTCTTCCTTGTATCACCCTGACAGAGGTGCCTGGGTTAGGACAAATAAATCACACTCTGGAAAGCTGAGACTTAGGGATTTAGACTGGCTTTTGACACAAAAATAAATGGAGGAAAGGTTTTTTTTTTTTTATATATATATATATATATTTGGAAACCAAGAATAAATAGGAAAAAACATTTTGCACGGAAGATCATAAATTGCCAAGGAAGGCACTGAAGCAGAGAAAGCAAATATCTTCAGGAAATACCTGCTGTAGTTTTTGTTTTCAGCAAATGGCATTCGGGAGACAAAGTATAAAAGTGGGGAAGTAGGACTAAGAGCAATCAAACTAAGCAGATCTGTAGTCAAGGATGGTCAGGTTATTTTCCTGAAATTTCAAACAGGATTTTCCTGTGCTGTTAACATTTGAAGTGCTGAGAATGTATTTAATTAATGACACGTATTTGTTATAGTGAAGGGGCACTGAGAGGTCCACAGCTGGGCCCACTGAGTGCAATCAAAACAGGAGTCTTTCCAAAGGAGCCTGCAGTTGATAAGAAGTCAAATGGTTAAAAATAAAATGAACAAGGAAGGTAAGGACAGCAAAAAAAATCATTCTTGCTTTTGATTTTTTTGGATAGGAGACTCTGGAAGTAGATCAGAGGTAGGAAAAGGCAATAAACAGGAAAGGAAGGCAGGAACAAGTACGAAATGAGCCTGAGGTGTAAACACTGGGAAAATCTGGGTGTGAAAAGAGTGACCAAACAACACAGCGTGAAGAAATCTTGATCAAACTCTGGGAAATACTATCTGTGTTTATCGCTGCCTATACTTTTCCACCACTTACTATAGATTCTTCTCTGCCGTTTCTCTGCATGGTTGATGTCTTTCTTCTGCACTGCTGATAGGATGTGTACTGTTTACCAGGTACTTTTCTTTAACCATCAAAAATAATAAAACCTCTCAATTCTCTCATCCAGTCCAACAGGGGATCTTTGCTAACACAGTGGCATAGCTGTGTGCTCATCCCCAGGTCTGCTCATCTTGCACACTGGATTAGCAGAGGCATGCTAAAAGCAGCAGACTCAGGCCTTCGCTGGAGGTAATTCATTGCATAAGTCCTCTTTCTGTGCCAATGTTCAATCACACTTTCTCAGGCTCATTAAGGGATATCTCAATAGATGCAAAGAAAAAAATGAGCATTATGAAGACAACTCAGGAACTTATTCATTACCTGATGGCTGATTCAGAATAGTCATCAATAAAAATAATTAATATTAAGAGTAACTACTTTGTGGGCTCCTAGAGTAACATGAGGAATGATGACACTGGCCTTTGGCAGGCACCGAGGAAGAGTTTACTGTGCAGGCTTCCCTGAGAAGTTATGTCAGTGCATATCACATCTGACTTATTACAGCTCCCCTTCCAGATTCTGGTTTCCAGCTCAGGTCTTGTCTTGAGTGAGATTCTGTCCTTCACTACAATGGGTTCTTTGCATGATGTGTGCAGCTAGGGTGAGGCTCTTGAATCAAATTTTCTACACATATATAAAATACATACTTTGACCTGTTTTTTATTCTGGTGGTGAAAAGCTGAAGAAGCCATGGTGATGTGGCACAATGGCAGTGGTGGCATTATTATTTCTTTGCCATGTGTTTTCCAAACAACAAAAACAGAGAGTCTGTCTTGAAGGATTTATAGTATGAAACAAGCGGGCAGGAATGAAAAAGAGGAGGCAGCACACAGTTCTCAAACGTGTGTCCAGGCTCTTGGTAATATGGGGGTATGTAGACTACCTTGATGTTAGAAATGTTGCAAGGCAAACTTGATGCGGTGGGTGTTATAAATTTCAGAATGAGGTATCCAGCCCAGCACCATGACTTTTTCCTTTTTCATTATGGAGCTATTGGAAGAAATGTTGTGAAAGTCTTGAAAGCTGGAACTCATCACCCTACAAGAGGACTCTTTTGATTAGCAAAGTCTGCTTTCTCATACTCTTAAAAAAATACTCCATTTCTAAGTCTGCTGGGACACCTATATTGTATTCCAAACCTCCCTTTAGGAGGACAGTTAAAAATTAGCTTGACTTTTCACAGGGCCGACTCTAGCTTTGGGTGTCGGGTTCTTTCAGTCCAGCGTTATTCTTCTGGAGTATCCGGTCAGGGTGCTCTTGGTTTTTCTAGCATCCATTTTGCCAACCAGGCATGGTCTTCCTGATGCCAGCTGAGCTTGGAGAGAGCTAGAGCTTTGTGTTGCCAACTCTTCCCACACATCATGTAATGCCAAAATTACAGAATTGTCCTGATTTCCAGATCAACACAGTGACATGAGATAACCCATTTTTTCAGATGCAGTTTTCAATATTCCCTTGGGTTCTTCCCTACCCTCTGGTAGAACCTCACCATGCAGGTGAATTTCCATACACAGGAGCTCCTTGGCGTAGGTGCCTTCCATTTCAATAGTTTTATTTCTCTTCTGTGTGCCTGATTTTTTAGATCGTTCTCCTTGGGAAGACAGAAAACTTTCTTTATAGTGATTGGGAAATGCTTTTGAGTGCATATTCTGGAAACCAACTTGCACTTCTTAGTGTAAATGATTATCCTACGCTGAATCCATTCAAAAGCAGTGATATTTCATGTTATGGGGGCAAGGGGAGACATGGGGTTTAGTTAAAATAGCACTTTGCATTTGGCAGGAACATACAGAGTAATGCTGATCAGGCTGCTTATGAGAGCAGCAAGGCTGGAATGTATGCTGTGGAAGCAACGAATAGGAGATTTCAGCTATCTTCAGCCCAAATTAATTAGCATTATGTAAGTGGAGAGAAAAGCAAAAATTTAAAGGGAAGGGAGACATCTGTTATGTCTCTGAGTTTTCAGACTTGCCTGCAAATACAGGTCTCCTGGAAAGGCAGAAGTATCTCTGTGCTTTTGAAACAGGGAGAGGAGTAAGTGATGAGGAGTCACTGGCTAAAATCCAGTAGTGTGGTTATTGCTAATCCTGGCTCTTTCTTACCAGGGGTGGTTTGCTCTTGCAACTCTTTATGGTTACTTATTCTTCTATCATAAGGATTATATAGCAGCAGGACAAACCAAAACCTCCAAATCCTCTCCCAACAAATCTGAGCAGAGTGGAAGCATCTATCAAACTGATGGATAAAATTCCCAAATATTCTTATCTACAGAAAAGGAAGTTTTCTGCAATACCGAGAAATTCTTGCGCAGGAATGTGTTCTGTTTGCTGTAATTTGCTGCTGGCAAAGGCATGGTGGCTCAAGAATACTCTCGAATATGTACCAAGCAAAGAGCTGGTTACAGTGACGAGGTGGGAGGTAATGTTCCAGCAATTTGGAAATCACTGTTGAGAGTTATAATGTTTAGCTAAGGAAACACTTCTCTGAAATAAGACGTTAAGGCAGGCTGACTACTTCTCCCCCCACTGCTTTCCTCCGGTGGATTCTATTAAAGTGTGTTGGGAAGAATAAAAGGAGTGAGGTCAGGTCAGACTGCGTGGCAAGGAAGGTCAGACAGGGTTAAGCAGGTCAGGTCACATTTCTGTGTCTTCTGTGGCTCTCCAAGAATTTGGGGTCACTGCTTAGAAACTGTGCTATTTGATCAGCTGTTGGTAATTTGAGCATTACACAAGAGCAAGCAGAATCAAAGATGATTCCTGAAGGTGAATGATTGGAAAGAGGGAATGAATGGAACACAGTTACATTAAAAAAATTAAATAAGCCAATCTTTTATTTCACCCCCGTTTCAAATAAGCTATCATGGCTGGTTGACCTAGAAACAAGTACTGTCTGGCTCAGCAGCCAGAAGCGTGTATTTCACTGTGCTTAAGAAATGAATTCAGAAAAGACCATGTGTCTGGGAAAGGAGGGCACAAAGCTGAGACGTGCATAAGGTGGTGTTGCTCTGCTGAGAAAATTAATTTGTCACTTCGGAGGTGTCTGGTCTCTAGGCTTGGCCAGTAGCTGTTTACAATGTCTGGTAAGAGAAGGCATTCTGCTGAACAGCTAAAAATAATCTTTATCCAGTAATTGCAAGGTATTTAATAACTTTTTAAGAAAGTTTATTATCATGAAACAGTTTTCATCGCCATTCATCGGACTGGCAAATTGAGACATTCAGAGGTTAAATAACTTGCCTAAGGTCACAGCAGACCAATAGCAGTGCTGGCAGGAGACCCAGTTCTAAGCCATGCCTGCTGAAATTACTGTCTCAGAAAGAAAGTAAATTCAGGGTGGATAAATTAACTTTTCTTGAATGATGACAATGCCAGTAGGATCAAGCAAGGGGAGGAAAAGCATGGTGTCGGTGGCTTAGAGAAGAGAACTTCAGGATGGCTTTCCTGTTCCCAGGAGAATGCAGGTAGATAAAGGAAAACTCTCTCTCTATGTATCTTTATTTATTTATTTATTTATTATTATTATTTTTCCAGATCGTGTTGTTTGAGCCCTGGCCAAGAATTTGGCTCAGGTGTTTGTAGGCCAGTCTCCTTATAAAGTAATATTTTCAGGCCTAAAGGTAGCAACATACGTAGAAAAGCAAATCCATCTGAACCTGTTAGCTTAGTAAGAGGCTCTCATCTAACAGTTGCTCTGTCCCTGGCCATCCTTGTTCAGACCTCCCTCTCTTGGTTTCCCCAGCCCTGGGAACGGCTCTCCAGCACACACGAGAAAGGAAACACCGAGCAGAGGGAGGACCTCAGTCCTTTATATTCATAAGGAAAAGCCTGTTGCAGAGACAGACATGGAAGACAAAGTTTATTTACAGCCCAGCAATGAAAGTGAATTTCAAGGAGACATATTTTGTGGCTGTTTTACTGAAACTGTAAGGACTTAGGTACGCTCGCTTGTTATGTCACTCCAGAATTTTGTAATGCAGCTCAGAGTTCCTACTTCACCCTTTTCCTCTACCCACTCCTGCTTGGCAGCTTGATCATCTGAGCGTTCATTCTGGAGCCCTGACAGATTTCTGAACAAAACAGCAATCTCGCTGCGCTGCGATTTCCACAATGTTCCCTTATGTTCCCATGCACCTGCACCCCCAGAGACGGGACATCTCATATCCCTTTATGCGGAAATGGCTACTTCTGAGTTAAACTATTGCTAGGGTGGAAGAAGAAAGCCCATCAAACCGTCGTGTTTATTGAAGCATTCAGTGAACTTAGAGTGCATGTTAATTGTATGTACCATAAAACTGAAATACTGCAATAACTTTATTGGAACCGGATGCTTTAAAGTCATTTAAGCCTAAACACATTTAATTCATGACAGAGTTCCCAGTTTCTGGGTCCTGAGAATCCTACTGGTGTTAGTACTGGGGAAAGAAGAATCACAAAGATGACATTACGAGAACTTTAATGGCTTTTCATCCCTTTCACAAACAAAGGAGCAGCCTTATACATGTGTGGAAATTTGATGATGGAGTGGCTTTAAAAGCAGGGTTGGAAAGGAAAGACTTTCAAGAAGGGCAACGCATCATCTTGTCCTGTGTCTGCTGAGCCTCTTATACTTCAGGTCTTGGGTCCAGGTCCTGTGTTCTGACCATGCTCTGCTTCCCGAAAATAGCTGCATGAATTCTCTTCTCTGATGGTGTGGAGGACGAACAACCCAAGTCAAAATCTGGGGACTAATTCTGGCATTGACGACGTGGCAATAAAAGTATTTCCTTCTGGGTTATGAACAGGCTGAAATGTAGACACTCCAAATACACTACCTTATTTTCAGTGGCTTATTAATAATGTGTACGTTTATTTTTCCTCCATAACACTATCAAAAGCAGCTCATTTAAAAACAACATGCAGGCAAATGTATCCTTCCTTTTTATAGCAGGAGAGAGAAGGATGAATGTCAGTCAGTCAAGACTGGTTCCAAAAATGTCTCCAACGAGGCTCCTACAGAGTAAGTGATGTTGGCCAGGGGCCATCTGGAGTACACAGGGCTATAGCTCTTTACAGAGTGTTTGTTATGGATTTCTACAGCGGAGATATTTACCCCAGAAGAACAAACAGATCCTGCTACTGTGTTTCCTTGTGCTTCGTAGAAGTGCTTAAACTATTCACAGTGTTGCCTAATACTGTCTAGATCAGTTTCATTTTCTGTGCATTCTTTCATCCCGCCCTGTGTTAGGGTCAGTGTGTATGCAAACTGCCCAAAACAACCCATCTAGTGCCTATGGTACCCCAGTGTTGTTGCAAAATCTCACCATCTCCTCTTAGCACAGGGCCGGGGAGTATGGCAGGGGTCTGCAGAAAGCATCCCAACTCACTTGCTCCAGATCAGTGCGACCGTGGAGATAGCCAAACTTGGAAGTGATTTAGCCTGCCCGCTCTGCAAATGTCCTCGAGCTTAATCCAGTGCTGTGCTTCAGGGTTATTCACCAGTGATTTCTGCTTTGGACAAAGCCTGGGAAGTTTATGTTCAGGACACAGCCCTCCTGAAAGCTTTTGCACCTCTTCTTTGGAATAAGAGTGTTAGGATTTCATTGTACCTCCAGGAGGTGGTATGAATTCCCTGTCCTTGGGTGATATAGGAAGCTCAAGGTAAACTAAGGAGTGAATTTCACTTGACGGAGAAACTCAGTCATTTTTGGTTTTATCATAACCCCAGGATGTTTGCCTTATTCAGAGTTTTCTTGTATAGTTTGGCTTTGTTTCTTTGCTTCTCTTAAGTGATATTTCGTACATTTTTTTCAACTTTTATGTAACTGTGTAGAGTTAAGGAAGTATTCAACTTAGAACACCAAGGATGACAATGGCTGGGATGAAGGTCTGGGACTCTGGCTGGAGATGCAGGGACATCACGGTATTAGAAAGCAGAGAGATTTCTGGAGAAGAAAGAGGCATCACATAAAAAAGAAATAAGCAGTGTGACTGGTCAGTGCACCAGTGAGAAGGCGTCCTTGCACCAGGGATTCTTCTGGGGCCAGCACCACTGGTCTGGTGCTCGGTATTTGTTTTTCTTTTCCTTGCTTGTTAATTATTGAAGCCAATGGCCATTAAGGCAGTGGACCTCCTGCTATTGGGTTTATCTCTCCTTTTACAGTCCTGTCAAGCAGCAGTAATGTAGATAAGCTGCTGGGTGGCGGCTGTTCAGACAGCAATTAAAACTATACTCAGAATTACAAGGAAAAGTTCAGCTACATTGATACTGGAAATAAACGTAAAGTAGAAGAGAAGCCAGTTTAACCCTGGCAGTCAAATGGCAATGCCTAGCTCTGCTGGGTCAGCTCCTACCTGACTTACTTAAGGTTTAGACAGACCTAGTAAAACATGCAATAAAGATAGGGCTTTGCCAAGAAGAACCCACTCACTGCATAATGTCACCAAAGCAAGCCCCCCTATAAAACAGTGGGTGCCTGATAGTCTTTTCTTTTCTACCACGGTACTTCCACTGATTTTAGCAGGGCTCAGGAGCCCTGTGCTCACACAGCAGCGCAGACACACGTGCCCTCTGTCAAAGGGTCTGCACTCTTTGGCTGAACGACAAGAGGCTTCTGTAATCTTTTGCTGGGAACCTTGACACTATCTATTATTTACAGTTTTGTGAAAGGAATTCAAGAGTTGAGGGCAGCAGAAAGGATGCAATCTGGAAGGGTGAAAACGTTACCTTTCTTATGGTGTGTGTAACTGGGTAAGTTCAGTCTCATAAAGAGCAAACATACCACTTTCATATCCATCCTGCCAAAGGATGTGAATGACACTGCTTATTAGGGTGTTTCATCTGAAATGACAAAACTTCTGAGGCCAGGGCAATCTGAGGACAACTTAAATGTAAGAAGGTGTATTGGCAGACAAGGGGAAGGTTTAGAGTTGGGAGCAGGGTGGGACGGAAGATGCCTTGCTGCAGAGGTGCCGTTGTTCTGGTAGCTGGATGTGACACAGACAATGCCTTGCTGTACATCAAGGGCAGAACATACGTTTGTCTCTGGAGCAGGGTGTACGCCTACTAATCCCTCAGGAGCAGCTGCTTAATTAATAAAGCCACGAAGAAAACTCTCTTTGGCTTTCTCTCTCTGTTTTTCTGACTTCAGGGTCGATGAGTTTGAGGAACCACTCAAAAACTGTTTATTGCAATGTCTTGGGAGCTTCCAGCAGCAGAAAGCTTGCTTTTTTAAAAGCTGTTTTGCTGGAAATAACAGTCACGTATTTGCAGAGAGTTCAGGAGCACCGTTTTATTCCATACGAGTTTTAATGTGGCAGCTGAACAGCTCCTGCCACACGAAAACTGCAGCATCGAGAAGCACTCGGGCCATACCACTCTGCAGCAGCAAAACATACTAGAAAGTAGGTCGTGGAAATAATCCTGCTGGTTCCAGTAATCAGAGTATACAATGGGGTCGAAAGTTCAGGCGGAGCTGGGGAATGCAGTCGGAGAGTTTCTTCGGCCTGAGCGCTGGACACGGCCTGCGCCCTCTGAGGGGCTGTGGGAAGGAGGAGCGCTCTGAGGCGGGACGGCCCTCGGCCGGGCTCGACAGCAAATGTAAAGTTAACAGGATCATCTCGTCCCTGGAACCTGGTGTCTTCCTTCCTCTCCGAAGAACGAAGTTCTCCAGAGCAGAAAGTAGGGAGAGGAAACTAGGTCTCTATTCAGATGTCCGGTTCTACGTACCAGAAGTATGCCTGGGTTTCTGCACAGCTCTGTGCGGGTTTCTTCATTCCTCCTCAAAGAATGGATCGGGGAGAAAAGGAGAAAGCTGACTGGATGTGGGTCAAGAATTTTAAGATGACTTACGATGAATTTTGGGCTAGAAGCTGTGTATAATTATTTTGTTTAAGTGGTTAAATTATCTTGTAATTTCAGATTGCTTATCCTTGTGGTATTTTGGCTGCTCCTGCCCCAGGATGAGGACCCAGAATCCAAAGCCATGCTGTGACCTTGTTTCAGAACCCAGACCTCCCGCAGAGGGCCGCTTAAACGTACCCCTGTTTATCCCTGTACTCCCAGTCAAAGTAGAAATTCTCTTTGAAAACTCTGAGGATGTCAGGGCAGCTCACCTGACTTCTGTGTATTTATGGCACCTGAATAATATACAACCAACAACTGCTGTGCTGGGTAAACTAGAGCTGCATATAGACTATGCATAGGATAAAGTCCTGCTTTCGTGTCCTCCTGGCCCCTTGCAGTTGTAGTTTATGGTGTATCTTTATATGAGGGTCTCACCTAAGTCATCATGTTTAATAAGTAGCAGTGGATCAGTCCTCCATGAAATATTTTAAGCCCTTTCGAGTCATGTTGCCTCCACAAAATCCTGCATCAATGAACTTGACAGTTTCAATTATGAAATGTCTAAAAGAGAATATCTTTGTTTTGTCTGGTTTTAAACTAAATTACTGCATTTCTTCACCATGGATCCTTGTTCCTTGTAATGTGAGAAATGCTAAATATTAATATTTCATCCACTTCATCTGTCCTGCTCGGGATTTACATCTCTCTTCTTTACCCCTTCTCCAAGCTGAAGATAACCAGTTAATACAACTTTGTCACTGCTGCAGGGTCCTTGCATGGCTCTGCTCCTCAGTGTCTGTGCATGTGAAATAAGGACAATCCTCCCTACGCGATAAGGTAATCGGTGCTTTTAAAGAACTTAAGGACCATTATATAAAAAACGTATCACAGCATTCACAATGCTACCTAGAAATTAATTTACAAGTATGCATACCGGTGACACGAGTATAAATTTGGTCATTCTCATTCACAAGTTGTTTTTCATACAAAGTACAAATATCAATTACAGGCATCAGTTTTGGCAAATAAGGCTGTTATTTGATGGAAAACACTCCTAAAATTTTCTTGGTTCTAAAATATGAATATTGCTATGTAAGAAAGGTATACAGTGAGTCCATTCAAAATGTTAATTGCTGTTAGCTGAAAGAAATGTCCCCCACACCTCCTTATTCATTCCCTCCCTCATGAATCACAATTCATATAATGAATCCATCATTCCTGGACCAAGTGAAAGGATAAGACAAAATCCTATGTAAGTATTCCTTAAGTAATTTAACTGTTATGAAATTGTGATTTGTCTCATTCAAACCCTTTTTTTCCTTGCTAAATCTTTGAAAGAGAGATTAGCTGTAAGTGAAGTGTTTTAATGGCAACTTTTAAGGTTCTACCAGCTTCTCTTCTCAAGGGTTCGGATATAGCCACGTTTTTAATCTGTAAAGCTTGATTTTCCCTTTCAGATTGTCTATTCAGATCGCTTTGTTTTCCTTAATGTAAATATTCCAGCAAATTTCAGAACCAAATAGTGATGAATGTGATTAGAATCAGAGCTTTGTTAAGCGGTATGAAAAGATCCTTTATTTCAACAAGGGAGATATATCACCTCAGTTGCAAATTATATCATGCTGACAGAGTGAAATGTACTGTAACCTGATGAAAAAAGAACATGAGCTAACTGTATTGATACAGGGGGAAAGAAATGCACACAATGTTCAAAACAAGTATGTCACTAAGAGTTTGGTTTTTTCCTTGTTTTCATTTTCTGAAGCAGATAGTGAGGTAATTGTTTCTCTGGCTATACGAGTACAGCCAGTGCCTGGCTGATAGGTGGGTCTTATTCATTTGCTCATTAATTGTCAGTTTTTGGTATATGTAACAGGGACAATCACAGTAAGAATTATGAAGAGCCATCTCAAACAGAAAACATTACAGGATCCCATCTTCTGAAATTATACACAGAACACTTTTTAAAAACTTTTTTTTCAGGGGAACAGATGGATTGTTTACAGGCAATAATTAAGACCATGTCCCTTTACCAAAATGCGTTTGATGTCAGGGCCAATTTTCATTTACTATTACATCAAATCTCAGATTAAGTCATTATCTGCTTCATCCAAGCCAACAGAGACTGTCTGGATTAACATAAGGGCTGTTGGGAGGAATATCTCCTTGAAGCACATAGATGGCAACAGAGAAAGGAAAGCCAAATTGTGAAAAGCAGTATTACTGAACTCTAATATGAAGCAACGTTGTTTGGGTTTGTCATCTGTTTTACTTCTTTGCTGGATACACTACTTTGCTGAAGAGATCTCAGCATGAGTTGCAACTCACAAACTCAGCTGCTCATCTGGAAACCGATGGAGATTACTTGAGGTCAGGTACAGTGGCAGGTTGCTCACATACAGGATTTTACAAATATGTAAATAATTTCCTCTGTCATCGATGCAGGTATCTGTTAAAGGCATCACCATATTCAGGCTAATGAAAAGGAGTAGCAGGAGTGCTTGAAGCACTGTCACGTGCACACAAAAAGAGGCTGTCCTCTATCATTATTCTCAAAGACTGATTGATATGGGATTTGAGGCTAGAGCTTCTTGAATGGACTTACTATATTTGATTTTAAAAAGTAGTTTATGTGTCAAAGCAATTTCTTTTTGCATCCTGCAGTCATTGACACTGCTGAACCTGTCTGTTTTACTGCTCCATCACTGCACTCTTAATTCTATGCCACTGCTACAAAACATATTTCTAGTGAAGAAACCCATTTCCAGCTGAAATATAACACAAAGCTTCCACTACACTTACTTTGTAAGCATAAGTACCTATTTTTGAGATCATCAGGTGTATCAATAAATGTACCTACTCTTTGTAAGCATTCATTAAACCCATACTTAAACTGGGCTTTGAAATGGCAGAAAATTGCATGTTGGATTTATCATTAATGTGGGGCAAAGAGGAGAAGAGAAGGAAAAAGCATCGTCTAGTGTATGAATCAAAGAACAAGGAAGCTTTTTATTTCCCCATCCCTCATTTTTCAAGCAGTGGAGGTTGCAGTAAAGATGGAATGAAGTATCCCAGGGCACTCATGATAGTCATGACCAAATGTGTTAGATCTGAAACGTAACCCCAAACTTGAACGAGTGCTTACCCACTTCTAAATCCTTGACTATGTTTTCAAAATGTAAGTGTTACATGGCACGCTTTTCTTCGTGTTCCAAACTGCAGTGAAACATTGCGATCCCAATATGACTGTCCACTGCTGCTATCAAAGTCTCCTCTGATTTTGGTACAGTTATCTCTTGCTCCTTAATGGTGCTGCCTTTCCCCACATCAATAGTGATTAGTTATCGCTGCACATCAGCTTAGGTTTTCAAAATTGTTTTGAAAATTAGCAAGCAAATATACATATATATATTTATACCATGTGTTGTTACTGTCAGTCTTACAAACATGTGGAAATAGAAGTGTTTTAATAAATAAATAAATACATGAACTATTTTTAAAATACTTTGTGAAATGACAGGAAGGTTGCATTTTTTAACTTTTAAACTTCTGAGTTCCATATTACCCAAATGATCATTTTCTGCACTTGTGTAAAACAAAAATAGTTTTCCTCTTAAAAGATGAGATTTGGCACTCAGGGCAAAATTTTCCTCTCCAATCTGCAATGCAGATGCCTTAGCCGCAGAGCAGATTTCAGCTGCCTTTCTGCATTCATTTCATGCATAAAACTTTCACTGACATCTATGGGAGCTCCATGCACGGGCTCTGCTCAGACAACACAGAACAGGCCAGAGGGAAGAATATTCCTCTGGTTTACCTTGAATGCCCAGGACCAAGATCGAGACCAGGACTGAAGTCGGGCTGCTAGCAACCATTTTAAGCTGGTTCTTACGGGATAGGGAAATTTTCTTGGAGGAACTGTGAACAGTCTGTGGTCTGTTGGAGAAGTTGGCGAGGGTTCGCACACTTCTGTGACTAGCTTCTCTAATCTGACTTCATCACGAGGCAATAACTCTGCAAACCTGCTAGCTAAAATTTGCCGTTAGAGACAAATCCCTGCAGCCTGGGTTACGGGCAGGGCTGTTACCAGCATGTGGGAAGAATTAATTTCCCTACAGTGCTGCCTTAAAGATGTCTGCATTGCCTTCCATTAGCAGCTGGGCTGGAGCGGTTGGCTGGGGAAGCTGTCACTGTCCCTCCAATCCATCCTTTCTGTCACGTGCAGAGAATTCCAGAGGGAGGAGACCCCTGGGATGAAATGGGTCTGAATCCTTTCAGTATTTGTACTGGGGAAGGTAACTTTTCCTTCCCTTGTGTAGGAAGAACGTGTTAAAGCCAACGTCAGTTGCTGCTTCTGCGTGCCTCGAGGCAATGCAAGCAGGATTTTCTCTTTAAATCGCAGCTAATTAGAATGAATAAATCCAATGAAATAGCAGCAGTGAATATTAATTGGAATAAAATCCTAAATCTCACCTAGGTGTATGCTGGATATTCTGTTGAATTTTTTTTGTCCGTCCAGACTCATACAAATACATTTGTGTATGTGTGTGTGTCCATGCCTAAGGTAGCATGAAAAGCAAATTAAAAATCACAAATACCAGTGTAATTGTATTTTGGTAGTAATTTCCAGCAAAAGTATTTATGTAGCCATTTTGAAATCTGTGTCCTCCTCCCTAGAACACTTTATTTGAGAAAAGGTAGAGGGCAAGACAAGGCATCCAGTTCAGATTTCAACCCAGGCCATTCTGTGATTTCCATGACATATGCGGCAAATAGATAAAGATAGAGAGTGAAATTTTGAAAATATTTGTTGGAATGGGACCTGGGCACCTGGCAGTCCTCCTGAAAATCAGTGGGGCTTGGATGAATTTGTCAATTTTGGAAATGGTAGAAATTTCATTAGTAATTACAAATTTCATTAGTAATTACATTACTAATTTTGAAATGTTATTTCTCCTGTTGCAAGGACAAAAGTCAGTTCAGGGGACCTGATGAAACAAATCCACAGGAATTGGACTCTTCATGCATTGCAAACTGAAGAAAGGGCTAAATCCATGTGCTACAGATGCTTGCTGAGTGCAGTTGGATGCGTATTTCCAGGAACAGAAACTCACCCTACTGTAAGTCCTGTGCTCTTTGCTCTCCTTTGATTTCAATGAGACCATGCACGTGAGGACACAGTATTTTCAGGTCCACTTTCTAGATACGGCAATTTATTTATTTGTTAATGGTAAAATATGAAGAAGAAAATCAAAACGTATGCATTTTACCTGTGTTTTAATGATGCAGTACAAAATTCTTTTACCTAATTGTAACAAAGACAGGCAGTTCCCACAGTAATAACACTGGATGGGATTGAGGAGAGTAAAAGTCTTTCTGGAAAACAGATATTATAACATAAACTCATAGATTTTTTGTCGTATAGGAAGACTTTCTTTACATCTTACCACTGGCTTACTACTTAAAATACTGGCTTACTACCTAAAACTAATTTCCTTTACAGAACAAGCAATTTAAAATGCAGTATTACAAACACCTTTGTCTGGAATTCTGATCCTTAAAGATATATTATTTTTAAAATTCTTGGATGGGGCAAAAGACCTTTTAATTTAAGTGTTTGACTTGGTTCTACAGTTTCTGTTTGGTTGCTTCTCTATATATTTTTTCATAATGCTGGGCAAGTCACCTCTCTTTCATTCAAGCTCAAATTGGATGACAAGAGCTGGAGCACGCCTGCTGTCTTTGCCCCCTTCATAGCCTTAAAGAAAAGCCTCAGTAAGAAGGGAAGTGAACAATTAATTAACATCACTTGATCTGGCATTATTCATTCACTCAAAAAATTGCATGTGAGAGACAATAGGATGGAATGATCGAGGCTGATTAAATATGTGAAGTGCATCTTTTTCAAAGAGGTGGTGCTGGCTCAAGCTTTGAAAAGGTTTTGAGAGGTATTGCTTTGCTTACATGATTTATGTGTGGTTTGTTTTTTAATGCATTTCTGGTCTTCTCTATTCAATGGAAATGCTGAAAGAATCAAATTACCCTTTTCAAAGATAAAATAATACAAAAGGGGAAACAATTATTTTAAACCTCTTCCTTTTCAAGGTGTAATCAACGCAAAAGCTAAATACATTGCAGAAGGTATATTCTATTCTGCTGTTTGCAAAGTTATCGGTTCCAGTGTCCAAAGCAGCTTTGAGCTGTCTCTTCTCATACTCTAGGACAGCCTATCTCCTCTCCGGTGAATTTAGTGGAAGTCCTTGTGATCAGTGTGTCTACGAGGGCACATATTCCCATCCCCAGCCTGTTACTGCATTACACAAGAAATCTCCAATTTAGCCTCTAATCCTGGCAAGCATTTCTTGGACCATACCACTATCGTTTCATGTTGGCCAAGTTTAAAGGGGGAGGAGAAAATTAGCCAGCTGCTTTTAAAAACCCTCGGAGCATACTGTATTTACTGAGATGGGTAATAAAGACAAACTTTGGTTCTGTTGTTTTCATTTTGGATAAAGCCTGTGTTATGTTTCGGGAACAGAGATCACGTTTTCTTGCACTTGTGTCCTATGATTGGCGTCTTGCTTAAAGACTGTGAGGAATAATCTTGTGCTCCAAAGGAAGTTGGCAATAAAGTTTACTCTATAAAAAGAAACATGCAGTTAGGATACAGTTTCCTATTCTGAGTCAAAGCAGGGTGTCGAGTCAGAAATTCCGACCTAGAGGGTCAGGAAAGATTCCAGGACTTCCTGAATCACAACTGAAATGTGCAGCCACCCTCCTGTTCCCTTCCTTTCACCCTTTTGGCCCAAGTCCCACTGGGCTTACTACTCAGACTTATTTGATTCAAATCGCTGTATGGCTGGTGCTTAATGTGAATACATACCGTGCTTTCCCCGTGCTGTCGCTTCTCCTCATGTGTCAGCTGAGTACTCTTGTTTCTTCTCTACACGCTGTGCATGTGACCAGTTTCCCCGATATTTAGGAGACTTTTTCATACCTAAACCACAGGAGACACTAAACCCTACCTTAAACTGATGTAGATAACAACTCTTGTTGTTTCCAATGTCTTTGCTCATGACATTTCACTTGTAAAACAGAAATACTAATGAAGCTCTTTGGATAGGGATTTTATTCCATACTCACTTTTTTGTTAGAATTATTTTGAAAACACAACTTTTTAAACAAAGATTATTTTCTCCTTTAAAAACCTTTGGACATTAGAACAAAAGCATGCACTTTGTTTCCGTGTGATCATATTTACAATAAAGACAGCTCAAGGTGCTGTCTTTATTACATGGCAGAGCGTTCTGTATTGGCTGCGACTTTGCAGACACATTTGTGTTGGGAACTTTCCTCACTTCTCTGTTTCTACGTGTAGATGCTTGGCAACTTAACCAGAGAATAGGAAATATTTCTCATAGTTTTCATTCTCACGTCGTTCTGGCTCCCAAATATATGGTCACAAAGTAATATAAGAAACCATAAATGATACATGCAGTGTATAACATTGTTCTGTAATACTTTATGATGTGAAGAAGTGAAATTTCAAATCTGCCTGGAAAGAAGGCAAAGTATAAAATGAATTAATATCTCTTGTAATGTAGAACTGCTTAAATTTGATGAAGTGGAGCTAGTAGGACTGACTTACATGGATGGTTTTACTGAGTCATTTATTGTATCCCATCCTCCTGGTCTTCTAACATGATTTCTTTCTCTCCACCGTTATGCAAACAGCACATGCAAAGGATGAAATGTTCAAATGTAAAGATAATGCAGTAATTAGCGAAGACAATAGGCACCTAAAAAAGAGAAGAAAATCTAAAAGATGAAATAAAGTTAGAAGGGAAATTAACTTGTAGGTAAGTAAATTCATGAGATGAGCAAATTCACTGAAGGATTGATTGGGGGTTCTGTGGTTCGAAGAGCATTCTTTTGCAAGGTGCCTACCACGATGTCATTAGGTAAAGCAGTAAGTGGTAAAACAAGGCAAAATAAGTCAGTGCCTTAATCACCAGGCTTTAATAATTCTCCTTCTCTTTTGCCCAGTGTATCTTTCACTCTGCCGCACAATGGACTATCATCAAAGGATGGGTGGAGAACACTTCACCTAGAACACCCTGTAATTTAGCAGTTAGGTCATTTTCATGGGAGATGCGGGTTTGAACCTCCACAGGCAGATGTCTCCCACTTCCTTGTTACTGGATTAAAAGGGGACATTACCCCACTGTCTTAAGAAAATATTTTCTAGAAAAAGACCTTAGGTTCCTAAACTTGAGAAGAATGTTCTTGGCTGGGGATCCAGTTGCATCAGAGTTGAGCAAAGGTGGCCATGAAGGTCAACGTCTTGTTTCTGAGGACCAAGAGGTATCCAGCCTTGTTGAAGGGAGAGACTTTGTACCATGGCTTTCTTCAGTGTTTCCCGCTGGCTGGGCTAAGAGTCCTCTCAGCAACACGTTATCTTCTGTGACTGCCTTTCTGAGGAACTAAACTTCCTTCACGAATGTATGTCCTGAACACATGCCTGTGGACGCCTTTCTGGAAGAAGAGTGCCTTCTTTCAGACAGGCTCACGCGTCAGCCTAAGTTCATTGTAAATCTAGCCCTCAGTGCTTTTCCTGTCAGATTAACTTGTCTGGTAGCTCTCAGGTGTAGACCAAACCAACTAAGTATGATGCCAGCACCTCAAGCTCTTGATTCTTCTCTGCTTTTTTCAGCAGGAAGATGTGAAGTGGTCCTGAATCAAAGACATACTATTCTACACTGACTTGGCACATCTGTATGGGGCACGTGTTTGGATAACACGGAATCTAGCCTTTATTCTTCCTTGACATGAAAAAACCTGCATCCCAAATCCAATGCCATGCTGAAAAAACTATCTCAAGCTTCTTCCCCATTCAGGATAGTGGCAGTTGTTTACCTTTCTTATTTCTCATTTGCTATGCAGCAGCCAAAAAGATGTCAAACTGTGAGAGCGAGCATGGGATGGCAGTCTCTCCTTTACTGCTTTTACTACTAGCATATGCAGGTTATTTTAGATGATGATTCCTTTGCAGGAGAAACAATGAAGTGCATGAATCAAACGTTTTCACAGCGGTTGAAAACTATACATTGGCAACAAATGGGAGCGGGAAAACATTAAAGCCAATGTAGTAATAACAGGCAGGGAAAAAAGAGAGAGATGGGGTGGAAGATAACAAGGTGTTGGGTAGAGCGCACAAGCTGAACAGGAAAAATTAGACGAGGAAAGGAATGTGAAAAAATGGAGAGGTAAAGGTTGAGGAATCTGTCTGGCCAGGTAAGTAAGCTGTAAGAACTGCAGACTGACCTCAGATGAGATATAATATGTATTTTCACAACATCTTAATAATAGTAGTGAAGCAATGGGATTGCACAATGGTCTGAGAAATGGATGCTTCTAACACTGATTTCTAGCACCTGGCTTTGCATTGTGGTGGCCAGGAAGCCTCTCTCCGTGCAGTAGGATACACCAATGTTTGGGTGTGCAGGGGACCAGCAGATGCCTTGCAGCTGCCTTCCGTGAGCCTGGCCACTTCTGAGCTTCAGCTTCTGTGGTGCTTTTGAGTTGAATCTCCATTCGACTCTTCTGTGTCCTTTACGTTTGAGTTTCTTTTATCTGAGCTGCTTTTATGCAGGTGAAGGAAAAGGTTTGGTGTCCAGCACTTAAGTGAAATTTTATGGCTTGAGGTTTTCATATAGCTTGTTCAAGGAGTTTAAGGCACATGGCCAAACACACAGCTGATCTGTGTTTTGGTTGTACAAATGTCCCTGTGTTGAAACCTGAAGAGCTTTTTCTTTTCCTGTTCTTATCCTGGAAACTACTCTTAAATCTGTGTCCAACAGATGGCCCCTCTGCGTTCACTGACGGACTTAGGGCTCGTTGTGGGCTGGAGTGACCATACTGCAAAACCCCCAAACCAACCGCGCATTTCCCGAAGGCAAAGGTTGAAGACTCAGAGTTTGTGGGCCCATTTTTGTGGTGTGCCCCTGTGGTGAAGGATCAGACCGATAGCATTTGCTTCACAAGTGATACCAGTGCATATGCCTAAGCACTGCCTTTCCCACTGAGCACAGCTTTCCTTTATTCCCCTTTTACATCACGCTTGCCTTTTCTTTGTTGTTTGTTTGGGCACAGAATCTCTTATACACGCAGTCACTTCATAAATCCTGCAGAGGATTGCCTTTTTTTGTTTTTCCCTTTTGAACCTGAAGGCATAATGTAGCACGTTTCACAGCCACAGCCTTACTGATCTGAAAACCTGCTGGTGACACTCACGTGCAGTTTGCCCTGCAGCTGAATTAACCCAGGTCTGTAGGAGAAAAGCGCAGACCTTGAGCTGCTCTGCTTTTCCCTTTCGGTGTACCTAAGCCACTTTAAAACACGGCAAATTTATAACGTGTGGTGTCATCTCACAGCCTCTGCCAATGAATGTAAATGGCGTAAAGAGCATGTGGAACAGATGGAATGAGACATGCACGTAAAGAATTAAAGTATTTGTGAGGGAATTTGGCAAGGATATTGGAATGCTTCAAGCTCTGTGTACGGGGGTGGCGAGAGGGAGACCGGGATGAGTTGGGGGGGGCTGTATTCTGGTGATCCATTTCTTTCAGAAACAATATGTGACCTATTTCTGTAATTGTGCTAAACACAGCAACACATATTCCTTTTTTTCCCTGCTCCTGATACCTTTCCAAGAAGCTTGACAACTTCTTTACGTGGAGAAAATGTTTCCTTTGGGAAGAGATGTGAGGTAGTTGGTTTTTTTTTCTTTTTTTTTTTTCCAAATACTAGAGGAAATGAAGAATAGCGAAGAGAAAAAAACAAAACAAAACATGAGGAGAAACAGAGTGACGTGTTGCACTGTCAGTAGTAGTGCACTTACCTGTGCCCCATGCAAGAAAGTGGCATAAGCAGCGAAGGAAGTATTAGGTTAATGCAGTTGTTAAATTCACTTTTGTGAAATGACTTAGGTTTTTAATCTGTAAATGGTCTCGAGTATTGACTTAGCCTGTTTTTAAAATTACTTTTTAGGATGCGTTGGCCACACACAAACAAGAGAGCTTTTTGAGTGGCTAATCAAATTGGAAAGGAAGAAGTGACATAAAGAAAAGCCAATGGAGAGTGGAATAAAAAGCAATAGGCTTTTACAGACCCATTCCTTTCGTGCTTCCCATAGGTATACCTGGGGACTAACATGTTCAACCAGTTCATTGCGTAGCCCTTACCTTGGAAGGTACTTCTGGAAGCTCTTGACCACAGCTTGGATTTTTTTGAGAGCAGTCTTGCAGGGAGCTGCCTGCTCAGCTGCAAGCCACTGGTCACACACTCACACAGCTTTCGGTGACATCCCAGTCTGAATCACTTCAAGCCAGGTCTGTAACCTTCAGCCTCCCTTTCTCAGTGAGGGGTAATAGGAGCACTAAGTCTGGATAAAGGTCTTGTTCACAGCTAATATCGTACAAGTGAAGAGAAGGTTTCTTCCAGCCTCAGGAAAAGCAGACACATTAACTGAAAAGATTTCTGGAAGAAAAAAAATGACTTTCGATTGAACAATGCAGACTGGCAGTCCTAAGAAAAGGTAACACCTGATGGTTTTCATTAAATCACTAACACAGCTTCTAGCAGTGCTACTGGACTTTAAAGGAAGCCCACATCCAGTTAGTTTGCCCCAGAAGAAATCCCGAAACAATGATGTGTATAGAGGAGACAACTCAGGTTTCCCTTGATAATCATAAAGGGCTCAAATTACCTTCCTTTCCATCCCCAAAGGGGGCATAAATACTTCATTTATGAGATTGTTTGCGCATGACTAATCTATTTCTACTTGCTAATTGTAATGAGTAATGCATCTTACAAGACAAATATTAGCTTGTAATAATACCTGAACAAGTAGATTTATAACCGTTAAGCGAAAATACAAATAATTAGCAGAAGCTGACTGGTGTTATCTTCTAATTAACTGTAAAGACACTTCCTATTTGGAAGAAAAAGTATCAGGATCTCTCAGGAAGCTGTAGAAAGAAGCAGGCCAAGCTACTGTTCTCTTGAAAAGTAGGCACTAGTCAGGTAATATTTAATTTTCGTGGGAGCTGAATTCAGTCATACTTCCCCCACTGACGTCAGTGCAAGAAAAGCACTTTCAGCCTGTTCCTACCTGCTGAGACCATATGTCCACTGGGAAGAATTTGGCAGCCATCTCCTAGTAGAAGTAATTATAGGAGACAGGAACTGTTCTGGTAGCACAGTTTGGGACTTATTTCTGCACGGCCCGACTAGCTGACCACTACTTACGAAACTTGATCTGAAGGAATGTTGTTGACCAAATACTGGGTTTGATACGTACAGTGCGTCCGACTTGGGCTGCTGTGCCTTGTCTAAACAGACCACCAGAACCCTGCAGCGAAGTTACAAGTGCTTTATTAAATGTGGGTTCTCCTGAAGTGAGGTGGGTATCAGAATCATTACAGAATACATCTCCCGATTGCTTTGTGTTTATTGACACAAACAATGCCAAAGTGATTTCCCAGCTGTTCGGCTGCAAAGTTTGTGTACAGGCTAAAGTGCCGCAGCTCATATTGTATTTGAAAACTGAACTTAAAGGAATTCTGTTGCCTTTGGTACCGCCTGAATGTCTGCTTACGTGCTCTCCGGGGACTTGTGCCCTTGCTGCCGAGAGGCAGGGTTTGAGTATTGATTCCCACCCTGTGCCAGAACGTCCCTGATAGGGAGATCGCTGGCTGACCCCAGGCTGGAGCCAAAGTACACAGCAGCATCCAGGCAGCGGGCATGATGACAGAGTTTGACCTCAGGTATTAGCCTGCGGCAGAAGCAAGTGCGACGCTGTAGACACAGCGTCTGCAAACGGATGGAACTGATGGACTCCTGGCTCTGAAGCTGCAAACTGGATTTTGGCACATATATGGTATCACTACTTCAAAAATAGTGTTCTGGAATAACTTTTTGCCACGCTGATGTAATTCTTTGTTTAAAATCTGCAAGTATTACCTGAAATACTGGGCCTATATTACAGACAGACATTCAGAAGCCAATTGACTTCCCTAAAACCATGAAGGGAATTGAGGATAATGCTTTAAATGTTATCCAGCTCTTACGCTCCCAATTCCTTTCTTCAATTTTGCTGTCTTCTGTGTTCTTAATACCCTGAGGAGAGATCTAGAGACTGGGAATTTGCTCACCCTGCAACTCCGGGGGTCTGTGTCCTGTTGGATGTTAGTAAAGACTTTCTGTGTCTGCTGTGCTAAACAGCAACAAAATAAAGACTTGCATGCATTTGTACAGTCCATCATCCTGGGCTAACATTAAAAGACAAAATAGAGATTCAGTAGCATGAATAACTTTCTCATTTTCCTCAAGCTGAACAGCTGTGATTTTAGTTTAGATTTTACCCAAAAATATTTCTTCCAAGTATGAATTTGGAACACCAAATGTGTTTTGTCAAACACTGTATTAGCTTGGAGTTCTAGAACAGAATTTAGACACTGCTGTGTGCCTGACTTGTAGCTTTGTCAATCGTCTTAAAAAATCTCTGTTAGCAACACTCGCCATACTTCTATCAAAAAAAAAAAAACTAATCTCAGAATAAGGCTGTACCCCAAAAGCCGGGATAAATACAAAATAATCAGTGAGTACAACCACTGCTTGTTTCCTAATACAAGTGGAAAGGTTTGTTTAAATCAGCAGAGTTGATCTTTGCCCAAGTTGTGTCCATGTGCCAGGAAACCGAAGGTCATCCCGGATTAGACAAGAACAAAATCATCTACAGCCTTCAGAAAATAAGGTTTCTAATATGAACTGCTCTTAGTCCAAACGGGCAGTGGATGGTAAAGAACAAGAAGGCAAGGACAATTCCTGCTTTGGGCCAGAAAGCCTGCTGCTGTCATAACCAGGTCGATGTTACTCCTTCCATCTGGTTTTGCAAACCCATTCACATTTTGAATGCTCTTCTGCATAAAATCTCAGTCAAAGAATTTTCAGCAAAAAATATTAACTGAGATGATACGTAGGTATTAGTTTTGTTGTATGTCTTAAGTGAGGCCAAGAGGCTTCAGTCTGCATGCAAGGAAACAATAAATATTACTGTAAAAATCATTTTATCACATGTCAAGCAAAGACAGCCGTTTCAGTTTCTTCCTGAGATGAGTGGTTTCTGTCAGAAAAATCCAAAAAAGCAGTAAAGCAGCATTCGCTGGCCTGCAGAAAAACAGAAGGATGAACAGATATCTCTAAGCTTGCCCAGCAGTCTGAAAGATAGGTTCCCGTTAAACAAACATTTCAAGCTGTGGCTAGTTTCCTGAGTAATTAAATCAAAAGCAGTTGAAATATTTTATTACCTATGAGTATAATTTCTTCTAAGACTAATCTTTTAAGTTGTTAGTAGTAGGAATGTAAAATAGTATCCTTGTAAAAATCCTAGTAAAATAGGATTTCCTCTGTAATTCCTTTTTAAGGTTAGGGCCCGTGAAACCTTAAAATCACAGAGAAATGAATTGTTTCATTTAACAAGGCTTGGAAATAGGGATGTCAACACAGGGCATCTGTGGAAGTGCTATGCCTCTAATTCTTTTATTCATTCTCTGAATTTCAGCAAAAGCTTTCAGCACAACATTTATCTGCAGTTGATGGATAACCGAATGCATAAAACTGAAAAAATAATATCAAAGACATCTAATGAATTATTTTAATACGTGGATCTTTCACAGAGCAAACATCATCTTCCGTATGTTTTGTTTTCTATAAAAATACAGTTTATATGTGGCTTGAAGACAGGATTTAGCTAGAACTCACTATTTGCTCTGATTTACATTTCTTACAACTGAGCTGTGAGTGAACTTGACAGCTTTGTGGCCAAAAGGAAGTCCTGATACTTAGGGTCCGGAACAAAATGGCCTTAAAGAAGTAAGAGAGCAGTAGCAGAATGTAAACCAAAACATTTCTCACTTAATCTCATTATCACTGATGGGCCTCCAGTGGGTCCTTCCTAGTTGTTCACACTCCCAGACTTGGAGCAGGATGGGGGAAAGGAAGGACAGAAGGGAGAACAGGCATCAAAAGTAGAAATTAATACAAATACTGTAATGCGTGTGCCTGAGGAAAGTGAAATGCATGGACATAACCTTTGCATTTTTGTCAATGCACCTGTGACTCACTAACTTTTTTAGTTTTTAGTTGAGCTTCTCTCTTTAAATGACAAAGTCCATGACAATGGTATCTACTTCAAACTGGTTTCTGTTCACCCCAGTTTTGTTCAGGATACAGCAGGAACAACTGCACAACCCTTTTCGGGTCCCAAACTTGTTCAATGGTTTCTTTTCTCATCAGTTTGCAACCTAACTTTTTAGCCTGAGAAATCTAGAAGTATAAAAAGCTGGGGTGCTACTGTCAGGTATACTTTTAATGATAAGAAAAGCAAATCTAGAGAAAAGAGGAGAGGAAAAATTGCAATTCAAATTTAATAGTGCCTGTAATGACTTGAGTATGAGTGATGGATATATGTACAATGAGATATTAAAAATGATCACTTCCTTACAAAGAATCTGCACATTGGTTGCTAAAAGACCTGAAGTTCTGGAGCTGTTGTCTAGAAGGAGTTTATTGTATGTTTTCAGGTGGCAACTCTTGTCATGTATCCATATAGAAATGCGTTAGGCAGTGCTTCAGTTGAGTGTATACTGTGATTTTACTGTGATACTGTTTTCTAAAGAATCCTGGTTTTCTTTCTTTTAACAGTGTGTGAAATTTTTTACATCAGAGTACAATCAAAATAGCCCTACAATTACAAGGATGTGTTAAAGTCAACTCTCGGAGAGCTTTTATTCACAGTTACATGATTTGCAAGAAGAGAAAGGGTATTTCTAGAAAAGAAAGAATTCATATTTGAAGGGAGATGAGGTAGGAGATAACTGAAGACAAACTGGCAGCAGAAACCCACGAGAGCTGCATTGGTTCAGGCTCTAATGTGGTCAGTGATCACAGACCATAGGCCACATTTTTCATTCCTCTATTGTAACAGAACTTGAACGTGACTTAAAGAAGAACAAAGATTTCCTAGGGCTTATAACAGAGCCTTTACGTTATCTTTTCCTGATACAGTAAAGCAAGACAACTGTTAGAATTAAAAAAATTGTAATTTGCTTATATTTTTCCTGCACTTTGTCTAGAAAGGCCATACTGCCTCTGACAGACTTTTTTTTTCTTTTTTTTTTTCTTTTTTTTTTAATTCTGAACTGCAGAGTAAACCTTGTAAGCTTGGCAGGATAAATCCATATGTATTTCAGGGCAATATTTTGCAATTCTTGTTTTAACAGCCATAAACACCTTCTAATGCCAAAGGGGAAGAGGACTTTAATCCAGATAAAATAAATTTCTTAAACACTAAAAACTGTACTCAGATTTATGGGCCAACTTTAATATTTGAGCTCCCATGCCAAAAGCTGCACATTCCACATGTGCAGCACGGGGTGTTGCCTGACTGCCTGCTTCCAAGGTCATAGCACATCAAGCTACATCACCCATCCAGACCTACCCTGCGATCTATTCCAACGAATAAACTTGGAGTTTTGTTCTCAGAATGTGTTCGCCAAATGTTATTTCCATATTTACTTTGCCTTTTAGCCTTAAATCTTTTAAATTTTTCTCTCTTGTAGTATTTTTATCCTGTATCTTATTTCACACCTTTTAATAAGCTGAATTCTTACCAAGCGAGCACAACAACATCTGAAAGATGAAATCTATCTCTTTGATGGTATGAAACCATGACCCAACAGGCCCACTCTCTGCCTAGAGGGCTAGTAGGAGCTTCATGTTAGATTATTAAATCCTTTAGAAACTCAGGTATGTTTATTCATAATGCAAGGTATCTAGCAGACATCACAATTCTTTCCTCTTTTGAGTTCAAAAGTAATTTACAATTAAAAAATATTTGCCATTTTGCTCCGCTTAAATCACGCTCCGCTTTTATTCTGGAGTACTTTCAGTTGTCATTTTCTCCTTTCTGGTTTTCCAAATAGCTCATTTGCCTCAGTCCTACAGAATATTTAAATGAGAATTTACAATTGTGTCTCACAGAAACCAGCAGGGCATGCTGATGCACAAAACTGTTCTTTACCTCCAACTAAAAATAAACACACTCCTTGGGCAGCTCCCTTGTTGTAAGTCCTTGCTGGCCACCACCTCATGTGGAGACTTCTACCACTTACACATCAGCTTTGTAAAGGTCCCTGTGGCGCCTTTATATATATATAATATATATATATATTTTAACTGAAAGCTTGCTACCACATCAATAGCATTTTGACTTTCAGATTGGACATCATACATGGGACTGCCTAAAGCTTTAATTATTAATCTTATTTAGTACTATTTTCAACTACTTTTATTTTTAGCACGGTATTTTCTTGAGAGTAACGGTTTGCATTTGGCTATGGTTTTATTCATCCCTTCCGGTTATACCTGAAATGTCATCTAAATATCACCATGACATGGGAAAGAAGTCAGTGTACTTCTCTGCTCCTGAACTGGTTTTATCCTTCCATCCAAAACCACGTTGTAAAGAGCTTCCTTGTCTTTTCTTGAACTGTTTGCTGGCAATTTAAACTTCGCGTGACCAAACTTAGTCATCCTTTGCTCCTGACTCCCTCACTTCTGTCACTAGTAAAGGCACCGTGTTATTGATATTGCTCTTTATAACAAGTCAGGCACCTCTGGCACCTTCCTTTCTTTCGCAGCTCATTCCTTTGCTCATACCACTGGTCACCACTCTTACTCTGCTCCTGCTGCTACTTCATCCCTAATAGTAAGAAATGACCTTTGCTCTTCCTCACCAGTAAAAGACCTTACCTAGGCTCCTCTTGCCTGCCCCTGCTTCCTTTCCTGCCTCTCTTCTCTCTTTTACAATCCAGAAAATGAGGAAATACTAAGATAATTCCTCTGGTTTTTGATAAAAATATAGGAGCATTTTCTTGTAACCCCATGTGCAGATTTCCTTCTGCTTCACCAGGGTAAGTGTATTGGCTCATGGTAATTGTAATTATGGCTCTCCTATTAACCTGGACTTTTCTTCTCTTTTCACTTTGTGAACGATACGACCTTCAGTTAATCTGTGTCCTCTAAAACAGTTTGAAGATTTCTTTCAACATTATCTTCCAGGTGTGTAAAACTTCCCAAAATTGCCTTTCCACGTCATTAACCTTTTCTCAAACTACTCCTTAATAGGCACTGTTACTACAGTCCTCATTATGAGCAAATAAAGTGAATTTCAGGGAATTTTCAGGTGTATAATTCTCAGAGATGTGTTGAAACATTGACCTCTGCCATATGCATGCTTTTCTGAACCCCCACCAGGGCCTGACCCTGAGGCAGCTGTGCCGTGTGGGTTTTGTTCACCTCAGAAATCCCAGTGACACCAACAGATTTAGTGGGGTGAAGCTGTTTGTTTGTGAGGGCATTTGCAGAATAACAGCTGGGGGGGTCTGGCACCACATCTGGCAGCAGCCTATATTTGATCTTTTCTTTATCCAGGATAAGGAACAGAAACTCCATGAAGTCCCAGCAGATGATCTCTGCTGCTGTTGATTGCCAAAGAACAACACTTTGGTACCAGAGAACACGAAACACCTCAGACAGCCTCACTTGGGCAGGTTTGGAGTCACGTGGGATGTGGTTGTATTGCTTTTGTGCACGATAAAATAATCTGCTACTCGTTTTGATTGAAAATATACGTAGTGTCTGTAGCTATTTCTGTACTTAGGGGTGATCGTAAACAGACCGCCTGGATTTATCTTGCAATGTTTATTGCTAACGATGGTGAACAAGGATGACTAATTCAAAGGCCACAGTCTAATCACTAGCTGGGCTTAAACTGCGGGCCTCATGTGCTACTTCTCTACAAACAGATCTTTTATTGATGTATTTATTTTCCTCATAGGTAGAAGTACCTCCTTTCAGAAACACGGTATCTTGTTGTAAAGCTGAGGTAATTTTTTGTCTTTATTGATACAAGGAATAAACTTACTAATATAGCCAGTCACATATCTTAATGATATTAAAAAGTTACTTAACATGCAATCTCTAGATTATGAATATTTTAAAAAAATATCCCAAAGGACTGTTTAGTATGGATTTAATGTATGGTTTTTTTTTTAATTTTGATTTTTATGTTAAAATTAAATGCTGTTAATTTATTCATGTCAGTGAACTATTTTTCTTTTCTTTTAAGTCTTCAATTTGTGGAAGTAAAGACATTTGGTTTAAAAACAAAACCATTATGTGTTCTTATTCATAACCACTTGAACAAAAAATGTAATTACTGGATAAATTAAAAAACACTTAAGAAATGTATGCAGCCTCATAAAAAGTAGACAATGAGCCTACTGGAAACATGTTTGAAATTAGCCTGTTCAGCTGCACTGTATTGCAAAAACATGCAGTAACAAACTACATGAATCATGGACAATGAACTTCTAAAATAGTCAGGGTTTTGAAATCACTAAATTGAGGAGATTTTGTTTAAGAGCATCTCATGGGTGGGCGGGGGGATCTAAACATTTTTTTTTATTTTTATTTTTTGACTCGGAGAAAAGTTAACGACCGTTTACTTGTATTATATTCATAATTTTGTTCTCATCATTTTCCTCTACCCTATCCTTTCCATTCCTGGGTATTGTAGGCATCTGGAGAGGAAAATGTGGGAAACGGTAAAAATGATGCTTGATTAAATTAGACCCAAGACAATCCTTACTTATACTGCAAAAGCTAGAAGCTGTGCTTGTGAATAACCATAGTGTCTATCTCAAATGTGTGAAAAATTAGGAACAGTTCAAAAAAAAAAATCCATTTGCTGCTCTTCCAGCTAAGGACTATAATTGACCAGAATTTACCTGAAACTTTTTATCAAGACTGTCAGTCAAAACAAGCAAACTCTGAGTTTTATATTCCTGGAGGTTAAAAAAAAAACAAAAAACAAACAAACAAACAAACAAAAAAACCCCACAAGTATAGATAATGTTAAAATAAACCTTTCATTTTCCTTATGAAAATTTTGCAAATCTTAGTTTTCTGTGTGACTTAGGTTAGCAAAATCCTTATAGATTTATCTTTATTAAGCTATAAAACTAAAAAATAAAATTTGAGCAGAGAAATACAAGATTATCTGTCTCTTATTGATTTTTGTTGCCTTGCATTTTGAAGTAATTTGTATTGATTGTGCCTTTGTAATACTTGGATGTCGAAGAAGAGGCTAATTTCTAAGAAAATTGGAAAATGACAAGATATAGAATTATACAAAGTCAGTAGTACAGCTACCACTGTTGCATTTCAGTTAGGATTTGGACTTATATAAACACGTGGGCCTATCTTGACAATAATGATTGTACTGGAAACAACAATTGAGAGGGGGATGTTTTTGCAACTTAGGCTTCTAAGCATTTCTTTTGCCTAGAAATGAGTTACCTTTGACGTGAAATGCCAAAGACGACTTCTTTTTGATACTGATGAAACTTGGCTGACCTCCAGTTCTGCTCCTGGTGTAAGAAGGGCCGAACTCATAACCCTGCCTGAATCCAGCGCTCAAGCCAGTTGTATTGCTCAAGTAAAAATTTTTGTTATAAATCTGAGGTGCTTAAAAGCACAGCAAAGTTGACGTACTTTAATAACAATAAACCCAAGCGATTGCTTGACATTTCAGATTTGTTTTAGCTTTCTGACATCTTTGTTTTTTCCTCCATGTTTAGTTTGAAGCAGAAGCAACACCTGCTGGTGAAAACGAAGTCTACGAAACTGCTGAGCCATCCTCCTGGAAGAACAGGTTTGATCATTACTGTAGACTCTAGTAAGGTGTTGTAGAATAAAATAATCTTGCCTATCACTATTTGGACTCTAATTCTGGGAGGTGTCCAGAAGGGTAGGTAACTGGCTCCTTCCCAGAGCGCTTACCAATAGTGAGGGGTAAGTGTGACACAGCTGATCTCCAGGAGGCTGGAAACTCCGCTCTAGTTCAGAGTTTTGGTCTTGCTGCTTGCAGATTAATACACTGGCAGAATTAATAAGAAAGTTCCTATACCTTGCTACTGCAGAAAAATGGTTGGTTGATCAAGGTAGGAGACCCAATGGTGTTGTTCATGTTCATCGATAAGTTGGCAGTAAAAGAAAACAGGGAATAAAACTTGAATACCCTGAGTTGGGAAACACGTTCCACCACATACCATCTAGGATAATTATGCATGAGCAAGTGTCACTTGTGCTTGTATATGATATCTGTAAGTGGAACAATTTCTGTTCTAAGTAACACTATCGACAGAAGACAGCAAGGGAACTCTCCTGGTTTGGTACTCTGAAGTGAAAGATTAGGCTATAGTGATTTCTCATGTCTATTAAATTGAACATAATATGAAGTCAAGTAACCAGTAAAAGACTTAAAGAGATTTTTTTTCAGTTTAAAAACAAAGTGAACTTTGCAACGCAGAGACGTGGCCAAAACTTTCAACTGATAGCCCTGCACAAATGCAAACAGAACAGCAACTCTTCGACTTTAAAACATTCACTCACAAAGGAAATGTAATTACAGTGAAAGATATTTAGTTGAAAGAGTTGTTAGCTTTCACAAGAATCCCGAAAAAATGGCCGAAGCAGCAGTGTGAGGATATTAACATTTCTCCCCCGAAAATGGATTCGAATGATGTGTTAGGCCCCAGTGTGGGTTATCTTAAGATGGGGAGAAAATCAAGCACAGTTAAGTCATCTCTACTTGGAAGATGCAGAAGAGAAATGCTGACAACTGGTTGTACCGTTTGGAGGGTAAGCAGCCCATGGAGGAAACATGAATACACTCTTCTGCAGGGTCTAATTCTGCAAAGTGTTGTTGCTCTCTGGGATAAATAATAAAGTGATCCTCGATTTCAAAATATTTTTATAATAAGAAAAACATTTTTTTTTCATGTTAATGGATGTTCTATTTCAGAAATGGAACGGATGCTTTATAAAAGTGTTTGTTGTACCCTAGGCATTACTTAGTAATTGGACTTCTAACTGAAGCTGGAGTGTATTAATGGGGAAGGGTGTGTTTTTCAACCTTTGCTGGTTAATACGTGTTGCTCGACAAATTTGCAAGTGTCACATTGTGTTCTCTGTTTATGAGACTTGTCTCCAAAAGAAAGGGGAGTAATATGGACCAGAGTACTCTACTCTGCTGCTTCTGGTTTGCCAGCTTGCAGCAAGTGCTTTCTAGAATATTGGCAGTTTGACTACTTTGTCAGCTTTGTCCCTTACCAGTTCGGAGCTTTCACAACACCTTTGTGGCACTTTGATCTCCTAAATGAAATGAAGGAGGGTAAAAGTCTCTCTCTCCCTGGAGTGAGTTTGCAGTTTATTTGGCAATCTAGTATGTTTAAAAATAAAAATAAAAAGTGCACCTGTAGCTGAATGTGAATATTTAAATTGTGTGTTTGAAAACACCAGTATAGCCCCAGTCTTTGCAAGACAGAATCCTGTTTGGTGTGACAGTGACGTGAGCGGGGCTTGATAGATTTGTCAGTGGCAGAACACACACCGTGAGAACGCCGGCCTGGGTGGAAATTTTCTTTTAGCCCAAATTCTCTCTCTCGCTGTGTGCGTAAGCTGGGTGAATGGCAGTGATGCCTGTTTGTCTTAGAGATTTGTTACTATGAGGTAAGTCCAAACAAACGCCATTCAGTCATTAGAACAGATGCTAATCTTCTTAATTTATTACAAAGAAAATAATCGAAAAAAAAGCCTAAATAAGATTAAAAATCATGATAAGGAAAGCTGCCAGTAGGCACGGAGGGAAAACTTTTCCCACTGAATGACAGCACTGAAAACGTGCTACATTTTCTATGGAATCATAGAATGATTCTATAAGTCCTACGATCCTATGGTTCTATAGATTCTGTGATTGTATAGATCCTATAATCCTATTGATTCTGTAGATTATATGATTCTATAGATCCTGTAGATTCTATAGGTTCTACGGCCCTATAGATTCTATGGGTTCGATGATCCTATAGATCCTATAGATTCTATGATCCTATGATTCTATAGCTCCTATAGATTCTATAGGTTCTATGATTCTACAGATACTATACATTTTATAGATTCGATGACTCTATAGATTCCATGATTCTATAGATCCTATAGATTCTATGATCCTATGATTCCATGGGTTCTATGATTCTATAGATTCTATGACCCTAGTTCTGTCCCAAAGCTTAAGTTTCTAAACAAACTTTGTGTTTCGGACGGTGACAGTCGCTTTGTGTCCCCCGTGCAGGGTGCAGCAGCCGGTCCGTGTGAGGTTCAGGCTGCTGAGCTGTGACCTGCACCTGTGGGTTCCTGAGGGCTGGACCCAGCAGGACACCGTGAACCTTGAAAATCCCGAATTTCGGGGTTTCTTACGAACAAAATCCTCAATAATGACACGAGACGGCTTCACTGTGCGGCGGGCCCCCCCCTCCTGCAGCCGTTACCCGGACGGGGTGCCCACCAGCCGCCCCCGAGCCCCATTTCCATCACCCCCCCGCCTCACCCCGACCCCCCTGCGCGCTCCCGCCTGCGCGCCCCCGGCGGGGCGGGGCCGCGAGCCGTGAGGGGAGGGGAGCGAGTCGGGGGAGGGAGGGAGCGGAGAAAAAAGGGGGCGGAGCCTCCCGCCGCGCCCCGCCCCCGCCCGCCGCGCGTCACGTGTGTCGGCGGCGCCCAATGGCGAGGCGCGGTGCGGCGGGCGGCCGCCATTGCTGTCAGAGCGGCGAGAGGCAGCGGCGGGTGCGCGAGGGCGGCCGGGCGGGGCCGCAGCGGGGCCGCCGCCAGCAGCGCTCCCGCGGCCGGGCCCGAGCCCGGGGCCGCCGCCGCCGCCTCTCCTCCTTCCTTTCCTTCCCCTCCCTCCGCTCCCGGGCTCCTTCGGCCGCAGCAGCGAGCGGAGGGGCCGCGGCCTCCGCCGGGCGGCGCCCCCCCGCTCCCCGCCGCTTGCAGGCCGCGGAGCCGCTCCGCCCGCCGCCGGGGGGGGGCCGCGGCTGGGCCCTGAGGGAGGCCCCCCCCCCTTCTTCCTCCTCCTCCTCCTCGCTTCGCCCCCCCTCCCCGCCGGGGGCCCCCTTGAAGCAGCGCCGCCCCGGCCTCGCCGCCGCCGCCTCACGCCCCCTGCCGGCCGCGCTGCCCCCCCCTGCCCCGGGCTGGGGTCGGGGCTTAGCGCCCGGTGCTCCCCCAGCCCCGCCGGGCCCGGCCCCTCAGACATGCCCCGCTCCGGCGGCACGGCTCGCCGAGGATCATGACGGCGGCGGCCAACTGGGTGGCGAACGGGGCCAGCCTGGAGGACTGCCACTCCAACCTCTTCTCGCTGGTGAGTGGGCACCGGGGAGACAGGGCGGGGGGGGGGGGGGGGTACCGGGGGGTGGGTCGCGGCCGGCCCCGGTGGGGGGTTTTTTAGAGCCCCGCTGCGTGGGGCTGCTCCTCCCGCTGGCTCCTCCCTCGGCTCGGCGCCCCGGGGTTGCTTCGTGCTGCTGCGCCCTCCCCGCGCGGCTGCTGGGGGGCAGGAGCTGGATGGAGCGGCCCCCTCCCCGGTAAGGCGCTGCCAGCCTGGTGGGGTCCCTGCTGGCGGGGACAGGCGCCATTTCGGGGGCTGGGGGCCTCTGTCCTGGCACGGCCCCGCTGTGTGTATGGGGCTCGGGTGGGCAGAAATGCTGTTTGTTTGCCTTTTTTTTTCTTTTTTTTTTTCCCTTCGCTGGAGGGAAGCAGCTGAAAATGGGCTCTGGTGGTTAGGCGGATAGCCGAGATGTCATCCTCCCGTCTCGTTGGTGATCGACAACTTTGTACTCGGCTCGGTTGGTTTAACGCTGCAGGAATTACGTTATCAGCCAGCTGCAGCTTCGTGAGCTAAATTTGAAGCGAGAAAACGGTCTGTTTCCGTGTAAGGGCAAGGCCCCTTGGAAGTGGGGCTATTGCCGTGCCTTATTTTACCTGCCACCTGCAGGAGCCGCGTCCCTTGTGGCGGGGCAGCAGCCGGGTGAGTGGGAGGGCTGCTGGATCATCCCTAGCCTTCTCCTGCTGCTGGGGCAGGAGGAAGGAGGAGCTCACGGTGCGTGGCGTGGTACGGCTACCACAAACTTGGAACGCAGGCTTGGCTCTGGCATAGAAAAGCTCTTGGTGGGTAGCATCTCCCTTAGCCAGTGCTCTGCAAGAATTGGAGGTGGGTGAACACATTGATTTTTAGGTGTTTTTTTTTTCCAACAGAAAGGAAGAGACTATTGTTAGCTCTCTTGTAAGAATTAAGGGAAAAATAATGGAAGGGAAACTCAAAATGTGAATGATCCATCTTTTTGTTTAATATTTTTTTTTCTGTTGCTGTACGTTTGTTATTTTGCTTCTGTTGGCTTGTTTATGTCTGTATGCTTTCCGTATCTTGCTCATACCTACTGAGAATTTGGGACAAGAGCTGTTGTCATTTACGCTGCTAGGAAACTGGCCCAGAGATTCTTCCGCGAGAATAAATGCGGTTCTTATCTTTGGCTCTTTGATGAACTTTTACGTTACTTAGGCTTGTACGTAGGCTTTTGCTTGACAGAGTTTTCTGGGACATACTGGTGTACAGCAGCGCTATGTGTGTGGAGGTGCGGGGATTGTTACAGGGATCCTGAATACACGCAGAGAAAAAACAATAAGCACGAGGGAGACGATCGTATCAGGTTGTAAGAGCGAGGTGGTGAATGTTTATCCTTTACCTATAGAGTTGTGAGGTCCCCGTTTATTCACGGAAAATCAATTAGCGTGTTTCTGAGGAGCATAACTTCATGTAGCTGCAAACTGCAGATCTGTCATTGGCAGCATTAATTGGCGGTGTGCAATTAGCGCGTGCTAGAACGTGGAGTTATTTCATAGTTGTTGTGGGTTGGTGTCTGCTTTGTTTTTCACCCTACTAGGGAAATGTTAAATCTTTACATGGGTGCGTAACATCGTCAAAATAAATCCAGCCGAATTCTTTTGCGAGTGGGCTTAATAATGATAATGAGTTTAACGTGCCACCCTTTAATCTCCGGTGTGATTTTGTGAGAGCTCTCCATACCTGGCATGGGGTGCTGTGCATCCAACTGCAATGCTTTTATTGTTTCCTGGCTCTACGTGCTAAAAATAGCCAATTAAATAGTATTTTTTCAAACGTGTATACACGCATATATACAAATGCACGGTGACTATTAGTGTGAGTTATTTTCAGTTACATCAGTGTTTGCTGGGGTTCACATACCAGTGCAGGGTACTGGGAAAGGAAATACTGACTGGGAACCTGTGGCCGACAGCGGTTGACCTTTTCACCTCAGATTGTCATATTCTTTCAAAAATTTATGAAGTGTTAAAGGTACAGTAGTCTGGATTACTAATTAGAGAAGCTTTTGCCAATCATTTACTTTTGCAGTGCAGCAGAAGAAAAGGGTGCGCAACCCCGCTAGCCGTGGATGGGAAATCACCCGTCTTTAGGAGCGCGGTGAATTGCGAGGCTGTCCTAAACCCGTCCTGCTGGTAGGCGCTGGCTGCTAGAGGTCATTGTTTATCTCCCGCTTTGTTTTGGGTTGGAATCGAGAAGGAATGCTCTTGCCTGGAGAGCTGCAGCTCAGAAATAGGATTTCTGCGTGCTTGTGTTGAGGCGCACTTCTTCCCACGAGCGCTGGTTTCCGAGGAGCGCTGTCTTCCCAGCCCAGAGCAGCCCAGGCTCTGCTGCGAGTCTGTGCTGGTCGCTGTCGTGGATTTGGGTTGCTTTGGCAGTTCGGGAATTGTAGCTTTATTTTTGTGTCAGCTGCAGGCAGCTTAGAGAGATGACAAGCACCGCTTTTTATTTGAATCTCTTCAGGGGAAATATTTTCTGAAAGTATTTTATGTTTGTATGAAAAATATTACCTAAAGCTTTCTAGTAACCGATTCTGCTTTATTGGTGACGTCCAGAATGTGCGCAGGTCTGTAGCTTACAATATTTCACGTGAGGGGAAGGTGTAGTCTGACGTGAGTCTTACAAACCTGGCTTTGAGCATCCAGTCACTGAAAGAGCTCTCGGGCTTGCGCAGCTGCATGTTGTGAGGTGTCCCCCTGGACGCGGCGATGCGCAGGGCTGCAGCCTGCGCCGTGCATTGTTCTGCGCCGAGGCAGGAATCCAGCGCCCTTTGAGAAAACGGGGTGGTGTGTGTGCTCTGCCGGGCAAGGCAGCGTGCACAAAGACTTCTGGGCTCCTGCTGTAAACGTCAAGCGTCTTTGAGCAAGATGATGCAAGGGTCGCTTTGGATATTTGTCATCGGAGTGCACCTCGGATGAGAACTTGTCTGCGCTCTGCGGGGCGATGGGCTCATTAAAACACACCAACGGCTGCGCTTGTAGCCCAGCAGGAGAAGAAATTGTATTTATCCGAACTGTTACGGCAGCAGTCAAAATGTCTGCTGCTGTTTCGGAAAAAGACTGTTTGTTTGTCAAAACATTACTTAATAAGAAAGTGTTAAGGGCTGGTTTCATTAAATCCTAATGAAGAGTTGGCTATTAACTATCTCCAGACAAAATGCTGCGAGGTAACATGCTGGTCCTGGAGTTTTAATACCGTCCTCCTCTGAATAATCCTGAATCACAGAGGTAGCCTTACTGAAATTAATTTGGTTCTTCCTGTGCGTAAGGGTTAATCACGCGAAGGCTTGCACGAGGTGCCGAGACGTTTCCTCACCTGCCCGGCTTGGCTGCTGTGGTGATCAACAGGCACGAGTCGCTCTCTGAAACAGGGCCGAGGTTGCACAACATCTCGTGTGCCGCAGCTGGAGAAGGCGGGCAGAAAGGTGTCAGGAGTGACTGAAAATGTGGAGCAGCTTTCGTGTGATGGAAGGTTAGATGCTGTGGGAGGCTTCAGCCTGGAAAAGACGACGGTGTGCTCGGGAAGCCATACAAATTTATGTAATGCTTGGTAGCATCTGCTAGCAAAGAGGTCGGGAGCACTTGTTTGAATGCATTCTTACAGAAACCTGCTGCAAGAAAGGGCTGGAGAGCAGGAATTTGGTCTTCGCTCCTGCTGGTGCTCCAAGTCGAACTTACAGGGTCACTGGGGGGGTTCTGCATTCGGCTCACCAGCAGTGACAGGAGCTGACTTCGATCAGTGGGTCTTGTGGCCATTTTCATAATGAAACTGAAAGGGGCCAAGGGGATCCGAGAGGGCGTTGGAAATTTGTGCTTAAAGGGTTTTTTTTGTGGCATCCGAAAGTGAAGATCAGGAGTGCAGAGTTTGCTGTAGAAGTTCTCTTGGTTCTCTTCAGTGGTGCATAATTGTCAGTAAAAGACTTTGTCGTAAACGGTTGATTGCCCAACCAAATCCATAAGCAGTAGGAAATGAACTGGTATTAGCTCTTGGTTATCTATGCGGGGCTCCAAGGCAGGTAGGATGCTGCCTCTCTACGTGGTAGGTATCATGCTTGTTTCACATTTTATGGAGGTGTGACTTCATGTATATATTTTTAAGAAATGGAATTAACTGCGGAAATTTCCCAGCAGTATTGGATTCTTCAGTTACTTTTTCTTCTGAGTTTTATTGGGTTACGGGGTAGAAGTAGAAAAGCTGCGTTAGAAAGCTTTCTCACTTTAATCTCATAGGAGACTATTTACTCTGAGTTGGAAGAATCTCGGGGGGTAGGCTTTTTTGTCCTGTCAGAGTATTCAGGAGTTTAACGTCGTCCCTTCAGGTGTGAGCTTAAAGAAAATAGGTGCGGGTTCCCAAAGAGGTTGGGGCAGAGCGGCGTTCAAAGCCGTGCTACCTTTAGCTTGCCCCCTCTTGGGAATGGAGTTGATGTGTCGGGCAACTGACCTCTTCTGAATAACACACAAGGAAAATCAGGAGGAGTTGTATTTGCAGATCAGGACAAGGTGTGCTGAAGGGTCCTGAGCTAGCCAATGGGAAATATTTGAGGGAGGATTTCTTGACCTCCTGATGAGGTTCTGAGCACACACATGGGGCTGGGAAACCTTGCCCAAGGACCACATCCTGCTTCTTGTAGCAGCGTGAATCCTTTGGAGAGAGGGCTGCTGTCAGCATTAGCACAATTCAGAAAATACTCACGTTGCAGTGATGTGGCTGACCCGCTTATCTAGGATTTTTTTTAGGAATCGCAACTTTCACTTGCTCTAACACTAGCTGAAAAAACCTTTCTGGATTTTTCTACATAACTGGTGCAGCACTGACATCAGAACCCTGGATCTCAACAACGTTTTGATCCCAAGTTTTTTTTTCTTTCCCTTCTGCTTCCAAGAGCACTTCCTAATGTGAGAGAGATTAAAGAAGGAACTCTTTAATCCTAAATGTAGACCTTTCTTCTATTATTTTCCTCCTTTACAGTGCAATTGTCTTGACAAAATCTATACAAACTGAAATCTTCAGGGAAGAAACTTTTGTGAGATAGCTGCTGAACGTGTTAACTGGATTGGGTTGGTCACTAGGTGAAAAAGGAATTTTTATGGATGTTCTTCCTTTTTTTTGTATCTCTAATTATTCAGAAATGCTGTGCCTTGATGAAGGGTGTGTGTGTAGATAGACTGCTCTTTAAATGCCCGGAGGTATCAATGTTACAGGAGCTGCATACTTTGTAATCGGCTGAACACTTGTGCTTGTTGGGTAAAGCTTTCTGGTTGCTGCTGAGGGCTCTCAACCTTCTGTCTCTGCCCTGGGTTGGTTGCTGCAGGGAATCCCCACCCAGTCCTCACTTCTACCCTCTCAGCTGTGGCAGCATCCTTCTGTCCATTTGCCTAAACCATCCCTGCTCTTACCAAGCGTGCTGCTACAGTTTTCTATCCCATCCTGTGGCTGGGACCACGTTGTGCCTCTGCTTTCTCTCGTTGTCTTCCCTTGCTCTTGCATCTCCTGCGTTACTGGGACTTATTCCAAAGGTGTCAGCCCTGTTCCGTCCCTGCCTTTTATTTTTTGTTTTGTGCCCGGTGAATCCTAACTCCCGTAGGTGCTGTTGTCATGAAACATAAACTACCATCTTTTGATTGTTTTCCTAGTTTTTTCTAGCTCATGGTGTTTGATGAAGTTTACCAGTGGACTTAATTGGGTTGCTGTCCTGAACCCTTCTCTTAATCTTGTGTGTGTGTGATGCCTGCAGGCAACTGAGTAGCTCTGGCTAGGTGCAGGTCTGTCCTGGCTCTTGTCCCGAGGCTGACCAGCTCAGCTTTGTACTCTCTCGATCCCTGTATTCCTTCCCCATTTTGTGTTCTCTGCGTGAGCTGTGCGCTGCTGTTTTCCCGCAGAGTCCAGCACAGTGGGATTTGGGACTTGGTGGTGCCATGGTAACACAAATAATATGAAAAAAAATACTGCACTGATTAGAAGTATGCTTGTTTTAGTATTATCCTGCCAGTTTTTAAAGTGCACGAGTGTTTTCTCACATCCCAGTCCTTCTTGATTTGTTTATACAGTGTGTATTTACACCGGGGGCATCCTTCTTGCTCAGCCCAAGCTTCACTACTGCTTGCATTTGAAGCTCCTCTTTCCCAGCATTTCCTGCCATCAACTGGCAGTTTCCAAGAGAAACCAGCTAATAAAGACATATTCCTCTATCAGGCCCCACAGCACCCCTCAAACACGGTGCTGAGCTAGATTCCCTCTGCAGGTGCTGCGAGGTGCATACGCGATGCTCCCGACAGCCGCGTGCGTCGCTTCCTGCTGGGGCTTCAGTGAGTTACGTGGTCTTGGGTTTCCGTGCTCTAAAATGGTGATGATGACTGAAAACAGACCATTTTGCCGTGTAGTAAGTTTAACTTTTCAGGTCAGGAGCTTTCTTTGCTCCTTACTCAGTAAGGTGACGCCTGCATTTTCGTAGATGACAAATCTAAGAGGTCTAAGCACTCTTTTTGCTGGCTTGTTCAGGGATTTTTGATTAGTTTTGATAAATTCTGACTTGCTTCCTACCTCACTCTGTTGAACAGTGTTATTTCTTACTGAGTCATTTGTGGCTTAATTAACTTTCCAAAGCAGAGTTGCAATGGTGCGTATGGAAATATGACTTGAGCTTTTAGTGACGTTCTCTCCTTTGTTTCTTTGAAACAGGAAATTTTGTGTTGCTGTTGTCTAATGTGCCTCTAGGCAATATTTACGTTGATGTGACTAACACAGATGAGGTCAAACATATGCAAAGGTCTTGTCCCCATGCTAAGGAACAAATATAATTATCTTCTGAAAATGGAGAAAAATGGCTGGTCCTCTAAAATTAATTTTTTAGTGTAAGATATGACATGCTTTTATTTCTGGATCACTTCTAGGTACTTCCTTCCTTCTCTCACCAGCCACTGTTGCAGGGTAACGTACCACTCTCAGCTTTCTATGAAAGGAAAATAATATTAATTACAGGGAAAAGATGTGCTTCCCCTCGACCCTTTCATTTTTCTCCCTCCCCCTTTGCTCTTTTCTATGCCTTAGTGACCATGAAAGGATTCATGAGCTCGTGTTTAAGCCCAGATCAGGCTACTGACATAGCGAAAACCTCTTCCTCTGAGCTCTTGCCCTGTACCCATGACTTCTTTCTCCCCCCTCCAGCACTGGGCAGCAGCATGGGTTGCAGCCAAGTCCGAGTGGCTTTGTGACCCCAGCCCGTGTGTCAGAGAAGGACGTTTAAAGCTCGTTCAGTAAAACTACTTAATTCATCCTTCAGTTGCAAAGGAGTTATGCTGCAGTCAACGCCTTGTTGTTCTTACAGCTCTATATTTGTGCATAAAAAATGGTATTTTGTCAGGACAGAGGATCAAAAAGAAAACTTGGAGGTAAACTCCTCTATAATACTGATCCAGGTGTTGGCACCCTTCTATTTTTTGGTTATGGTGCTTTCAGAGCTAACGGCTATGAGATACAAGTTTCAAAATGTGTCGGTGTGTGACAGTACAAAACCTTATTTTTTTTCTCCTTGGAGTCTCTAGTTTACTCGGAAGCTTTCAGATCTCGTCTGGTACATCTGCACTTGCTTAGGGTCGGGTTTTTCGAAGTCTTGGTTCACAGTCATAGATGGTCTGCAATGCTACTGAATTTGTTGCTGGGGCTAGGCAAGCTATGAAATCAATTCCAGGAATGTCTTGCAGTAACCATGCCAAACACTTTTTATACAAAAAAAATAATTTATCTGCTGGCAGAGTAGGCTAATTGGTTAAACGACTTGGTTCTGAATTTGCTGGTTTCATTGTTAGCCTGGTGTTTCTGATTATTTAATTCTGTTTGTGTGTTTTAATACAATTTTAAGTTGAGTTCTCTGAATTTCCAGAATTTCCTGCTGGTAAAAGGTGCTGGATCCTTGTATTTGCAGGAGTGACAGTAAGAAAGCTGGCAAAGTAAATCTACATGACCAGTCATGTAGTGGATTTACGCACTTCCTTCTATATTAAGGAAGATTCATATGGAAGAATTCTTGAGAGGGGTAGGCTTTTTTTTTTTTAAGGCTAAGGCCTTTTGGCAGGCTGCCTACCAGTTCAAGCATTCCTTGCTGTCCCTGTTGAGGGTGGACGGTGTTGATGCTGGAGGACGGAGGCTGCCCACCTGTGGATGTGCCGCAGTGACCGTCCCAGCCCACGGCGAGGAGGCTGGGCCAGGGCCGGTTGGGGCAGGCAGCGCGAAGCAACCACGTGAGCTGCTGCCGGTGGTCACGAAGCAGCTGCTCTTAGATGTGGTGTTCAAAAATGTTTGAGTTCTCAGCTCTGAGATGCTTTTTTTTTAATAAGGGAAGAAAAGGAACTGCAGTCTTTAACTCAGTAGGCCAAAGTTTACTCTGCTTGGGTTGTTATTTCCTCTCCCCCCTCCTCCTCCTTTTTTACTGCCCATATGTCAGATTACTTGGTTTGGGAAACATCTGATAGTCCATTGTATGACTCTGATGTTTGATATTTCCTTCCTTCTGTTAAAAATAAAAAGTTAGAGTTGGGGGAGAGAGAAGATTCCTTCGTTTACTTGCAGATTTGCTTTTAATTTCTCTCTTGTTGCTGTTGACATGTCTTCTGTCTTCTTCTTTCGACTTACTTCTGGACAACTTCTTTTCTGTGAGAGGGGATTTATTTTAAAGTTTGGAAAGTGGGCAGTTACTTAGTTTGATTATGTGCTTTTGAAGGGAACGTGGATACCTAATCATTCACTCCCTCTAGAGCGAGGGAAAGGATTATTTGGTTAGTACGTTGCACATTTGTTTGCTTTCTTTTGTGTGCTATCTGAAGTGGCTGAAGAGTGCGGTGGTAGTTCTCATTTTATTATCTGTTCTCAGCTGTCTGCTCGGAAGCAAAATATAATGGGTTCCCTTTTGTGGAGAAACTGGCCGGAGTGCTGTGGAGCTCTGTGCTATCTTTTGGCCTGCTCAGTAAAATCGTGGCATAACCTGACCTGCAGAGGTTCAAAGATCGTAGTGTTAGGGAGGCCTTACCACAAATCTTGTTTAAGTGCATCAACCACAAAAGGAGAATTTTACAAGCTGTCGTAGGAGCTGGATTACAGGTTAGTAAACACGTAAACCTAGGGTCTGTTAAAATGTAAACAAAGCATTCAGTTCCTTCTGTCTGTTGACCTGGAGAAGATGTTGTGCTTCCAGACATTATACAGCACACATTGATAGATGTTTGTTTATCCTCCCTGCTCACTTCTGACATGGGTAAGCTTCATTCGCCTTCCCCTCTTCCACATAAAAATGCCCCAAACAAAATCAAAACCCACCACGTCTTGTTTTTAAATGCTTTTGTCAGTTTTCGGTTTAGGGGGTAGGCATGTTATCCGTGTAGGCAGATAGATCTCACCTAGTAGTGCCTAGTGAAACCTGGGTTCCTACCTATTTGCTACCTGTTTTGTTGTTGAAATTGGCTTTTCAATTTCCCTTTCTCGTGCTGTGGCTCTGACATGACAACGTCCTAGTTCTTGCACTCAGACTGGTAAGCAGGGGTGCGTGCGAGTGCATGCCTGTGCGAGATTGGGTCACGTGCCTACCTGGGATGGTGCTATCATATTTCAGTTTCCTTATCTTGTGTATCTCGAATATTTTTGACTTGAAAGCGTCTTTTCAAGTAGTGGCTAAATCTCAGCCCTTTGGCTGCCGGCCATGCTTATCACATTATCCTTGTACATCTCTGGTGAACCTCGTCGCAGTCTTTATGGTGGAAGGAAGAGAGCTGGAGAACCAGGCACCAGTTTGGCACCGTCCAGTTAACGGGCTGGAGATCTGTCAAGCAAAGCCATTCGCTGCAGCGGAAAGTTGTTGATCTACCCTAAAGGTCATCTTCCAAGAATTCCTTATTTTTTTCTTGCTTGTGTAAAGCCCGCTCCTGATTTATGCCACCCTTTTAAAGTCAGTGAGTTAATTTGGCATAGATTTCTTCCACTGTGTGAAATCTTTAAGCTCTTGTTGGTGGGCTCTTATCCTTCCTACTCTAATTTTGTAAGCAGATTTTGTCGCTTAGCAGGTTTCCTCTTCTCCCCCTTCATTTTATCATCTGAAAATTTTGAAAAACGCTTTTCTGTGCTTTGATTCCAGGTGTTTTCTGCTGTGAAAGTGGACGTTTTTCCATGTCAAGTGGCTGTTTAACTGCAGGAGTGCTTTTCCCTCTTGGCCTGTGCTTATTTGGCTTCTTTATTAATAAAGTATATGCTGATTTCTAATAAATATTTGAGAATACTTATTAAGGTCTTCCACTTCACAGATTTTCCTTCTCCAATGGAAGCTTTAAGAAATTCTGGGTTATAGCTGTCTGAGATGCTGGACTCTAGGAAGGTGCTGTTCTTTGTCATCGTGTGCTCCTTCTTTCTGCTGTGTTTTATTTTAGACTTTTCGTTTTACTATTTAGCCCTGAAGTTCTGTGGCTGTTGGGGTATATATCAGCAGTTTGGGCCTTTGTATCAGGTTACTTTCTTCTATGATTGCCACTCAAAAATTCTTTGGCAGCTTCTCCATCTGCCAGGACTGCTGAAACGAGCATTAAGCTGGAGCCCGTTTATATTCTCCACTGGGAAGGATGGTAACCACCTCAAATTCCTGTTGAGACTGGTGTGACTTTTGTGTTTTGGAGCAATCTGTTAATCTTCCTAGCTGCCTCTTCTCCCTCGTACACGGGGTTGTGCTGACATCTAGGAGAGGGGGGAAGAAATTTTTCTGTTGCTACTGGTTAGTTTTTAGGCACAGCAGCTCCCAGTGTTAGTTTGTGGCTCTTACCGATGGTATGTATGGACTTTGTTTTAAATATCTTGGTTTTCTGGTCGTCAGGACCGTGATGCGGTATCTGAAATGTTCTCAGGCACAGGACTCCATCAGGAGTACTTCTGATAATAGGATTTTGCTTACAGCTAAATCCTTCACCGAGACTTGCAAAGATAAAAGATGACCTACGAGTACCCCGATGCTGCTGCTCGTCACCAACAGCTCCGAAGTAGCAGCGCTCAGATAATCTGCTCCAGGGGGGAGAGGGCAGCGTGCTGCGGAGCGAGGAGAGGGAGCCGGCAGAAAGCAGGCTGGGGCACGCTGCTGCTGCTGCGTGCCGGGCGTACTCAGGTGCTTGCTGGCTTTTGAGAAGAAATGAACAAAAAAGGGGTAACTTGTTCATCCTTTTTTAAAAGATCCTTAGTGGCTCTCCTTTGTTTTCCAGCCACTTGACAGCGTGTGTGAAGGAAGGGAATAAAGTCCAGTGTCATTTTCCTACCCATCAGGTGCACACGTAGGAATGGCGCTCAGCCCAGCTGATGGCTCCGCTCTTTGAAGCGTTCAGCATTACGTGGACTTTCTGTTGGCCATGTGAAGGCCGTTTCAGTATGAGATTTTTTTAATATGCTGGTTTTTGTTCTTGAATTCAAAGTATGAAAAAGACTGGTGCAGGATTTTGTTTGCGCAGTCACTCTAGCCGGTACCGACCTGCCAGTTTCTTTGCAGGAATGCCCTCTGGAGCTTGACACAGCGTGTGTGGCATGGGACGAGGCTGCTTTGATGCTGTGGGGTTCCTGCCTTTCCTGGGGACAGGAGGGTAAGCCCCGAGGGAAGGGAACACAAACCGTTCCCCCTCTTTCTAATGGAGAGGGTAAAGAGGGGAGTGATAATATGTACTTCATTAAATGGTCTGATTTCAGGAGACTGCACAGCATTGGGGAGGATTTGTTTTATTATTGTTTTGAACCCAAAAGAGTTGCAGAGCTGGGAATGTGAGAGGTAGGAGACAATGTCTGCCTGCAGCTGCTTGCTGCTGCTTCAGGCTGGCTGTAGCCACTCGCACGACCCAAAAAAGCATCTTTTTAGCTAAGCCATCTCCTCTGTTCCTTGGGGGATGTGTGTGTGTGTACATTATTTTTCTTGTCTTTGTTCTTTCTATTCACTTGACAGGGACTTCAGCAGATGTTACTAAATATTTTATTTCAGTGGGAATGGGGGACGAGAGTTGCTGTTGGCGTGTGCTGTTTGCCCTGCTGGAGGCACGCGTCTGCAGTGCTCCTCAGTCCCTCTGTCTCCATCCTTTTGTCCTTCCTTCGTACCGAGGTGTGTCAGGATGGCATAAATTTTGTCTGGTATTTGAGTGGCTCGAGCAGAGTGTGAAGTGGTATTTTGTTGCTGTGTGAGGATGATGTAGTGAAATGAAACCCTGTAACCAAAACAGATGGTGCTAATCTTGAATCTGTCTGCAAGATCTTACAGCATTTAATTAAAATGGTGGTGTAATTCCCATGGCACCTTTAACTACAGTTTAAATTCTTGGACTATGAACTAAGGGCTTCCTTATGCAGATTTTTACTCCTGTGAGTAGTCCTCAGTATGAGTCTCTAGTGGCTTCGAAATAGCTACTTACTTGAATGGAGCTCTCTGAGATGAGACTAATAAAATTGGCAAATATATATATGGCACTTATATTTTTTACATTCCAAATTGAAGCATAAATTGTAGACTAAAGCTACTTAGCAACTACAGTTTCCCACGTAGATGCAAACAAAAGTTGAGACTAGAGCAAAGGTTTAGATTGCACCAAACTTGAGGGGCTAGCAAATAGATGGAAGGTACTCGGGGCAGCGTAAGATCCTCGCCTTGGCAAGAGGGGCATGCGATGTAGCCTGTACTCATGGTGTCACATCGTCTGTTGTCCTCTGGACTTTGGCACCGCGTTCACTCCAGGTGGGCTGCGAGGGAAGGGGCTGCTGCGCGTGATCCTCTTCGCCTCGGCGCTGCACCCCACGTATGCTCGGAGGTGGGGCTCGCTGGATTTTGGGGGGCTTTTTCACCCGTTCTGACTGTATGAGCTGTCCTAAACAGGAGCAAATGTTTTCCCACCTACTTAGTGAGATAATTTACCTAGAGATAATCTAACTAAAATTAAATAGTTTTAAAGAGTGCCATCTTTAAATGCTGATGTGTTTTCTTCATCCACAGGAAATATTTTACTTTTTTTGTGCTCCCTCCAGTTAACTGAAACTTGTTTGTAGAAGATGCCTGACTGACATGATGGTGTGTGTTTTTTTTTTTGTTTTGTTTTTAAACATTACTTGCTTCTCTTCTTGAGAGAATTATAGAAAGTTGTTCGCAACACTATGACTTTACATGGTACTTTTCAGACAGGTAGTTGGGAAATATTTTAATAGTTTTTTTCCTGTTCCAGGTAGGAGAATTAAGAAAGCTGAAATGAACGATGTCACGTTGGAAGTCTTTGAGAAAGTCAGGGCTGGAGCTGAGGGCCTGGGTGATATCTGGTGGTCTGCTCATGAGAGCCTCCAGGCCTCTTCTGTTGATCTTTGCCTCCTGTCTGCGTGTTCTTCCTGCGCTGGAGGTGCTGGAGTGCTGATCTGCCACGCTCTGGGACCTTAGCTTTTCCTACCCTCCTGTCCTATATAAAGCAGGAAAAATGGCATGTGGTTATTATTTCTGTATCTTAAAATGATGGCTAAGCTATAAAATGTGCAGGAATACAGAAGGAACCCTACTTTATACTTAGCGTGCCTGAATGCAAGCATTTCTCCTACTTTGATGCTCTGCCTGGTCCTTGCTGTATCCTGGTGTAATCTCTCCGAGGGAGCTTTGTCTAATAAAATGAGTCGACTTCCCCGAGTCTTCTGAGAAGTTAATTTTGAATTGGTCTGTGGATTTCCCATACAGTTTATGTAGTCCGACAAGCATTTGATGGAGATGAGAAGGAATTAAAAAAAGAGGTGGAAGATCTGTTTTGTTTGTGTTCCATCTGCAGGGGCTGCAGAAGAGGAGAACAGTCACAGTGGCTACACAGCACTAATTAAATCTTCAGGACTGCTGGTGGCGTGCCAGAATCAAGTCGGGCGGTGTTACTGGGGAATTGTGATTTTTAGCAGCCTCAACTCTGCCAATCTGAGCGGAGTGCTATGAGCTCAGCAGAAGAGCCTTCCTGCCTGTCAATTATTCGGATTTAAGCTGGGGAGGGAAGAATCACAGCTTAGGTTTTATCTCTACTGGGAATTTACGGTTCCGAGCGCTGTCCTGGAGTGAAGATGGCTGCAGCCCCCAGCTGTTGTGGATGGGTGCGATGGAGTTGTCTGCATTTAGGGCAGCAGACAAATGGTTGCAAGAGAAAGTGCTAATTTGCTTTCTCTACCTCTCTTGAGGGTGTGTATTGGGGATATCAGAGGACTGAATACTCCTGGTGCTTTTTTTTGAGGTGTATGGTTTTTTTTCAGATTTTTTTTTAAGGGGAGAGCTGTTTTGCTCTGCAGAGTGTAGTGGTTAAGGCAGTCAGGAAGGAACCTGTGTTCTTGCTCCTTTTCAAAGGATGGCATGCGGTCTTCTTTCTCAGGCCGTGTTTCTGAATGACAGCACTGGCATGGCTGTTCTCACCACTGCCTATTTCTTGGGTATGTTTTGGGTGTGTTCAGGTGCCTCTGTGGAATTTGGGGTTTGAATGCTGGCACTCTTCTCCCTCAATAGCTGCTCTTGGTTGTGTCAGAACCAAGTCCTGTAGTGTGTTGGGAATTCTGTCAGAAGTTGAATGTTAGTAAAGACTTTGGATATTATTGTTAGACTTAGAGGTCTGTTTCCTTACAGTCTTGGTCCAGTGCATGCAGAGCAGGCTTCTTGCAAACCTTTCATTCTGCATCCAGCTACAGTTAACTGAATCAGATTTTTTTTTTATTCATGAAGTTGAACCTTTCACAGCCCAGTTCTCCAAAGCATATGTTCCTTTAAAAATCAAAGCAAAAAGCCCCTTGCATAATGCATGACTTACTGACAATATTAGTTAATCGTAAGTATTTGTAAGCTCCTTCTTGGTCATCATTTTTAGTGTTTAGAACACTGTAGTAAATATAATAAGCCCAAACTATGTGTATGGAAAAAGATGCAAGAAAAACAATAGATTGCATCACCTGGCAAGACTTTTGCTATATTCTGCATTCATTTCTAAATAGTTGTGAGCAAAAAGCAGTGTTCAGTTTAGTGCTCAAACAGAAACCAAGATTGCCGATGTCAGTGACTGCTCAGGCTGTTCTAACACCATCAGCTTGGTGCTCCTGGACCTGCTCTGCTGTCCTCTGTCATATTGCAGCAAGTATTTCTGTGGCTGTTGAGAGCAGGGCAAGCTTTCGGTGTGTTGAGCTGCTGGGCTTTACTTCTCGGTTTCCATCTTCCAGTTGGTGAGCTGACTCTGTCCACCCAGTGATCGCGTGATCGCTGGATCTGGTGCAAAGCTGGAGATGGAAACGCGTGGCAGGCAATGAGGAAGAGGCTGCCATTTGGGTCGCAGCCTGTGCTCGCTGCTGAGGTACGTGTGAACGCAGCCACCTTTTGGTTCTTTAATTGGGTCACCAGACCCGCAGGAGATTGGCTGTCTTGTCTGTAAAACACGGCTACAGGTTGAGGGCTTCTAAAAGTAGTGATGTTTGTTTAAATAAATGAATATTTCAACAGCCTCAGTACGGGTGCAGGTATTCTCCACACAGTGTGTTAATATTAAACGGAAAGCTATCTGTAGAGACACGGACTACGTATGTGTACCTGCTGCAATCTTCTCATGTGTACTACTTCTGGATTCAGATCTTCTCCTGAAATCAGTTTTAATTAAACACAGGGACAAAATCTGGAAGCTTGGAGGGATTAGTCTTGATGCTTACCTATTAAAAATGTAAGCAGAAACAGACGTATCCAAATAAATGCACTGAGCAGCGTCTCTGCTGCTTTGACCAGGAAATGGCATGTCCGAGATATTATTTGATGCTGTTAACTTCAAAACCCCCAGTCCTTGCCTGCCTTTTCTCGCGTGTCATTTTTTTTACGTGGGTGCTCGCTAGTGGTCCTGGTTAGCTCCGGTACGAAGTCATCCCCCAGTCTGCAGAGTTAGATGCTCCAGAAACGTGTTAGTGTAGAATTAAATTAGATGCAGCTCTGATGGCTTCTGTGTGCTCTTCTTGACTGTATTTCATCCACGGTATGGATGGAGAGTCCCAGGTTGATACCCCTGAGCTACCAGGAAGCTGTGTAGGACCTTGTCTGCTGTTTCACACAGCTGATCTCTGGTTATTGCTGTGTTGATCAAGCGTGTGGTGCTGTTGAGTAACTTCTTTTGTTATCCTCCTATTCCATGTTCTTCGTGACCTACTGTGTGTTTCTAGAGGATTACGACATATAAACATCTAACGTAATTTTTTTCCTAGGCTGCTTGTGCTGGCACTGATCTTTGAGGCTTTGTGACTTGCAGCAGTAGCCACCGCCGTGTTTCAGGAGCTCTGCATGTTGCTTTTCTAAGCTGTAGGTAGGGATCCATGTAGAACAGATGCAGATGTTTTGGAGCAGCATGCGTAAGTGCTTTCTTTTAGAGTATTATGTAATGTGTGAGGTATTCCAGCACTACACAGCAGCCTACTGTGGAAGAAATAGATTTTTGGCCTTCCCGTTGGCCTCTTCTTCCTGCTCTCCTGTGCCCTTTCTTGTGCCAGGAACGTGGCCTGCACGCTGTGCCCCTCTTGTAATTTGATTTTCCATCGCTCCGCCCCTCTCTGAGTGGGGCGACGTCTCTGTGAGCCCAGTGTGGCAGTGCTGCTTGGGGAGAATCCCCAGCGTGGGGACTCCAGTGCTTGCTGTGGTTCGTGTCCTGCTGACACGATACAGGGTGGTAGCAGTGTGGGGGTGAGGATGACCGGTGGCTTAGGGACATGCAAAGAGTATAGGTAATTTCACTGCTGTTGGGTCTTCTAGCTGGCTGTCCCCTTCCCAGGGAGGGCCACTGCTGTGCTCCTGTGTGCGAAAAACTTTCTTTGAGGTGTAGTCCCAGGAGCTTTGGTCACAGGTGAGAACCCTGCTGTGCCAGGCAGCACACAGACAGAATGATGGAAACTTTTACAGGACGCGTCTGTAAGGCCAAAGGAGCTTCAGTACTTTCTGCCTGTGCTGTCAGTACGATGAATGTCACCTTTAGCTCCTCAGCAGCCAACTAGCAGCTAGCTCATTAACAAGCAACAGCCTGCTTCCAGTAATTGCAGCAAAAAAAAACCTTTGAAAAATGGATAATAAAGTAAACTTGTGGACTTGAAAACAGATCTTTGTGTATGCGATGCACAGCGTGCGGTGTAGGTCAGTAGGCAAAGCATCCATTTGCAAATCACGACATTAGGAGGCACATGTGACTTGCAAGTCTCTTGTTTTCTTTAGGACTAAAACTTGGCCCTCTTTCTTGTTCATATTCCCCATATGTACCGCCCAGAGAAAGGCAAGGAATGCTTGCTATTTAGATGTAGCTTAGCTTATTACTTGCTGGGGAGATGCTCCATTCCTGCAGCTAGTGTTTCCACTGCTGCGCCTCTCCTCTTCTGCCTGGCACTGACTCTCCTTGTCAGGGGGTAGATGCTATATTTGAGCTTTGCAGCTTGCTCCTGCAGCCCAGCTGGCTTTTCCTGTAGGACCGTTTGCGAGCTGAGTACACCGGCTATTTCTGAGCAGTAAAGTGGAGGGTGTGAATGCTTTCAATGAAGCAGTAAAGGTAATAACAGCAGTGAGAATGTGGTAACATGGGCTAGAAACTAGAATACAAGCCCACTGTGGACACAGAGCACATACGTACTGCTTCTGTCTTTGGCAACAGTGCTCACACCAGCGAGTGTTCCCGCTTGTGTCCTGGGCAGGCTCTGGGGGCAGCGGGAGGTGGAGAGCAAGGACGGAGCAGCAGCGGTGTGGGGCCGGATGGGGAGTGCAGGAAAAGCAGGGTGGGAGCCAGGCCAGTGGGCTGGGGAAGGGAAAGGAGGGGTGTGATGGGCGCGGTGAGAGAAATTAATTAAATAATAGAAAAAAAAAGTAGTAGTCTGGCAGTCAGAAACAAAGGGGAGCAATGTTTGATAGCTATGAGTCTCTGCTGCTAAAATGCAAAGGGAAAAAGAGAATGGTGGCTCTCCTAACCTGGCTCTAGCTGCCAGTTCTTTCATGGTTTGAGTACTTTGGTTTCTTCCTTTCTGGTAGTTGATTCTTTGCTTGGCTAGGCAGTGGAATACCTCCAGACTTTCTGATTTTCACTGTCTGTAGAAGAACCTCTTCCCCAGAAGATGAGGTGGCTATTTTCCTGTTCTTCTTATTTTTTTCTTGATAACGAACACAATTTTGTGAGGTCAAGAGACGGTAAATGGCAACTGTCCTTATTCCACTCTCATTCACATGAGCAAAATAAAAAGTATGCATGACAAACTTAAAGCATCACAGTATGAAACTAGTTTCATGCTATTTTCTGTCAGTCAGTTATGTCCTGTAGCACTTGCTATTTGTGATCTTCAAGTTTCTAGCTTTCAGGCTGATGCCAAAATCACTTAACCTCCAACCAGCACGAGGGAACAGGCCTTCCTCCTCCTCCTTGTTTGTTTTTTTTTTAAACCTGTTTTACAGTAAAATGACAATTGGGTTAGGAACACTGAAAATAAGTCTGGTTATGGTAAAAACCTAACTGAAAGGGTAAGCCAGGTTTCTATTCAGTACTGTTTCTAAAATTGTTTTGCCTTTTTTTTTCCTTGGATGAGAAAAGGGAAAATATGGGAATGGGACGAGTTCTTAAAATTGGCTGCTTAGAGCTTAATTTGAGGAATAAACAACAAAAAAATGAAACAAACCACTAGCATAACGATGTTTTGAAATGAAATAACGGCTTTTTTTCTCTCCTCTCCTTAGGCTGAACTCACAGGCATCAAATGGCGTAGGTACAATTTTGAAGGTCATGGGGACTGTGGCCCTATCATTTCAGCCCCAGCACAGGATGATCCAATTCTGCTCAGCTTCATCCGCTGCTTGCAGGCCAACTTGCTTTGTGTGTGGCGCCGTGACGTCAAACCGGATTGTAAGGAACTATGGATATTCTGGTGGGGAGATGAACCAAACCTAGTAGATGTGATCCATCGGGAACTGCACAGTAAGTTGTTCTCTTTCTGTATTTCTTTATTTATATTTTTTTGCAGTGGAAAACAAACTCTTATTAAAGCCTTTAACTAGCTACCATATACGATTTTGTCACAACTTGTATGTTGAGACCTAAAGGGAAAAAAACTTATAAAATTGACTTTTCCAGTGCAAGTGATCTGCAGATAAAGTGCAAAACAGACCTTGAACTTGGGAGAATAACCAATGCCGTTACCTAAATTTGTGTGAAATCTGATGCACTGTAAAATTAGAGTAAATTCAAGTTCAAAGAACAGTTGCAACAAAAAAAATCTGGCATAAGGTAATAGCTGATGGAACAAAATACCTATCCTGCAGGGTCAGCTAAACTCCGTGGCACCACAGGTAAACTGCTGGGGTTCTGCAAGGTCAGAATTTGCGATGTTGGTCACGCTGCAGGGTTTGAGTGTAAATGGAGGCAAGTTGCAACAAGTGAGTGTAATAAAAGGAAGAGGAAGGTTGGACAAAGGTGACATTAAGCTTATGTGACTGTAAGTTTTGTGCTTGAGTGTCTTCATTGTCTCCAGAATATGTAGCCTTAAAATGACTGAACAAAATTAACTTCACCTGATGTAAACCTTTTTTGGTTTTGACTACATCCATATTCCATCCATCTGTCCATCTTTTCAGTCATGTCTTGTTGCTGTGAGTCGACCTAGTTTGCCTGAAAACTCATAACTTTGAACAGGTATTTAACTAGACTCCGTAAATACTTTCCTTTAGTCTTGTCTGAGATTAAAACAATGAAAGTTTACCAGTCCTGGAATAATAATAATAATAGTATAAGGTCAAGGATCAGTTCTTTGGGTTTAGCAATAAACTTTCATCCTTGTAGCCTGTCGTACCTTCTGGCTGCTTGGTGATAAAGATTTGTCAGTTCCAGCATATACCATATCGTATTTGTCAAGTGTGCTTTAGTTGTCTGTTATCTGCCCACCTCTGCCTCACGCTGTTTTGGTTCTGCTTGATAGTATGTTCATTTTCTTCCTCATTAATCCTGCTCTAACCACCTATATTCAGATGGTTACAGACTTCATATTTTCACAAATACTGTATTGTTTGTTTGGTAAGATATCCTGCGAAATCAGATATGAAACACTTTCCGTGTATCTTTAGGCATATTTCATGCAGGTAGCTGCGTGTTCATGTATAATTAAAGAGATGGCTCCGAAGCGCTGCACTAAGCCATTCCACCGCTGTGAATTTTTTATGAGGCACCTGTTTTGAATGAAGGCGTGGATAATATTTCTATGCGCCCAGCAAAGCTTTAATAATATATGTTTTTCTCTTTGGGAAATACAGTTTACTTAGTATTTCAAATGTAGTATATGGGACTGAAGTGTCTTTTTATTAAAGGGGAGTTGGAGGCTGTAGCTTCTATTTCTGTTGTGAATTGATACAGCTTGTTTGGATCTAACATTTTGGTTACAACAATATAATATTGCACCCAGTAATAACAGTATGGTGAAGCATTTAAATGTTTGAGTAGCTGAACCTGCTTGAGCATAGTATGGGTCAGAGTATAACAAGCGGTGAATGGCAGTGCTTTGACTCATTTCTGCCTGGTCCAAAATGTTTTGAAGGCTGGAGCCTTCAGGACCAAAACTTTTAAGTGGAATTAAAGCTGCAAATTGGCTGCAAGAGCACTGTTTTGCAAGTGTCAACTGTAGCAGTACTACATAGATGAAAAATAGTCTGAGCTTGGTGTATTTCACAAACACCGCAGCCAGCTGTACTGAAAAAGGTATGTCTGCCCTTGCACAACAGCACTGCTTTAATTTGAAAGAACATTGCAAGTAAAGATCACTCAATGATAAAGTAATGTCTGAAGGAAGGACCGTGTAGAGGGATGTAAAGAGATGTGAAGTTGAGTTTGGAGTTAAAGAAAGGAGGACTAAGCGTGATTCATTCAGGGGAATGAAATATAATTGAAAGAAGACTAAATATGCTCTTGCAAAGTGTCAGGACCCTACAAGGGTCTGGGAAGTAATCTCTTCTGTTCCATTCCACTGCAGGCTTATAAAGGATTCCTAGTGTGTGTGTAAGTCACACCATCGCTTTACTTTTTGTTTATTAGAAGCACGTTGAAACTCTAGTACTGACTTATCAGATAATAGTTCAAAGTGATGTAAATAGTAAAAAATAAAAAAATAAAATTACTGCTGATAGAGCTGTTCTGTTTCAGCAGGTTTTTTTTTTTTACAGTTCAAACATCCCTATTGATGAAATATTGAACATCAGATTGGCAAAATGAGGCATTTATGTACTTTGGTTCCTTGAAATATGACAAAGGACAGTGTTTAATATTTCCTGCAGCAGCAAGGCATACGACACGAGGTTATTTTGGCTCTTATTTTATAGGTAGATCACAGTACTGAAATACTAGAAAGTTAAAATTAGTTTCCTCAGTTTGAAAATATAGTTTAGTTTCCTCAGCTCTTGAAAATATAAAGGACTTCTGCATTTTGGCATACAAAAGGAAAGTAAGTTAGTGAGCATACTAATAGACTTGCCTGTCAGCTGAGCCATACTAGAATATTATGTTTTTTTAGCATAGCCTAGCCATAAAATCAACTACAGTAGCTTAAAATCTCATTCCTACCGGTTGGATTGTCACTGTGGTCAGTAACTTGCTAGTTCAGTGAGTAGGGCCTTGCTTTTGTGATTGTACGTGTGCACTTAGGAGCACAAGTCCCAGAAATCTGAAACTGTAAATCCAAGTGGAAGAGTGTACCCTATCTGCAACTTTCTGCTTTACAAATCCTGCCTTTATTATGTGTGAGCTCTAGGATGTAACGGCTGTTCATAAGATCACGACTTCTTCCTGAGTATGAAGTTGCTCACAGTTCTGAATTTCTTGTTTTCTGCTTAGGACTTGTGTTTCAAAAGTGAAATTAGGGTAATAAAAATATAGTGCCAACTTTAATACTTCTATTCATTCAAGTATAGATTGGAATTACTGATTTATCTGAAGAAGGCAGCCCCACACTTAAATTGTGTTGCATTACATTCAATACTTAAGCTTAACAAATGAGAAGTCTACACTGAGACTTTTCTTTCAGAACCACCTCTTAGTTTTGTATCTGCGTGTGGGTTGCCTTATCTATATAACATTCAAGATAATTTTGGAACCAGCAGTCTGTCTTTAATATAGCAAGAATTTCAAATAGTCATAGCGAAGACAACTTTAGAAGTTACAAACAGACGCTAGTACGAACAATTGTTTATGCAGCAGCTTTCCAAAACTGTGTAGATAATTAAAGACTGTCATGGAAGATTAAGTAAAAACAATTATTTGTAGAACAGCTCTGGATGAGTTAAGCAGCTAGATTAGCTAGGCAGCTGTGAAGTAGATAGTGCTCATGGGTGTGTCTTGCACATACTCCTACACTTCTTCTTCCTGCCAGCCTCAGCTGTTCAGTTTTGTTTATTTTGATTGAATTTTAAATTGGTAGAAAGAAGATGGAAGATCTTGATTCTGTCCCAAGTGAAAGAAGATAATTGATATGGGGTCTCTGAATGGAGGAAAAAATGGAGTGATTTTACAAGTTTGAAGAAGTTGGAAATACTCTGATTTGTGAAAGCGGTGTTTTCCCAAGGAGAAATGCTGTTTAATGGTATTACTGCCTGAAGAGGTTTGACAAGTGTTACAGCTGCTGTGCCTTTTCTCACTAAAATATTTTTTGTAAATTCTACATGAGAAATAAATGGAGAGAGGTAGTATCTTACTGTTGGCACGTTTTTTGACAGCAAAGTTGTAGATTTGCAAGTTGCAGTACTCTCATTTGCATTTGGTGACCAAATGCCATCTGGAGCACCGTAGAGAATTTATACTTGACTCCTGTTTTTGTTTTTTGTTTTTTTTCATGTACCCTGTGTATTCCACTTACATTGTAAGCAGGTGGTAATTGTTTCTTTGTTAGTTGCTTGCTTTCTTTTTGCTAAGAGTACTTATGTCTGACATTTTAAACACTCTTTTTGTCTGACAGTTTAGTCGATAAATTTCTAATCTGCATATTGAGCTTATGGATATATTCCGTTTTGTAGGTTGCATCTGTGGCAGAGAATGCCTGAATGGTCAGAAGTAATGCAGAGATTAAGACGTGCCTCTCTAATGAGAAAGGAGTTTTGTGGACTTGTAAGCGTGACCCCAGGGATGGGCTGTGGAAGTCTCTCAAGTTTTTAGGCAGCACCGTGAAAACTAATAACTGAGATTCGAGGTGTCTGAGAGGATGCAGTTGCATTTAAAGAACTTCCAGATTAATAGCTTGGTTGCCTAAAATCACTGTTTGATCCTGGTAGGTATTTGGGATTGCCATGATGTGCTCCTCTGTAGAGCTACCCATGCCGACAAACCAATATGAGGAACTTAGGGCATCGGTGAGAAACCCCTGGTACGCACCGGTGCCCGTGGCGCGGAAGTGAAAACACCACGTCGTGTCAGGGGCCTCTTCATATGGCTCCAAAATAGATGCTCAACAGTACCAAGCCTGTTGAGAGAGAATAAATGCAATTTTAGCGTTTTGCTACTCTTGGGACATTAGTCCTCTTGGAAGTGTTTCAGCAGTTGGTGTTGACCTGCTCTCATTTCAGGTTTACTTAGAGACACCTTTCCCTCAAACAGATGAGATGTTTGGTCCTTTCCATACCACTGCTCTCTTGCAAGGAGAAGAGCAGTCTTCTGTGGGTTGAATTTTTTTGAGTCAATCCCTTTTTTTAAAATGTATTTGGTATTTTGTGCTTGATGCATTAATTGCTGGAGGTAATTCCCCCAGAAGATACCAATAACCTTTGTAATAGGATAGATACATGGCAGGATTTTGGTGGAAACTTGTACGAAGAAGATTACTTGGTGTAAATTGGTTAAATCTTCCAGGAAGGAGTATTTTTTTTTCTAGAACATTCATAGCTTGGTAAGTTTGAAAATGTAGTCAAAATCTGATCTGTGACAGGAAAAATGTGGCGTTTCAGCTTTTTCCTGTTCCTGAATTGTTGCTGTGCTGGGCTGACACAGTTGTAATCCCGTGCGCTGATAAACCTGGAGAGAAAAAACGTTAGCAAAGGTAAGGACTATTTAAGGTGTCCATATTAGACCATACAGTTGGGGTCCAGGCTTAATTTCTGCTATTGTTTCTCTGCTTTCAGACTGCTGATGGGTAGATGGGAAGCTGTATGTTTCCACCTGTGTTTCTGGAGAGGAATAACTTGTCAGAGCTCAGTTTAGGTGTTTTTACTACAGCTGGATAGGATTCTTGATGTTGGCTTGTTAAGATTTTGAAGTTTATTTTATTGGTGAACATGTACAGGTTAAAAATTTACCTAATTTAGAGGACTTGAGTACACCATGTTTTTCAGTGTTTAGTAGGATTTTTTTTAAAAAAAGGAAAACTTGAAATTTGTAAATTTGTTTTTGTTTCTGCTAACGTAATAGAGGATACAGAAGCAGTGAGGAGTCTACTTTGTCTCAATCTGGACTAGTATACTTAGGGTCCTTTCAAGGTGCTGTGACTCCCTGTAGTTGTAAGGGATTGGGAAGACTATTCAGGGATATAATGAAATATGTTCTTAGCTGCTGTGTAGTGCTCAATATTGAATAAGATGTTCCTGTCTGTCTGAATGTGCGAAGTAGTACATAAAATGGGGAATAAGCACCACTTCCTGTGAAATGGGTATACAGATTAATAATACGGCTTTTAATGAAAATGCTCTTAAATATTCAGCTGTGTTACAAGCTTTTAAATAACTGAAGGTGGGAAGGAAGGGAGCGTTGGCTGCTGAAGCTGCATCATGGCTGACTTTGAGGCTTCTTTGAAACGGCCAAGAGGTTATCTCCTTGTTCCTTGCGTTGGTGGGCTCAGCTGAAGAGCATACCAGCACGGAACATGTATTACAGCGAATTGTTTTGCGTACTCTAGAACACACAAAACTCATGACTATTGTCATGCACAGTATTATTGGAAGGAGAACAACTATTACATGGAAAGGCAGTTTACCAACAAGGAATAAAAGGAATCTAGCATGGAAGTAATTTTGAAGGCTTTCGATTTGAAAGGCGGTTTCTAATATCAAGCAGCTGAGTACCACTTATTAATAATTTGAAGTTAAATCTGAAAATGGTTAATTGCCAGCTCTTGAGTTGAGAGTGGAATTAACAAATAGGTTCATATGACACAGGACTTTATTGGAATATTAAGTTACTGAAAAGTTTCTGGGCTGATTACTTTCAATACAGTAAGCTATTTGCATTTTCTTAATTGCCTAGCATAGATTATTTCCAAAGACAGGAAAACAAAGTTAAACTTTTAGAAAAATCTTTCAGAGAAGAAGATAGGATTTAGGAATGAATTCAAACTTTCTCAGCTTGCAGAATTGTTCTGTGACCCTTATATTTGACACTGTTAATTGGTGTCCGGTGATTGCCAGTTGAAGTTTAGCTTAGACAAAATAAACTTTTTCTTTTAAGGAGGCATTTGAAATGAGGTTATTATGCCATCATTTGGGATTAAGGAATTGCTTCATGGGAAAGTGTCAACTCCTTTTATAGAGAAGAAGTTGACAAAAGCCTTATTGTGTCTGGGCAAAATGTCTTCATTTTAGTCTGTTTTAGTTTTTTAAACAAATATTCTTTCCTCCACCCCAGCTTCTTCCTTATTTCTGCTTGAAAATTGGTTTATGATTATAGACAGCCAGCGTATGAGTTGTGTGAAGGAATCAGATCTGACTCTACCATCTAGACATCAAATCACGCTTTATTTTTCTTTAGTTCTTTTCTTCAGTGGTTTTCCTCTGAACACTAACAGTGAATCTCAGTGCTTAGAGTAGTATCAAATGAATACATATGGCAGTCATGAATTCATTATCGATTCTAGTCGGCAGCATACCATTTTAATGTTCCACCTCTTTCCCCTTTTTACAGTCTGCAATACCTTGGCTTAAGCCTAAATGAGAAAAATGAAATTGACCTAAGGGCTGTGTAAAAGAGCTGAACACTTCCTATTTTCCCTCTGTCCTGAGAATTAACTTTTTAAATCCTTTCATACTTGGGAATTTGGTGATTTTACTGTTAACAGCAAAAAAAAAAAAAGTTTAAAGGAAATACGATGGAAGGTAAAACCAATAAATTCTCTACTGGACACTATAACTTTTTTTTCTTTACTTAGTTCTCCTGCTTTCAAAACACAATCTTAATTCAGTTGAAACAGTTGAAAATCTGAATAACTAATCTTTAATTATTGTCAGTTATCAAATAACAGTTATTAAATAACTTTTTTTGTGGGGAAATAAAGATTTGGCATTTATTGTGAAACCATACTAGCTGCATTCCCTAGTGATCATTCATTGATTCTTTTGCAGGACTATTTCACTGAGTCTAGGCTCCATAGGAAATAGTGTACTTCTAGGGACAGAACAGAATTGGTGCTACAAACTTGGTAGTGTCCAAAAGTGTTGGAAATTCAAAGCTGAGATCATAATAGCTCAGAACCTCTTTCAAATAAAAGCTGGAGTGAGGTATTACTAAGGAATTGGAGCGAACTGTTGTATAAAATGTGCCTGGAATTAACAAGAGTGTTGAGACGAAACTGAAGTCCAACTTTTGAATGTAAATAAAATTGATGTGTTACCACAGGCAACTCAGTGAACCACGTAATTAGTTTTTTTCCATGAAAAATGAGACATTATGCTGCAGCTGCAGCAAAGCAGTATGTAAAGGATTTATATTCTAGTTATATGAAAATTAAACAATCATTAAAAGATTGTATTTTTAAAAGTGCTGCTTGAGGGGGGAAAATAGAAAAATCCAATCAGACAAATTTATTTTTCAGCAATGTGTTGGGCAATATCATCCACAGTAGTTGATGGTTTTTGCTTCAGGGGATCTCTTTTTTTTTTCTTTCCCAGTGAAATGAACTCACTTAACTGTGTGAAGTAAATCTAAGTTAGCTTGAAGTGAAATCTGCATTAATAGAGCTCATTACTGATGTTTGTATTTTCATGTATTGGGTAATCCTAAGAACACAGGGTAAACTTTACTAGAAAATTTCATCGTTAAAAAAAAAAATTCTTTTTTCTGTAAACAACCTTATAAACATACACTTGCATAATTGCAAAGCGATACATGGAATAATTAATGAACTTTTAGTGATATATACATGCTACTGCATTGCAAAGACAAAACATAGAACCACGACTCTTCTGAAGTTAACCCCTACTTTCTCTTTAAGGAGGTATGTTTTCCATTACATAAAAGTTACTTGCTTTATTTTAACACTCCTATTAAAGGTTATAAATCTTGATACACAATTTTTATCCTCAAGCTGGCAAGTCATTTTGAGTGGACTTAATTATACACGTGCACTTACTTACCCATGGATTTGATGGTAATCTGTATTAAAGTCCTTGGATACCTAAACGTGTACATATAGCAATTTGAAAGTAAAAGATTTGATATATAGTTCAGCGTGTCAGTGAGCAGCCATGAAATCTGAGAAGCAATGTGGTACAATGAGAATGAAGGTTTTTGAAAGTGAAGTCTGTTTCCTGAGGTTTATTTGAAACTACAGGGCATGGTATGGTTATAATACATCATTTCCAAACCAGCGTGCCATAAATACACAAATAAAACAATATTCTTGCATGGGATTAGGGGGAGGAGCAAGGACAAAACAGTTGAGTTGTAGTACATACAGTAGCTTAAGGACAAGGCTGAATTCTTACCTTTATTTCTTGCCCATGAGAATTGTGGGTTTCGGTGGGAAGACAAATAGGTGGAGGTCTGCTGTTAGTAAAGCTGGAACTTCCTGTTTAAAGACAAACCAAAAACCTGTGTGTTGCAGCCATTCATATAATGGCAATTGGAACTTCCAGCAAAACAATGCTAAATTGGTTTTCAGTACTTACCACTTAAATAATTTGAAGGAAAGGCGTACAATAGAGGAAAGGCACATTACTGGGGTATGCTTGCATTCTTAGTGTTCTAAACAATGTTGTAAGTGCGTGGCGACTTTATATTTAAAAGAATAAATTTCACCTCCACAACGAGGAGGGTTCAGTGGAAGGTCTGGGAACTTGTGCGTTTGAATATTAGAAATACAGAATAATAAAGGGAGAGGACGCAACAAAGTAGTAAAGTACTGATTGGGGCTGTTCAACCTGTGATCCCCACATAACAGCTCTGCCGAGAGTTGGTGGGGTGACGGGATTCCTCTCGGCTCGCTCCAGCGCCAGCCAGCTGCTGAATGGGAGAGGATCGCTCTCCCAGTTGCCCCATCATGCATCTCAGACTGGTTGCAAAGCGTGACCAAGGGAATGAACTGCCTGCATGGAAGGAGATTATCATCTCATTAGGACAAAAATGGGATGATACCATTAGGGGTTTTCTTTATGGAATCAAAGACCATAGTGGATGGAATAGAAACAGGTTTAGTGATCCCAAAATGTAGTTTTTGAGGAGTTTTACCAAGTAAGATGGAGGGTTTAATTAGGCAAATTTTCCATAAACTCTACAAAAAGAATCAAGATTGCTGTGACAGTAAAACAGAATAGCCTGTGATGTTGTAGAGTAACATGGCCACAATTGCACCTTAATTTGATCACCCTGCATTTTTATTTCCAGAGATAAATATAAGTAATGCATTCATACAGTTGAAAATGCTCCTCAAAGGCAGGGCGCTGAGAAGGAATTAAAGGTGGTTGGTGGTAATTGCCCTGACAGGAATGTTGGGGCAATGCCTTTGCGGAAAAAATGCTAATGTAATCTAGTGAATTAAAAAGGTGTTTCAGGGTTACTTAGATGCTTTTGTGTTTGGGACCAGGGATTAGTGAAAATGCACCTAGGTTGTTGTATATGGTCCTGGCAGGTGCCATCACAGGTGTGGAAACTTGCATGCTGCAGAGTCCAAAAAGATCTGTCGCCTTGTGGAGGAGCTGAGATAAGGTGAGGGGTGACTGATTATGGCATGTACACGTTTACACACGGAAAATAAATTTGGGAAAGAGTCTGCATTTGGCCAGAGTTCTAGAAACAGAAGAGAATATCTGTGCTAACAAATGGTCTTATGTCAGAGCTGCAGTGTTCTGGAAGATCCTGCCAGTGAGCGTGGTAGGCAAAATTGTATGTTTTACAAGTCTGAGACTGGTCAACACACATTTTTTTGGATCTCTTGAATATATGCTCTGTGACAAGGCTGAGGAGTGGTGATGGGCCTTCCTGGTCCAGGGTTCTGTGGACCCTAACTCCACGTGGAGTGCAGAGAGCATCCCGAGTACCTGCTGGCCTCGTAACGGTGAGAGTAGTGTAGCCCTCAGTGTACTCACTCACGCCCTGTTTTTAAAAACAAGCAATCAAAAGCAACCTCATAAAACTCGATGCTTCAGGTTGCTTTTCGAAATGGATCAGTGTTACACAGTTCTTATGGAGAAATTTCCCAGGGCAGGCTGGCACCAAGTTTGGGGTTTTGCTCTTTGGCACGCAGCATGAGCTGATGTCTGCCTGCTGGAGTTGTCTGGGCAAGTCTCACCTAATTATTTCCCTGTCACCCCAACGGTTTGGGGCATTTGTGACAGCACATGGGTGATGATTGAGAGGACAGCAATCTGTGCGGGGTAAGAGGATCCTCTTCTGCAGAGAGGGGAATAATTGTTCACAGGTCTGAACTCCTTTGCTAGTGTCAGGGAGCTTAATTCAAGTTGGTGAGATTTGAGGTTGCACTGCAGAGATACCAGTGGTGGTGTTCACTGTCAGGTTGCTTCCTTCGGAAGTTCATCGCGCTGTAACGTGCTGGCAAAGTGGTGCATTTGGCAGCAGCTTACCGAAGGCAGTTCGGCTTTCCCATTGTAGGTAGCGTAACAGGAAAAGTAAAATATAGCAGAGCTTTCCGTCTGAGGGAGTTTTCACTTCTCTCTCTCTTCCTTACCCCCTTCTTACCTCAACTAAAGAGGATAATTTCTATTTTTTCTTAATAAGAAATCTTCTACTGAGATCTTAATGATTGTGTGATGGGCTGGAATGCACCTTAAAAAGTGTTTTTTTTTTTAAAGCATAATTTCATTTTGTTTGTCAGAAAACTTTGTGACAAGCAGTGGATTGCAGATGGGGAATTACCAAAGGAACATTTTTGTCCTTTAAATGTATTTCTGACATGTGTTGCTGTTGAATCATTTTCTGTAACTGTACAGAAATGTTCACTTTTTGTTCATTTATTTGGAAATGTCTCTTGTCCCCAGAACTTTATTAATAATTTGACTTGTTCAGTGACACTGTAGTTGTTCTGTCTCCTCTGAAATGTAAATAACGTTTTTTACAGCTGAGGGAAGGTTCCAATCATAGTATTGTTGTATTTTTTTCACTTGAAATTCGTAAAGCCATTCATATATATTCCATAATGCTCTCTGAAGAAATGGTAAGTATGAAGATTACTATTGTGACTACAGGGGGAACAGGAGAGCTTATAGTCTTACCGTGTTTATGGTTCTGGGAGTTGGTTAGCCAATTGTGGAATGGAAGTTGAATCTCTTGGTCTCTTCGAAGTTCAGTAAGATTTATTCCGGGCAATATTTTGTAACATGTGTTAACAAGATTCACTGGAATCCGTTCCATAAGGCAAATGAGGGAGAAGCGTGCATCTTCCTGTCATTTTTTTCTTCTCTCCCATGTGAATATGATGCTATTTTTGATAATATCATGGTAATAAACAGTGTGGTTATAAAGCAAGTACGGCTTTTGTATTCGATTGAAGTTCTCTGCTCTGGTGAAGTAGTGGATACAGAGCTGGGCTATGTTGGGTTGGGGTAAAATAATGAAAAGCTTAACTGAAAATCCTGCTTTTTCCAGTGGTATTCCCAAATGTGCCTGGGAATCGAGAGGAGTTTGTCTGACAAAAGTTTTATGTGTTTACTTTGACTTCTTGCAACATGCAGTTGGCTTATTGAAAGATCGCATTTTCATGACTCAGTGCTGGACATAATTTTTTTGCTAGCATTTCATTTTGTATATAGGCAGGGCTAATGGCTCCCTAAAAATAAGTTATGGATTCTGTTGCTCTCCTTAGCAGCCCTTAATTGCTAGTACAACTCTGATTTTCTTTAAAAAGTGAAGTAAGATGTTCATTATTGTAACATAATGAGAGCAATTATGAAAATAAGATTTTGTTTTGTTGATGCAAAAGAGGTGCAAGTAATTCAACACCTGTAATATAAAGGTTCCCCTTCATTCCTTGTTCATTAAAGTACCTGGTGAAAAGGCTATATATGCTGCTACTCTTAAACTGCTAATACGGACAGTTACCTCCTTTTCATAGTAAAAAATCACTTCAGAATAGAGAAGTGAAGAGGCTGCTACACTTCTGTCTAAAGGGAAAAGGAAATGTCATTCAATTTTAAGCCCAACAGGCCAATTCAAACACAGTAGTATTTGAGAATATTATTAGATAGATTATTATCTTCAGATGATTATTTTGAAGAATATGAAATATCCAACTAGAGTTCTTATCTTAGATGGAAAGAATCTTAATCCAACTTTGTTGGTCAAGTCTAACAGCCGTGGATGATTTTCATCAGATTTCTGTACGTACATCTGCTGCTGCTCTGGTCTAACATCCGTCTCTGTCATCGCTAGTGAATTTAAAAAAAGTAATAATTATGGTGGTTTTCATTTCAAATGTATATGCTTCAGGTGCTTAAAGGAGAAGTGGAATTAGAGTAATTCTCCCAAAGATACTTCATGGTTTTCCAGGTTGCTTAACGTTGTGTAGTACCCATGAAGAACTAGCAATACTGCAAACCAAACTGGAGTGCTGTGGAGACTTCCATACGCTGCATTTCTTAGTGATCTCTGAATGTTTTCGCAGCTTGCCCTTTGTGCTGTGTATTGCAGTGAGTGTCACCATAAGAACTGCATTTCTTCCTGGAGATTGCAGTAACGCAGTGTTAGGTTGTGTGTGCAGGAACTGTGTATTGGAGGTACGACTTCTTTGTAGTTCAGCAATATGAAAAAAGGATTTGGGTAAGTGAAATGCTGGATTATTTAATGGGACACTCTAAAAATACTTTGATACCTTGCTGCAGTATGGTCGACAGCCTTGTTTCCTCATCTGCTTGCTTGCCGGTGCTCCCAGCTCCAAGTCTCTGATCCATCTCGTCTTGGACCGTGCCCAGACTTAGAGCTGCACTTTATACCCAGAAGAGTTCACAGTCCAAATTGAGGAGTTTCCAGTCGTCTGTTTTCTTTCCCATTCTTTGGGAAACAATTTGTTCAGGAGCTAATGAACGGATGAGGTAATGCTGAGAGGAAGGAGCAGCAACGCGTTCCAGAGCGCTCTCTGGAGACACTCGCTTCTTGGGAGAGGCGATCCCTGGAAATGGGCAGCCTCAGACAGATGCCCACGGACCCAGCTGTCCGTAAAGCTCTCGCTGAGCTCTCAGTCCATTTGGAAAGACTGAGCGATGCCCCTCCATCCCCCCTTCTTAAACTAAACCAGACTGTAGTAAGCATAATTTTTTATTGCTGCTTTTGCTGGAAACTGCAGTTAAGGCATGGAAAGTGGGAAGAAAAATGTTTTGCCTGTGAGACCGTGCTTAGTTTCAAAAGAAATGCACTGTAGTACTCGGACTCCTAACTCCTCCCTTTCTGGAGTCCTGCCCGGTCTTGTCCTAAAAGTTTCTCAGTAAGCCCACGAAATGCATATATAGCTGGTGAGCAAATGTTCTGCTTAAGTAGTCCTTATTGTTTACTTGCGTGTACATCCCAGATTTTGGGATTAAACTTTGTGCCACAGGGAGACACTCAGCTTTTAGTATGGCTGAGCCTGTGCTTTAGCAACACAAAAGTAATTTGAGCCTTTAAGTTCAGAAGTTAATTATCTAACCAAAAAATTGTAATGATTTATATATTTATATCTAAGCAGTATATATTACATCTATAAAAATTTAAAAAATACATGTTGGGGGAAAATTTTTTTGAATTGGGAATCTACATGTTTAGCTCTCGGTTTTGTGTTCCTACAAGTATTTTGCATTTACAAAATGCATTCTTACATTATACAAAATACAGTATGTACGATACCAAATGTATTGTTACAAGTATTTTACATTTACTTATTCTTAAGAGTAAGCTTACCGGCAAACTTGCATTGTAATATGTAGGAAACGTGTTTACTTTTTCTTTCCTTCTTCAGTAACTGGATATGGTTTACTCTTTATCTGTTAACATAATGCACTGAATAGAAGCTAAAAATAAGTTCTCAAACTTACTTTGAAGGGGGGGGGGTGGAGGGGGAAGGCCTCCTGGTTATGTTCCCCTGCCCTCCCCAGATGTCAGAAGGAGCAAATGACTTTTTAGCATTTTTTATCTGAATTTAATTGCTTGGTTTAACTAATGTGTGATCACTACTGAAAAAGCAGAGACCTTGGATTAGTCATAGATTGGAAAATCTATGGTAGCTATTCATTATTAAAGATACTATTTCATATAGCTGAATGGCATATACAAGAAACATGATGCTGATTTAGCTGAAATAACAGAGGAATGTGGAAGGAGCTGCACGCTGATAAGGCTGCATGATTCATTATTATGTTAGCTCAGAATCTTTCGCTGCTCAAACTGCTGAGCTGTGTGGTTTTGTGCTGTCATTTGTCTTTGTTTTAATGGGATTAAGTAATTATGTGTGCATTTTCTTTCAACTAACTAGCTTGATAAAAGCATGCAAAACTGAATAGCCTATAAATTGTCAGCTCTTCTGTTCTAGAAAAAGTGCTTTGATTGCACTACAGTTTTTAAGTCTTGGTGCATATATTTAGATGACCTACTGAGGTGGGTAAGCCTGTAGAAGTAGTTTATGTAACTAATGGGCTGAGAGTCTCCCCTTGGGAACGTGGCTGGGGGAGAGCAGAGCTCAGCCCGCAGTACAGAACTTTCAAAATAGCAATCCACAGTATTTTAAAACAGAAATAATGGATATGTAACCTAATGCAGTGGCCGAAGTGGCTATTCAGCTGTTCTCCCAAACAGTGGAATAACTCTTCATAGCCATAGCAATGGTATTTGGTATTGACACATACACTTTTGCTATGTAAGTAGTAGTTTAAATACACATTTTCCTACTGCTCTCGAAACTCTCTGCCTCTGTCCCATGGCTGTTAATACTTTCATTAGTGCTTCATTAGCTTGATATCCATCTATTCCCAAGTGTAAGTGCTAGTCATGCATCAGAACTTGTCATGAATGAAAAGGGGAACATTTGCGTTTAAGTAATTGTGTGTTTGGTATGTGATGCTATCAGTCCACTTCTGTTTATATACTTTCTATATGGCTTGTGTCTACATTCAATTTTGTCTTTGCTATTAACTTGAATTAAGTTTTACCTTGTGAATTTGTATAATCACTTACACAAAGTGGCTGTGTTTACTTGCTGCTTCCTGTTTGTTATAAATGTTACAAATGTTGGTCTGGGTTTTAATGTATTCAAAATGATAACTAATAGTAACTGTGCTGTAGTCCTCTCTGTTAATCTGTGTTGACGCAGTCTGCATATAACAAGATTGTTTGCTGTTGTGCTGTCTCGTTTCATGCTAGAACAAGCTTCTGTTAATTGCAATTAGTGCTAGTCTGTAGGTGAAGGTCTAGGGTTTCATTCTTGTGGCTCCAAGTTTTGTTGTCAGCAGGTACGGTGTTTCTTTTCCAGAGTTTGTATTTTAAACTCAACAGCACAGTTTCTGAATTTTGTGGAGTTGTCCCTATTTCATCACAAGTAGCCATGTAATGAATAGCCACTGAAATGAATAATGAATCACTGTATACGAAACATGCTTATCCTTTTTATTTGTACAATTTTTAAAGAGATGTCTGTATCAAGATAGCTCGTGAATTTCTACCTGAACATTGAACCTCTTGTCTTTATACTAGCTCTCAGCTGGTCCTTTACAGTGGTTTGCAAACCCTTTAGCTGATGACTGTAAGAGCAGGAGATGATGGTTACCCCTGCTTTGGGGCTCGTAGCTGCTGTGCTGATAGTAACCAGGCACCCTAAGGTACCTTAGCCAAGCCAAGGTATCTGTTTTTGTTTGGCAATTCCCCCCCTGCCTCCCACCAGCATAATCTAAGTTTCCTCAGCATTTTAATTTGGGAGGTTATCCAGGATGTGTATCCGGGATGTGGCGGTGGAGGAGGAGGGAGTTCTGGTCCACGGCTGCCTTTACATGCTACGATAAGCAAGAAGGCAATGTAAATGATTAATGACTGTTAAGGTGTGCTTGCTTATCGCTTTGCCTTGTCTTTCTGTGTTCTTGTAGCAGGGGCAAACTGAGAAAGGGAGAGGTGTTGTGGGATTGTTTTAAAAGCAGCAGATAGCCAGTGGCCCTTTCTCTTGCACTCCTTGCTCCCAACTAAGTCTTCATGCTGAATCTCACATGGTAAAAATGTTGGATAATGACACAAAGACCTCTGCGAAGTGATGCCTGAGGAAGACAGCCTGCTGTGTGCATTTGATGCCACATCTGGGATGAGAGTATAAATTAAAAAAAAAAATAAACCACAACCCTGAAATCCCATGAACTGTAATTTTTTAAAAGCCATTGAATATATGGAGCTTGAAGAAAATCAAAGGAGTTGAGATACTTTGTATAAATATATTAGAACAGAATAGAGTGCAGAAGATTTATTTGCCACGGTGGTTGTCAATACGTAGTGAAATACTTAGTAAGTATTGTATTATTCTGTCACTGTGATCTGTCAAGCATTACCAGTTGTAAATTCCTATCACATGCCAGAAATAATAAATTTTGCAACCCAATAAAAACATACAGAAACTGTGGACTCACAAAACTTCATACCATTTACCATAACTTAGATTGTAGCTTCTGTTCAGTGTTGCAGCTGCCCATTGTACAAAGGGAGTTTTTGAAAATGGATGTACTGTGAAAATGCAGCTATGTTTATGTAATGATAGTTTATTTAATGGAAGCTTCAAAAAGAATTGGACTGCCCTGTGCAGTGTCCAAGGATGGGACTCAAAAGAAGTGCTAGGACCCTGTCATCTTAAGCAGAAGTTACACGGTTTGATTTCTTGGAAGTACATTCAATTTTTCAGAGGTGGTATCTGTGTTAGTATTTCAGTGAAATAAAAGCAGTTAAATAGATCAAAGCGATCTGTTTTGAAGGTCCTGTAGTCCACGCTATTTGAAATCTGAGGTTTTATTTCAGCTGCACCAGAAGACCTTACTGTGCATGGTTTTAAATCAGTTCAAACTATGAAGTGTCAATTTCATTGCCCACGTTAGTGGCTTGGGTGTATTTCAACACGCAGGTGGAACAGAGATCCTGGCTTCATTGCCACCAGAAGGAATTGATTTTGCTTGTCCCAGGACTGGCAGAATGATAAGATAATAGGCGATCAGGGTTAATCAGCATTTATACCTAAATACTACTGTGGTCATTGGCTTTTTTTGCCTACAGTGAGTGCATTGCATGGATGGCTTTAGGTCTTGGTGACAGTTTCTTTGAAGAGACACCATTTGTAGTGATGGTGTGCATTTGTGTCTGAGTTGTTTGAGTGTGTAGGAGACGCACACCTTGGTGTGCAAGTAAGGAATGTCTGCACGTGTGATCAACCTGAGGAACCCAGGGTGCGTTGAGTCGATATTTTGTGTTATTTTGCTGGTCTGCTGCAGTGCTGGTTTATGGTGGTCATCTGGGTAAGGCTGCAAAATGCCTGGAAATTACACTCCCAGGTTGCAAGTCCTTATGTTTCAGGCACAGTTTCTAGTTAGGAAGAGAGAATGTAGCCAGTGAAGGTTTGTAGATCGTTACCATGGATGTGTTTCCTTCATGATGCTCTACGTGCTTTTCTGCTCCAAAACCCTGGTATTGTGCTTGTGTGAGGGAGTGCCCGTGTTCTTGGCCCTTACAAAAAAAAACGAAATCTAGGATTGAGTGCCCTTCTCCTTTAAAGTTACGAAATACTTCAACACGTCCCGAATATTTATTAACTATAAAAGAGTACCACTACTAAATTAAAATGTAAAGGAGCTTTTGGATGTTACATAGGCATTGGGAGTTGGGAGAAGACAAGAAGCGTTTTCTACTGATAGTTGGATTTCTCTCAAGTTTAGCCTCATAAATAATATGGCAGTGGTCGGCTCCATGTTGTTCTGGATTTAAACGAGAACATCAGATTGTATGACTTACATAGTTTAAATTCTTTTACTATTGTTATATTTATATTAGTCCTTCTGTCTATTTTTGTTAAGCTAAATGATTTCTTGTTAAATATTTGCGAAGAGAATTTCGAAATACTACGATCAGTTCTCTTATTTTGAAAGAAATAGTTAACAAATAAGAAAATGCTTTTGGAGTACTGAATTTCTGGCAAGTACCAGCAGTACAGAGTGTACTGAACTGTAAATGTTGCAGAGTTAGCACAAACTGTCTGATATAAAAAGCACGTTTTTGTTATAAACACTGGCTGGTTAGTAGAGTTGTTGGTCTTGCAGAACAGCTTTAAACAGTGACTGTTGCTTTTGAGTAATATTAAATATTTGTCTTTTGGTGAATGTTGTCTTAGGAAAAATAATTGTAGATAACAAATAAACTGATCTGTTTTATTATGCAATATAAGCGTATGTGAACTTCCTTGATTTTATGTAGGCTCTTTCAGTTTAATTTATGTTTTTGGGAGGTTATTCTTCACTTAAATTAAAAATCAGATATTTATACAGGTGACTTCTGATTTCTAAATGAGCTGTGTTTTTCGTAAGCTTTGTCTGTTTTCTTTCCGGTTTTGTACTGACTCTTCAGTGTGTTGGTTATTGGCGCGCTTCGAGCGACAGGAGTCACAGCAGTGATGGAAAACACCGACTTGAGTAAACGTTCTCAGGAAGTGTAAAGCAGTGAGTGTGGAAGCCCTTCCAAGCTTAAACTCGATGAAAACTTTGTCGAATCCTGCCCTGTGAATGAGGGGCTTGTAGGCTTTATTTTTCCTGTGTTTTTCTTTTTAGTATTAAACACTACAAACATATGGCACGTGGGGTATCTCTAGATGCTGTATCTTGTGAATGATCTGGGGTGTATTTCCTTATAGGATTGGCTGCCTTCTGACTATACAGCGTGATTTGTATGTTCTGAGCCTTCAGGCTTTGTCACCATTCGTTAGTTCATCCTGTAGCCTGTATCTGTCTTTTTCCCGGCTGTTTCTGTGAACTCAGTTTTGGGGTCCGGGTGTGGAGAGATGCATCTTTATTTTTGTAGCAGTACATACTAAGGAAGGACAGAAAGAAAAAACTGACATTTTAAAAATAAATTGTGTTTTGTTAATCACAACAGCTAGGTTACACTCTGGAATTTTTGAGGTGACTGTGCGCAGTCTTTATTTCTGTTTAAAGAGACACGTTAAAATGTTACTTTGATTTATTTTATTTACCTCTTTCAAATGAAAATACTCCCTGTTTATTTTGGTTTGTGACTGTACGTACATCCTCATGACTTTGCTAGAAATTTTTTGTGGGGTTGTAGACAGCCCAAGTTAGTTACTACTGTTTGCTAGACCTAATGTAACAGATCTTCTGGGATCTTTAGGAAGGAAAAAAAGGAAAAAAATCATTTGGTTACCTTTGTTGGCACAGCAATAATCTTGGGGCATTGTTCTATGGTTATCTTAGCTTCAATTGAAGTCGGATGTCTGGGACATTTTGACAGGCCTGCCTATACCTTAAAATATCTCAGTACCTTTGAAAATTTGCTTAACATGCAGTGACCCATCTTTTGAGTCTAATGCAATTTTAAAGGTTTGGCTCAAAAGTCATAAATAAGATGTGTGCTAAGAGGCATTCCAAATACCTGGGATGTTGCGTGTTCAAAACTCCCACCCTGACACTGCAAGCTTAATTATCGAAATTTATTTATTAGACTATGTAAGTCTAAAGACAATAATCTGCAAAAACTGCAGTGACCTGAAACAGGTCAAGAATGGCCCCGATGTCTTAGATTTTTGTGATAAGTGAGAACCTACTGGGTGATGTTCTTGCTGTCCTTTCTCCAGTAAAATTTAGGTCCGTTGTCTAATTCAGTAGGAATGTATCAGGTTTTACCCCTGTCCTTTGTTTTGCTGTGATCTAAGCTTGGAAAATTCTTGGGGGCAGTGAAGGCATCAGTCCCTTTTCAGGTCTGTAATGGTGACCCCAGCTTTACACCAGTGAGGCCAATGGGAGCAGTGTAGGAAGGGACTGGTGTGGACTGGTGCAGATTGGTCCTATTCAGTCAATAGCTGAGAAGTTGTTCCTAGCCCTGCTGCTGCAAAGCATTGAAGAAGCTAATGAGTAAATGTTCTGGAAAATGCTGCCACCTCTTAGTGCCCCTGCAGAGTAAACATTTTGGTGGGTGAAAGTGGGGGGAGGAATTTTGGTTTTAGATCATAAATGAGCAACCTGTGTATCCCTCGTGTTACAACAAGAAAAATCTAATTACTTAATGCTTAACAAACGAGTCAAAGCAAACCTTAATCCAGTCTGTTTCTTTTTAACAAATTAAGCATCTATGTCATTATTTAAGTAACTAATGAGATTCTGGAAAATTTGATCAACATACTAAGAAAACATTGTGAAATGCAGCAGAGATGAAATAAGAATTGTACTTATTGAGATATATAATTAATTCTATTAATCTGATGGTGTCTCTAGCAGTGCTAATGGGGTATGTGTTTTGCTTATTTTTCCTTTTTTTTCCCCTTCTGTGGATGTCAAGTCTCTTGCTGTGTGTTCTGGGAATTCTGTTGTAGTGTGATGCTTGCAGGTTTGACAGTAAGGAAAGAAGAAACTTGTTTCTTGCTGATAATCTCTCCAGTTATCAAGGGAAGAAAGTATCAAAAAAGAAACTCCCTTGAGCTGAACCAATTTTGGTTGGAAGTGCAAGATTTGAAAATACAAGGCCAGTCTGAGATGATGATGAAAACTTGACAACCTTCCTACAAAGCATGGCCTTTTTTCCTTGCATGCTAAGTTTCGTGAGCCGATCAGGCTGCTTCTCTTATTGCTTGTTTTTCTGAGCACACTCTCTATGCATAGATTCCGATGTTTTTAAAATAATTGAACTCGCCTTGTTACTGGGTAAGCGGTTAGCAATGGGAGAATGTTAAACAAGGAGTACTTTGCAATGTGAATTGTGTTAAATGTAAGGGCTTCTTTTTAAAATAAACCTGAAGAGAAATTCTAGCAACTTTTATAAAGAGGAGAGAGATGTGGGAGAGTAGACTAGATCATGCTTGGAATACTTGTAACGGGATCTAGAGATCTGCAGTGGCTTTCCACTGGCATTTCTAATGCATTTTGATGATACTTTGCAACTTATAATGAAACTGCTGCATGGGATCAAGTTTTTGTATTTCTCCTCAGGTACAATTTTAATTTCAAAGTTTGAGATTTGGATAAAAAACTCTATTAGGAGATCTAAAGAAATTAGGAGATCTGAAGAAAACTCAGTTTTGGATTACTCAGTAAGAGACTGGCAGCAGTAGCTCTTGTATTTAAGTGGGTATTTGGTTGCGTGAATGTAGGTGTTTTAGAGTTCAGTTACCTCTTAAGAAAACTATAAAAACAAACAAAGGAATAAAAAAAAAAAAGAGATCAGAGCTGGAAACTTGAAACCAGGGTTGGTTCAAGTATCTTCAACTTTAAGGCCACCGTAGTATAACTAATGCAATCATAATCAGTGTTATGAGAAATGACTCCTAACAGAAGTAAAGATTACTATAAAGTCAACAGCGAGGGTGGAAAAACAAATATTTCAGGCAATGCACTCTCAGATGAAGCGAGAAAAATGTGGATCTCTTTACTCCAAATTATCTTGTTTTGAATCTATTTATAAGTCTCACTTGCGCTTTCCTAAAATGGATGAGAAATTATACAAGGTAGGGACTTTGCAAAATAGATATGCTATCCTGCCACAGCGTAAGCAGTCGTATGTTTGTATGCCTGCGTGTCCGCAAAGTTGGGAAAGGAGGGCTGTTCTTCCTGCTTAGAGTGGGACCTAGAAGCGACTCTACCAGGAAAGCTGTTGGGTCATTCGTGGCGCTGTGCAGTGCGGGGAACTGAGATTCAGTCTTAAGTAGCTCCTGAATTCTTGCTGGAGTACCTGGAGTGCGGTGTATGTCAGCAGAGGTGCGTGGTAAGAACTGCTGGTGATAACGAGGATGAATAAGTATCATCTTCGTTTGGTTAGGAACGATTCCTCTCCACCCCCCTTCAGCATTCAGTGTGCAAAAAGCACCCGGCAGAACATCTCTTTGCTTTCCTGCAAACCACAAGAGTTGTTGTTTAAGCTGAGTGACACCTTTAGCAGTTGTCTTGCCAAAGGAAAAAAAAAAAACAAAAACCGAAACCTCTTTCAAACTGTTAACAGTTTTCCACTTTGAAATAATGATCTCTTTATCTGTGTTTTTCTCTACAGCAAGTCCCTTATTCGTAGAAGCTTATTTTTGTAAGGGTTTTCCAGATTTAGGATCTGCATTTGATGACTCATAGTATTTTTTTTCCTTGCTTTATGCCAGGTATGAGCAGCTGTGTACTTGATAATTAGCTTACTCTCTGCCTTTGCTTAAACACAGCATTCTTTTCAGTGTGTTCTGGCTGAGGGGGGAAAAATGCCGAATTTTTCTCCTGTTTGCTTTTTGTGCGCTGCCCACAAAAGCCAGTTTTACTAGGCTGTTGAGGCAGCCAGAATATTTAAATAGAACATCTAACTAAAAGGAGCCTGTGGAACTGCTGTAAATAATCCTCCCCTCCGCCCCGTGTTCACTCTCTCTGAACATCGTAGCTCTGAATAGTATTGTATAAGTACAGAGGCAACAAAAAGCAGATGGTTACTATAGCTCCAGTGAATGAAGGCACAGTTTTCCTTGGCTGAAGGTATTTTCTAATTTCTGTCAGCTTGCCTGACATTCATGAAAGGCTTCTATAAATGCATTGAAGTACCGACTATTTTCATATATCATTTGATCTTTCTTACCTATAAAAGCAGAAGTACCATCTCTGATGTTTAAGTACATCCTCATGCTAACAGTTTTATTGCTACTAGGGTTTACTCATAACTGCCTCCCAGTCTTCTGAATTGCAGAGCCAGGTTTGCTGCGCATCAGTCACCGGCCTCTCCGAGCAGCCACCTCCCGATGGACAGAAAGCAGCTGTAGCTTACGGCACAGTTTTCTCACCTGACCTTCACAAACCAAAGCAGCAGCCCTGGGTTCCTGGTACTGAGTTTTGAGGTTGTGGCATGGGAAATGCGAACCGTTCGAACGGCAGAGGAAGTGATTAGATGACGTTTTTATGAATCTGCAGTATCTGTATGTCTGTCTGCGGTCACGTAATAGCTGAAGTTGGTAGGTTTTACGCACAGAATGTTTACGATAAAACAGACACTTCAAAATAGGAAAAGGATTCTGTGAGTTTGCCATTACTTTATTAAAAAGGTGTCTGCCCTGTGGAAAAACTCATTTCAAGCTGGTGTTACAGTGACTCAAACCAAAATGTCTTTGCAAACTGCATAAACTGTCGCCTTGTACGTAGATTCTTCTGTTGCGAGGTCTTACCGTTTTCTGCGCAAAACTTGCTCTGTACTCCCAAAATACCTTGTCGAGACTGTGTCAGGCCATTCAGTAGCTGAAAGCTGCTGTGATTCTGTATCTAAAAAGCAGATTCCAAACCAAATTCTTGCCACTTAACAAGTTCAGGAGGAAAATTATTCAGCAATAGCCAGATGGCAGAACAAAAACAAAAAACCCAAAACCTACTGAAAAGAACTCTTATAAACTTCTGCCACAGAAAATCTGCAATACATAGGCTTTGCAAAATCAAGAAAATGTATTGTTCTATATGTAATATTGGAGATTGCGCTCTTAGATAGAAAAACTTTTTCAGAGGAGAGAAATGTCAACAAAAGCAACAGAACAGAAGCACCAGCAGAAGCATCCCAAGTGGGTCTGTGCATATTGTTGGTGTTAGATGCAAGTGGACACGCTTTGTTCTGATTTGGGTTGTTAATCAGGAAAGTTTGAGAGATCATTGGTTTGTGCTAGAGACAAACGGGTTGCGCAGTGGGTTGAATCCAGTTAAACAGTGCAGCGTGGTCCTGTGCTGAGTGAGTGGGTTGACTGTCGCGTGTGCAGGACCTGGCCTCGCGCAGCAGGAGCAGGTTGGCTGCTGCTGACGCTGGAGCACTGGTTTGGGTTGTTCACGAGGGAAAGGTGGGAGCTGCTGCATCGAAGCGCAGAGCTACAAGCCAGCCTGACAAGCTTCTTTTCAAAGCTTTCAGCAAATCAGTGCTGGTTTTTATTCTTAGACTTGAATTGTGCGGTAGTTTTTGTTGGCTTGTACGGCTCGATGGTAAGAATGCAAATATGTTCAGATGTGAATTCGGGCTGCTGAGAGCATTTTAAGCAGCACGTTGTCATTCTTGTTCAGAGCAAGTGATCATGAAAGTTATAATACATCATATCAGTGGCTGCTGATAGCAGGTCCAAAAGAGATGGAGAATCCAAAAGAGATGTTGATAATGATAGAAAATAATAGACAAGAAGGCGTACAATGTTGACAGCAATCCATCCTGCTAGGCAACCAATGGGAGCCTAAAATACATCATCTCCCAAAGATCTTGAATAGTTGGTGATTCTTGTAGATTTGCTTCACAAAATGTGTAAGATGAAATGTACTGTAACATCTTATACTTTGTACGGCTTTGTAGTAGTTGGTAGGCTCTCAGAAAAGAGGACTTTTGTGGTGGAACCATACTCAAAATACTAATATTTTTCAACTTTATAAAAAGCTTTCATTTTAAATGCAGGTGTTTCAATCAGGAATGTTTACTATGGGCTCAGTAAAATGTTTCCCTATGGAGTTACTGAGACTTTTAATTTATGGCTTAAATACTTCTGTTTGAGAACCAGAACACCTTAAGCTGATCCTTTCTAGTTACTTGGATAAATGAAGAGTGTGTGTACACAAATATTTGTGTACATGTCTGTATGTATGTATACATACATATATAAACATCTGCATTTGAATGGAATATTAAGCATCTTTCATGCTTCAAATCCAGTTAGCAACTCGACATTTTCATAAAGATATACAGGACTGTTCACGTTTAATAAGAATTTTATTAAGGTACGCACATGTTAGATGTGTAGGCACATGAATCCGAAACACGCTGGACGTTTGCAAATTGCTCTGTTATAAAGCAGCAGACTTAGTATTTCTGTATTGTGTTGTGACTTTGACATTTGTGAGGTGCTCACTTTGGCAGCCTTTCTATTTTCATCATTTTTTCACTGTTTGAGTTGGCAGTAGAGCCGAGGAGGAGTGAACAATCCCAACTATTTTAAACTACAGTTAACATTTGTTTTTTGAGATTGGATGAAATTCAGCTTAAACTTTCTTTGTGCCAGTATTGGAGTAGCAAGTACGGGAAGAACTACACTTTAAAAAAAGCGAATGTGAGGAAACTACAAGTGAATTACTTATTAATTTATATCACCTTGAGCTGATGGGGTTTTAAGTTCATCCCTTTTCCCAGAAGTACGTTATTTGCTTATGTTTTAAGGAACTTTTTTTCTTGATAGGCATAAGCGTGACTGTCATAATGTTTTTGCTTTCAAGTCTTGTCGCTGTTGTCCCTCTGACTGGGGACATAAGGGAGAGTCAGAGGGCAGGGACGCTCCTCATAGCCACATTGGCTAGCCTAGTAGCCATGTTGGCTAGCGTTCTCTTTAAAGGGCATTGGGAGCACAGTACAGCAATGCAAACGGGTTACATGGGAAAAGTTTGGACTGCAAGCATCTCAGTAAAGAGAGGCTGTCCTTTTGTCTCCTCACTTAATGCACCACTTGAATGATGGTGCTTGCAAGTTGACCTGAAGCTTTCAGAGGCAAAACTGAGGAAGGCTTAGACAGGTGAATTGTTTTGCATTCAAGATGGAAACTGCCATTTCTAACTGAAAATTAAATCAGCTAGTAGGAAACCTTGCTTTGAATCTACCTGGTTTAGTTGTGCTTTTCCTTTCGTTGTCCTTTTTTTTTCCTGTTGTTGATGCTGTTTGTTTGTTTGCTATCTTCTCTCCAGCCAATGTTTTTGATGTAGAGAGTGAGTGTTCAAGTCAAAGGCTGGAGTGGAAACAACAAGGGGGAGAACAAATGATGTTTCTGAACTAGGGAGAGGAAAAGATCGTGGTGCATTGTAGGTAACAACCGAAATCTGTGCAGCTTTTTGTCTTGGATTTCTGGCCCTACCTCCCCTTCCCCCATCTCTCAGAATTTGGTTTTAATAGATGCCTTTTACAGCTTTGGCTGCAGGCCAGGTGGACGCTTCTAAGAGAAACTAGTGCCAGGACAGGAAAAAATCTCAACTAGAATAACTATTTCTAGTTAAAAGGTTGGGTGGACTTGAGCACGGAGAAGTCTTTGCGCAATCTGTTGCAAGGAAAATGAATGATTCAACAGTGTTTCCATTTAAGAGAGTTATTAAGTACTTCTGGCATCATCCCTTCATCTTCAAGGAGCAGCTGTTCAAATTGGAGCAGGCCAAACTTTAGCAGCTTATCGAAACCAGGTGACAAAAAAGTAACTTCAATATGTAGGGGGGAAAAAATAGTTTTCTCTCTAGGCAAACAGATTGTTGCTCAATTTATCTGTGTCTGTGCAGTCCTGTAGAAACTAATATCAGACGGGCTCACCCGTTACAACTATCAAAGAAAGCTGGAACTGGGTTGAGAAGCCTGCTAATAAAACAAAATAACACAGTGCTTTATGCCAGATGAAGATTTATGATATGGCTTTTGAATAATAAACCGCAATAATTCGGCTTTAGCAACAGACCTTTGTTTTGAAGGACTTGTACGTCGCTGACATCCGGACCGTTTCTCTTATTTTGGAGATGTCCAATTTATTCCCGGCAGAGCAGGGCAGGGTGGAGTGCAGGGCGGGGGAAGGCTTGGCTGGCTGTGGCCGTGTCCTGCTCTGTGAACCATGAAACCTTGCCAAGGCATGACTTAGATCTCTGCACTCCAATCCTTATACACAGAAATGCATCAAATGTGTTTAGTTTGCTTAAGCAACTAGCATTCCTGGGGGCAAATAAAAACTTTGCCGTGAGCCAGGTCTAGTAGTCTAACCACTAACTGGCCTTTGTGCTTTTGATTTCTACAGTCACCTTGCTTTGTGCAAAATCATTGAGTAAAAGTGAAAAAAATAATAGGTGTTAACTAGATATATGAAAACAAAGGCCCTGAAATAACATTGATAAGAGAAGGAGAAACATTATTAAGCAGAAGTGTAAGGTCTGCAGGAGCTTCAGCTCTATTCCTGCTTTAGTAAGCAGTCGCTAAGTCCAAACCTGAACCATCCCAGTCTCATGAAAGGTAGCGTAGGTTTGTTCTTTCTCCTGATAAAGATGAGAGATGTAGAAGCTTGTAAATATAAGGGGGGGGGGGGTAACTGCAAGGCACTGTACTGTATGCATATCTTTATAGTAAGTAATAAAAATGTAGATGAACTGTGATAGGAAGATAACTCGCTGGAGGAAGAATTCCCTGGGATACCCAATTATTCCCAATATCTACTGCTGTAGTTGTTTGTTTTGCATTGCAACGAGCAATGTCTGCATGTTAATATTGCTCTCTCCTCTTGACTATGCTATAAAGATGTGTGATGTTAAAAGGGAATCAGTTTAAAAGCTATTTTGCTTACCTGTTTCGGAGGAAGTTCAAGATTGATCCAGGGACTGGGATGATTAGGAGGCTGGCATTATCTGTAATTTTCAGGGTACCTATTTGGGGAGGATAAAAATGGCATAATCTCTATTTTTTATGATTTAATTTTATTTGGAATAGTTTTAGAAAATTAATACTGAAAATAATACTAGAAAATTAATAAACTTCTCACTCATCTAGAAACTTGAGTATCAGAAGTATAAATTAAAAAACAAATAGTGGGGGTCTCTCCTGTTTATGTCTGGAACTCTGAAGTATGACTTCATGAACGTGTATGCCAAAAATTGTTTGGTTTTGTGTTACTTAATCTTCAAAATTTCAGATTGTAGCATGGTAAAAGAGTTTCTGTAGAAAAATCTGTCTAACATGCACTTCTGGAACTATGTGGGCTTTGTATCTCTGTTTTCCAACAGAAGAGCAGTACTTCTTTTGCAGTAAGAGTTTCATCTGCAAGAGGCACAGCTAGGTTTAAGATAAACATCTCCACCACATTTCTGAACCCTTGGCTTTCCCTTGTTAGTACTTCCTGCATTTGTATTGAATGCAATGTACACTGCCTTTTGTAATAATGACAATAAACTATCCCTTTGGATTTCTGTTGTTTTTAGATTTCTGTGAATCCATCATCTTTGAATTGGCTTGACAACTTAATCTAATTATCTTCACTGCTTGCTGAATGTGTTTGAACAAGTAGAGCTGAACAGTTTCTGAGAACTATCAGAACGAGTGCAGTTATGCTATTGTTAACCTTTTTTCTAATCTTTTACTTTATTTATTGGAAATGCATATGAAGCATTAAGAAATAAATCTAAAACATAGATTGAGCTGCTTAAAATTCTGAATCGCCAACATAGCATTAGACTTTCAAAATATACTTTGCAGTCATACGCGCCCTTTCTCTCGTGAGCTTGTTATCTAAGATCTCACTGCCTAGAGCAGTGCAAGTAAATTTTTTTTCCACAGAGAAAGCGCAAAAAATACTTAAGAGAAGACCTCTTGTTGGAGCTCAGAAGTTATCCTTTTAAGTGGTGGATTTTTTTTCAGGAGGCTCTAATGAGTGAAAATGTCCTTCATGTTTGGTGAAAGGCTGTGGCTCAGCCCAGATTTTCCAGCCATGTTGTTCCGTGCTCTGCTGTTCAACGTGTTGCAGGTGAATTGTGCTCGCTGGTTGCACGTGAAGGATTAAGCTGATAGAGAAGGTGTCTGGGACTGCAGTGTCCACAGTGGAAGTTTTCCTTCCCCAATAAAGTTATGGGCCACCCTGCGTGCCGGATTCAAAGCCCTCTAGAAGCTTGTTTCAGTCAACAGCCCGAATGGGACCGTTAAAATATTCCCACTTTTAGGGAGTGGGCTAATGGGTGTTTCCTCATCCCACACCAAAAAGAGATGATGGTTGGATATTGTTCCAGAAGTTGCTTTCAAGTCCCGAGTCTGGCAGGAGATTATTTACAGTTGGGAAGCTGGGAGCAATAAATACCCCAGTGCAGTCCCACGGCACCTCTTTATTTGTGTTTGTCTGTTTCAACATTGTTCAGCTTTCCTGACACTTCTGAAATGAAAAGGCATTCCTAGGGCAGTGTAAATACTGACCTCTCTGATGACAAAATACTGGTAAGTAAGTCGGTTTTGCAGCAGATCCGCACAGCTCTCCAGGCAGATATCCTCGTGTGGGAGCAATTCCTTGGCCTCATCCGGAGCCACGGTGCTGCAGCCAAAGCCATTGGTGTCGGGGGGCTGCTCAGAGGCCGCACGGGTCTGAATGGCCAATAAATCCTGTGCTGGTGCTGTCTGATGGTGCCGTGCTCGCAGAGAATGCCCTGGCAGTGTTTCTTATGCCCGTGAGCGTTTATTTTCTTCAATAAATTTTACCAATCCTCTAAACTTTTTCAGAAGAAGTCATCCCAGGCTCTTCGCTGCTTTGAATTACTTCTTCTTGAAGCAGATCTGTGTTTTGTCAGTCTGTTGTTGCCTTTGTGCTTTTCTTATGGGGGTATAGCGCACTGCACAGTGTTTATCTGCACTTCTCATGTTGGACGAGACAGCTCTATCAGCTGTAAAAATATTGGACTGCTCTGAGAAGATGTTTATTTGTTTAAGCCAAGAAATATTGTCACTGGAAAAAAAGCTGAGGGGAAGGTGCTGCGTGGAAGTGGTGCACTGTGGTGTTCAGTCACGTTAGGGCGCTTCATTTGTGCTAGGTGAGCCCAAAATTAAGTTGCTTAGTTTATGAAGCTTGTGGATGCTGTTAAAAATGTTTTTTGGAGACATTAGTGAGTTAGCATTGATAACAAGATAAATGTATTAAAATAACCATCTAGTCTAATTGCTTAAGCTGTAGGGTAAAGTCTATTGCAAGGAGGCTGGGTTTTTTCTTAGTTTCAAGCGAAAAATAGAAAAGACCTGCAGGTTTTGCTGAGGTCCCCTCTTTCCTGTGAAATAAACGTCCTGTTCCCGTGTTGCGGTGTCGTCTTCCTGAATCCCCTGCCTGCAGAGCCCTGTTTCGAGCAGACTTCTCGTGGCAGTGAGGGCCTGACTCCCGCTGAGGTGGGGCTGAGGTGAGGCTGCCGCGGGGCAGTGAAACCTCCGTAGCATTTGGGGACACGTGCTGGTGTGTGCTAACGTGTTTATATTCTTCCAGCTCTGAATTCTGGGTTTTGGGGGTGGGACTCGGGGGTGCCTAATGGGCTTTCTCAAGGCTTTGTTTAATCCGGACTCCCTGAACTGCTGCCTTTCTCTGCTGCGGTTCAGCAGCGCGGATCCTGTGCTGCCTCCTCCGTGATCTCTTCCAGAGAGGAGCCGGCGTTCTAGAACAGAAACAGAAGTGGTAGCGTTATTCTTTGTGTTTTTAAGTAATTTGTACTAACTTTTGGATTATGTGATCACCATGTTTGTCTTGAGTGCACTGAGCTTTCAGTATTTCTGGGTAACTTCTGGCAAGTAATTAAAACCTCGAATCTGCAAGGTGTTAGGGTTTGCTTTTTCCCCTTAGCTGCTTCTCCCACTTCAAAGGAGAAGAGATAACTGATTCTGTGCGTAACATCAGTCTTCATAGGTTTTCACTGGCTGGTCTCTTCGGGCTCCTGGATTTTATCTGTTAGTTTTCAGCTAACCAGTAGTGTGTGTGTACACATACACAGCTGTCCTTGATCACACAATGAAGACAGAGCTACCTGGGCGAGAGGGCTTGTGTTTAAAATGCCAGTAGGGAGAGGTTTCAACTGCCCTGTTTTTTTAAAAAGAAAACAGTATAAATTCTTAATCATAGTCATTGTTCAAGGTTACTCCTTGTTACAGCTCTGATGTATAAATCCAGAGGTACTATGTAAGAGAAAACTTTGTATGCTACTTAAAATGAGAAAAATATATTATTTGTCTTCTAATAACACTTGTGAGTTCCACTCCTGGAGTAAAGCCTCATGGGTGGTGTAAGTTATTCTAGCAGAAAAGAACAAAAAAAAATCTTTATGCTGAATAAGTCTCTAGAATTGTGTTAAAGCGTTACCTCCGTAATCTCTAGTTCTATTGTTAGATTTTAACGATTCATTTTTAAAAAAAATCTAATTGAGTGAATCTTTTAAATCACTTTTAATTCAGTATAGCCAGTATGTGATAGTAGTGGTAATAGAGAAGTATTAATTGTGATTTCTGAGCATCTTCACCATTGGCAGATGTAGGGGATCATGCATTTAGAACATCTGAGGAAGAGAGTAAGGGGAGATGACATTTTTAAGCCCCATACTTTTTCATTGTTTTCTTGATTTATTTGGGGGGGGGGCATCTCAGTTTTTAACTCAGCAGACATCTGCTGAATTCTTTCAGATGCTCTTTGACAATAAAGCAGCCCCTGTGAGGACGAAGGACAGCAGCTATGAGGAACCGGAGCTGTGCGTTTGGGTGACCTGTGGTGGCGGTCTTGGAACTGTCTTTTTCCCTCCAGGAAAACACAGATTTGTGGGTCACTGGTGCTGTAAACTCCTAAGTTTTGAAGCACGTCTCTCAGAAGGACCCTACTAAGTAAACACCTGGACAAGATCATTGAAGTAAATAAGCATTTCTTGACATAAACACCCCTGTTTCAAATTCAAGTCAAAGGAAACCCTGGATGTGTTTTTACCCTGAAATGGTCAGGAAGTATTGTATTATTGTATTCTGAGAATATGTTGGAGTAACTATTTATTACCTGCCTTTTTGGAGGTACTCTGTGCTATTGAGATAAAACTGTTGCAAAAATAAGATTGGAGAAAAAGTAGTGGCTTAAGTACCTCCAAGGAATCTCTTTATTAGCTCAGATCAAGTAATGCCATCTTACTCGGGATGAACTTGGCCCATAATTTTAAGTGAAATTGCTGAAGTTTGGAGTGTTCTAGCCAAGGGCAATAAAGGTGAAAGCAAGATTTGATCACAACACCTGTTCAAGGACTTATCTTGCAGACAGTAAGCAATTGTTCGATTTAATGGGATCTGTTTAGTAGAGTGAACAGTAAGTGCAAACATATGGAACTTATTCCCTTGACAGGCCGTGCCAGCTTTATTTGTATACATAACGAGTTGCACGTAGCTTTTGAACTGCTCTCATTGTAACTGGTGCTGTGACTTTGCTTTTGCTTTTATGCTCTTTTTTCTTATTTATTTTATTCTGGGCCCGATGTGGGTTTAGATAGCTCAGAGAATAAAGAAAATGTATGTTTATCAAAGTTACAAGGAATATTTTTAGATTACTGAAAAGCCATAAAGCTGCCTCTTTGTTCATTACTTCAAATGGGATGCTTTTCTTACTGTTAAACGTTGTTGCACATACTTATATGCAGGCCTAAGGTTCAGTATTACCCATAATATACTCGTTTACGGATGTCTGCGTAGTTTAGGAAGATGCATTAAAAAAGCAGGATTATTTATTTTCAAATTAATTACAGAAGTGCTGTTTTCATCTTAGAGGGAAGGTATAGCCTCATTTCCATTCATGAGAAGAGGCATTTCTAGAGGTTGTCGTAAGTCAAACGTTTTTGACGCAAAAATTTATAACCTTTCTCAAAACTTAGTCTCTGTGGAGACAGAGTAGGTAGTGTTGGAAGAGAGATTTATTTTTTTTAATAGGAAAGATTAACAATCAAGAAGCCAGAATCTTTTGAAAGGATGGTAGACTTCTTTGTCTCAAGTATGAGATCATAAATACAAACATCTCTGAGGTTGTTTTTGATTTCCTGAGCTAAAAATCTGATATGGTGTAGTGAAAAGGAGAGAGAACTGTTTTTCTTCCCCCTAGTCCCCTTTCTACTTGTGTTTCTTCAAGACTTTGAAAAACCTTAAACAATTTACAGATTTAAAGTCACATTTAGGGCTGTTCCAGTCTAATAATAAACCAGAGGTGCTGGAAACTTGCTGCTTTTAAAATCCTGTCAGGCTCTGTAGCATCTTTGTAACGGATATCACATCGTCTGTCTTAGCTTAGAGTGCTGTGTTCGTAAGTTTGCTGCTTTCAGAGAGAGCATTTCAGCCCATTTCAATGGAAATCCTATTGATTTGTAATGAAGCTTTTTATATATTGACATTGGCACTGGTAATACTAGTGCTGAGCTTAATGTTAACTTGTGTTTGGGCTGGCATCAGAGGCAGTGGTCTGCATTTGGCCTAGGTGCCAGAAAAACTTGTCATTGTGGGTCTTGGGGACGCCAGCAGGCTTTCTAGGCAGATGTGGGATCTAGGCAGCTATGCTTCCTTCTGAAGCAGTCACTCCGTTTGAAAGCCTTCAGAATTCCCGAATACAGACTGGTATCAGAATAATGCAAGGTTTCAGCTAACATGTCATATGGCAGTGTGAAGGAGGGGCAAATCCCACTGTTTTGGGAAACCATTCAAGGAAATGCACAGCTTTCCCTCTGACTTCAATAGTAACTCAGTAGATACCCTCTGTCTTCTGCTCTGTAGGTGTTTGAAAGTTAAAGCTAATTATTCTTTTTGTTTTTAACGTACTAATTTTACTTTTTTTTTTAATTTGTCTGGTAAGCATTTTTTAAGGATTTTTAGCATGGTAAACTGTTTACCTGGCCCTGAGACCAGTGTCTGTAGATATTGCTACTGGAAGTGCCTGTCATAACTTCTAGAAACTGGGAAGTTCGGGTGCTATTACATAGCTGAAAAAAATTAATCCTGGAGTTCAAGATGAATGCAACATTAGTTGTATTTCAGGAGAGGCCACGTAGTAAACTATGGCATTCTTTCTGTTTTATGTTGCTCAGAGTTGACAAAACAAATGTAGAAGCAGTAGCATCGAAGTTGGACTTGACCTTCTCGTTAGCTTCAGTAAATGGAACACGTCATGTCTCGGAAGTGACATTCTTAGTCGCTTCTCAGTATGTTCTTATAGAAGTTTGAATTAGGGTAGGTATATCTAGTGTTTGCATAAAGGAATGATTGAAGAATAAAGCACACATTTACACATGTGTGGTTCTCTAAACCAAATGATAGTGCCCAAAATCATTCCTCTCTACTGTTCTGACCACCTGCTTCAGGTGATCAGAAACAGCTCGGAATGACCTGGGCCTGCAGGGTGCATTTGGAAAACGGTGGAAGTGTAGCAATAACGCTGACTTCATTTTTGCCATCCTTTGGGATACCCCAGGTTCATTTGAACGGGGGTGTGTGTTCAGGGTTAACAGGAGGAAAGTGTTTGCAGAAACAGAGTTTGTCTCAAATGTGCCTGTACAATCTAGAGCTGTTAATTGCATAAGGGATGTGGGGAACTTGGACTGGGTTGCCTTTAGTAAATACAGTGATATAATTTAGTAAATACAGTGATATAACTTACTAGGAATTTTAAGTGTTCCTTGGTGTTAAAAATGAGAAGACCAGTTTGAACAGGAATGAACTTGATTAAAACAGTTGGATCATCTTTCAGAGTTAGCAGATATTGGTCATGTGTAGGTGGACTCTTTAAAATGTAAATCAGGATGAAATGAGCTGTTGCAGGCATACTGTGTAAGTCCTGTTGGATGTGCTTGTGATCAAATAACGCAGGCAGAGAATTGTGAAACATAAGAAGCAAAAATGCTGCCTTTGTGGATAGTTTTTGATACACAAAAAAGTAGTATCTCCTTGCTTCTGAGCCTCCCCCTCCTGTAGCTTTTAATATTGCACACCTGTAGCTCAGTCACAGTTGTTCTCCAGCACAGTAGAGAGGGGGCATCCATATGGATAGCAAATCCTTTTAAAAAAAAAATAAAGCTGAGAGGGAACAAAACCAGTTTTCTGTTCTGTTTATCCTTACAAAAAGCCAAGTATTGTGCTTAGTGATCCTGCAGTTAGGAAAACAAACGGCAGCCAGATGGGGTTTGCCTTTTACAGCGAAGCTGTTTAATTATCTGACTTTCTCCTGCCCTTACAGGCTCAAAATGTGAGGATTTTAAGGTATAGCATTAGGTATTTTATTAGACTGACTTTCGTTATTAGTGTTATTACATGTCAGTTGGTGCTTTTAAACTGAATTTTGGGTTTCACAGCAGTTGTGCTTAGTGCTTTAGAAGAGGGGGATGAGGTGAAACCGTGAATAAAACCCACCCTGCTTTTAGTAGTTTTAGAAACAGCATCATTAGGTGGACAAGCAATAGCAGGGTTTTGTAGTGAGCTGTAACTGTAAGCCTGACGTTCAAGTACTCTTGAAATCCTGTGTTGTGCTAAGCAGTAAATCAAAATATGTTGGCTATTATATTATAACTATTATAAGGAGACTTAAGCGCTCTTAAGAGTCTCGTGTGCTTGTGTCATGCTAGTAGACAAACGATGTGACTTGATGACTTTAGAGTTAAAACAACCTGTGGTTTCCAGTGCTTTGTCTCAGAAGAGGTATACAGTTGTTACTTTTGAAAGGTTTTGCAGTACTTGAGTGGAATTTGAGTTGGTGACCTTTTGTCATTATAAGAAACCCATTTATTCGTGGAAAACTGTCCTGATTTCTGTGAGTGTCAGAAGTTTATGGTCGTGTGTTGCTGTTTCTATTTACGAACTTCCATTTAGAGACTCTTTTCTAAGTTCTTTTGAAAATGCATTTTATTAGAGTAGTCACGGCATTTAAGACTTTCTTGCCAAAATCAGATTTTTCTTCTGTGTAGCTGTATAATGTTAGATGCATTTATTTAGACATCCTTGGCTTCCTTTCTTGTGTGTTAACTTATCAAGGTTTACATCTTCCATGGTGTGTTTGGAAACAATGGTATGTGTTGAACAAACACCATAATTATATCAAATAGTAAGGCTTTGACAGAACTCCATTGAGGAATATGTTAAAGTTGGAGTATTAGCAGTGTCCAGATGAAGCAGTTGCCTGTGAATTGCAATTTAACGGAAATAGCGTCATAATTCCCTGAATTGTTTTGAGAAATTAACCTAAAAATCTCTTCCAGCATGTTATGTTGTACTTTAATGTTATTATAATTATTTCAATTTTTTAAGTTCTGTATGGCAGGTTTTGGTTAGGGCAATAGATTAATTGCTGCTTAGTAATAACTTTCTCTGGCTTTAATGTTCTGCTAATGAGGAGCCTTTTTATAGGTGGGTGAACCAAACTCTTTGGACCTGGGTGGTACCCAACTGGGGACAGGGTGGCTGAAGGTGTCACTGGTCTGTCCCCTGCCTTGGCTGAAGGAGCGGGGGCCACTGGCACACCTGCCATTTCCCAGGAGGACTGGTTTTTGGAGACTTTCACTATTCCACTTCTGCTTTATCTCATACTTTTGTTTCACAGTTTGGGAACTGATTTTGTCGCCCCAACAAAGTAGTGTTAAGACGTGAGAAAGTATATTTGTATTTCCTATTTCATAAATAGGAATATGAACTGTAAACAGGTAGGAGAGTCCTAAACGCATCTCTTGTTCGCAGGGAAGACTGTGTGGAAGTACTTGAAACTGCCTTTCCTATCGGGGTTGGTTTGTGGACAATTTGCCTGTGACGTAGAAAATGGGAGGTAAAGCAGTAGTTCATGACATGTAGGCTTGTGCTGACTGGTCATTTGTGCTTCTGTGCACAAAATGCACAGAAAAAAGTGTTTGATCAAAGTTCTTCTACCTTTTCTAGGCAGCAGCAGGCAGTTGTAGAGAACATGTCTTTTGATCAGGGAAGGTTGCAGTTTCTTCTCTTCCAGCAGTCCCCAGAACTGAGGTCCTTCTTTGGTCAAGTAGCAGAGATTGTCCGGTGCTGCACACTCCGCAGTCTTTGTTCTGTATGTAATTACTTGGCTTAAACAATTCTTTCTTGAAAGCGTAAAACTTCACGTTAAGTAGTGTGACATCTGTGAAATTCAGTCAATTAATAGCACGGTACTAATGAAACTTCTGAAGCTATGGGCTTTCCAATGCTGAGATCTCCTTTGTTAATTCTGTCATTCCTTTGACTTCTACAGAATTTGAGCTTAACTGAGGAGTTTTTAACATGTAAATTAAAATAATTTGTCTCGACTGTCATTTTAGAAATGATTCTAAATGATCTTGAGAGTTTTAGCTATCATACTATTTGTTTTTGGGGGGGGAGGTACTGGTTTTATTTTCATTATAATTTTGATTTTATTTTTTATTCATTTACTTATTTGAGTAAAGCTGCAACATGCAGCTTTTTCAATATGAGTAGACATGCTTCCAGCTCCCCTGCCTCCAGTAAACTGGTCTTCTCTAACCTCGCTTCCACCTTTTTTGATTGTGCCTTCATAGGGAATGACAAAGTAGATGCTTGAAGTGGCATGAAAACAATATAAAACCCTGAAGGCATTCGTTTATTCGTCATGATTTATGGGCTTGGAAACAAAGGTCTTATCTTTCTCCAGAAATAAAAGAAAACAAAATGAACAGAAGTGCCAGAAAATAAACAGTAGCATATTTCTGGTTTTAAATCAAGTTACAAATCAAGAAAACAAAGCATTTAATACTAATCTATAAAATGGAGTAACAGCCATTCTTAGATTGCTAATTTGTTATCCTTTTATTATGCTCTTATTCCTTACTTAGTATATTCTGAAAACAGCTGAAAAAATGTTTTTTTTCTGTATGTAAATTCTTGATTAAGCTTTTTTACCCTATTTTTTTCTTTTGCTTCATAGACTTGAATTACTTCTTATAAGAAAGTGAGAGATATTTTCCAACTGTTGTTGGTTTGGTTGCTTTTTGACTTATTTTGTGATGTAAGTATGCCAGTGTTTCCAGTTGTCTTTGTGCTTATTTTTCTTCAGGCAGTGCTTAAAAAAAAAGTAAAAACGTTATTGTTTGAAGTGTTCAGCTCGGGAGAGATTTCTGGCACAGAGTGTGCCTCCTTTTAGCCATCTGCAGCTTCGTGAGTGTTTCCTGTCGGGAGGCCTGATCAGTGAGCTCTTTCCTACTAGAGGGGATGGTGAATGAGAATTTACATTTCAGAATCTGCATGGCAGGGAACACGGAGTGAGGGATGCGGCTCGTGGATTTGTTTGCAGGTCAGTACTGTCAGCTCATGTCGGGGTTCACCCTTGTGAAGACTTGAGACTGATGTAGGAGGCAGGATAGTGGCATTACTCAGAAGAAGGGGCAAATCCTGCATTCCCAGTTCTGTTAACCAAACAATCTTAGAAGGCTTGGTTACCGCGCTAGGTGTAGTTCACTTCAGGTATTGAATTCGTAGTAATGTGTATATAATTTAGGTATTAAAGTTTGAATAAGTTTGGTAATCCGTCACAGTGTGTAGGAGGTGCATGCACGGGAGCTCCGCAGGCAGGTCCGAACCAGCCTGAAACCTTTGTGCCTGTGCCGGTGAGAGGACAGTGACCTCCGGCACAGTGGCGTGGTGCGGTGAGAAATGGGAGGCTTTCTTAAAACAACCAGAGTAGGGAAAAAAACATTCAAAAATAAGGTATTTTCAAATGAAATACTTTGAACAGCTGTGTTACCTTCAGTATTGAACAACACTTTCACATCTAATTGTCTTAATGGATCTTGCAAGGTTTTTTCAATTCCAAGTCAGGCTTTCTTTTCTTTTGCAGAAATGTGTTTTTAACATAGTGAAGAATAAAGTTGAATACTTGTTTAGAGCTATACTCTGTTACAAATATCAAGATATTTTCTATGATTCCGTAAGAAAAAGTTTATTGTTTCACTTTATAAGTTCATCTATAACTTGCATATAATCAAATCGTGAAAGCTTTATCTGAGCCAGTCATTTTGATTAGAGCTATATTTATTGGTTATTCTTTCAGGAGTTAGGCGATTATTATTGCTTATGGGGGGGGGGTTCATAACTACAAAAATTATAGTATGTACTTCTAATTACTGCAATTCAGAGAAAATAAATTTCTTATCAGTCTGTTTTTCCTTAAATTCAGACTATTTGGCTGTGCTGGTAGTGGTGCTTTTAATGATTTCTAACAAGGTCACGTATTGAACAATAACACCTGTAAAAGGTTGCAGTAGCCTTCTGAGGGGATGTGCTTTTGTAAGGTAAGCGTTTTGTGTGACATGCGATACACAGGAGGCAGAGGTGTAGCACATCGCCTAGGCATGGGAAAGCTCCTAACTCCATCGGAGGAGCAGGGCGTGCTGGTGTCGGCACTCCTGGCTCCTGCAGACTTGCATGCAGCCAGGGCAGACGCCTTTCTTGCTGCTTTTAAGAGGCTGGTTGCTGTCAGAGAAAAGCCCCCCCCCCCCCCAATTTTTTTTAAGGTAAAGCTCTCCAGGCCCTGTGAATTATTAAGATCTGCTAGCAGCCAGTTGCTCTTTCTTTGGGAAATTGGCTGTCAGAAGTAGCAAGAGAGCTCTTACGGGTCTCTTTGCTTTTGATTAAGTGGAACAGTTGGATGGGTAACAGATCCCAGATTTTATATGACAGATACTCACTTCTTCACAACCTCTGTGATGAGAACAAATTCCCAGAACTATGCACGTGTATCTACATGCATATGTAGTTACAAGATTTTGCCCTAATCATAGGCATTGTCTGTACACACACACAAATGCGACATAATTTAGATTACAGTAGTTTTTCTCTGCATTTCTTAGAGCACAGAACATTCAAAAATGTTTACGGAGATGGATTTCATACTGGTGGCTTTCTTGCTAAGTAGAATCTGCAGTGATAACTACTTGTCACTTACAATGTGGCATAATTTATATTTGCCACCTATTAATGAGGATATATAAAAACTCCGTAAAATCCTGAAGTGTTGGTTTTGATAATAACCTTTAGAAGAATCAAACAGCACATCCTTCCTTCTCCCTAGAAGACTGTCACTGTATTACATTTTTGACGCAGTTCGTCTGTTTTCGTTATTTTCTAGTGGTAGAAGAGGGTTTCTCCTTAACAAGTCCATCATGTCCATCTGTTATGGACAAATGGATGCACTCGTTCAGTTTTCTGCTCAGGCCATTTTCTACTGTGCTGTGGCACATTCAGTTGCGTGAGGGCAATGAATGTGTATTTATACAGAAAGCTGCTTTTGATTAATGTTTTGAAGCTTTGCTCTGCCTCTTGTTGAAATAAGTTTCCAGCTCTGAGGATTAGGTTACCTGAACTGTTAGCATGTATTCCTGCGAGTCGAGGTACGAGTCAGGTGCTTTGTTAGCCATGGCTTGTAGTCTGTCTTCATCCTCTGCAGTTATGAAGCAGAACAACTGTTAGCAGACTTGCATGTGTGCTGATCCATGGGCTTTACTGGGGTGAGGATAGCTTCCTGCAGTTTGTTTGGCCTTGCATTGTTTGTTTTTGCTGTTTAGTTATGTTATACAAAGGAGTAGCGGTCCTTGAGTTGACCTGGAAATCTACTGCTGGGTTAATCAAGTCACAGTATCTTATAGTAGTGCTATAAGGTAATGTGACTCCAAATTTTCTACCTCCAAAAATTTGTACCTTTTTGAATTTGGTACCTCCAAAATCTTCTACAAAATGCAGAGTAATACGTTGGTGTTTTCTGCTCGGAGTTTTTTTTAAATCGTTTGAATGATTTCAAAAAGACAAATTGAGCAAGGATTTTTTAATCTTTAAAAGTAATTTTTTTGGCCCTTACGTGTAATAGACTGTCAGCAGTTTAAATGGTGTGCTGATAACATTCAGAAGAATTAGGTAATGATTTGATCACCAAACTCATGTATTGAAACACAGGAGTTTACCTGGAAAGGAACGATGAAGGCAAAAAGCCTAGGAAATATTACTGAATAAGAAAAATAATTTATGGTATTTGTTTTATAGGAACATATTTTGTGTTGAGGTAATGTCGCTTTCTGTAAGGTGGGAAGAGATTTTATTTGTTGCGCTAGCATGATACAAAACATGTAACTTTCAAAAGGATATTGTGTTCTTACTGGACAATTCTGGCCTGTGCCAGTTGGAAAAAAAAAAAAAGCTGGGAAGACCATGGAAGAATGAGCCTTGTGATTTCAGTGGTGTCTTCTGGACTCTGCTTGGATAAACTTACGGCTGCTATGTGAATATTTTTGATCTTGGGTATTGGAGAACTGAGCTGGGAGGTTCCACCAGAAATGGCCAGTGGTTCAGACTCCAGCTGGTGATCTAGATTAGCAAAGGCTGTTCCTTGCTAGTTACTACAGGAACTGCAGAGTGCTGTGCCTGGGGTCATGTCATGGGCTGCCTTGTGCAGGCTGGGGCCAACCGTCTGCAGAGCACTTTGTGGAAGTGGTCTGGGTCCTGATGGACGACAGGTTGAACGTTGGTGGTAATGCCCATGTGCGTAGCTGCCTGCTGCTCTGGGAATGGCTTACAACTTCCGACGAGGAACTTGTGAGACCCCATCTGGAGGACGGGATTCGAGTTGAGCACCTCAGGGTAAGGAGGAGGCTCTGACCGCTGCTGCTGGCTACCTGCCAGGCGGTTCCGGGGAAGAAGGAAGCAGACTTCTCCGTATTTTCCCAAGCAAAGCAAAAGACAAGCAGAAACAAGGTACCACAAACAGGGAAATTTCACTGAGGTATCAGAAGCTGTTTCTTTTCCCAACAAGGGTGGTTAAACACTGGAACAGGTTGTCTGGAGAGGTGGCAGAATTTGCCTTGTTGGAGATGCTCCAAATTGTGTGGAGCAAATTGATCTGACCTCAGGTTTGGCCCTGCTATGACCAGGGGGTTACAGCAGTTAGCCTCGTGAGGGTTTCAGTCTGAATTATGCTGTGATTCCTTTGCTTAAAGTATTTTTTCGAAGCTAACATCTTTCTTGAGGACTTAAGTGACCCCGAACTGGTGTAGATACAGGCCTTCTTTACAGGAAGAAGGTTGCTGATCTCTGTTTTAATACAGGGTTGATTTTGAGAGATTAGATATAATAAGTGAATAAATATTAGAAATTTCTCTAGTTAGTGCTCTCTGCCACAAAGCTTTTGCTTTGAGAAAAGTACCCCCTTTTGTTCAGCTTGACTTGTTTTCAGAAGTAGAAACATTTTCTATAGTATTTCAGTCTTAAAGAAATTCAGGTTCTCAGAATGAAATGCCCTGCATGCTATTTAGAGCAGTTCCAACTTCCATCCATCGATGGTGATGCATTGTGCTCTGACCCCTTTTTATATCCTGAAAAATATTTAGTTATCTTTCTGTAATACAGCGCTGAAAGAAGAATACATTTGCTATTTTCTCTATCCTTTATTCTTGTTTTTTCTCCTTTTTTTGTGGGCTAAAGTTGCTTTTCATTTGAATTGAGCATTCTAATTTCTTGATATATAACAGTCAAGACTCAAGATGATGTCAATTGAACAAAAAGAGTATTTTATGCCAAGTTGTACAAAAAACATCACAATTAAGACTCAGGGCATTGATCTTCCTTAATTAAATGCTTGAGCAATTCTATACTAGTTTATGGATTTTACCTGGTCCTTTGCCTGAGAGGAACATATTGTTAGAAGAACTCTTTGTTAGAGCTTAGTGTGATTTTTTTTCTTTCTGTGGGAATGTCTGTTGTAGTTGGGTTCAGCTACCAGCCTACCCTCTTCTTGACTGTGATTTGAACATCAGAACATTATACCACTTACTGTGAAACCCTTTGAATAAGGGAGATATTTGTTTGGAGGAGGCCCTGTTCTTAATGAAGGACAGGTGTGTCTTTTTTGGTGGCACTGGGGTGTTCCCGCGTGAGATCCTGGGTGGCTGGCATGCTGAGTAATCCATTTTCCAGCTAGAAATTCTGTTTTAGAAAATTAGAGGAAATAGGTAAGAGGGAGTGAATACTTTGTGAGATATAATCAAGCTATTTTTTTTAGCGTGTTATCTGCTTCCTCTCGTAGGAAAATATTTCCTCCAAACTATCATCATATAAAGGTCCATCATGCAATTTTGTATGCTGAAACCAAAGCCAGTTGCATGGGGAAGTGGCTAATTAGGCACAAATGGGATTTAATCTGTCTTATCTTAAATGGCCAGTTCATCCTGTCATGTTTATATGCAGTTGTTAAAGCACAAGTGTAGCATGTTCTAATGCACAAAGTCTGGCTTTGTTGAGTAGAACAGCATTTTCACCAATTTCTGTTGTTGTTCCATGTTACCAGACAGGTTTTGGAGGAGAAATGGCTTGCTAGTTGCAGTAAGATTACATGATATGTGTGTTGGCCATGGAGACTTGACGTAAACTGCTGGCTAACCTTCATAATTTTAATATTTTAAAATGCTTGTTGCCTTCCTTGTACTGTGGAAAAACCTCGAGAACATCTTACTGCGACCTTTTTCCTCCTTTGAATTCTCTGTAATGACAATTCAGTTTTCCACGTTTTCCCGTACAGAGCATGAGATCCAAGAGCGCAGCAGCAGGCCCTATTCCAGAACAGGGTGCAGAGAGGGGAGGGGGGCATGGCCACTCAGCTACTGCAGCGTGCCTGTTGTGGACTAAATTCAATTTTCAACTGGGTAAGCAACAGCAGACATCTTAAACTCTGTGTTAGTGTTGTCTTCACCGAAGTGAAGCTGAGATAGGAATAATTGTCTGCTCCGAGAAGCTCCCTCAGGGTTAGAGGAGAGAGCCAATGTCCCAGGGCACACACTCCGAGACTTTTGGAGTCCTTGGGAGCTGCAGTCCAAGAGGGATTTTTGCCACTTGCTCAAGAACTTGGGCTCAAGAAGGGGCCAGTGAGCAGCAGCTTGGGAGAGGTGACAAACCTGTAACTGAGCAGGAAATGGTGGCTTGAGATAGCTTCTACATTTTAAGTCATGAAATACACAGTGAGGTGAGTATGCAACATTCCAAATTAACATGAATTAAATGAGAATGTTTGAAGGGTAAGTAAAAAGAAAAAAAAAAGTTGAGTGGCTTCTAAATATGTTCTTTTTGTTCTTTTGAGTCTGTTCAAATGTTTTTGGAAATGATAGAAAAGGAGGGGGGGCTAGGTCTGTGTAATAGCAACCATGTATGTTAAGTGAAGGCAAAATTGAATAATCCCATTTTTGTGTGTTCATGAAACTGTATCTATAGCTACCAAAAAAACAAACGTTTTGGAAAGGCTGAGCAAAAGCTGCACTAGGCGAGGAGGTGAAAGGTTTCCTGTGAGGTAACATGGCAATTGCAAAAACAAGAGTACTGATTAGTGAATTGTGTGTTTGTTTTAGAGAAGCAGGAGAAAATATTAGAGAAGCTGGGTCAGGAAAATTGGAGCCATGAGCAGAATCAACTTTGGAATGGAGCCGTAAGAAAACCTCAAACTGTTTGGATCATTCGTTATATAGAAGGAAACTTGGAGCTGTGACCAGAATTGCGATTTCTTGTTGCTTGATTTCAGCTCTGTTCAAGGAACTGGAAAGAATCTGAGGATGTGGCCATAATCTCTCTTTCTGTAATTAAAATCTTCTGAAGGTGATGTGCCTAGGATTGATTTTTATTAGGCATTATGCTTTCTAAAGGCAAAATGTGCAAGTAAAACTGGGTTCAAGTCTGGATCCATATTGCTATGTTAAATAGATGAATAGCTTAAGAATGCTTTTGTTAAAATCTGTGATTACTTGGGTATCATTTGTGCCTTGGAGGATGTTGGAATGGTACGTTGGGTAAAGCACGACACTTAAAACTAGAGAGCTATTGTGTTTCATTGTCAGACAGCTTCCAGCAGAGCCTGTGGGCTGTCACGTTCTTTGTGTTTATGTTGCTCCTTGCAATTAAAAAGTAAAAAAGGAAGGTACTTCCTGAGCTTCAAACTCTTCTTGTCCTCTTAAACCATTCCAAGAATTGTGCATTTGAAAATATTATGATTAGTAACATGAGTGTTTACTAGGGGAAAGAAGAGTTAGATCATAGTGCTTTATATGCGTATAATGCGTTTTTCTTCAAATTAGATTCACTTATAATTGCGTAAGGGTCACAAAACTAAAAAAAAAATAAATTACTTTGTTGCTGTGACCCACAGAACAGCTTCAAACAGTTCTGCTGAGCCTTCAAAATAATCATATGCTGTTTAGGAAAAGTAGGACAAAAGACCCCTTCCTTTTACTTCTATTAATATGCGTTGATTGTCTTCCAGAAGACACTTACAGGTGATGCTGTGGGTAATGTTTAAAGCAGAATCTTCACTCCAAAACCAGAACACAGTAAGCACAGCCAGTATTTAGAAGAGGGCTTAGGCTCTTTCTCTTCCTCTGTTCCAGCTTTCTTCAGCTATTTTGTTTCTCAGAATCGGTTTCTCATTATAGCTGTAATGTAGCATTGTGAAACTCCAGTGGAAAACAGTAAAACGTGGAGCAGTGTGCCTGTTTTTCAGAACCTAAGGTAGGGAAAAGCTCGAAATGTATGTTTGGGTAATAACGCTTCTCAGTCTCACACTTAGAGGAATTCTGAATGTACACAGTGGGGTTAGTGGTGGTGATTTATTGTTTGCTTTATCTCTTTTCTGTAGGTAAGCTTTAGATGAGCTATCTAGGGAATGTTCCTGTTACAGATTGAGACATTTGTTGCACTTGGCTTTATGAACCATGGGTAGTATCTGTTGTCCTTCTTCTTTTGGTTTCAGAAAACGCTGTAAAAACTTGGTGTTGAGACAGTAGAAAGCACAAAAACAAATACGATGGCAAAACTTCAAATACCTTGTAAACCTAAGCTAACTAGTGAAAGGGGGGAGAAAATATTTGTTCCGATTTAATATCGTCTGAAACTTCCCTAAACCTTTGATTAAGAGGAGCCGGTCATTTATCTGGCCGCAAGAATTAAGAGGTCTTGGTGTGATTGTATATCAAATTGATTCATTTTTGTTTGCTGGACAACACTGAAAATTAATTTCATAATTTATTGTTTAGATGGAAGGATAACATTTCTAAGTCATGGAGTTCAAGAGTTAAGTTTATCTGAAATGCATGGATTGCTTCTGAATTTATTGATATTCTGCTTTTTTTAGTGGTGCAAATTTAGGTTAAATGTCAAGCAGTGTTTTCAGATCTTACGAACAATGTAGTTACTTCTATAGGAAGATGCAAGGAAGCAATTTAAAAAGTTTACTCATTGTTCTGCAGGCAAGAGGGTATACAGCAGCTAATAACTATTGACTCTAGAGCCTTTGGGTGTGGAGGGTGGTTCTGAATGATCTTTAATCAAATGCAGGTTAACCCTCAGGATGGGAAGGAAAGAGAATATTCTTACTGAAAGAGAACAAATAAGTACAAGTGATGCTTTGTTTTTCAGCAAATAAGACACTTTATAAGACTAAAATGCAAGTAAACTAACCTAATGTAACATTTAAGTTCTTTTTCCTCAGATGAAATAGTTTGTAGCAGCTGTAAAAAAATATGCACCTAATCAAGTTGATGCTGTGTTCAGTTAAAGACAAATCTGTAATTTTCATAAATTGGCATGTTTGCATGCACATTGCAAGTAGTATGCTGCACTCCTTCATTTTAAGCAATTAGTATTCTCTTAAGGTTCACGAACCAAAAAGCATGGTTAAAGAGGTGAAACCATGAAGTGCAGAATGTAGTCACACTTTTAAAATATCACTGACAATTGAAATGCTAACGGTTCTTGGGTGGAACATGATAAAAAGTCAAAGTCATACTCTTTAAACTTGGCCCTTGATTTACGTATGGTTGTGAGGCAGTAGATTTTGCTGCCTTCTTTGTGTTTTTCCCCATTTTCATCTTAGTGGTGACTGAAACATTCTTATCAATTTCTTCTTTCTTTAAGCTACAAATTAGTGTAAATTAATCACAGTTAATGGATGCTTCTGAAGGAAGCACTTCTAGGATGGATGGCTTTTGTGTGTGCTTAATATGTTGATACTTGTCGAATAGACTGCCTCATACTGAGTGTTCTCCGAGTAATGGAAGATGAGAGGGTGAGGGAATTAAATCTCCATTTATTCAGTGGCTTATTGTTTCTCTGTTTTGTCCCTGAAAACCCGTGCAAGATTAATTAATGGGTGACAAACAGCTTGGCTTCAGATATCTATCTGAAATAAATGATGTATTTTATAGCTCATGATAAATTTATTATAGCATTAGCAATAAAAAGAAATGAAATAATGCAAAATTGACAAACTCCAAAATTTCCAGCATAATAATGATAAAGGCACAAAGAATTGTTGCAAAGTTGCAATACTGCTTTTCCAATCAAGAGCATTTAGCTCTTAATCACTGTCATCCTAGCAACCTCTGCACTGTGCCCTGCTTTTCAGGAGGAAGGCAAAGCAAACAAGCACGGGGGAGGCTGCTGTGCTGCTGAATGTTATCTTCCTTGTAACAGCAGAAATAGGGAGTTTCTTGCAAAGCACGACAAAATATTGCAACAGAAAATGGCCTCTTTAAGGTCTCTGTGGATGTTTGGAGGAAAAGTTTGTTATGCATTACAGCCTTTTGCTGCCAAAGCAGAATTGCAGTACCTTAGACATTAATGCAGTTGGTTTTGAGTCCTTTAGGCGGCATAGAAACAGGATAATGTATTAGTAAGTATGATGTGTGTTACATATGTAGCTTACTTAGACTTTTTTAGGCAGGGACATGGTGTTTATGGCACATGAACCCTAATTTACCAACATGTATATTTCAGAAATTCTGCTTAAACGGTGATCGATTGTGCCATTAATTTTGTTTCCATGAACCTGTTTCCCCCTAAGCCTGTATTCCCACAGGCAGTACTGGAAATCTTACGTGCTCTTGCCTCCTGAAGGAGATGCTTCCAGCCACGTCTTCAGGATCATCTTAATTTGAAACTAATCTCCTTCCAAAAGCCACAGGGAATTAAATCCCCCCCCCTTGCCTCCAGATGTGCTTTTCTACCCCTGTCTTTGTCACCGTTTGTGGCTGCAGGTCGCAGACGTCTGCGGGCTCGTGGTTTCTGACAGAAACTGAGCAGTGGTGTCAGAGTGGGGGTGACAATGGAAGAGACACGGGGAGGAAAAAATGATGGAGAGAGGGGTCAGGCTGTATACGGCGAGGAGCAAATGTCACAGTAATGATGGAATGCATACGCAGGCTGTGTTGTGACATGGATATTAAGCCGTAACGTTGTAGGCCTCAGAATGCCCTGAGGGCCTTCGGTGCAGCTGCCTCTCAGCGAAGACAGGAGGCCAAACGCTTGTGCAGCATCCTCACAAAGCCTCGTCACTCTGCTTGCCCAGAACATCTTTCAGTACCTTCGTCCCTGCTGGACTGAAGGCTTTTGTGCTCTGAGGGAGACGACCTTAAACATGAATTGTTAAAAACATATAGCATGGAATTCCAGGCCATCCTGAAGAGAGAGCCACGTGCAGCGTAAGTTGGGGCCTAACCTGTTGTAGGCGATGCCCAGGCTGAGTCCACGGGGCTCCCTGAAGAAAATTGCAGAAGCCAGAATTTAACTGGGCAATTTTTTTTTATTCTGTATTTTTAAGAAACTAAATTCTCAGCTTTTATTCTGTCAGATAAGTGGTGTTTTTAGGTAAGTGTTTGTTTGCTTTTGTGGTTCACTTCCTCTGCCATTTCTGTGAGGTTTCTATATAAACATGATGAACACCTTGAAACACTATGTGTAGTCTAGGAAGAATAATGAATCTAGGTAAAAATTAACTAAGGGATGAGAGGTTTTAAAACAAAAACCCTCCGAAGCCCAAACTAGAGTCATCTGTGCAGTTACAGATAAAAAATTCATGATTACTTGTTTTCTTTAAGTATTGGTTATATGCATGTGAGTTACTTTTTTGTGGAACTTGAAGCGGTGCAGTTGAAAGAAGGGCCCTGTTATTAGTGATTTCAATATAAATGTTGGAAGAACATCAGAGTGCTAAATCCAATTGATTCATTTTCTGACAACCTGTTTAAAGTTGTACCGTCACAGAACGGTGCATCTACAAGTAGGTAGTAACACGTTTGATTAAAGATTAGGACTTTTATTAGAGGCCTTAATACAGCCACAAATAATAGGCTGTAGATATGGTAATGTATTACGTTACTAAATTGTAGCTATGCAGCAGGGAAGATGATACAGGCGTGTTTATGTTCTTACCTGCAGTAGATTAAACACTGCTTTTCTGTTCAGGCATTGATACCATCTCAAATACTGCCTTTTCTTTTCCAGGATGTTTGCACAGAATCGCAGTAACGCTTTCCCCCTTTTTTTGTGCCGGTGTTTATGTGGTGGGTTCCACAAGTATTCACCTACCTCGGTGCTGGTTTCACTGATGAAGTGAGATGGGATTGTGGCAGCATACATGCTGCCTTGTTCTGGTTTTTAATCTGATAGTGTTCATGCTGACACCTCAGGCACACCCCGTGTTTGCCTTTTGTAGCGTTTTCCTCACATGGTAGTCTGAGGATCTCAGAGGTGTTCAGACTTCCATAGAGGAATAGCGATCATCAGTCAGGGAGAAACTCTCTTCACTGAAATTTGAAGTACGTTTTGCTCCTGCCTTAAGCGTTGAGCAAGCACGACTGGGTCACATTTCCTTCTGGGAGAAGCTTATGCATGTCTCGAGACCTTTGCTCACGATTTCAGCAGACCTGCATGCAGATTAAATCGAGAGCAAATCCTAGTCCACGCCTCTACCAAGGTATGTAATTCCTGCCACTCTTGCAGGGTGACATACACAGCAGCCATTATCAGATGGTGTCTGCGCACATGAGGATGTAGGTGATTTGTGCTCACTAGAAATTTTGTACTGCTCCTGATCCAGAAGCTATCTGTAGTTGCTTCTTTTTACTGCCTCTCAAAGAGAGCCAGAACAGGAATGGCCAGCGTTCGAGTCTGTGGTCATACAGCTGCACACTGGCGTTCTCGTTTGTCTGATATTATGGCCAGAATGTAGATAGACTCGGGGTGTGTCTGAAATTCCTGTAAAGAATCTAGTACAGTAAACATCAGTCATTTTGCCTGATGTTACAACAAATGTTTTAGGGTGCTTTAATAAAAGAACTATTTTTCTTTCTCTGACCATAAACAGTTTTTTTTTAAGGTTAGAAAGCAAAAGAGACCTAAGTCTTCTAAATTGTAAGGTTTATTGTAACTTCCAGTGCATCTGAAGTTTGAAGTAATTGATGGTGTTTTGTGCAGAAATGTCACGGCAGGTTGTCTGAATTCTGTTTAGAATTCAGACAAGTGGTGTTTCACTGATTGAGGACTCTTAATTTGCTAAACAGAAAACCCCTCTGCTCTAGCAATAACTATGCACCCTCACTTGGTTTTGAGTTGGCTGAAAATTATTGCAGAAATACTGAGAATAAAACTAGATTTGCTGCAGGCTAGCAGCTTGCTTGGATGGATGCCGTTCGGTGTGCTGTTACATGTTACTAACTGAACAAAGTTAAAGATGAGCATTGGTGGAGAATGTATGAGAGGTTATAATTCTTCAGGCTCCTCTCACTTGTTCCAGTCAAATTTGAATCTAAGACCCCAAACCCCATTTTATTGTAAGTGATCCTATCGCTTATTTAATGACTAGCCTTTTACACGTATGTGTATTACTCATGTATCTGAAAATTTGTTTGGGAGAGGGGGTTGGTTTTTGGGGAGAGGCGTTCTTAGGTTTTGCTTTTAAGGTGAATGAATTTGTACTGTTTGGCCTTTGTGAGCGTTAGTGCAGATTTACAAATCTTGTGTTTTTGTTAAAGTCACGACCATATGAACAAGAGGAAAAGGAACAAAAGAAAGGGTTTCTCATTTTTATTTTAGAGCCATACCCAATGCTTCCTAACATTTTAAATCTTTTTAAGTAGTAAGTCTTGAATCATAATCTTTTTCTGCATTATGATTGTTTCCTTTAATAAACGCTCAAAGTAGAAAATATTCCATTGCCTTGCAGGAGGAAAAAAAAAGTAATAAAACCACCACCCAAAACACAAGAAACAAACAAAAAACTTCTGAAGTGAAAAACAAAAGCAAGCCAAACTGTTCTCATTTGAAGCATTAGTTTCTATTTCCTTGTGGTTCTAGCTTAAAGTTGTAGATAATACAGGATATCCAGTGTGGTTTGGGGGAATAACAGAGTAAAATTTCCCAGTACTTTGTTCAAAACCTTGTTTTCTGTTCGTAAATGTTAAAATATTTTAAGAATGTTCTTTATTTAATTTACTCTGCATTTTTCACATGGGTATTTTGCTGCACAGTAACTGCAACTATGTCTTTAAATATAAGTGGTTTTGAATTCTAAAAAGTTAGAGGTCTTGTTTTTTGAAAATCAAACCGTTCCAGATCATTTTTAACCTAGATATTTCAAATGTGATTTGGTTTGATAGAAACAGTTCTGTGAATGCTAACTAGAAAATATATCATCCCTCTGGGCAGATGCCATTAAATAAACATGTGTTCACTACTACATAAGAATATTATTTTTTCTAATGTGGCATATGCATGACAAGCACAGAAGGCTTAACTGTCAAACTTGAAAAAATATCTGTATAGCTAATTCTGTGCTTGCTCTTAAACTAGCTTTTGCATATGCTGTAAGTGTTGTTTTTCTGCATAAAATTCTTTACTTTTGCTTTTAAATATCCATTATAATACCGGAACTATAATAAGCCACAAAGTAATAGAACAGCACTGAACCCCCCTCAGGGAAATTCTTTTAAAGTAGCATATATGCTGCTCTAAATCACATGCCATTATAGCACCTGACAGTTGTCAGTATCGCTCCTGATTATTTTGATTTTATGGAATAATTTTGGAGAACTTTCTCCTCTTCAGCCATTTTGAATTGGAGGAACAAAGTCAAGAAAAAAATCCCCACCCTCTTCTCTGAAAATGAGCTCAGTTGCACTGCATTTCAGAAAATGTAAATTCTCTTGGTTTAGCTCATCCTGAAGAGCTCACCCTTTTTTTTTAAAAAAAATAGTCTTTTAAAATAAAACACATTTATTTTGCTTCTATGCATTTTCTGGCCCGAATGAACAAGCTAGAAGAGGCGCAAGGCTTGCTTGATATAAAGATGTTTAACTCTAAAGCCAAGACTTTTAAATATCCTCTATTAGTATTACCAACAACCTGCCAGAGTGAGAGCAGGGCAGAAATCCTCTGTGGTTAAATAATCAGATTCTCGTTTTAGCTGTTGAAAATGGGCTGCTTCTAAATCAAAGTTACTGGATTATGATGTTGTGTTGTGTATGCTGATGAATGTATGCAGCAGTACTCTGCTGGGATGTAATAACGTTAATTTTTCAAAAGTGTTGCAATTTACATTGAAATTAATGAGAAGAAGGAAAACATCTTTCAGCTACTCAGATCTGGGCAATTATAGGTGGTGTTTTTCTTCTGTTAGGTTTTGTTCTCTTCTGGGGCTTTCCTTGCACTGGTTCATGAGGAAGTGGGAGTTCTGTTCCTTCTGCTTGTCCTCTGGCTCCCCTGCATCGGACTGGGGCTGTAGGGTGGGGAAGGAGTGAGCATGGCGTCCCTGGGGAGCAGCAGCAGGTGAAGGAGCCCTGCAAAAACTCCAATCCGTGCTCTGTCCTCATTCCTCACCTCCTCTTTCCGTCTCCTTGAGTTTTTTTCCTCATGTGCAGCCATGTGAAAATACAGCATTTACTTTGGGCCACTGAGAAGAAGCTGTCGTTATGAGCGTATGAAAAAGTTTGCATTTTGGGCGTTTGACGTTAAAGGCTTGCCCAGCGGAGTTGTTGGTAAGCCACTAGGAGCTGGTAGGTAGGTCTGTGCTTGGGACGAGCTGAGGGAAGAGAACTGGTTCTGGAAAAGAAATTCTGGCTAAGAAATACAAAAATTTGGTGAAGATGGTCTTTAATCTTTGCAGAAATTTTGCCCATTTTTTTCATCATCTACACTTCAGTTTGCTTTGTATCCTAAGTAGCAAACACCCGAGTACCAAATTCAGCAGCAGATACTAGTTTTGTCTGTTTTTTGGGCAGGGAGATGAGTGGTTTTGGTGTGTCTTGAGGAGTTGTCAGGATTCAGTTATGAAATTTACCAGGCCAAAGACCTCAGAAAATCACCTTGATTCAATGTGCCCTGTCTCTGCTGGCTGCTAGGTGCCATCTCTGCTCGCTTGGCAAAGGTCTGTGAGCACGGGGGAGAGCTGCTTCTGAGGCTGCATGGCAGGAGCAGAAGGAAGCGATCGCTTTCAAAGGGTCCATTGTAAACTTAAATAGAATTGTCAATAAAGATTACATTATTGTGTCTTCCTTTCCCAGATGTGGTACAACAATTATCAAATTATTTTGACTGCCCAGTTCTATTTAACTAACCAGTCCTGTGTCCAGAGAGTTGGAGAAAATGGGCACCTGTCTGCGGACTGGGCGCTGGCACCCACGGGTGGCATGCCACTGGGACAGGACTCACGGGTTCTTCGCAGCTGAAGGTCTTGGACCCCCTAGGCAGTCTCTTCTAACGCCCCAAGTGAGCCGGTTTTGGTCACAAATTCATCTCTGACTCATTACAGAGCCAAAAAGTGATCCAGCAAAATCAGGTTGCTTAAAAGCTTTGCTCAGATGATGGACAACAAAAGTAACTCCGTTAACAGAAGCTGGTGGTTAGGGTGGCCTGCAGTTCATGGGAAACACCTATCAGCCATGTATTGTGGCCTGATAAGCAATAACTGGCTTTTGATTTTAAAGTACTGGGTTTCCCTAAACTCAGTAAAAACAGTGCTCAAAAATAAACATAGCATGTTGGTGCCTGGGTTCGGTTGCTTGTTGTGAGTCCTGTTGCATCTTTTAATAGGTTTTGAGAAGTCAGGGCCTTTTGATGCTTTAGATATATGGTTGATTACTTTAAGTTGTTTTTTTTTTTAACTCAGAATTGCATGAGAATCTGTATATGTTGTAGATTTTTCTAAGTAGTAATCGCAGGGCCTACTTAACTAACTCCATATGGCCAAAAGCATGTAGTCAGCCTTTAAGTGGGACAAAGAGTGTTGGAGTCTTAATGAAATATGCAGTAATCATCAGGGCTGTGTTAGCTCTTTACATTATTTCACACTGCTGCCTTGAAACAAAGAACAGGATGTGGCACATTTAATGCTTTCCCCTTGAGAATCAGTTGGAGTAAAGTTCAATTTTTAATTCAAAAGGCAAGGAAAGCTGTTACGGAATTAAAGATGTGGATGCTGCCCAGATGAGCTATAAATAACTGATCCATGAACAGCAAAACCTCTCTAATGCTCAAGTACAGATAAATGCACCCCCCTACAACAGCATACTCATCCTCATACTCATCCTTTCTCTCAGATCTTTTTTTTTCCCCCGCTACTTTAGCTATAAAAAATGATAACCAGTTAAATTGAGTCAAACTGGGAGGTAGAAATAGGAATCGTACCTTGCAAATATAATTGCAATAGTCTCTAGTTTCGTTGTTAAATGAACCTTTTCCTTGCTGGATATTTTGCTATTGGCACTTTGTGTGGTCTTGTGTGACAAAACATTTGACGCTCGTGCCTACTGGGGTGTGCGTGCAGCCTGCGCTGCGCGATGCTCTGCGGCTCCCATCGTTACGTCTGCAGTGAATATCTCTCTCCAATTTACTGCTTAGCTTTGGGTGCTGAGCTTGTGTGGCCGACAGTTCTGCTAAATTTCGAGGCATATCAAAGAGGTTTTGAAACCACTTCTGTCTGTTCCACTAGGACTTTGTAGCTAATGTCAAAATTGGCTCTGCTTGTTTCAGGAATCTAAAAATGTGGGAGAGGTGAGCCAGCAAATAGGACTGTATTCTTTGACAGTAATTCTTGGGTTGTGTGCCAGAATCAGGCTAATGGTACTGCAGTACCTTTTCGACTGGTGAATCTGCAATTCCTTACCAGTAAGATCATGGAAGGATGCCTCTTGCCAGCAGTCTGCAGGGGGATCCTCCCGACCAATTTGCCTATGGCTCTTGTAGATGTTGGATCCCCTGCCCTCCTTGGTATTTCTAGCTGCTCAGAAGACAGCTAACTCAGACGGTAGGTGTACTCCTCTGTTAAAAATAACATACCAAAGAGCAATAGTTACTGTAGGGTAACTATTCTCTTTTGGCAGAACTCCCAAAGTAAAAATGTTGTTATTGTATTGAGGTAATATTTCAATCTTGATAGATTTGAAATTGCTTTTGAGCTTCCTCCCTCCCATTCTGTTGTTTGGATTAAAATGTATTCTGGTATCCACTGGGCAGCCAGCCAGTACTAAATTAACAGCTTCCACTGAAAAGCCTTTGTGTGTTCCAAGGTTTCAGCGCACGCTTGTTTGAGATGAATATCGCAGAGTGTGGAAGGTATCGTTCCAAAGCATTATGAGTACTTCATGTAGTTTTTTATTTTGTGTTTGAAATTGTCTGTGGAGCTTTCTGTAATATTTCCATGAATAGTGAATCTATTTGAAAATTGATTTAATATTTTAAAGGGTGGTGAAGACTATAAGACAACTTTTGTATATCTACATCTTCCTTTGATACATGGAAGTAAGTTTAATAAACAACTACAGGATGATGCCTGTCACTTCAACATCTTTTTCACAGCTTAGGGTTTAAAAATGAACCAAACTAAAAGAGAACTCATTTTTCCCATTAGTTAAGCCTAGGTAAATTTGCTTCTGTAACTTTTACCAAAATGGCTCACTTACAAGTACCTGTTTATACCCTTTGGTGTATCTCCCATATTTCAGTAACCTCTCCTTCCAAAATATTCCTCAATGTGTTTAGTGAAACAGGTAAATAACCCTGTTCTTTAGCATATCACTTAAGCATGTACTTTAATCCTTTTCTCACTTAGTATCTCATTTCATAATTACTAGTAAGGGGTTCAGACATCTCAAAAATGCCTCAGTCACTGCGTAGACAGCATTTGGCTGTGTTTGTTACAGGAAAGCATCACTGCTATTTTGAGCTTGTAAGTGAGAGCTGCTAAGAATTAAGCAAGGAGTAGGTTCAAAGAAATTTTCATTAATCTTGTCGGTACTTTTCTATTGCCATCTTATTTGCTTCTCCAATTTGGGGTTGGAGGATGGTGTCCCAGTACTACCAGCAGACACGACACCGCATGCGAAACTTCGGCTACAAGTTGTGAACCTGGAATCCTGCAACAGAAACGGGCTGTGTGTGTTGGGGGGCATCTTTAAAGACCAAAGTGGTGATTTAATCTAGTTGTATTTCATAGACATCTGCCTGTTGCTAGATCTTTTTAATGTTGTTGTTCATATCATTCATACAGTTATGATTTTTTTCTAACCATATCTGATGTCAATTAATATCTGGGACTGAGTGTTGTTGACGTAAGGTGTCCTTGGCTGAGGACGCAGGACAGGGAGAGAACATCTTGAGGGTTCTGAGCTTCTGGAACAGTACGAGGAAGGAGACACTATCAGTTAATTAGGATCTTAGTGTTTCGAACACTGAGTATGAACAATGCTTGCGAGGTTGCTGGGTACACGTATGTGCTAAATATTGTCCTTAACCTTGTCTCAGAAGCCACTCGTGGCACCCATGGGCGTAGCAGTGCTACGGCTGTGATAGCTGGCTCGAGCTACTGCTGGCAGCGTGCAGTGGAGCAATGCAGTAACTGAAGTCTGGGGCTAATCTGTGACTGATAGTGTGTTAAAAGGCATTTTAAAATATATAGAGACCAGGAGTAAGTTGAGTGGGGTAGATTTGTCTTAAATACAGAATAAATATATCATTCCAGTGACACCTTGTCAAAAGAAAAGACATTCAAAGCAGTTCTTGTGAAAAGCAAAAAAAAATGACAGTAGTGAGAACATAAAGTATATATTGCCTTACAGATTTGCTGAGAATTCTTTGCAAATTTGTCAGGGGTGAGGAGGATTTTAGGTATAAAATGCTGCTTTACCAAACTTGTTTTCCCATTGCAGTATGTGAGTCTTCTGCTTTATGTTGAGAGAGATTCCAGCAGAAATTAAGTACTTGTTAAATAATTTGTCTGTCTCTTTTGCTGTTCTGTCTTGAAAATGATCACCAGTTGTGGTGAAATTGTTTCATATCTTTAAAGGTAGGAACTTAATGTGTTGACTAGTTAGGTTCTGGTAAGTTTTGTCATTTGGTTGATTTAAATATTGCATAAGTAAATGAACATAACTTTCCAGAACTATCCATGCTGACCTAATTTTAATTCCTTTCTGAAGTCACTGGTAAAGCCTGCCACTTCCATGGCTCAAAGTAAGATCTGGAAATGCGGGTTAAATGCAGCAGTAGTGGCTTTGTTTATTTACTTCCTAAATTTATTTTTAACTAAGAGGTGGTGCAATTTAGAGCTGTAGATCCTCTGTAATAATTGTTAGAAGAAAACCTGCATATTTACAATTTGAATATGCTAATGCTTCAATGTGATGATAATGGCAGGAAAAAAAGAGCTTACATATTGCTTATTTGTAAAATCAAGATAAATTTTGCTTCTCACTATACTTTCTGCGAAGTACTAGTGAAGTCTTCATGCATCTGTAGAATTAAGTTTATGGGAAAGAGGCACTGCTGTGATCCTATTGAGAACTAATTCTTCAGATGGTGGCTCAGAGCAAATGGATCTAGCTATTAAATGGGGATTATCCCCATATTTGCTACCCTGTTTAAACAACCTCGATAAGTTTTGTAGAAACTTAAGTTTATTATATCTGGATTTTTAAGCCAGCAGACTAATATCTAGAGTAATTGTAAAGTTTTCTGCTTTAAGGTGAAGGCATTTTATAGGTTATATGGATATCAAATAAGCAAGGAGGAAAGCGTAAAAGAAAACAAATCTGATTGTCAGTAATGTTTATCACTGATCTTTTGATTGTTTGATAATTCCTTTTGACCAGAATAGGGAATATGTACTACAGTAAATATTCAACAAGATACATTTCTGGTCCCTTTATTTTCTCCTTGGGGGAAAAAATAAGCAAAATCCAGCCTTTCAGTAATTTTCTGCTGGAAGCCTCATTTGCTGTCAGATTAGGTTTAAGTGTTACAAGCTAGTGGAGTGCTTTGGCCAAGAAAGATCAAGCTGAGCAGGGCTGCCAGCTTGATGTGGTATTTCAGATGGGGACTTCTCATTGTTAATTTACAGCTTAAACGTGAGCTCTGTGACTGGTATTTAGCAATGATGGGAGTGTTTGTGTATCAATTTAGGAGTTGCTTTTTGCTTCTGTAGCATGACCAAGTCAGCAAGGTATGGCTTTTTTTGCTTCCATCCTTTGTAGGTGAGGATTTCAGGGAGTAATTTATCATATGTATAAAACCAGCTGATTTTTGACTACACAAAGAACACATACAGTTCTTGCAGGCAGTCTATTGGGTATATAGGTGAATGTGTGTATTTGTGTCACAAAAATTTTTGACAAAGGCAAAATGTCCTTTACAGCATTTACTTGTCGGTTAAGACATCCTGGCAACAGATTTTTACTTCGTTTTTCTCTTGCATTTGTTAATGATCTCACAGATTCCCCAGCTTAGTCAGTCAGCATCCTGGATTGCTTGTTAAATTTCTGGAGTGTCCAGTGGAGATGGTTTGATGTACGTGAAAGGAGGCTGTGGCCTAAGGCAAGCACAAAAGGACGAAACACTTCACTGCTGCGCGAGCGGTATCTGAAGCTAATGCACGGCGACGTGGGCTGCATGGTCAGCCAGAACAGAGTTTCGGCTTAGGGCATGCGAAGATTGCTGGGATCACAGTGTCAGCTCTAATTTCAATTAAGTCTTTGCAAAGAGCTCTGTGCGTAGGTCCTTCTGCTTGACAGCTAAGGTCTTTCTTTCAGGATGCATAAATAGATGGCTGTTATTTACTGAAATATTAAGGAAAAATGAAGTGGGCTGAATTACAATCTCTTTAAAGCTGTGTTTTTAAACAGGGGTACATTTTTTAATAAAATAAAGCCTCATTTTTTAATAACGGTTTTGGAAAAGCAGCATTTTTGTGTCCTTATGCGCTGGAGCACAGAGCCAGATGCACAGAAGCACTTGGAGGCGAGGAGCTGCACAGCCGTGGCCGCACCGCGGGTCCTCGTGTGGCTTTGGCTGGGTCTGTTCCAGGGGCCGGCTGGCAGAGCCTGAGCACTGTGAGCGGGGCACGTCTGCCAGCGTCGGGACCTCCACCTCGGGCTGCGTCCTGCAGGTGTTCCTCAAGTGGCTGTGCACTTCTTGGTGCCATTTGTTTGGTGTTTCTGTGTGGCGCTACACTGCGGGTTCTTGGGGTTTGGAGGTGGTCTTATAGACCTGCCTGCTTTTTATTGCTCTTTGACGCTGGACTTGGGATTTCAGGAGGGATAGCCTTATCCTTGAGGGAGGGTCAATTCATAATATTATTCCTTGTTACAGTAGCTGTTGTTTACCTGCTTGGAGCTTGTCAACACGGCCGAGTTTCGGCTGGCAGTCAGTCCTGCAGCAGAGACATTTCTCAAGTAACTGCGTGCAGGGCCTAGGAATCTAACTCAGCCATACCCACCCAAAAGTGTTTTGAAAGTGAGTAGTTAATGTGGGTCTGCAACCTTGATTTCACTAAATGGGAATGGGTAATACAATCCCAGTATGAAGAAAAGAAGGTTCAGCCAGGTGAGGGGTGGTAACCCCCCTCGTTTCCTTCGAGTTGCGCTTCAGAAACAAATCTGGGAGTGTGACAAAGTTGTCCATGAGTTTTGGCTTGCCTTTGGTCTTAAACTAACGCTCTGCTTGTGTGTGAAGTCTGGCGGGTGGAAGACAAGACCCCAAGGCCTGCCCGCTTTTCCCCAATTAGATTCTTGCATATGACCTTTAGCTTCTGCCCTCTGTTTCCAACATCCGGAAAATGACTGCATCTACTGGGGTGATGGCAGCTTGTGGCTGGTTTGCCCTTTTAAGCTTCTGAATTAGAAACAGGAGCAGGAACACAGTGTGTAGGTGACCCTTTCTGAACACAGAATTATACATATTATATGGATTATTAATACATATTATTAATACATATAACTCATACATTATATATTAGTTATATTACTCTAAAACACCTGGTACACGTGTGCACCTGCTGTAGAGCTGATGCCAGTGGGAACTTCCCAAAGAAGTGCACCTCACCGTGCAGTATCGTGCTTTCTGTTGAACTGGAAGGTTACTGTTCGTTGTGTGTTTTACTGCCAGTAACGGATCTCATAAGCAAGTGATAAGACAAGGAGTTATAATATCTTCCAAAGACCAGGGGAGCTGTAGTTACAGAATACCTTTCTCAGTTTTAAGATGTCAAAGGAAAAAAAATGTTTTATCTGTTCAGCTGTTCAGAAGCCATTTGAGGTTTGGAGAGATTTGAAAGACAAGTGGTTCTTTACGTATTTCCCTTTTTTCCGTGTTCTTCTTTCCCACAAATTGCTGTGGGCATGGGAACAAGAATGTATGTAATGAGTTATGTTGGAGAGCTAAGCAGGGAGAGACTTACAGCAAAAGGTTAAGACTCCTCATTAGATTGAGCAGGGAAGCAGAAGCTACAGATTAGACGAGGGAAAGTAATCTTAAATCATGAAAGATCAGATCTGTCCTCTCTTCTGAACCTGCATATATACCGGATGGCCAATTTGAATGGAAGGACTTGGATTTATTTTATTTTTTAATACAGAATTTAAGTAAGTTTGAAGAGGGTAGGAACGCTTTAACATTTTACATACCCCTGTAAGCAGATGAGTTGCTTGTCATTGAACTTAGGCTTGGATGTGTCGGTGGCCATGGGGGCACTAAATGGGTGTCCGATGACTCCTGCTTCGCGTGAAGGGCCTGAATCCCACGTAGCGTATTGCTTGGCAGGTCGGCAGCTCTGAGCAGGCAGAAATACCCATTCATCCCCCAGTTGCTGTGTGCTGTGTGTCTTTTGACTTCGTTAAATCCACTTCGAGAAAAGCTAAACTGTTTGGGAAAAAGATTAAACAAGGGCTTGACTAATTGAAAATGAGAGAAATCCTGGATACTCTCTTCATCTTAAAAGATGTAAATGGACTATGAACAGTGGGTGTGCTTTGTTCTGTATTATACTTTTCTCTGAGCTAAGTTATTCTTTCCTTCTCTCTTTGTGTATGTAAAGTAGACGAACTTCTCCTAATCTTAACTACTGTTCTAATAAAACAAAGACAAATTTTATCTTTGTTTATTCCTGGAATCCTTGAAGAACAAAAATGCAGGAATGTGTGTATGATAATTATTTTTCAGGGCAATCAGCAACCTTGATTTTTCAGAAGCGAAGTCCTTGCAGTTTCCTTGCTTCTGACGTGGCCAATTTTATGCAATAGATGTAATGAACTGGCCAAAAAGTAGCTCAAAATAAAGGAAAAAAAGAGGAAAGAGGTCACACAGGCATCACTGGGGCATGGAGCCACTGCCCAGTACACGAGGTGAGAGTTCAGACCCAACTAAGATATTCTCAGATGTGGTGAACAGATAAACTGCAGAAATATTGATGTATTTGGTGCTGGGGAGTCCCTTCTGTGTAGGTAAAATTAAATAGGTAATTTGTAATCTTTAAATCATTCTTATGCAGTGAAAGAAACATGCAACAGTTCTGAAGTATAAATCTGTGCCTTTTTTGACTTGCACAAGAGTTGCTTCTTAAACATGGTTCCTTAGATGAGTTCTTGTTTTTCTGCTGCTTGCAAGCCCCTTCATTTTGTTTCTGCAATGAAGATATAACAATTTATGACATCACATTAATATCCATGGCAACAGACTGTAAAGTGAACAACATACTACATTTGCATTGCAGAACCAGCCGTGAGGAGATAGCTCCTATTGAAACACGGGCGTGTGAAATAACTCCAGCAGTGAGCGCAGGAAACGCCTGGGAAAGGGATTGTTTTGTGGATGGGTTGTCTCAAATGCTATTAAACCGATTTTTAAAAGTAGTCCCAAGTACAAAAGGGAGTCTGAAGTTGCATCGCTTCAGGTTGAATAGAAAGTCCTCTGTCCTCCCTCGCTGGGAAGGAGGTTCTGGTTCTGCCAGACCCTGTGCTCCCTGGGGAGCCTCCTCCTGTCCCACCTTCTGCCTGCACCAACTCCTGTAGGGGTTGGGGAGGTCTCTACAGAACAGGACTGGCTTTAAACAACTACTAAATAAGTTGTCCATTCAGTCTTGCTGATTATGACAAGGATGTAATGGTCTCACGCAGCATGTAAAATCTTGATATTTGTGCATGTTTCCAAGGATTTGCATATTTCCAGAACAGCTTTCGAGTCTTCAGTAATTTTTTTTCTGTCTGCAATGCTATACCCCCTATGGGAGCTAAGTTCTGTCATCCTTATTATCTTTTTTCCTGTAATACCTTCCATTTAAGGAAAATCACGTGTGGGCTCCCAGTTTGTTTTTCTGTCTCCAGCAGAAGGAGCATCTGTAGTTTTCCCAGCTTGAAAAAAACACTTGGCGGGGTGGGGAGGGAGGGGGCTTGTTTTTCACTAGAGAGGTTATTGGTAACTGTGGCTTGGAGTGTTTGTCCCTCCTTTTCGTCAGGCCGGCCGTACACACGGCCCTGTGTTGTGCTTGCCATCTCGATGAGCCTGGGAAGGAGGTGGAAGAGTCTGGGCACATCTGCAGCGGTTAGGTTTTACAGCTGAAGCTTTCTGTGTTGAGAGGTGCTGCCAACATTACGATGGTAAATACCGGTCTCTTTAGTGAGGCTCAGTGTTACTTAAAACACAAAACAGAAACACACCGCCTCGGAGTTGGTCTCCTATCATTGCGTTGTTCTGGTTAACTGAGAACTCAAACTCAGAAATCCTGAAACTTTCCAGGAAAGACTGTTTGTGAACTGTGGTCTTTCATACTCCGCATGGCCCTTAATTCCATCAGGCTTAATAGATATTTGAATATTTTCAGGTATCTTTGGATTTTGACTAAACTTATTTAGCCTTTCTCAAGGGGCCATTAAACGATTTGGTACCGGACACCTGGGACTAGGTCTCGTCTTTTTTTCTCAGGAAGGTTACTCTGCCTGGAAAGCTGTTTTGTATGGAAGGTTTCACTTTAAAAAAAAAAAAAGCGATTAAACTTTTCCTACTCAAAATTGGCGTACTTTTTATATATTTGTTATTGAATGTGGTCATTTCTGTCAGAAGATAATTTTTAGCATCTGTGATCTTGCATCCCCTTTTTTCAATCTGAAAACCAGATCCTGCTGGAGTTCAAGAACCGGCTACACGTAGCTCCCTCTGCTGGCTCCTTATCAGGAGATGCCAGAAGTGTATTAACAAACCTGACACTCGGCTGCCCCAGGAGCAGAGCCCTTCCCTGGGAGGACTCGATATACGATGCTGTTGCAAAAAAAAAAAAAAAAAAAAAAAAAGCTGTCATTTCACCCTAGCTCAGTTTAAATAGTGGCAAACTACAGTAAACTTGTGCTCGCAGAAGAGCACAAAATATTTTGGCATGCTTCTCGGGGAGCACTAAAATCCAGTACAGAATAAACAAAATGACAAAAATCTGGTTGTCTTGTTTCTGAAGTGTTTTTTTTAGCCTTTTGTTCTGCGGCTGTGGTTTTGAAAGTCTGCTGTTCTCTGAAAAAGATGCGTGTATGAGAGAAACTGCTTGTACTGTTACATTTTTGAAAAGAAGTTTTATTTGAACCACTTTTCCTGTTTTTAATACCTGAGCTGAAGATGCATACTCTGATTTTTTTTCCCCCAAAATAGTAGAAAACTGGGACTCTGGAAACTTACTGTTTATTCTGATACAGTACTTTGTATATAAGTACCAAGTCTGACCATAAACATTTTTGCAATGTTGTTAGGCTACTGCTGAATCAAGACCCTCTCCTTCTCAAGTATACATCAGTGTTATAGCTGAAACTTACTGCTTAGCTTAATTTCTTAAAAAACAAACAAACAAAACAACAACAAAAACCAACCAACCAAAAAGCAAACAAAGCAGAACCAGCAGTATTAAATTTGTTCTTATTGTTTGCATTTACTCTCTACTTGCATATTTGGGGCTGGTAGGCAGTGTTTTTGGAGTTGTGTTATTGTGCTTGTGTGTGGTTGTTTTTTTGTTGTTGTTGTTGAAATTGCTTCAACTTCTCCTTCAGCAAGTTCCTATATAAACAAATTGCAAAGTCAGTTTTGTACTTCACTCCTGTGTACCCTGTTATAATGAATTCCAGTAGCTAGGCAGGAAACATTATTTTCGAGTGGTGTATAAACAAGAAGCAAATGTGCTTGAGCAATGCTTTTTCTAGGTTTCAAAAAGTACTGAGAGGAGGACTTAGCTTGGATGTTCTGCATATCCCGAGCTTGGTGCTGTAGTCCACTCCTGTAACCATTAGTTCTGTGTCTGCATGACATGATGGGTGTTTAAAATGGGCAGCTGCTCCAAAATATTTTCCGGAATTCCTCAAGTCAAAATGCAATCTTCTCGTAATATGTTACAAATAAGTTAAGGAAGACTCTTTGATGAAAATTGTAACTTCTATAATGATTAGATTAAAAAGCATGAAGGTAAAGAAGGAAATGGTAATGCAGAAGCTGTAAGTAGTTCAGGTAGAGCAGGATGACAGTACCAGAAGGACACATGAATGAGAAGTAAGCACAATTTTAATTTTTATGCAAAAAAAAATCTTCAGATTTTGGAGAATGGAAATACAAATATTTCCTCAGTTACAAACAAGTGTACAACTGGGATGGAATATTATATCTGGTTGTTCCCCGAAGCCCAGGCTGGCTGGGTGGGAGGAAGGTACAAGAGGCCACGGAGGGACCTGGCAGCATCACACCTGTGAATCTCTCTGAATCTCTCTCTGGATGGCTTGGAGATCTTGTGTGTATATTCCATTTATAAACTTAACGTATCAATTAAAAACAGTGGTAGCCTGCAGGCATATTGTAAGGCTGAAAACCAACAAAAAAAGAAGGCTGTCTTAAAGATGATCGTGTTTTTCCCTGTCTGTAGTGCGCTTGTTGTGCAGCAGCAATGCATTCGCCCCATCGAGATGTGAGCGATGAAAGGCAGCAAGAAGCGGTCCCATTGTTATCTCTCCAGGCATGGCTAATGAATCATGTTTCCGTGTTCTCTTGGTCACGCTGCACAGTGCCTTCAGCCAGGCTGAGCCTCCTGGAAAATGCTCTTTAAGAAGCTTGTGGAAGCACAAATGTGGGCTGCGAGGGGGTGGGAGGAATGCTGATGAGCGCCCCGTGTCTCTCTGGCCGCAGGGATTGCTCACGGGAGGCAAGGAGAGGGCTTCTCAGGGGCTTGATGGGTTGCAGTTAAAATGGAGCCCTCCCTCCTGAGCCGTGCGGTTGGATTGAAGGCAAACCTGTGCTCAAGGAGAGGGGAAAGAGCATCCCTGTGCTGCTTTCCAAAGCGCTCGATCTGCTTGTCGGGAGTGACGTCTCACATATTTTACAAATGAGGAAAGGCTTTCGGTTCCTTTCCTTTTCCAAGTATGGATTAATACAAACCGTATTTTTTTCTAAGAACATTCTTCGTGTTCCTCTGGTGGCTGGACTTGCCCAAATCCCTCCTGGAAGAGGCTTGCTCTGCCCTCTACATCCTGTTGCATCCCACAGAGCCCCTCCCCTGGGCAATGCAAAACATTTGTCTTTAGAAAAGACAAATACAGGTCTGCATTTTCTCCATTATCAGTGGAGAGAAGAAGAACGTACTGATGCAGATTTGGTAGATTTATTTTCTTTGAAGCTAGGAAGATCAAAAGGCAGAAACTGGGGGGTGCAGCTAGTATGGGGAACAGGGGTTGCACTGGCTGGAAGTCGGTGAAATGGAACGAAATGAAAAAAACAGGAAATCTGAAGGGGGAAGAAGAGAGCAAATGAAATTCCTGGGAGCACATTCATATTTTGAAAAATAAAATATGACTTTGGCTTACTTCTGCATTCTTCTGAGTAACTGCTTCTTAATGCTCTTGTACCAAAGAGTTGAAGAGGAAAATGAGCTATAATGGGAAGGGAAAAGTTCAGAAATGTGGGAGGAAATGCGGGAAATTCCCTGGAGTAGCTGTATGAGAGTGCTGCTTTCCTGGTGGCATCCTTACCCCTGAACTCTTGAGAGGAAGACGGTGAGAACCTCTCCGTACTTGTAGTCCGTTTTCCACTATAGGCAACTTGGTTTTTGGCTTTTCTTCTATAGGAAGGGCTTCTGTGGAGAATATAAGGTAGCTTGAAAGTTAAACTGCTTTAAAAAAAGGGGGAGGAGGTAAATGAAACGTTTTAATTCAGGGATTTTGGGGGGATCTTCTGGAGCATAAGGGCAGGTTTGACACTGCAAACAGCTTCCCACTTTGCTGTAAGCAGCATAAACTGCATACAAAATTGTGCCCTATTTACATTCGCTTTACTCTTTCTTGAGACAGAGCTGGTGATTGTGAAAGGCATTCAAAGCAAAAACCACACAGCAAGCGTAACTATTTTATTTGGAAACATTTACATCTCTGAAGCGAGCTGCTCAGCTCTTTGGTAAAGCTAATTTTGCATTCCTACATAGAAAGCAGACTTGAGCTATAATTATACAGAAATGTTTTTACTGACTTCATGGATAATAATTTTGGTTTTGGAGAAGTTAGATATTACCCCATGATTTTTGGAATATTTTGAAGTCAACTTCTAAAGAAGCAGAAATTTTATGTGACCAGTTTGTTTCTTGTGCCCTTTCAGATGTTACGCAGCTGATTGTGAGAGTGCAAAAATTTCTCTATTAATATCTGAATTGTGGTGTTTGGTGACAAAAAGGCAAAAAGACCATGCAGGTGTAGAGGAATGTGAGAGAGCGGGACAGGAAGAGGGGAAGCAATGCAAGATCTAATCTATATTTGTTAAAATGATTTTAAACCTAACAGGAGTGAGGAAGTACTGCCGCAAGTAGCGCCAACATAATCTAAGTGCAGATACTTACCTACCATCTGTTTTTCAATAAATAGCTATTATGCTAATTTTTGTTTCAGTGTGCAACAATTAAAGCGTTGTAGTATTCCTGTGATATTCAACAGCTGTTGCCTTTGAAGATTTTATTTATCTCTTTTTCTGAAGTGCTACAATTTTACTTTCGTAGCTCTGCCAGAAAATTCTAGCGCTTAAATAGAACCTCGTGGTCCATTGAAATGCAAACTCGAGTCACGTCTGACCAGCAATATCTGGCAAGAGCCTTCGTTAAGATTCTCATTGCCCTGGCCCCGCAATGCGGGACTCAGGCTGGCAGGGACGCCTTGTTGGGACGTTCGTTGTACGTGCTTCTGTGGATCGGCAGCGCGTATTTTCAGAGCTGCACGTAAGTTCTGTTTGCAAATAAATGAAAACAAATGGATCGTTCCGGTGAGCATTTCTTCTAGGTTGGTTCTTTTTTGGCTGATGAATTGACTGGGAGATGGAGAGACAAGATGAATTCTCAGTCCTGTAAGAGTTAGCAGTGCAATTTCCCTACGATCATAACCAGTGCAAGGAAATTAGATCTCTAAGTGGGTTGAATCTGATTTAGTAATAAGTCAATTTAATCACTAATGACTTCAAACACAGATTTTACAAGGTGATCAATGGCAGTATAACAATGATCGATCAATAGCATTGCATTTAATTGGATTTTTATGGGTGTAATATAGTTTTTCAGAATTAATGTACCATTGCATTGCTTTGCTACTCTTTTAACTCAGTTCTTTAGAAGAAATGCTGGTTGGTCTCTGAAATATTGTTTTCAGAGCACAGTTAATAAAAATTAAAATGAAATGCCTGCTTTTAGGAATTGAATTTCTGATTTTGTTTGAATTATTTGGTGATGTGTTTTTAAAAGTTGTGTCTACACAGGGAAGAAAAAGAAGCCACGTTCTTCATGTTTCGTGAAAGAAAGGGACAAAATGTCAAAGAGTAAAGGGGAACACGCGCTGCTCCAAATGTGAATCCTAAGTAGCTGAGTAACTCCCCGTCCTCAGCAGTTTGACACAGTAATCTTCCCTCGAAGTAATCTCCTTGTCCCATGTGTCCTGCTTTAATCTATCAGTATTTCTGCAGTGTGCAGCAAGAAATTGATTTTCAGTAATTTTAATGGCTGAATAACTGGTCTTGTCCCAGAGTGTTTTTTCATATTTGCAGTGGCCAATGTGGTTACTGAACTCAATGTTCTGGATAATAGGTTTCATTAGTTTTGATGCCTGAGGTAAAAAAGCAGTAGGTGGGGATAAAGACTGTTTTTGATGTCTAGACATTCATTTCAGCTGTTGCTGCAATATGATACATTAAAAGGAAATATGTAACATAGCTCTGAGGAAATATGTATTCTTTGAAACTAATTCCACTTTTTAACTGCATAAGGCAGTGTGACCTGAATTATTAAAATGTGGGTGGCTGAATTTCTTAAAGGTATAACTATCTCTGCAATGCCTACACAGTCTCCACTTGCTTTCTCTCCTTCCTTCCTCTAGTTCTTTTAAGTAAAATATGTCAGTTTGGTCACTGAAGCAGAACAGAGATCTTATTATCTCTCCAGTGTCTCTGCTGGGAGACCTAAAATTATTGAAGTATTTGCTTTGATATTTTGCTGTGACTTTTCTCCTTGAAATTTTTATAATGGCTTTTTTGAGAACATGGCTGGCTTCATAAAAATCGTTGGGCACTTTGAAGACCTTAATACTCCAATGATTTAAAAGTAAAAAGACTCCAAACCAACTAAGTTGCTCATTAATGTATGTTTAAATTATAAATGTACAACACAAGTCTAAATCATTGTAGTTTCCTTTAATTTAACATCTGATCTGTAAGGATGAAGTTAAAAACCAGCACAAATGTTCCGTTCGTTTTTGGAGCCAATGAAAACAAAATGATAACAAACATACTTAAAAGCTTTATATGTGAAGACTACTGATGAGTTCCCATCCTGTAGATCAGCAGCAGATCCTTAGCCTCCCAGTCGTAACCCAGTATGATGACTGTCAAATATGCATTATTCTTTCTTGGATTTTCCTGTTAACATCTCAGTAACGAGAAAATAAAGAAGCACTTTTTTTCTGTGGAACTTCACTTGAGAAGCGGTGCGTTGGGTTCTCTTTCAGGTGTTGCAAGCAAAAGGTTTTTAACTTAATCCTGTATGCACACACACCTTGGATAATGGTAATCGGCAGGTACTGAGCTGTAACCAGTTTCTGGTTTTGCTACAGAGCACCATGTCAACTTACACAGAAGTTTTTTTTTGCCATTTTAACTATTAAAACATTGTTTTGGTGTTTTATCACCTTTTACATGAAAATTCTAGCGCCTATTTTCATTTCCTTGTATGGATTACAGCAGTGAGTTCTCTTCAGATGTGAACACAATGTTCTTGTGTGGAACTGGCTATTGAATCTTTTTTTTTTTTTTTGAGTTGAAAATTTCACACTTCTCTTTAGATCCATATCCTTCTTTGGCTTTCTCTTATCTTCGTGGGGTTTAAAGAATGTGAGAATGATGTAGTAAGGACAGTTAGACTGAGTATCTCAACTAAGGAGTTTATAGAGTTCCAGTTAATGGCAGAGATACCACGATGTTATCTCCCTGCCCCTGGTTGCAGATCTGTAGAGACTGAGCAATAATAGATTAAGTTGTTTATTCCGGGAGGTGATTTCATTTTAAAAACCAAAACAACAGTTGTTGCTTATTTTTGAGAACTGTAGTGTTTAAATCACTTGCAGGACAGACAGCGAGAAGGGGATAAACTCCTCTGCCTGTTTTTACTGGAAAGGATGAGCTGCTCATGTTCCAGAGTAGCCAAGGACAAGTGTACATATGCAGAGGATAAGATAAGGTTGTTAGCATATACAGACATACAGGAGGACACACGTAAGCATAGGGATACCTGCGTATATCCCAGTAAAGTGTCAGCAGATCTAACAAGATCGCACAGGTGGGAAGGAGCTAGGACTCCCAGTCTGATGCCCAACTCAAAGTGGGATTGCTGCAAACAACAGATCCCTTCAGTAATGGTTTTCTACTCAGGTCCTGGAAAGTGATGGCCTTAAAAACAGTATAGATAATTAATTTTGGAAGAAGGAGTTAATTTTATGATATTGTGATGATTGGACACTGGCTATTGTTCTCATTCTATATTTTTTTAAAGCTATTGGGAGAAAAAAAAAATGTTTAAGATGGCTCCATTAGTCATTAAAGGTGGAGGAAATGACACACAGGCTTCAGAGACTGGTCTGTTTCACCAGCCTGGTGTTGTCAGCCCAGTCTGAAAGCCGCAAGCTGGCAGTTTTGTCCCATTTGCTTTGTTGCTTCTCCAAACTCTGATTTCCATGGAGGAAAAAGTACTTACCTGCTCTCTCATCCTTTTTCTCTTATTAAAATTCAGTCTTTACTTGGTTCTTGCTCTAAATTATTATTTTGGGGGGGGGGGGGGGGTAAGATGACTTTCACAGCTGTAGTGTAGTGCCAAATTTGCTGCCTCTGAAGAGAAATGTTTCAACCAGAGTAACAGAGCATACCTTCAGGACAGGATATAGGTGCTTGGCACAAGCTTGTTTCTGAACCTGAGCATCACCTGCTTTCTGTTAGCTGCGTGCCTGAAAATGCTGCCAGGCAGTGCTGAAAAACTGGAGGGGAGCGCTTAAGTTGAAAGCACTGAGTGTTAAAAGCATTACAAATCATTGTGTAGACAGACAGAGAGCAATGATTGTTTCCTAGTCTTCAGTCTTGTGTAAGGAATTCAAAATACTCTTCAACATTTAAAATCTAGATCTGTTGTTACAATGGGAGGAACTTTGCAAATGGCAGAGAGTCTAAGCTTTAGTGTTTTGCCAAGTTTTGTTACTGGTCACCATTTGCATCTCGAAGCTGTAATTTGTTCCAGTTATTTAAGCCCTTTTCTTAGGAAAACTGGATCAGGAAGCCAGAGAGCAGAGAGGAAGTGAAATTCTGCAGTCCTAATCCCCCTTGCCCCCATTTTCATGGTAACAGGCACACGTACGGGCTCTCACTTGTGAGATGAACGTTTTCAGTAGGATAAGGAAGTATTAATTACAAGAACAGGGCCACAGAGCCCACAGAGGAGCTGTAGCACACATAGCTGATCAGGGCAAAACGATACAGGCAATGCCAAGTACCTAATGAATTTGGTAGTGATGTTCTGTAGGGTTAAAATCGTTTTACATTGGAAATTATGAAGCAGTGCGATCTGAACTCATTTCTTCTGGAGTAAATGACAAAATTATACTTGCAGAAAGTGGTTCTGAGAGGTGATAAGAGCTGTTCTTTAATTGGATCCCGTTAGTCTGTTGTGCATACTTTAGAACAGAAGAAAAGAGGGACAACGAGTTATGATTGGAAACACCAGAACTAGCTGTGAGAAGTTTCCTGTGAAAAGATGGAATGGATTCCTGTCCCTCTCATTTTGCATGAGGTTCTTAATGCAGATGCAATGCTTGTTTCTGGCACAGATGCTCTGATGGGATTAAGTGTGAAACTTGAGAATTGCTCAGTGCCATGTAAGCGAGTTTCTTTTGACTGTTGGTACAAATTCTGCCAATTTTGTGACTGTCTAAAAAAAAAAAAAATGAATTGTGTTGACATGTGGGTTTTCATAGGAATGAAATCAGGTGGGATATCTCTCATAAGTAGCTACATGTTACAGTATATACTTGACAACTCTGTAGTTTTTGCATGCAAGACCATACATTCATGAGGCAGTTTCTTAGGTTTCAGTAGCTATGAACTATATAGACATATCAACAGTCCTCAAAATGCATGATTTTTTTTAAGAATACTGTTTTAAAAGTGAAATCTGAGTTCATATGAAGAAGTGTGTAGTTAGATGTCTATGGCACACTACACATTTAGTAATAGTAAGCCTTTGCAAGCATTAAAAAGGCCTTTAATGGTTTTATAGGGACAGATGTTTGGCTTATACTTTTACCCAGAAGCACAAGTCTGCCTTTTCATTCTTCTGAGAAAGTAACTGTGGTATTCGATAAGGTGATTTAGGTACAAAAGTCTTGGCTTATTCATCCTGCAAAAAGAGAGACGCTGTTACCAGTATTAGCATATCATAACATTACACGTTCAAAAAAATGTGCCTCTTCTTGTTTGAGGTATATGACTTAGGGTTACTGGGAGAAGAAGCAAAATAATGAACAATGCTGCATTTTGAGGCTTTGAAGCTGCAGTTTGAAGACTGTTGACAATCTTAATATTTTTCATACAGCAGAAACTCCTTGGAAGTTTACTTTAAACACCTAATGTAGAGTAAACTATACTTAGATAATGATCTCTGCATGGTAGACATGCTGTTGGAAGGTTTCATCCTTTAAATTGGCCAAGGAGGGGTGTTAAGTATTCAGTTCTTAACATGCTGTAGAATTTTGCATTTGCATTTCTTAAGTTCTGTGGAGTATTCCTGTTAAATTGAAATGACAAAACTCAGACAATTAACAAATCCATACTCCTTGACAAAGTTATTTAATCATTTGCTTTTACACTGTGGCTGAGATTAAATCTTTTGCAGCCAGGAGGTACAGAATCTAGAACAGGTATCCCAAAAATGGTTTTACTCTTGGTAGTTTTAGAATCCAAAAGCAGTGGAATGAGGACAGCAGGTATTTCTGAGGTTTGTAGATCCTTGAGATACTCATTCAGGTGGCTAGTTTATGCTGCATTCCACTGAGAGAGATGAATAGCTTTTTTTCACTCTCATAAATTTCTGCAGTTCTGTTATCAAGTTTTCAGTTTTGATTTTTGGAATAAAAATCTGCTGTGCATTTTCATTGCACAGTTTCAGTCAGGACAGTGCAGGAACTTCAGTTGCATATGACAGAGTTTGGCAGAGCTCTTAATATTTCTTAAGTTGTATAAATTGATTTTACTCCTTTAACGATTCGTGTTATCTGCATCTGCACATAAATTCTAAAGGATCTGTCAGCAAAGAATGATCATGAACTCCTCCCCCCCACTTTTAATATTGAATACTTTACTATCAACAAATGTTTGCTTTTATGTAGCTATGTTTTCTTCCTACAATTTAAATTCAAAGTTGGGGTCTTCAGCTAGTAAAGTTTAAATCTAGTTTGACAATGTGTTCAATAATTTAAATAGCTTTATGAAACATGTTGCTGTTGGAAATAAAAAATGTTGGAGTTGCGTTTAGTGAAATGTCTGTACTTCCCTCTTCTGAGCATGTTGATGTTTATGTTTTTGTAGTGGTGGAAGAAGGACTGTGGGAGAATGGACTTTCCTATGAGTGTAGGACCCTGCTCTTCAAAGCAATTCATAATCTTCTGGAAAGGTAAGAAGCTCTCTATTGCACTCAAAATCCTGCATTATTTTAAATATAAAAATGAAATACTTACAGTTTATACTACTGATCTTAAAATAGGTTTTTTAGAGGTAGAACTTCAGTACAAGAAATGCAGGGTAGAAATGGATCTCATAAGTCACTGAATCTGGTAATGTATCATAAAGGTCTGTGCAGACTAATTAAACATACAATAAATAATATCAATATATTTTTCTGCTTTGATTCTTCTTGCTGGGGAACTGTTTCAAATGGTTAAAAATATGTATAATTTACACCTTCTTACAGAGAAGGATGCTTGCATAGAATTATATCACATCCCTAGCCCCTTTGAGGTTGAATAGTACGTATCTTAACAGCTGATATTAAAAGATCTTAATTCTATTCTTCCAGTCATCCTAATTACATGCATGTTACAACCTGGCTAACTGTGTGCACAATATTCAGGGTGAAGTTTAACAGTTCTGTCTCACTGCCCTAGTGTAACCTAGCATTGCTTTTTGTCTTAATCATTTTTAAATCATTGTATGTGTATGGCTTGACTGCAAAACTATTTTGCGATTTGTTAATACACTTAAGACTTTTTCTTAACCTAGCTATCAGATCATAAGCATACAGAAGAATAGCTTGTTGTTAGTCCTTCAGTGTGTGACACTGCACCTAGACTGTTCATTTTATTCCTTGTCTGTTTTCGCAGTTCTTCAGGTCTACACCATCTTTTCTGTGTTATATTTCAGCTCTTCTTGTTACATACTTGGAAGTCTTCTCAGAATTAAGTGTCACTAAGCTATTCCCACTTTTCTTTTAATATATAAGAATAATAATAAAAACGTAATGCATCTCTTGTACCTCTGTGTTAGAGTGATTTTGCAGAATGTAGCAGTAAATATTTTTCTCTGAAAGTAAGCTAATTGAAAGTACTTTCATCTTGTCTCATTTAGTATAGTGCTTGCTTTGATCTACTTACTAGTAATCAGATTTGCATTACGTTCATGAGGCTGTGTTTCCACGAGCGTAATAACTTCCCTGTGATTATCAGTTACCTGTTCGTGCCTGCTAGCACGTTGAGTGGTTGCCTACACAGGTTCAGGACTAGGTGCTGTATTTCCTATTTTTCTGTTTCATCGGTGGTCTTAGGGGATTTTTAATGCAAGTAACAGTCTAGACTACTGTAAAAGAAAGTGAATAAAAATACGGGAATTCAGTTCCCAGTCTGGAATGGTCGCTAGCTCTGTTTGTCACTTTGCAGTGTGTAAGTGAAAAATACATTGTACACACGCTTATTGATCTGTAGTACCCATCCAACTTGCTTTAAAGCGTGACTCCTAGTGGATATTCTTATTTATTGGAACACTTTAAGCTTGTGAAGCAGAATTTCTAAAGAAAACATCAACCACCACAACAAACTGTAGTGAAAACAGTTGGCAGAGCTAGTGAAGTTGTTCAGTCACAGCTGACAGAACACCTTCAAGCTCTCTTTCAGTAGTAGCTTTTGCAATTCTGCTGGCTGGCACATGGTGCTGGGTGTTCAGAGCGGCGCTGGGTGCCCCCGGGGCCGAGCAGGCACGTGCCCTGGGCTCAGCCTCTCGCCCTCGAAGATGAAGTTCCCAGTTTCTTGCTGTGGGCTGGCGGCGGCTGCAGGGCAGAACATGGCGGCCTGCTCCTGAGGTGGAACCCCGCGCAGGCCTCGTGCTACATAGGAGCCGCAATGGAGGCCTGTGGGAAGCCCTTTAGTTTGTAATCCTAATGAAGTAGTTGGCAAGGTGACTGAGAATGGTGGTTTGCCAAATATCTATCAAATTAGCTACCTTAATTTTAGGCCGAGTTTATTTTAAATTATCCCATTTTTGGCGGCTTTCTTTGCCATATGAAATCTTAACATCATAATCATTTCATTAAAAATAACAGCAGTAAGTGTGCAGGCTTTATTAAAGAGTGAAATATTGTTCTCTCTTTCTTAAAGACTCATTTTATCCTGTGCTTAGGAAAAGCTTGAGTAATCAACAAGAAGTCTTAAACTTCTTTTTGATCTTATCAGGAAGTGACAGGGCTGTGGCCTTAGCTTGAAATAATTTTTTTAGTTGATTTTACAGTTACTGAAGGGCAGGATATTCCTGTCTCTGAAACCTCTCATGTCCAACCAAGGTGTAGGTTTCTCAGCGGGGTGGTTTGGGCTTTCCAAGAAGTTAACACTGTCGCTCCTCGGGATTGCTCAGCCTGTTACGGAGCGTCGGCCTCTGTGGGCCGAAGGGGAGAGTTGTGGCCAAGGAGAGGGGAGCTTGTTTTTTTTCTTAGTACCCAAATTAGTGATCAGAAGTTCCTGATAATTGGCAACAAATTAAAATAAGAATCCCCTCAATCAAGCCCATGTTGGCTATGACAGGGATGAAGAAACATTTCAGGCTACTTTTGTCCCCTTCAGCCTGCCCCTGAATTCAGTATAACCGAGTGAAGAAGACAGAGGTATGTTGTCTGCTCTCCCCAGTGGCTTGGTGGCTTGCCATTTAGAAAATCTTTATAAGATCTGAGGACATAATACTGAAAATACTACAGTACTATTTTGTAATCATTAGTATACCCTCCTCAGGTCATCTTATCTTAGAAAAGTAAAATCAGAAATATGAGAGGTCAACTGATAGTGAAATGCTCTAACAGCTGTACTGTTTATGAAGAAAATATCACTCAGCCTTAACTAGAGAAATGAGCCAAGGAGTTCAAAGTATTTTACGTCTCTATCTCATATGATTAAATAACTGCTTTTAAGTGTATATTTGGGGGGTTTATGACCAGCATCTTTTTTTTTTTTTACTCACGTTCATCGTTACTGCTTACTGTTACTGCTCTAGTTACTACTGGACACTTATATAGCCAAAAAAAGAAAAAAAAAAAACCAATGCAGTCATTAATTGTTCACTCTGACGAATCTTTGAGATCCATGCTTCTGCAATCATGCTTCCCCTTTCGTAGGGGATTATACTTTGAATAACCTGAGACTTGACTTAGCATGCAAGGGGTGGCTGATTTTTAAGGCTAACTCTACACATGAAGACTCTTTGCTGGGAAATTACCATTAGCTGGAGGCGGTTAAGCCTGCTGTCCTGAGACATGATGATGTGGCATTGAAGTGTGTGTATGTGCGGGGAGTTTATTACATTTTTTTGCTAGTATAGGTTATTTTCTTTAGGCATTTAATGTAAGCACTACAGACTTCCTTTGTTTTTATAAAGTGTGCTGACAGTGAAAGACTTTCTCAGACAGCAAATCTTTCCTAGAGAAACACTTACTGAAGCGCTTTTCTTTTCTGCCAGCACAAGATCCGTGTCTCTAGATCTCTCCTGGTTTAGCTTCCCAATTCAGTTAAAGATATCAGGATATTCAATTGAACTGGATTCTTTTTGCTTTAAATGAGAAATGCTGCTCTTAGAGTTTTCTTCAGCCTAGTTTTAATTTTCAAAAACCCTGCCAAATTTATACCAAAGAATTGGGAACATATTGGTACCTATGTTGCCTGTTGCCTGTTTCCTATCTATCTATACTAGATTTGCTAGTTTTAAATTACGTGTCATACAGTTTTTCTAAGCTTTGAAGAACGTGTTTTCCCACAACACTTCATATGATTATTTTTTAGTTATTCTTTAGCTACTGCTATAGAAATAAATGATTGAAAAACTTTGACGAATGGAGATGTATAATTCTTCTATCCCAGGAATGAAATAATATTTAGACCTGAAATGCGCAGGGAAAGCTTGTGTAATGCTTGCAATTTGTAAACACATTGAAATATGAACCACTGGCAACAACCAGTTTTTCAAAATTTGCAAACCATAATATTTACCTTACTGAAAAAGAAGCCTTTCTAACAAATTTCTGTATGTGATCCCTTCAGGTTGTATGTTCAACTACAAATATAAGGTACAAAAGCATATTTAAATTGTTTTAGCATATTGCTAGTGTGATTGATAGGTACAGGTGGACTTAGGCAGTCATCAAGCACTTCTGTAACTTGCCAGCCTAAAATGATTATCGATTGCTTTGGATTCTCACTGCTCTCTTTAAAGCCACAGAACCTGCTAGAACCTGCTTTTTCTGTAAAGAACTTGTGCGCTTCTAACAGTATCACAGAAAGCAGACAACTTACTGCTCTGAATTTAGTCACATAGGAATATGTTTGCTGAAGAAAGGTTTTATGAGAGAGAAAACAGCAATTATCTAAGTGATCTGAAATAATGTTGCGGATCACGTGAAGAAAAAATGGTTCTCTGTTAAGTTTTGGTTAGTATAAACTAACAATGGCATATGAATTACAGGAAGTTATATTATGTCATTTGCATGCCAAAAATACATTATTCTTCATCATGAAATCTCAGAGAAACACAGTGTAGAAAATATGTTATGAATCATCTTTGCTCAGGAAGAGGGGTTCGAAAAATAAAGCGATGGATCATTCAGCAAAAAGAGTAGCATGGAGCAGAAGGGATTCTGTCAAAGATGGGGCAGAATGTGTGTGTGGAGATCAGCATCAGTGAGACTGGGCAGTGATTGTGCTGTGACTCGTGGGAAAACAGGAAGTGGAGAAATTGCATGGAACTCTGAACCCAAAAACAGCAGAGTTGATTTCAGTATGATGGAAAATCAACTGTTTAATCTCTTAAATTGACGGTTTTCAAAGATCGCTTTTAATTGCATTTTAAGACACAATTATTAATTGTTGATATAATTATTTTCTAGGTGCTTGATGGATAAAAACTTCGTGAGAATTGGAAAATGGTTCATAAGACCCTATGACAAGGATGAGAAGCCTGTTAATAAAAGGTAAGGTGATCTATGTAACAAGTACTTTTCCTGTCAGTGTTGTATTTCACATACTGATAATTTGCTGCCTTCTGATGGTAGTTTTCCATTTCCTTTATCATATAACAAGGAAAAACACAGTCACTATTCACCTCAATAATTCACAGAAAATAATTAAGTAGTTTTGGTTTTGTTAGTGATGATAATTTGAGATAAGAAGGTGAGGATAGTATTTGCCCCTTAAGTTTACAGAAAGGTCACACTTCTTGATAGGTTTTGAATAGCATGTCTGTTACTCATAAAACAGAATTCCAGATTGTTATTTAAAAATCTCTTTTTTGGAATTTCTGGACAATTAATCCCAATCTGAAATTTTAAGCAGTAAAATAAGTAGTCTGTAGATTTACTTATTTCTTTCATTTACAGTTTCCAGCCTTGATATGCAGCTCTCATTGATGAGGCAGGCTGACAAGTCGGACTTTTATGGCTGATTAATGTGCTGCTCTTGCAGCTACAGAAGCCTGGAAAGGGGTAACTGTCTCCACTTGCTCATTGCTATTTCCTCTCCTAGCTCCAAAGGTTACAATGTTCTCAGATCTTCTGGTACTTGCATTTATAGTCATCCGCTAAACAATTTCTGTCAAAAATAATCTGAGTTAAGCTGAAACACAGATTTTCTAACGGGAATCATTTTGACAGAACTGGGTTAGGAAGTGACTAAACATGCAGTTATGCTGGGAGATTTGAAGGTAATGAGCAAGTGGAGATGAAGTGGGGTGGCAACTTCTTCATCCAGTGTAGCTAGTCACAGTGTGTGAGAGTAGCTGTAGGTACAGGTGGAGATCGTTCTGTAGACCATATCATCTGCCTCTCATCTCTTTATCTCACTGCATTGTCTTACAACGGAACTGTCTTCTGTTACAGTGAAGTATTGCAAACCATTGGCTTCATTCTGTAACAGACTTTGTGTTAACTGGATACATCTAAACAGGAGTTGTTCTTAAGATACAATGTGGTAATTAAACATGAATTTGTCTTTCTAAAAACTGAAAGCATTAATTTAGCATATGAATATCTCTTTTGCACTACTGAAACTCTTTATACTGTGTAAGCCTACTAAGGTACATATAACCTTTGTGATCTCCCTTTTGACCTGAGTACAAGAAGCAGTTGAAAGGTCCAGTTTTATACATGCCTTTCTATGTCCTGGCTGTACGTAACCCCTCCTCGCTCATGTTTTCTGTTTTTTTCTAATCGCACCAATATCTAGTTTAATTTTCTGGAAGGTTAGTTCCCTAAAGTGGCGCCAGAAATGGTTTGGTACTAGATTCTGGAAAAGGGAGACAATTTCTTTCAGCAAAAGCTGTTCGCTCTAAGGCTGCAATGAAGTTGATAAAACAAATTCAATGCATTTGTGAATCTCATATTTACTCCTGGTGTACATCAATCTGAAAACTGAAGCGTCTGATACAGTAGACTGTCTGTCAAACAGCAGCAGCACTGGCATGGAAGGGATCATTACTTCAGAATTTTTGTACCTCGCAGGTTCTGTGTCTTATTTACATCTGTGAAACACCATATCATTTGTAAGCCGGGTGATCTGTAGGGGATCATTACATTTGTTTGTAAATGTATGTACAAAATATGCACATAAGTATGTCTTCTTTGGAACATGGTACAAAAAATGAATTAACATTGAACTTATAAACCATATTTGAATTATTACTGTATATAAAGGGACTTCTTATAGAGTTTTAGGGCTGAAGGGTAGACTCTTGATTTGAAGAAGATATTGATTGTTGTTTTCTTTGTGAAGTAACTGTCACTATAGACCCTATGGATACACAACATGTTTATTTAGCAATATAATCATGGCCTAATTTGAGATTGGTGATTTTTCTGCTGTATCTGTATCATTGGAGTTGGCTAGTCTTACTGAAAGATGGCAGTAAAGACTGCAGAGGTTGGCAGTAGAGTCTATTTCAGACAGTAGCAGCAAATATCAGAAGGCTTTGGGGAGTAATTTTTCCTGACTTTATTTAATCTCTTGTGCTTTTTTCCTCTTACTCGGTCTCAGTCTCTGTACAGCACAATAAGTGATCTTTACACAAATTAACTTATTCACATTGGTTCCATATAAATTCTTTGTGAAACCTTGGTTCTAAGCAGCAGCTTGTAGTAGATAACACAATAAGGAGCAGTTGCAGGAAGAAGAGGCCAGCTGAAGGTCTCCAGGTATTTTAGCACTGTGGATAATGCCATCATGACCACAAAAAAGTGATACGTGAAAACACAGTAGCTAAACCTATGTTAATATATAAAATACTAGAAATAAGTTACACCTATGTACATTAATTAAGTTGGTTTCTGAGAGCATGTAATCTATGTTGAAAATGAATGCAATATTGCCCTTGAAAGAGGGAAGAGATATACGTAAAAACATATATATGTTTATATATATACGTTTATAGAATTAACATTTTTTCCCCTTCTTGAATGGACAAAAAAATGAGCAAATGTCATTCAGGCAAAGAAATACAAATGGTTCTGAAATCTGTTTTTATACTCGTGGCAAAGATAGTCATCTCGGATTTTGAACAGCCTGAGTTCCTAACTTCATTTCAGGAATATACTTGAAAAGTCTTGAGCTGGGCATAAGGAAACAGGGAAAGAGCAGAACTCATGCAGCTGGCTTTCAAGGAGTATCATTCAAGGAGTAATCATTCAGGGCTTGTGATTTTTGTGAATGGCATTAAAGGAAAAGGGTGAAGAGATCTGTGGTTTTAAAATGAAGTCAAAGATGAAGCGGAGCATGTCAGTGGCCGTGACCTATGTAGTCCTGAGATGTGAAAAGGAGGTCTAAGAACAGCAGATGACCCTCAGAAGGTATGAGAACCAATACGCAAGATGAGTTTTTCTGCTCTTTTTCAGAAGTGAGGGAACAGCAGAGGGAGTTACAGATCCATATGCAATTGTTTTGTTTACAGTGGGAACCAGATGCTTTTGACAGGAAACTTAGTGCAGTGTTTGCGGGTTTTCTTTCCTGAGTTTCCTTTTTGTTGGTAGCATCATTTAATATTATGTGTCACTTCCTAAATAATACTACATGTTTTATTGTCTGTTCTACAGCAGCATGTGTCTAAAATATGTTTCCAAGTGACTGCTGGAAAATACTAAACTTTATTTATCTTCACAACTTCCTAAAGGAGATGATATGTTTGTAATTTACAGAATTTGTCTGATACAAGGAATTGATAGTTCCTTGCACTGTGTGGTGAAAACTCATCTTCAGAGTCTATTCACAATCACTTCCAATTACTGTATTGGGGTTGTGGATTCTGAAAACGCTGCCATAAAATTTTAAATGTGTTACTGACAAAAAAAAAATATCCTACAACCACCTTATGCAAGGATCTTCACTAGTTATTTTAGTGTCTGTGTTATTGGTGTGTAGTAGAAAATTGAGAAAGAAAAAACAGTTTTTAGTGAATTGTGTGAACAACATAAGTTAAGCTATTTTAAAATTGCTTAAGTAACTGATGGGTCAACTCCTTTTCCCGAAGTCTGTTGGTTTTCCTTACTGTTAAGAGGAAAAAAGTTCCATCAGTGAAGTATTTTGAAGTCAAGTTTGTTTCTTTTCTCCTTACTAGGTGAGAGGTCTGAAAGCAATGATGTTTAGGTAGCCACGCTGTCCTCTGTGCAGGTGGAAGAGTGGAAGTACAGTCAGGCTGCAATGAAAAATAGTTTTTTAATTTCAGTTTCAGAGCGGATTTTTGATTTGTTACTGTCCCGTAAGACAGTTAACTGACATCCGTGTGTGAATGGATGAACAGAATAGATGAATGGATGAATAGAACTGTCTAAATTAGGAGCTCATGGACAGTGTCTTAATAAATACACTATTCTAAGTCCCTCGTACCAGTTTAACGGAATTCAGAGAGTACATCCATATCCATTTCGCTCAATACCTGTATACATCTCTTTGCAAGCATCAAAGTGGGGTGTTAACGAGTGCCATTGAAACCTGAAGACTGCAGACACTTTAAGCACAGCTTCCTCTTTGAGATCCTGGAAGTTTTCAATGCCTTCAGTTTCCTAGGAGTAGTCATAGGACTTATCCAAGGAATATCGGGATCAGTGATGCCAACAATGACATTCAGCATTGCTTGCAAATAACATTGCAAGCTGTGTTCTTTTCACCATGCTAGGAACGCCTATCAGTCGGTATCTTCATCTGAAAACATCAGTTTTAGTGAGCCCTAGAGAAAAACTGCAGTGCTGTGCTGGGAGGAACTGGAAACCAGTGGAACTGGTGCTTGTCTAAGGCTGGAGCGCCTTGTCTGAATCTGATACAGAGGCTTGGTTCTGGCACATGACGTTGCCCGGATTATGTCTTTTGGCAAATGGTATCAAGGTGATTCATTAAATGATGACATAATTCAGTAAGAGCATGGTAAAACAAGTTTAACTGATCTAGTTAGATTTTTAATAGGATTTGAATTCCTCAGCTGAGAAATGGTAATTGATTGATTGTGCATGTACAGTCTGCTCCAGTGCAATGACAGTGCTTCAGTTAGAACTGGAGGGGTTTTTTACTTTCTTAAATTTGGCAAAACCAAGCCATTTAAACTGTTTTAATTCTATAATCTTATTTATGTACTTGTATTTTAACAGTGTTAAGAAAAGATTTGAGTAATGTGATTGTATGCATTTCTTGAAGATAGTGGTACGCCAGTAATACATCTTCACGGTGTAGCCAACAAACACTGTTGCATCTGAGGAAAAGACAAGGAAGGAAAATAAAAATCAACCTGATTTAATTCTAAATCAGGTATGATTATTGCTTACTTCTCAAATAAGTGAGAGAGAACTACTGGGTGGTAAGAAATACTGCATATTTTCCAATAATTGTTCACACCCTTGAAAAATTAGGCTTTTCTGTTTCGGTTCAAGAACAGGCTTACTTCCCAGACGAATGTTTTTGTACCTCCAAGGTTTAAATTCTGAAAAGTAATGGTAATCTTTTTTTCTCAGTCTTACGGTTTCAGCAAAATTCTTACACCAAGCTTATATTGTGTGGTTTGTTTGTTTTTTAATTATATTGGCAACCTTGTGTACTAAAGCTGACTTTATTTGTACCTACTCTGAAATACTGGGTAATGCGGCCATGGGAATGCAGTCTGCATTCGTATTTTAGCAGAAGGAATAAGATATAGAATGTGAAGCACATGTTTTCACATGCATTTTTCAGCAAAAGTTCTTATATCAATATGCTTATATTAATAATGTTCTAAAACATTTTAATATATTTAAACTGTTCAAGTATATTATTCAAACAATTTATATGCACAATAAATATTTTATATAGACAGTAAAACAATTAATTAGGGATACTTAAGGATATAATTAAGATAATTTGGAAAAACAATATTCAAATAATAATTGCTAATTACTGTTATTTGTCGTGGATATATGCTACTGGTAACCTTGGAATGTTTGTGTCAAATTGCAAGAATCTTGCGTGTAAAATGTGATTGAAGATGCTAGCACACTGTGCAGGAAAAAAGTGGTTTGGACGGTAAGCCTTCATGTGTTTTTATTACCAAGGTAATTCCTAGATAAGCTATAAATTTAGTTGTATTCTTTATTCAGTCTCCTGATACTTTTCATTTAATAATGAAAATAATAAAACAATGTTTTGAAAAAGGCAGTAAGAACTGTCACAGCGCATACTGTAAAATTTTCATTGAGTGTATTAAATACACTACCCGGCTTGCATTATCTCTGCACTGCCGTGTGTTTTGGCGCGTAGCCACCTACATTGTTTTATGGCTGGCCTTCAGTAAATGAAACAAGAATCTAGAGCTGTGTACCTGTAGCAGCCATTGCTGAGGACTGTGCTTTCTTTATAATGACCCAACCTTTTCATCTTCCTCCCCTGGGGTAAGAGCAGGAAAAAACAGTGGCAAAACAACCTTAGGCACTGATTCTTCAGATTCATTGACCCTTGCCAATCAAAATAAAGTCCTGGGAACAATAGAAAGACTCCCAACGTGGGGTCACTGGTAGGATGTCATAGAAGCAGTGCTTCTTGTATGCTGCCTGTATCCACTTCAGCTAATTCATGATGCTGGAGAAAGTCTTACACAGTTGTTTGCTGAAAGCATGGAACCGAGCCAGGCAGCCAAGATAAAATGTAAGGGATGTTGATAAGTGTGCCGTTTGTTGCTCAGTTCTGCGATATTTTGCATTTTGCTGATAGACGTGAGTTTGAAATTCCATCTTTGCGAGTCCACCCTTGTCTTGATAGCAGGGTTTATATTATTGCAGTTGCCTCTTTGTGTGTATGCAGTGTTATCTCAAAATGAGACTGCTGCTTGCTTGCCAAATGAAATTTATTGTATTTGCACTATGTTTTGGAGCGCACTATAAGTTTTGGAGTGCCTGCCTATCTCTGGCAGAGACAATATAAGATGTGGGTCCTGAATTCATGGAGCAATTCTAAAATATGGGCAGCTTGGTGTGAGGCAGGAGGCTGTGCGGCAGAGGGTGGCAGCCTGGCCTCCAGGAACCTTGGAAAAGGACATTTGTAATCTCCACTTTGGCTTCTGAGGAGTTTCCAGCAAGGAAGCAAGGTGCTGCTGGCAGACCTCTACCAGTTCAAAATGAAATGTTAGCAGAATTCTTACCCCTTTCTGCCTTGGGAAGGAAATAACACCCTCTGGCCTCTAAAGGTAGCCTTTTTTCCTATTCTGTACTTGAGGCAGCTGAAATATTCAAGGTGCTGTCACTGAGTATCATGGAGCTTTCACAGATTTTATTTTGGTGAGGTGCCTGAAACTCTGGATAATTTTTTTCCCCTCTGGAACACTCTGAATCCATGCATTTTCATCACGTGTTTATAACTACTGTTTCTGTATAGGATTTTGAGAAAGCCAGGATATACAGAAGGTATGTGTTTTTCATGTGTATCTAATTGTACTGTTTAGGTCACCAGTTTCACCATTTTGGGGTACATGGTGAAATACACCTGTAGATAAAATGCAAATCAATTTTCTCTAGAATTTTATAGATAAAAGATCATTTTACTGGTGTAATGAATGCAAGCAAATTTATATAAAACTGTTCTTCTCATCTCTAACTGCTGCATTTTGCAGAACTTTCTCTTCTGGTACTTATTTGCAGGCAACATTTATTTTGTATACAAATATGTGCACATATTAAGGTTACTGGAATGCCTACATGTACTCCAAATGTTTACATTATTTAATGTAATTGAAACACTATTTTTCACACTTGCCAATTTTTAAAAGATAATTATTTAAAGGGTTGACATATTTTGGAGTAGGGGTATACAAGTAGCAAGTAGTCCAAGGAAAGCATGGTTATGTCGTCATCTTATTAGTCATTTATACTTATCTAGTGTAGAAATTACTTAGTAGCTTAACTGTTTTGAACTTCAATAATTACATATGAAGCCTGGCTTAATCAGGACTTGGTGACCAATTAGTGAAGTCCCACTAATGTGTAAGCTTCTTTTCTCATTATACACTCACTATTGGCACTGTATATAAAGGATAAACTAAGTGCCCCTGATGTGCTGTTAATTAGATTTGTCAGGACTCCCAGTTGTACTGTCTGCCAAACACAAGTGTTGTCACTTGCTGTATCAGTAATGAATTGACTTAAGGGCTTTTGTAGATATTTAGAGGGCCTTAGTTTTGAATACTTACTCTGTTGCAACTCTAATTGTAGTTACAGCTACAGCTCTGCTTACTGTATTCCAAGATCTTTCACAAACAGAAGAGGTATCGGCTTTCTTGAACTTCTGAAAAATCAAGCTGTATTTTGTGCTTAAGCTGATTTATAATCCTTGTAGGCAGCAGGTGGTCTTTTAAGTTCTGGGAAAGCAGTGGCACTGTATAGGATTTGTTTTAAGTCCAATTCAGAAGTGAAACACACTCTTTGTGTTCCCAAATCAAATTGGTGCCTAAAGCCAAAAAATCGTTCAGTCTCTTCACAAATAGGAAAAAAAATTCAAATAAAGAAATTCCGTTGAATTATTTCAGTCAACAATAATACCTTTTTCATTTATTCTTCTGACATTTTTATGCCTCTTTAAAATTAACCAAACTCCCTTTGGAAACCAAGTTCTTTCAGTATAAATAACCTAGATAATCTTGAAAGTGTTTTCTGAGACTAACGTTCACCTAGATATTTTTCTGCTAACCTTTAATTTCTGAAGACGTAGGGTATTTCAACTGCAGTGGGTTTGATTGTTTTTTCCCTTTTAATTCATGGGTAATCTTTTCTGCTAGCACATCTCCAGGCACTCATGACATTTTGCTTGTTTGTTTTAACTGGTTGCAATCTCAATTTCAGGCTCCTCTCTCCTCTTCTTTACCCAAATCTTTCTTCCCCAGCTTGGTTTCCTGATCATACTTTCAGGGATCTCTCCTGAATGTGAGCTGTAGCAGGTAGTGTGCCAGCGCAGTGTTCTGCGCGTCTCTGTAGCCTGTAGAACAAGTATTTTAAAATACTGCACAATGTCATCTTTGTGCAATACCGCACTATCCGTCAGACATTGTGCAATCAGGTTGCTTGTGTAGGAAATCACTGGGAGATGTGATATAAATAGTCTGGTCTGTGACTGACGTTATATCAAAAAAGTTATGGAAATGCCTTTTTTTTGAAATAATTGGCTGGAACCGTTCATAAAGAAGAGAAAGCTGAATTACACTGTCTTCTGAATCCCTTTAATGTTTTGGCTTATTAAGTTTTCAGATTCAAGATAATAAAACATTCAAAATAGCTCCTCTTTAGTTTTAATTTACTGCTAGTTTAGAAGATAGGGAACTTGAATGAACACTGTATCATAAATAATATAAATAAGGCTACGTAATTCTTCTGTGTAGGACTAGTAATATAAATAAAACTCTATTCTTCCTTTTAATAATGAACCAGTGAGCTGTAGGCCATGCTTTTCATGACTGAAATGAACATTGCATAGGACCCATCAGCTGATGTACAGTAATTAGAGAAGATACATCTTAAAGTGTATCAGCATTAATGAACTCTGCTAGCTGCAACTTCCTTGACAAGTGAGTAAAGCAAAATAAGTCTTAATGTACATCTTCAGTTCGTTGTTGAAAGTACAGAACTAGTGCTTGCTGAGTGTCACCTTTTCCCACCTCTTGAGAATTTAGTCTGTCCTTTCCCCAGGAAAACCTTCCTGTCCTGTTTGGAGTTTGTACTGTACACCTTGTTCCTTCAGTCTGAACTTCAGACAAGTAAGATGTGGTCTAAGTCCGAGGCAAGATGAAGAAAGAGCATGCGTGGAGTAGGTCATTTCTCAATCATAAATGCTGGGCAATTTTCAAGTGCTCTTAGATAGGCAGAGAAGTGACTTTGTATGTTCCAAGTGCATACACTTGTCCAGGATTTCTCAACTTTATAAGTGAGCAAGGGGTGGATAAAATTTTTGAAAAGAAAAGTGGAGGTCATTACTGTGTTTGGATTCCAGCTGACTTTTACTTCAGGTTGGATATATCCACCTGCATGGCATTCTTGCTTCTGACTTAAAGTGTATAGGCAGTCTTCTCTTTCACCGTCAGTCACAACAGATGCTGTTTGTTTTTCTTTCCTGAAAATCACTACACATAAAAATACCCATACTAAGTACAGACTGCATTTAGTCTTACTGGACTTCACCCTGATAATAAAGCTGAGAAAGAGAAATCACTAAGGAGAAAATCTCTTTTTGCTGGCAAAGGTAGCCAGCAAAGAGCTCATTCCGTCGAGTATTGACAAACTGATCTCTTTACTAATAAGATGCTTCATACTGCCATCTACTGACCTCACCTTCTGTTGTTCCAGCAGGGGATCCAGTTGTGGCTTGCATTTGTGGTAATACGTGTGTTCCAAACTGCTTTGTTGTAATTGTTCCTTTGCAGCTCTGTCATTGTAACACTTGGATGTGGATGCTGTTTTTCAGGATTTAAAGTACTACTTTTGGAATAGCTTCTGTCTGTTACAAAGCGTTTACATTAGGTAGGAAAAAGACACTCTAAATCCTAAAACTGTACTTGTGTGGAATTATTTCAGTTGATGTTTTGGTCAGAGTTCATCTGTGCAGGGAGTTACAGATAAAAGGTACTCTAATCTCACATCACTCGTGTGGCAATGCCTTTTGATCCTCGGAAATTTGTAAGAAAGCCAGTCATCCTTATGCATCATTGGATTTAGTAATGTCTCAGTGAACCTCTTCAGCATCTGGCTTTCAAGAGTTTTTCTTCCTGCAGAAGTCAGCTTCCCTCTTCTTCTTGGCTTGTGGTTCAAGTTCTCTGTGGATTTCTGAGAACCAGTTCAGGTTTGGACTGAGAACCAGTTTTCTTAATTAAGCTATATTCTGTAACAATTGTCATCTTTAAGTTCCACGTAACTAGACAGACAAGCCAACGATAGCAGAATATTTAGGTACAAATTGAAACTTGCATGGAAAACAGTTATGCTCCCTTGATTTTCTGTTTTATCAGTCAGAATGTCATGGTGACATTTGATTTTTAAAATTTCCTCTTCCTCTGTTGGTGGAGAGCAGGCATTCCTGGAGACATTCCCTGAGATTTTGTTTTTCTGTTTGGTGTTTTTTCCTTTTTTTTTTTTTTAATAAACCAAGCTTTAAAAATTACTTTGAGGGCTCTCAACTCTTTAATCTCTTCTTGGTACCAACTGTTAATGAGTAGAGGAACTGGAGGAACTGCAAGTGTTTTTTGTATGATGGTATCAATGCATTTAATTTTATAACTTCCATCTGTTGACTGGAAAGAATGCCCATTGAGGGTGGTAGAGATCTGAAGAAAGAACATGCAAATGTATTCCTTCCTGCTGAGGGATCTGACAGTCTAATTTATGGAATTGGATGTCTAATGTATGGAATTATCTTTTTATTAGTCTTCAGATTATGTAAAAACATATCTGCATGCATACACACAGTTTTGCTTCAACTATACTTACGACCTGGTCTTTTGAATAACGGTTCTCTAGCATGGAGAGAGATACTGGAATTATTTACTGTCCCACCCAATTCCTAGAAGAAGATTTAATTTAGGAAGGAGCAGAGATGTTGCCTAAAGTGTTTCAGATCTTGTCTGCTTTGGGCCCAGTCATGAGACAGGCATGACATTTAACCAAGTAAGATAAAAAGCAGTGTAATATAGACACTCTGGATGTTTCAGGGAGCTGTCTGCTATTATATGCTTTTAGTTTCTTAAATATGCCCAGATACACTTCTTGAATAATCCCTTAATGTAAAAATTGTCTCCAGCAGTGGTCAAAAGTGGAACAGCTTACGGAAAAGTATAAGGTCATGCCAAGAATACAGTGATTTTGTGTATTCTCGGTCAGCTTCCTGCTGATTTTGGCAATATAGCTTGATATATTTTTGTGTTTAATAACTGTTGGTGAATTTTTCTTATGTGAGTTTGTTTAATTGAGTTTGAACCCACACAGAATTTTAGCATGCGCAGATATTTGTTGGTAATTAATACCACAGTTCATCCATGCAAAGAATGAAAAAAATTGTTTCTTGTTTTATTTTAATGTTCCGGTTTACTTGTGTAGCTTTGTCTTTTACTTCCAGCATTAAGTAGAAAATGTAACTATTTCCTTTTTTGTCTCAATCCTTTAGTTATTGCCTTCACAATGAAGACTCTATGTACTTTAATGTACATACTTCATGTATGGTTTCCATATGAGTACCATTCTATACTTACCTTTTTAATTAACTCCTCGTGCATTTCTTACTTCTACTGTCATTTCTTCAGGTTAAGGGGATTCAGAAATAAACCTGTTAATATGCGTTTTACGAGCATTTGCTATTTTTCATGGGTTTATGGGCTATTGCAATGATATCTTCTGTTTGTTCTTTATACACATCTGAATTCTGAGCGTTGTTGTATTTTTTTGTTTGATTAGGATTTTTTTGTTATTTCTAAACTGATGCATCTCCGTAGAAATGTTTACTTTAGATCCAGTAAGTTCTTTCCTGGCCAGCAATATCTTGCTCAAAACCAGAATCCCTTAGAAAGAATATGTTTTATTTTCCCCTCCTGCACCCTTACTTTGTTTTTCTAATGAATTTCATTTGTGAGTTTTCTCATCCTATCAGTAATGCTGGTGAAGGTGTTCTCTAGTTCTTTGCCTTGAGTTCTGTTTTTTCACATTTTTCAGTATCCTAGCAGTAGCAGAATGTTATTTCTTCTCTTCCTCATTTTATAGAGATTCTTGTAACTCTCATTGTTTAGCCCAAATAATTGTGACATTTCTTTTATACGGGAAGTTAAGTCAAGGAGTATGCCTAAATACTGTGAGGAAATCACAGGAACCTAGGTGATCTCAGGAGAGGTACTCAAGTAGCTATGGCGTTTGTATAAATGGAAGAACTAAAGAACTATCAAAAAATCAATGGAAGTATTACTGATGGAATTTAGGATAGAAAAAGGTTATTCTGAATGAAGGAGTTAAATATTTTAAAGCAGTTGATTGAAATTCCACTAGCCAATGGACTTAATTATCCCCACCCCATGCATCACTAGTACTTTTCTTTACAGGAGATAACACTGATACCGTTAATGGGACTAAATTTATCTTTTCTAATATGGTGAATGTTCATAATATGTATCAAAGCGTGCAGTATAGCAGGATTTTCTGTTGTACTTCATCTTTCTTAAGATGCATCTTTTCATTCTTGCAAAAACGTGAATGTTCACAATGGTGTCACACACTGGTAATTTCAGTTGTATTCTCATTTTCCCTTTATGTAGCATTTATGATCTCTAAAGATGTATTTTGGATGTAAATGACTAGTACAAGAATATACAAAAAAAAAGTTCCAAATTTTGAGTGACTGTTTTGTGTGAGTGAAGATGATTTACTTTGAGTTGAAAATAAACTAGTCAGCCCTTTCACAATATGTTGTCATAACAGATGTGGCAATAAGAGTGTTAGTTCAGTGATTTTTTTTTAAAGTTGAAAACTGTAAACCGCTGTTTTGAGACTGGACTGACTTGGTTTAGTGGCATGTTTTTTTTGTGAAAGTACTCTTGATTTATGTATTTGTTTTTAAGAACAGCTTCATACACAGCAGCTTTGTCATTTATACAGCACTAGAGAAAAAATCCAACATTCCTGGAGAACAGATGGACTAATAAACTCTTCACCAACCCCTGATACTTATTTTAGAATCTATTTATGGTGCGGTGCAATCAACAGCAACAGAAATGTAAAAGTAGTGTTGCTTTACCTTAGACTCTTGAATTCTTTCTGACAGCAGAGATGGCTGCTAGGAGGTGTGCTCCCTCCCTCCCTGTCTTGTTGCTGATTTCTCTAATACAGCTGAGTGTACAATTTCCCTGATGCAAAACTGAGGATGTTGAACCTAAGAAAACTTGGTTTCTATCACCTTTTTAAAAATATTATTTCTTTAAATGAGTAGTGCTTTCTTCACTTTGTCAGGTTAAGAGTTTTGAGGTACAGTTGCTACACAGTTCAAACGTTTCAGATGTGTTTTTAGAGGATTAAGCATTACATTTTTAATGAAGAAGTTGATCATTTGAAGAAATACTCCTGACTAAATTATTTTTAAAATAGCGGGGTTTTCCCTAAATCTTAATGAACAGTTGGAATCACAACTGAAGTCCAGTGCTTAGACAGTTTGCAGTGCTGCAGTAACTTCACCTGTCTGTGCTCTTTGCAGATGTATACCGTACTGAAGTTCCAGTACTTTGTTTCAGAAGTATTAACTTAATTTTATTGATGTGATTTTACTGTTAAGCTTTTAAATATTATTACTGCTTATAAAAGTCTCTGTAAATGCCAGTCAAATTAATTTTTATGTACTGCATAGGTAGCATATTAAAGCAAATAGATTAAAGCAATTTATAGGAAATAGTACACTGGAAATGTAAACATATATTAAGTGAGAAAAAGATGTGGTTGCTTCGACACATGGAACAACTAGAAGATCAGAGCGGGTCGGCCTGATTTATTAAACAGTCAGATGGCACTGCAAAATAATAAGTCATCGTCCTGCCAACAGTAAGCAGGTCACAGCTGAACTGTGTGAAAGACTCGGTGCTTTTTTCCTGGTCCTAAGTCTGTAAGATATTTTTTTCTTTCAGTTAAAAACCTTGAGAAACGTGTTGTGGGGGGCAGTTAATTACATTTATGTGATTTAATACGCAAGTAGCTACTTGTAGGGCCTTCAGACATGTTTAGGCTCCTATTTCATGTTCGTTTCAGCTGGAGTTGGGCAAAAATGGGTTCTTTAAGATTCTGCCCGATGTCATCATCTTCTGTCTTAAAGCAATTCTGAAAATCTTTTAAAACCTTGCTCCAAAGTTAGAAGGTGGTGGAAGTCCCCCGTCCAGAACTGAGTGAGGAATACTAATCCAGCCAAGGTTTTGTGAGGTTTAGTATTTTAAACATCTGGGTGTTTTTCAAAATGGGACTTCTGTAAAGACTTTAATTCTGTCACTTACTCCTGTTGGATTTCTTTCACAGTCAGCTTCTCAAACGATTCCTGTCACATGAGGAAAGGTCTTCTGCTGTTCTTCAGGATGGCGATATAAATAAATATTTATTAGCATCCTTAATTATTGGCAGAATCATTTAACTTCGCATTCATATGGTTGTGTATGCGCATATGTGCCTAATTTAAAATGCAGTTTTTATGCATGTTTCCATCAGTGTACTAGAGCATGTAGTCTGAGCTAAGAAGAAAACAAAACCCAAACCCTCAGCTGATACAGTGCTCGCCATGGCTGTCTTTGTTTTGAAACAATTCTGGAGCATCTGTCATTGTTTCACACAATTTCCTGTAAAGCTGCCTGTGGCAGTTGCACTCATTCTTTATTACCCAAGGGCTTTGCTAGCTATAAAATAATGTATCTGAGTACCTAATAGCCTAATATTCAGCCTTCCCTGGAGAAGTGGGAGTGGAAAGCTGGTTTTTACTTTCCTTTTTGCTGACTGTGCAAAGCTGACCCTCGGTGAGAAGCTTTTATCTGCATTGTCCATGAAGTCGAAGGGATTTCCTATGCTAATGGCTCTTCTAGCTACTGGATGGCTCCTTCTATGTCCCAAAGAATGGCACTGATCAAATTAAACCTCTGCCTTAATACAGATGACACATCTGCATGTGATTAGCTTTCTTAGCAACCCCTTGGACTTTTGCTTTGCTTGTTTATTAGTTTAAAATGCACTGCAGAAATGGGACCAAAAATGATGCCTAGCCACCACTTGTGGGACCATTCCAGTATATACACACATGTTATGCCTTTGTATGCATCTATAGACAGATACCTATTGCCGCTATTCCTTGTAGCTATTTTCATAGGGAAAACATTTTTCAGGTATTTTTTTAGTAAGAAAAATGAAATGCTTAGACACAGCTGTTCTTCTGTGTTGTAGTTGAATATATGAATGTTATGAATGTTTTTCTATGGATTTTTTCCTGTAAAAAACTAAATAACAGCACTTGCAATCAATTTAAAATTCCTAAGCCAAACAGCATTGCTTAAAGATCAAGATGTGGTAAACACTTCACAATTATTTGATTTTGCACGTGAACAGTTCCACCAGGGTTACTTACCAAGTCATGTAAAGGTATGTTTGAGGAATTAAATCATGCTTGCACATGTCAGTGCTGGAAAACCCCAACCATAGACCTAATGCACTAGTCTGCCTATAACTTAATTTTAAAAAATCTGTCCTAAAATATTTAGAATCATAGAATAAAGGAACACTTAACCGGAAAGGTGTTAGATATTTTCATGCTTAGTGTTTAGATATTTTTCTTTAAATTAGTTACTTGCCAATTAAATATTTAGCGTACAATTGATTTATCATGGGGTAGGTCTTGTGAATAACAAAAAGTGAAATAAACTAATGAGAGCAATGGTCAGGGAACATAAATCGGGGGTAGATTTCTCACAGCAAGCATAAACTTAGCACACATCTGTATTGTAGAAGGTAAAGTGTGCGAACTAGAGTAAATAATGAAGTGAGAAATGCATCTTTAATACTTCAGTTACATTACAACATGTAAAAAATATTGTCTGATGCGTGCTGGTTTTAATAGTATTCTGACTCCTTCATCTGCAGTTCGATTGCTTCACGTTCTTAAAAAAAACACTTGAGCTGCACATAATTTCAGAGCATCACATTCCATTGAAGCCATTGTAACCACATGATTGTTTAAAGTTATGTCCTTACTTCCTTGTCTGGCTGAATTAGGATACAGTCTTCATTTCTACATTCCTAAGTCATGAACGGCTTCAAAGAGATTCTTTTCCCAGCCGAGTAGCTGCCGGTGATGCTTTGTGATCTCAATGTGAAATTGAAATCTCCATTTTAAATTGAGTTTGGGGGCTATTTCCTAAAGTAGATGTTAGCTATGTTTGGACTTTAAATTTTCTGATACACTGAAAAGTCTTGACTGGCACATCAGTTCTGGACTTTCCATTTGCAAAGCAGTCCAGCTATCCTGAGCATGTATTAATAAAACCCCTCTGTATGTACCAACACACACAAAACGAGGATTTTTATACTTGTGCAGCAGTATCTTCTGCTAGACCCTTTGAATTCACATGTTTTTGTGATAAATTCATTTCTCGTCTACTTGTCATGAACCTATAAAATCTTGAAACTTCTCCAGTGTGACATTAGGTTCTGAAGCGTACTGTGTGTTTGCCTGTATTTACGCACAGGACGAAAGGCATCTGCTTCCCTTCCCCACCCCTCTACGTGAACCTTTAGATTTGGTACAAGTGATCATTTCAGATCAATAATGTATGTGAATGTGTATTCCTGTACGTGTTGAAAAATATCTTGATTTCCTCCTCATCATTTTGTTCTTTATTTTTCTAATTAAAATTCTATTTCGTTGGATTGTTTTGTTGGCAAAATGCACACAGTATGATTTGTGTTTCAAGAAACGCTTCAAAAATGTAGTCATATTTTTAGGAACCTAATTTTAGATTTGAGTTCTGTGGCCAGGTGATTTATAATTTAATATTTAGATTTTTCTTGTTTGCAACTTGATCTGTCCTAGGCTTCATAGTAGATTCTTTTTTTTAGACTCATTTAAAATATCTTACTGATAAAGCATTGCCTTTCAGCAGTAGCATTATGAAAACATTTCCTAATGGTTGAAAAATGTTAGCTGAGCTGTTCCACCCAGGTCATTTTAATATTGGGAGAGTGTTTGTTGTAGAAAGTAAGAAAGGAATGCAGGTGGTCTGATTCCTTTCCAATGAACTAAGTTATTTTCATGCAGAGTTCCTGTTTTATGTCTGCATCTTCAAAAGCAGGTGTACTACAGTATTACTTTTTCATTTGCCAAAATCCCATTCTGCAAGGCTATTCAATTAAAATGCAGCAACCACCTTCAGTCTCAGTCTGAAACGACAAAAGAAGAAACAGCTGAATCAATATATTTTAAAAAAAAAAAAAAAAGACTGCACTACTGTAGTGACCTCTGTAAGAGGTGGTACGTTGACCATCTCCAAGCAGTAGCGTAACACTTGCTGGGATCATCTATGCAATAATTTGCCCATATGTGTAAAACTAAAAACTGAAAGATAAAATAGGCTGGGAGTTCTCTGCTGCCTTTGTAGTGCCCTCTCTAGCCTTGAGTAGCTCGCTCTGTGTGGAAGCCAGTGCTGGGAAATAATGCCATTTGATAGCTGGAGCTGGTTGGTTTAGTTCAGTGATCAAACACCTGGTTCTGGCAAGGTATATTTGTTGTTAAAATCTGTGGTTTTTTTCCTCACCTCTGTCAGGAGGAGCTTGTTACAGAAAACCTGCCTGAAGGAGAATAACAGTCATAGTTGGAACAGAAACTTCCCGCTGGCGTGGTGTGGCAGGCAGTGCAACCACCCGAGTGCTGTGAGTTGACAAGGGTTAAGGCTTGCAGGGAGTCCTGCTGCAGTCATCTTGGATGGCAGGAATTACAGTGAAGTTTTTTTCTCTTGTCAAGAGTTTTCAATGAAGCCAAATCCCATAAAGTGGTTGAATTCAACTTTTTTTGAACATCTGTGTATGTTTTTACTCGGATTTTTTTTTTCTGCTGCAAATCTACTTAAAGTTTTAAAATTGAATATGGACTCTAACAAAAGAATTAATATTTTCCCAGGTTTATACTGTTTTTTATCATTGGTTTAAAAACAAAAAAAAAATGAAGGACCGTGAAAAATGAAGGACCGTGCTGTGAGATATAGGGTGGGAATGCAGGAAGAGTAATCTACTAAATCTTTTTCTGACCACCCCTAATGCCTCTATGCTATAAGCCTTTTTTGACCAAGACCACTTCTTTCTGTAAGAGAAGAAAGGATGGTTCTTTCTTGTGTGTCACACAACACAAAGGTAATACACAGTTGTTGTAAAAAGACTATCAGAATGAAGTGTAATAATCTTCTACCCCTTCCTCTGGAACAAAAAGGGTCAAGTCATGTTAGTGTTTAAACCTAGCTGCTGGTACTGCAGAGCACTAACTCCAGGAGTCTACAACTTACACGGGGCTTGGGGCTTGTGTGTGCCTCCCCAGTGCCACACGTGGTTCCTGCAGCGCGGTGTTGCAGTCAGTGCTGACAAGGAAAGGAATCGTAGACCAACCAGTTTCTACAAGTGACCTAAATAATTCTTTGTTCCTCAACTCAGCTATGTGTTGCTTATTGCACGTGCAACATTTAATAGGATCAGATAATATTGAAGGCTCGTGTTTCTCATAATTATCTGTTTAACCTTGTGATTGAGGGTAATGTATCTTCTCCATCTGTTACTCATACAGCAGAAGTAGAACTAGTTTGTTTGGAGGCTGTTGGCTTAAATGCTGATGAATAACTGTGAGAAGCCATGAATAATGCAATTAACTGACTTTGAATCATTCTTAAAGGTAAATATGGTTATTGATGCAGGCCACCAGTATGACTTCTAGGCCAGGAAATTTCAAAGCTTTATTAATTCTGATAGATGTTTTGCAATCATTGTGTGAAGGAATTTTGTAGATACAGTTTCAACTTCCATGTTCTGAAACTCATCACTGCACTTCACACTAATGAGCAGACTGGGGAAAGAAGCCAAGAAATTAATGGACCATAGAAACTAAATTACCCTTTCAACCCTGAAGGAGGTCTTCTCTCATACTCAGCTCATGAATTGATCCTAACACAAGGAAAACAGAACCTGCTAAAGCCATTTGATGGCAGTGTCTTGCCTTGGTACTAAATCTACATAGTTTTTACAAAACCAGACCATGCTTGGTTTCTAAATAATTTTCTTAGATATAGATTTCTTTCACACTTTTGCATGTAATAAAATTTGCCCTCTATCTGAACTGATTTTTTGTCTGCTCTTTCGAATTGCTGTGGTTGCTGGAAAATTGAAATCCTTTCTGCTTTATGAAGAAAGGTTTAGAAATGGAAATTTTAGGGGTAGCTTGGATCAGCATTGCATGACTTGTGATTAGTCTTCGTTAGGTTATGGAAGAACAAATTGCGAGGAAAATCATAGTTAACTACAAAGTTCTCATGAGAGATGTTTAGGTGCTTTAAGAATCTTGGCATTGTTTGCTTAAGAAAAAAATAAAGCAGTATGGGATCCAGTCTGTAATTAGTTTCATATGGTTTAATTCTTTGGCAACAACTGTAGTGTGTACACTGTACCCAAACAGGGTTATACATTACTTCCTACCTAGGCATTAGAAGTTAGCTACAACACTGGCTGTTACTTGCTGCAAGGTGGTGTTTTTATAGTCACTGCCAGTGTTCCTAGTACCAGGCATTTCTTTCATTACACGTCTTGCTCCAGTAATTTTGTGCTGCAAAAAGTCATTCTCCTCCTCCCCAAACGCAGACAGACATGGTGTTTCACAGCTGGCTCACAGTTTTGGTTTTTCACTTAGATGACCTTATGCTTACAGCTCACGTACACTCTATATGATAATTGTATGGGTACTTTTATGGACTGTTTTTAATAGATAAGTATGGATGTCTCATTTCCAGTAGTTGCTACATGTGAATTTGTGATAAAGATTGATTTTTTCAGTCTGTGTATGTCAGAATTCCTGCTTCTAACTATTGACCATAGTGACTGAACAGCTACAACTACTGGAAGGTCTTCCTCTACTTTGTATGTGAAGAAATGAACCAACAAACCTGCCCCATCCTACTACAGCTTAAATGTACAAGAATTATTTTTATTAAAATGGCTTAAAGCACTTCTGAACAGAAATAATTCATGCTAGCAGAAGGTAATGCTTTGCTTATGTAGATTCATCTGTGGTGGGGCCATTGCCAGCATCGTTACGTCTGTGAGGAGCGGGGGTAATTGGAGCTTCCTTCTTCATACCAGCAAATGCTTTGATGTGTTGGCTGTGTCCCACTTGTATTTTACACCTGAAAATCATATTGAAGTGTTCCATGCTCTTTTCAGCTTAAGATAAGCAATTGCATTTATTCTCTTGGTTTTTCTGTTTCTTCTTTTTTCCCCCCCAAGAAGAAATCAGTGAAATGGATCAGAACTGACTAAATGTCTTGAATGAGACGAGCTGTATCCATTTCTTAACTCTTTTTATGACTTTAATAGGAGTACCATAACGAACAGCTTCTGCTTAATCACTCAGTCTTCCACCAAGTCTGAAGTAAGAAGAGCACGATGCTCCTTCCCTATCCATGAAACCTCTCGCAGAAGGGCCTGCACCACATTCGCTTGGCAGTTGGAAGCCGCTGCAGAGCTGCCAACCCCTCCAGCTCCCGCGGCACTGCTGCTGGCAGGAAGCAGCAGCAGAATTAGCCAGAATTTTCCATACCGGGCTCTGATTTTGAAACTGACTGCTTGTGTGACAAAAATAATTGTCATGTATGAATATGAATTACATTTGCGAATATATATTTACATTTTTATCATTGAAATGTTTCTTCCTCTGAGCAGATACTTGTTGAAAGCTATATTTATGTAAAATACAAATGTGCAGCTTTTTGCATAATGTTACAAATTTTTGAAGAATGCATGCACACTGACAAAACAAATTGTCTCATTACCGATACTCATGGCAAGTTGCTCCATGTCTAAACATATAAAATGTTCACAATTTTTGTCATGTACTTAGTATTGGCCAGTGGAACAAATAATCTAACGCTTCAAATGTTAATTTTAAACTTCATTTTAGGACAGATATTCTTCTGTATTCCAGAGAAGCCTTTACATTTTCTCTGAAAGCCTCTCGTAACTAAACTAACGGTGTCTTAAAGATGGAGAAAGGCTACAGGATGTGTAAGAAATGCAGGGCCTCAGAGCCTTACGGAGCAGCCAAGTGCCAAGGAGCCACAAAATCACTCATGTCCTGTTAGCTCTACTGCTTGGTGGAGGGGAGGAGGGGGGTTGTTACTTGAAGATTGAGAAACTCCTATTGAATTGTTGCTGGTATTTGCAGGAAGGTAGCATTTAATAACTTAAAACTGGTGGTGGGTTGGGCTTCAGTCAGGTGATTGAGACATGCCACAAGATCTGCTCCTTTCAGCATCATAACTGTTCTGCTCTTTTTTTATGGGCTTTATGAAGTTGCTGAATAAGCTTCATTTCTTGGAGAGAAGTAGATGTAGTTGGGTTAAGTTCCATCCTAAAGCCTGTGTGACTGGATTGGATCAAAAGTTACAATGATGAGAACATAAATACCTTCCCTGCCTCTGGTCTCTTGATTGTATTGTCATCCAGGGCACGCTTCAGGTCTCCCCTTTCTCTCATTAAATTGTTAGTCCTCTGGTTTTGCAGAAATTTTTCAAATTCATTCATTCATATATTTTGTATTTTCTGTCTTGAGTGGAAATGTGATCCTTGTGGAATCCTACAGTAATCAGAAGCGAACATTAAGAGTCATTACATCAGTACAATGTACAGTTCCAATGCTTTTTCAACATTGCTCAGGTGCTTTCTTTAAACTGATTGGCCTATGGCATCTTATCTTAATCTGCAGTAGAATTATTATTCTTTATTCTTCCCTTCTGTCAATTTATTACCATTAAGGAACAATTTATTACAGTTAAGGAAGTACATGAAGTTACTAATAATTGTAAGTGGCAGTTCTCTGTTCTTTGTGAAGAGATGTAATTTTGGAATATATCAGAATAAAATAGATTTTCCTGCTACACACCTACTTAGGGTATTCTAAAAATTTTATTTAAAGTCATGATGGGATTACTGGGCCATAGAAAGTTATTTTAAGAGCAATTTTTAATTCTTTTACTCCTATGTAGCTTCAAGTTCAGAAAGGGAATTTCTTCAGTGACATGAGAGGTATTACAATGGAATTGTTTTTCATCTCCTTTGTCAGAGAGGAAGGTGGTGTTACCAGGTATATGCTTAGTTTAGTCTGTTCTTACCGGAGAGTTAAAGAAAGAAGACAGAAATGTATGAATGCTGTGTCTAACAAGCTGAGTTCTCAGCAGGAATGCAGCAAAGTCTTTTATAGCTTCTGACGTCGTATCTGTTTGCTGCTCTTGGACATAAAGTACCCCTGTGATTTTCATTGCAAATACATTACCGATAATCAGTCGATCCACTTTGAATCCGCATTCATAGTACTCATACTTACAAATACTACCCCAAAACATGCCTACTAGTGTTACCTCTGTGATGAAAGACAGCAGGTTTTCAATCTAGCAGTGAATGAGACTGCAAACACCAGCATTTTCTCTGAACTCCAGAGTTCCCTGGCACCAAAATGAAGGCACTTGGGCATGAGATACCTTCATTCTGAGCCCTGTGACAGTGGGGTGACTCTTGGGGGTGGGCAGGGTGAGGTGCCCCAGTCCCTGGGCAGTGCTGGGGAGGGCCAAATATGGAGGTGTCTGAGCAGTGGTGTCCTTGGGGGAGGCGTCAGCCCTGTCCTCTTGCGTTTTGGATTTAAATTCTGGAGGGAAATGCAAGGGAGGACTTGCCTTTTGGTAGGTAGGGGTGATTCCCCAGGGCAATCCTGGCATTCCTGTGGCAGCAAGGCCCCCAAAATTTTTTAGGACATAATGAAGACACTCAGTATTTTTTTTGTGCATCGTGTCTGTTGCTGCCTTTAACAAATGCTATCTCTGAATCTCACAACCCTCTGTAACACCTGAAACCAGTCTGTTTACAGTGGGATTTTTGAATAGGTCACTAACCACCAGCAAAGAAGGCCTGTGTCTTTCTAATAGTTAAACCAGGTGGGTAGCCTGCATATTGAGAAAAATCATACATGCTAAAGGAGAAGGTGAAATAACTGCATACATTCTCCGTTCCTTTCAGTCATTTTCAATGTTGGTGTTACTAAGCTGTTCCACATGCAAGACCCCACATTAAGCTCTCCGCTGTGCCTTTCCCCTTTGCTCTTCTGCTCGCACATATTTACGTGCCCTTTCTCTACAACACTTGAATGCATCTCATGCACTAGTTGATTGTGCTCGAAGAAAGGAGCTTGATAAAGGTATACGTGCAGGCAGGTATTGAAGTGTGTGATGGAAACCTGACATCTCTGTGGGAACAGCGTTAAGATTATGCAGGCTATTGTGCTCACATCTTCAAAAGCCTTCTTGCGTGCCTTGTTTTCCCTGATAGAAATCAGGTTGGTGAGCAACCCCACCATTTATCAGAATATTTTCAAAAGGAAATGACTGCCTCCTTTGTAGGGTGTAGAAACACCACATCGCAGAGACTCCACCTGTCTTCAGATGTCAGGATGAAGAAAGAGCAGTTTGGTGTTACCAAGAAACTTCTATTTTCTGCTGTTAGCTCTTTTTCCACCGGGGCAGAGGGCAGGATAGAGGTTATAGCTACTGGGATGCAGTGGTTCTGGACAGCTCGGGGTTGATAGGCAGCACTAGAGAGCAAACTGAGGGCTTGGTGAGGCTGCATGTTGCATACAGTAATTGTCTGCACCACCGAGGAACAGCTGTGCCACCACAAAGACAGGAGTCTGAGGAGGCAGCAGAGGCTCTGGCTGATGTTGTGGCAGGATTTCCTGGTAGTGATGACATTTGACCATTTCTTTAAGCATGTTGGGTTGTTTCCAGTTGTCAGCTCTTTACGGCACTAGTTCTTTTCCATGGTAATATAGGTGCTGGGAATGCTCACAGGAGTGATTCCTGGGCCATTCCAGGAATCCTGACCAGCCAGCAAAGAAAAATATTTTCAAGCTGTTTTGCTCATTCTGAGCTGCAGTGAAATGGCAAGTAACAGTGGTATAAAGCATGTTGAGTCGGCCGCAGCCTGGGTACCGCTGAGCAGACAAACCTGCGTTAGGCAAAGTTACGTCAGGTTCTTTGGGAGGGCCGGTGGGGATCAATGCAAGGATTCCTGGGGAGCAAAGGTTCTGCATCTGGTAATCTGAGCATCGCTTCTTTGTAAATAAACTGCGTGCACTTTTATAGGGGATGGCGCATTGCTTTGTAGGACTTGCAAAAGCTAGAAGCTTGAAAAGCAGGAGTAGAGGAAATAATAGAGGTATAACTCCTTTTCTTTTGGTTCCCTTTTCTTAATTCTGTTAGGAGACATTTTCTGTAAAGCAGACTGAAAAAACTTGGATCGTGAAGCCACAAATCATACTGAAGGATATTAGCGTGATTTCAGTCTCACTCATTTCCCTTCTCCCACGTTTACTGGTAACACCTGTGTTTTCTCTGTTTCTGGATTCTTCAGGAATAGGATGGCAATGGTAATAGCTCTAGCAAGGACTTTAGTTGAAACGTTCAGAAATTTTGGCAGGCTGTCAAGTTATACTTTGGAGGGGGGGGGGAGCAGGAAGGTGGAAAGAAGAACCAGAACTGGGAAGCCGTTATTTATTTTTTCTTCACCCTGTAATTCAGTCAAAATTCAGCAGTATTTAATTGAACGCGTGAAGAGAAAGTTTCTGACCTTGAGGGAAATCCTGCCAAATTTCAGTGACTTGTTGGAAATAATGAAGTCTTTGGGGTTTTCAGAAAGCTTTCATGAACTTTGTACAATCTAAACACTTCATAGGTATGCGTCAGTCTAGCTGCTTTTCCTTCCAACAGCACATGCAGACAGCTTGCAGAGTTCAGCTGTTCCCGTGATTTGGATTTCCTTTCAGTGCTTTACCTGGCCAGGCTGGTTTGGAGATCAGGGCATGCTGCATCTTTTTTCCTAGCGTGCTGCTGATCTGTGGGCTTGTGTTGTCTGCTGGAGCTCAGAATTACCCCTGTGTACATCTCTGCAGACAGGGGCTGGATACAAGCAAGAGCAGCGCGCCTTCTGCAGGGGAATTAGCGGCCTAAGCTAGCTCTTAGTTGTTGTAATTCCGCTTCCACGCCTGGATTGTAGTTGTTCTGAACTGTTGTTCCACACTTGCGAGCAAACACGTGCCATCACCACAATAGCTGGTAGCACAGAACCAGCCTCAGTTTGAACCGTCTCATTTTGCTACGTGGGTGAGAACTCGGTACGAAATGAGTGGTTGCAGCACATTCCTTCCTACGGAATTGTTTGGACTGGCAGCGGTCCTGAGTCAGCAGTATAGATGGCAGTAGAGGCTCAGGCACTGGGCTCGAAAGAGAGGAAGCCTACTTAGGGCTTACACCCAGTTCTCATGCGTTTCAGAGCAGAGAGATCCGTAACTCTCTGCATTTGGCTTGCTTTGGCATTACCACAGCTAAAGATCGCAGATGAATAAATGATGCTGCCTTCCCTTTCTCTGGTGGTCATTGGGCTTCGCAGAGTCACAATTGGATGGGTGCTGCTCACCAGAGCCTTCTGCTTGGTTCAGCACGCTCTGCAGCACGATTTGTAGTTCCTTTCTTGTAAGGCACATGACTGGTATGCTTGGCATTTATAGAAAACAGTTCTCGCCACAGAAGTGTTTTTGTGTGTGGTGGTTTTCAGCAGAAGTTTCAGCCAGAGACCGGTTTTTTAATACAAGGGAAAAACTGAGGAGGAAGTAATTTGTGTTGTAAGGTTGCTTGGTAGAACTGAAAACAAGAAATCTTGCATTTAAAATGATAGAAGAGTATTTTTTTCCTTCTCACATTATTTTCTTGAATTGTGTTCTCAGAACATATGTTCTTCGGTTTTCAGATGATCCGTTTATCATATGTCTATGTAAATGTTAAAAATATTATAATACATCTTGGACAGATGTACCGAAATGATACCTTCCTTTCATCTGTTTAAGCTCTATTCATTTGAGCCTCATGTAGTTTCAGGGGGTGTTTTTAACTATGGCTTATTGCAAATAATTTTTCTTTTCAGATTTTGTGCTTGGTTGGGCAGCTTATAGAAAAGGCGACTCATTTTCAAAGGTACTTTACTGGTGTAGCAGAGAAATCCCATGTTCATTCTATTGCCATTCAATGTGTTATTTTGAGGGAAAGCAAATGTCCTATCCAATTGTAATATCAGTGAGATTTCGAGTGGTTTTAATAGGAAAAAGTCATTTTTCCCTCTCTTTAAGAGATACTTGAAAATAATTTGGTATTAAAGATGTTGTGGTCTCTGTGAAGCGATATGAAGTGACACAGTGGGACTAATTTCATTAAACTAGGTATGGGAGCTTGACAAGAAGAAAATAAATCCTGATCATGGAAGAGTAAACCTAGAAGGAAAGTGGTTATTAAAGAAATTGAAATTAAGTCAAAAAATGAGAGGTAAACAATGTGTTACCTTAATTAAGTCCAATTTAGTGTTAGTTTAAATATAAAAGAGCTAGAAGAGAAGAAGACCAGGTGCCATAGAGAAAAAACACTAGTACCAAAGAAATTGCCATGGAAAAGAAGAAAACTTTCAGGAGGTAAATAGGAGCTGCAGAGGTAGGAAACAGGGAATATGATTGACTAAACTGCAAAGCTTTGTTTTATATTTGTTAATGCACTTCCTTCTCTATTACTAGACCTGAGTTGTGTGCCACCCGTTTCAACTGCATTCACTCTTCAGGGACATCAAATGGGAGCCAGCATGTAGACGCTAAATTATTTGGAGAGGATTCAGTGATTGACTTAAATGCAAAGGGATTAATTGGTCTCTAAACTAGTCAATTAAAATGTACTCTGAAAGTGGAAAGATCACAAATGCATGGCAATGAATAAATTAATGCATTTTTCAAGGTTTTAGTATTTTCTACATGTTGTTTAATATGGTTTTGGATCATAAAATTTATTCCATGAATTGCGATCATACTGCATAATGGGTGCGTGTGAAATAATTTTCCACAGCCATCTTCTCGAAGCACAGCTGGCAGCAGGCTTACAGCATTATGTTAAATGTATATTAGTAGGTATTTACATCTTCTGCAGTCTCTTTTACAGATGATACAGCAAAGGATGACAAATTTTCTCTGAAACCATGCCATAAAATGAGTCGGGTCCAGCTCTCTCCAAAAACTCAGGCCCATCAGGTGTAGCTCATTAAGCTTTATGCTCTTCAACAGGAGGGTGAAGGACATCATACCCTTAGCCAAAAAAGTGCTCAACTCCTTGGTTCTTGACTGAGGTGTGCAGCACTAAGAAATGCAGGGAGATTTAAGTACTTTGGGGATTTTCTTGTTGTTTTTAATTCAGTCGAGGTGTAGGTGTTTTTTGTGTTTTTTTTTCCTTTTAGGGGACAGAAACAGCATTCATTTTATGGTAGCGCTGTCCTCTGGCTAAATGTGAGAGTTTGGCTGCAAGTCCTAGGAATATTAAAGCTCTCTGTCAAGTTTCATATCACTTCGTGTTCTGTAATTCAAATGCAGGCTTGGTGTCCTAGCTTTATAATCATGTGAAGGTATCAGAAGATTTGTTCTGGGAGAGAAACAAACACAGAGGGGAGTCACGTCTTCCCACATATGCCATTGTCATTTTGAAATTGATCTGGGATGGTCACAAGGTAGCTCGCTGCGTGCTCGGGGAGCCTGCCCGCCTCTGCAGCAGGGAGCTCACAGAGCTGAAGTTTACCTGCTAGAGAAACTAAAAAATGGCTAATACTGGAAAACAGATAGATGTATTTAATGCCTGGTGGGGTTTTGTGGTTTTTTTTTTTGTGTGTTCAGTTTTATGTTAAAGATTCACATAACCTTATGATATAATGCATTTACTTGTATTTTTTCCTTGAGGTGCCTGTTGTAAGCAGCTGTTTGAAGGTATAAATCAAAACTACATTGGTAGTTTTTAGGTTTCTTCCTAATTTTTCTGTGTTGAAGAAACTAAGTAGTGTTGTTAATGTACTTTGTGTGAACGAGACAGATAAATGTAATTTCATCTTCACTGAACTTAATGACAACAAAGTATGGGCTTATGTCCCTTCTTTCCCTTCCAGTTGCCCTATTTGTTCAAGAATATTCTTTCTGAATGGCCTTAATCTAATATAATGCTACTTTGGATAATAGCATTCAGCTTTCGTGGGGGTGAAGAGAAGAACGGTGCATTAACCTACATTAGCAGACAGCAAAAATAAGCATCTGTTCAGAAGCCTTGCTGAAAAGAGGAGTGGTATTTGATATGCTGTGTTTTTATTTTTATAACTTAAACGTCAAGTGTGCTACATATTTGTGGTCTGGTATCTTCTCTGTGGTGACAGAGCCTGTGTGCATGTCTGGAGAGCATATTTGTGAGTGATTGAAAAAGTAATTTCAGTTGAGATCCAGCAAATTAATTGTAGTGTCTATTAACTTGTAAAATACTATGGATTGATATTACTGTGCCAGCTCTTCTTAAATTAGTCAAAAAGCAACGACAAAGAAGACTGCATGCTTTTTAGAAAATTAGCTTCCATTATTATTAGGGACATTTGTCTTTTTTTTTTTTTCCAGAAGACCTCAGGTTTCATTAATTTGAGCCCCATTTTGGGGATTTATCGATAGCAATCTTATAATCTTTGAAGATTTGGAAAACAATAAATTGAAGGCTGGACGCAAGCCATCCATCTATTTCAAGACGTTGCAAGGAGGAGTGCTGAAGTAGCAATGTCTTGTGTCTGCTTCACTTTCGTTCCTTGTGCTATTTGCCATCTGAGAATCATTGTATGTTCACCTACTGTTTCCCCCTATATTTTTTGCTTTCTGCTAAGGTAGCTATAGGATCAAGGCTCTGTAGCCTTGTTAGAACAGTACTGGGGCAGTTTTCTCAACTAGGTGTCCCCACACAAAGAAAATGTTTTCTTGGTTACTGAAAAACCGAGAGCTATGTTGTACAAAGATGCCCACATATATAAAAAAAAATTGTGGTATTTCAGATTTTACATACATAATGATATAGTAGCTCCCCAGAACGCATACAGTAGTGTTTACCTACGTCCTAGTATTCGCTCAAGTTGCAGAGCTGTTGTGAGCGATGGTTGTTAACAAACTGCTATTGAGCTCAAAGCCTTTTAGGGCAGAATAGAGAGTTGAGCACCTGAAATTTGTAGCTTTCAGAGCAAACTTTGACATAACCATCCAGATATAATGTGTGTTTGATTTTGTTTACTTTTTCCTTTGGAAGATATTTTGTATTATCCCATGTAAAATGTCTGTTCAAAAATGTGTATTTTTAATCTTTGGGAATGCAGAGCAGAGATGGGTTTACAGACATAGTTCTGACTTTGAGTGAATCTGTGCCACAAGGGTGTATTTAAAAAAAACAATAAAACTGTCTAACATGGTTTTGAATTGCCACCTAATAATACCAAAGGACTGATAATAACTTATGGCTTTGCTTCCAGAGTAGTAGTAATGCTACTTAATGCGCTTACTATTATGAAAACAAAGCTCCTAGTGTAAATGTGGCTTGATACTCATACGTACCTGTGTGTAAGTATTCTTTTCCTTTACAAGCTGAATGTGATTAGATCACTACTGTGCCTCGGTGCGGTACGGTGATAACTGTGTGCCACAGCTGCCAGTGGCAGAGCAGTGTGACACCGCTGGCAAGGGAAGGAACGTCACTTTCACCCGCGGTGCAGCTGCTGAAAACGTCTTTCTTGGGGACAGTGGGAAGCCTCCTTGGCTCCTTCAGCTGCCCTGGGGGTCCGTGACCCGCGGGTGGATCGCCCTACGGATGCGCTGGTCAGCGGTTAGATTGCAGCTCACTTCATGAGATGAAGTAATTGAGAGCTGTATTATCTGTGGTAAAATTACTGAGGGAAGCGTAATTCAAGGGAGATCCAGAGTTTAAACTTTGCAGTACTGAGCTGTTGAGAAAAGGTCAGTTTATGCCTTAGGCTTAAAAAAAAAAAAAGGTTGGCCAGCCTCCATCAGCATTAGTCAGGCTTGTTCTTGATTTTAGCTTATTAACATTCAAAAGGATTTTTTTTCAGTCCCGGTCTCCAGAGCAGAACCGTTCATGACAACTCTGAGGTGATGTTATGCCTGCATAGTATTTAATAAAAAGCTAAGAGAAATAGCACAAGAAGAGTGCTTTTTTGGGATACCACATGTTACCTAACATGTAACTTACTCAGCTACCATGAGTATTATGTGTCACTGTGGATATATGTGCTGAGCTGGCTGCATTCCTGTTTTAAAGAGAGGTCTTCTGTGGAAATGAATTTTCCCATGGAGTCTGTTTTAAACAGAACAGAATGAGTCAAACAGGGAAGGCAGAGTAATGATAAGGCAGGTCATAAGGATGGGAACAGTGGTGATTTTAGAAACCGTATATACAGTTTTTCCTGATGTCGTTCTATTGAGTATGCTAGGGCAAGAAAGCTTGCATCCACATCGTGACAATTTTCTAGTTAACTGTCATTCATTATTGCCAACTGGGCTTTTGTTTTCAAAATACCTGGTAAGACTGGTACTGTTAAAAGCAAATTCCTGGTTTTTTTAGTTTTTTTCTTTTCCTGTGGAAGCTTAGAAGTTTCAGTGAAATTATTTGAACATTAACTTGAAAATCCCTTTAATAACCTTGGTTTCTTTTTTTGGTATGTTTTTGGATTTCATTGTAAAGACTATATCCGTTCTTGCAATAAGAATATGGTCACAACTACTTTTATTTCCTAAATAGGCAGGATCCAGTGTCTTATCACAGTGATTTGATATTCGTAATGCACGTGATAAACTTGCAGAATCATTTTTTTTGATAATGCAAATCTAGATAATTGAAAACAGCTGTAGTTCTAAGTCAGCACTACTTTGAACTGCAACACAAATAAAAAGAAAATGCATTGAGTAATCACTGGTGCCTCAAGCTGTCCATTATGGTGTTTGGGGAGTCCAAGGGTGGAGTGCTGCCTCTGTCACTTACCTGCTGCTAAGAGAAGAACATTATTTAGGATTTCACTGCAGAAATTTTATTTGGTAGCATACAAAATACCTCCATTGTGTCGCTTTCATCTGGCATTGAATAGATTTAATAAAAATTGGATTTAATTAAAAAATCATTATTCAGCTTTTTTTTTTTTTTAAGTATGCTGAATCTCTTTTAAGTTTATTTCACTCTGGTAGAGTGAAACTATTTCTCTTTTTATCTCATCTTCTTATCTGCAGACAGTGTATTTTGTAACGTGCAGCACCCTAAAAGTTCCTAAGTGTTAACTGTTAGCAGGCAGATGCACGCAGTCTCCCCGTGCGTGGCCGCAGCGTTTGGTTTCCTGCTGTTTGATCTGCAGGTGGCATGCTTCTGCAGAGCAGGACGTCGCATCGCTTCGTCTGAATGCGCTGTGCCACTAGTCCTGAAGTGCCAACTGAACAAACTTACTCTGATTTTTAACTGGTTCATTTTTATATTAGCAGGTATATTGACCAGGCTTTTCTTGCCATCTGTCATTGTCCCCTATTTCCACATACGTGGTGTGAGGATGAGCCTCATCCTTGGCTTTCCAAGGGCTTTCAGTATTCCTTCTTGCCCCAAGTGGCATTGATGGAGATGAAAAGCAGGATTCGTCCCTGTGTGTAGTAAAAGGAAAAACTTAATAGTGGGCAGGCAGCCTCATGTCCTATTATTCAGGAGTGCTGTGTTAACCTGGGTTATTTGTTCGGTATCTATGAGCAGTCTAGGAATTACTGCAGTTCATCTTCAAAATAATAGTAATGAGATTTTGATCAGAACAGCACATTTTTGACAAGCCGCATGATACACACGTGTGCAGCTAGGAACAAATCAGTACATTGCCATGTTCAGCATGCAACATTTACCTAACAGAGAAAAAGAAGGTTTTAATTTTGAATCTGTATGGGAAATGTGCATTTGTTATGGTGTGGTATTTCATTCAGAGGGCGAAAGGAATAACACTGCCAGTTCAGTTGTACCTGGCAGAAAATCTCAAAATGCTGGTGGGCTGGGGCAGCTACCTATAGCTATACCGTAAAAGTTTGCCTATTTCTGTATAGGTTTAAGGTAAACTGGGGGGCTAGTACTGCAGAACATGTTCTTCCCTCCACAGTTTGTGTGGCAAAAGCTTGGTGGTCTTCCGTCCACACAGGGAAAAACTTCTCCCCGAAGCCGGAGTGCGAGTGCTGTCGCAGTGCAATATTCTTACAGTGCCGAGTGCTGCGCCGCTGCTCCGTGTATAGCCCCATCTATCTTTGTTAAGGTCACGGGGAAAAAAAAAGAAAACAAACATGGGACTATCTTAATCTAAGAGATCATAAACAGCCAGTGCAGAAATCGCAGAGCAGCTTATACTGTGTTTGTGTTAAGGTTCCATACGTTGTACGTGCCCCTTCCTCCAGCAGAGACCCGCAGCGCGCCTCGTACGCAGAGCCTCTGATAGAATTACTCCTCAAAGCGCTCGCTAATGCAGTGTGCAGCAGTTTCCCCTTGACTTCGTGGAGGTGTTCGTACCGCTGTTAGCCTTGCCGTGCTGCAGATTGATGTACCCATTTGAAGTATAAACGCCCGTGTCACCTCGCATACGTTTCTGTGGAGGGAAGGACGGAAGGCTGTGAGGGGGAATCAGGGAGAGCATCTCCGTGGTGAGGCGTGTTAGCCATGGCAAGAGGTTTTGTCGGTGATGCCTGAGGAAGCGTTGAGATAATAAGTCTAACACAAAAAGCGTTTAGATAATGCTACCTAAATGCTTGCTGCCTTGTGAAACTGCTAGCACACTGGAAAAACGCTACAGGTAATTAATATTTATTCTGAGTTTTTGGGTGCGCCTCTCATACATTTAAAAAAAATTCCAGCACAACACGTGAGTCGACATACTGACGTACAAAATGTAACCACCGAAAGGCCTGGGCAGTGCTGGGAACTGCAGTTCTCTGTGCATGCCCCCCTGCCCCCAGAGAGAGAACAGGAAAAGAGAAGTTGCCAAAGCAGCATGATCGAATCTGCAGCTCGGCCTCCCGTGTCCTTACTGTCTGCCATCCCACCGTTGGTGACTTGGGGCAGGAACAGCTACAGACACACAGATTGTGTTCCTTGTGTAGTGAGGTTTCTCCTGGGGTCAGTTTTCCTTGCACAGGAAGAGCAAGGAGCAGGCTCTAGGTTGTTTCACCTACCTGCTGAGGGGCTGCGTCTGAGGCCACAGCACAGGGAACCACTGGCTCTGGTGGGCTGCCGACCACCTGCAGCAAGGCTGTTGCATCCACGGAACTCGTGTGTTTGTCCATGTCTAGAACTGCTTTCCGTTCTGGTTTAATTGTGGTTTCTGCAGAAATGGTTACAAATCACACTGTGTTGCTTAAATGTTTGTATATTGCAGACTACTGAAGCTGCACCTCTGAATAATGCAGTTCGTCTTATTTCAGCCTGGGCAATGCTCGCAGTCCATCTGCTAGGCAGGGGATGTTACGGGTTACTTGTGAGCACGAGAAATACCACGGAAATGTTTTGCTTCTCAGGCTGTATGTACACCAGTTATTAGACCGGACAGGTCCTGGTCTCGAGAAGCGGCCTGCAATCATCCCGCCTGCCTAATTGCTGCATGCTCCCTGCTTGGCTCCTGGCAGTGGCAGCTAGCACTGGTCCAAGGCAAAGCCTGGGGAGAGGTTCTGGGGCTAGCATGGGCCAAGGGTTTCCAGTAAATCAGTGTAGATAGTGCCTCCTTTCGGGGGAGAGATGAGGAGGGTTTAACTGAATGATCCTCTGGCTGTGCCATTTCCTTTAAGGGCCAGAAAATGGGTCCTGGCCTTTCTTTTTAATTAGCTGCTATTGATGAAGTCTCAGTTCCAGGTCCTCTTCTGCTCTCGCAGTATGTGTGGAGAAGCTTTCTCTTTCAACACAGCTGCTTGGCAGGTCCCTGCAGCACCAGTTCCTAAATTGCACCATTGTATGTCATGGAGAAGTGTCCTGCTGATGCGGGCGCTCTGGGAGCGCACCATTGCTCGTTTAAGGATGAGCATAGGCACTGGGAAAGGTGTGACTTAAAAACCAAAGCAAAAAGCCTCTTTTCTCCGTTCCCAGTACGTTCAATCTGTAGTTGGAGGAGCTTTGTCAAATTCATACTTGACTGGGAACGTTTCTATCCAGATTATTTACAAAGAGGTAATCTTCAAACTGGGCTGTTAATGTCCCGACACATGTTCATGCATGTTGGGAGCTGTAGGTGTCCAGACACTGCCATCTCCTGCCCGGACCATTGCTGTGACCCGCTTGTAGCTGTCCTGCTGCTTGAGACAAACCAGGAGGAAACCATCATTATGTTCTTGCTCTTATGTTCCCAGTTGGTGCAGAGCCTTTTCATGCCCTCTTTTTTGTAGTCCACATCAACCAAGTGATTAGGAAAACACACCATCATACAAATGAGGCTAATGCTCATGGCTTACTGCTGCCTCTTCTTAGATCGGGCTCAGGCTTGATAATAAAGCTATTTTGGGGTAACTGTGATTTGGGGACTTCCAGATCCCAACCCTAATTTTGAGGGGAACTAGAACAGCAGTAGAGATTATTCTTCATTAAGCAACAACCAAAAAATTAAGGCAGTCAGTGGCTTTACTGACAATAGCTTACACAGTAAAGGAGAGAAACACGACAGCCAGCAGCCTGGCAGCTTGAGCTCAAAGTTCCGGTGGCTGTGTTAGGAAGGGAAGTTTTGGGGTGTGCTCCAAGAGAGCAAAAGTGTACCCAAGACTGGGGTTACGTTTATGATGATAAACAACCATTTCAACAACTGTACCGGTGATGAGAGGGTTTGAGAACACGTAATACATACAGTCTTAATTTAGAGTAAGAGATAATAACATTTGTCAAAGTGCTTCATATAAGCCACGTGTGCATGTTCTCATTTTGTACATGCATTCAGAGCTCAGTTACAAAATGCAATTCTTCAGCATTTTTTTTTCATTGAAATTAGTTGTAGGGAAATAAGCTCTTTAAAGTTTGAATGCAGACTAGCTCATTTTCCATCAGGTATTTATATAAACCTACTACATATGGGAAAAGTAAGATAATAAATCCATCAGATGTTCTCCTTTCTCTGCCAATGTTGTGTAGTATAAACCTTGTCATGTTTTCATAGTTCTCATCTGATTTTTATATATACATAAATTTAAACTCATGTATTTCCTTTAAGTCGTTTATAGTAATGGAGGGAATGGTGTTCAGAAAGATTATGGGAAGCCCTAAACGTTATATTAAAAAGAGATTTAGGTACCTTTTAGGTATCTCAGAAGTTATTTAAGGGAATGGAGATCCCAGAGGAAGTATTTGAAAGACAGTTATTGCCAGTTGCAGGTGATGAGGTGCCAAACTGAAGGTCTGATAAATGTAAATAGTCTTTATTGAAAGGATTTTCTGCGATAAATCTTGTTTGCTTTGTATGGCAAATAGAGGAGAAAACAAAAGTACCTGTAACACTTAGGAGGACACAGATGTTTGCTTGTGTTACAAAAAAAAATTAGATAACATTGTTATTTCTTTTGGGGGTTTTCCTTATCAATTTCCTTGCTCTTAAAGCATAGTAGGATTAGTTTCCTACACAAAGAACAGATTCAAACTAAGTGAAATGACATGGAATATTTGTCACTGTGGAATTGGGGTTTGATTTTTTTTTCTTTGTATTTCTATTAATAGATGCCTTTTACTTAAGCAACGACTTTAATTTTAGTAAATAAGTCTTTCTCAGCAAATAGATTGGAAATAGTCGTTAAAGTATATGCTCAAGAATTTGCTGGCTCAAGACCACAGTGCTCAGCATTCTTAGAGCTTGGCCTAAATGCGGCTACAGCTGGAAATAACACAAAATATTCTGTTTGGGAATGTGACATCACAACTGCGGCAGCTGTCAGTCTCCTCTAAAGGAAAGAGAGGTTTTTGGAAAAAACACCTGTGAAAAGGGGATGATGATTCCTGCATGGCTTAGCAGAGGTACCGTATAGATTTGCGTTCTTTTAAGATGCTTTCAATTTTGATAAAACAGGGTAAAAGAATAGGTCTTATGAAAATCTGTATTGAAATTTTGTGATGCGAAATTGCTGCAACTACCACTGGCTCTGGTGGCACTGTTTGTATGCCTGAACCAAAAAAAAAAAAAAAGGAAAGGAAGGAATTAAAAACCTTAAACCCTAACCTGTAGCTGGCTGAGTAAATCTAGCTGAAGTCTTTATCACAGATATGTGAAGTGTAAGGTCATAAAAGTATCACTAAGCATTAAGCATTTCCACTTAGTACTACACCCAAGGCTGAAATAACTTTGAATGCTCCCAACATTTTTAAATCCATCAGATGCTTAGGTCCCCTGATTCCTGATGGGGAGCTCCCAGGGGCCGTGTGGCACGCTGTGCTGCCTGGCAGTTTGCTCAGGACGGCCACCCTGCTTTTGCCCTTCCACCTGAGGACGCTTTGGCCCTTCTTCCTTTCATCTGCATAGCAATACAAGCTCAGAAGTGTGATTGTAAAGCTAGTCTCGTTCCCTGCGCAATCCATTAATCCATGCAGAGAGAGCGTGTAACGCAGCTGTTGAAATGTGGTAGTACTTGTGTTACTGTGCTTGTTCTGAGCCGCTATGAATTGGCAGCTCAGGGTGGCGCAGCAGACTTCACAGAACAGGGGAGATGGCCTGGAAGCCATTTCACGGGCCTCTCTGGTGCTTTCTGATACTTCAAATGGCAGAGAGACAAGGAAGAGAAGGTACAGAAACTGGCAGGTTTATGAATCTGTTGAGATTGTAGAGTGGGATTCCAAAGCCTGACAGCTTCTGTTTTTGAATGTGGTCGAAATGCATTTAAATATCAAAAAGAAAATCAGTCTGAACATGGCGCTGAGCATCTCCAGATCTCCAGCCTGATGTGCACTGTGTGGAGCTGTTGTACGTCGCCTTCCTTAGCCCCAGGAGAGCAGGAGGTTGGTCAGCAGCACAGGGCACAGATAAAACGCGGTTGGAGGGCTCTAGCGAGGACTGGAACAACATGTGGGTTTTAGAGCTTTAGGTTGAAGTACGTAGGTCTTGGTGTATGTCGAGGTGGTTCTGAAAAGCAGAGTTCGAGAGCTCATTCTGCCTGTGAAGCCTGGCTGTTGGTAAATTTTCTGCGTGAATTTCATCCGGCAATGTGTCTTGTCCGCAGCGAGGGTGATTGCTGCAGCTTGGTATTTAAGGAATTGTGTGAAATGTGCTAAAGTCAGGAATGTCAGCAGGCTGGGGTGTACGTGCCTGAGCGGAATACATCACCGGGCGCTGACACTATTTTCTTGAAATAAAATTCCTATTTGTTACTCAAGTAAATATTTTACTCAGCATCTGCCAGAAGCTTGTTGGGAGTGTAGGAAGTCCCCAGGCCTTGATCTTTACAATTTTTGTCTTGAAAGCTGATCGTGTGGCACCGATGCTGGCACCGGAGGGAGCATAGTGTTCCCGTGGGTGCTGGGGGCCACCCCAGGAGGAGGGAGAAAGGCTGAGGAAGAGGAGCAGGAGGGGCAGCAGGGTGCAGCTGTGCCTGGCGGGTTCTGTGCTCGCCGTGCGTGCTCTGTGCGTGCCTCGTGCTGGCCGTGCTCTGTCCTTCACTGCTCGAATGTGTGCTGCTGGCCACGCTGGTGCGGTTCTTCTGTCATCTGCCGTGGTTTCGGGAAACTAAACCGGACCTAGTACTGTATTTGGGTATTTTTTTGGTCTGTAATTAGTTGGATGCTCGTTTTCTTTATCTGAAGCTGTTTCATTTTCTGAACTTAATGATTAATTTCAGTGTTAGCTGATTCTCTGAAAAAGTTAGTGAGACGTATTCCCTTCCCTGGAAAAACAAAGTCATCTTTTGTCTCTCAAACTCTGGTTTTGTCTATTTCTTATTCTGACAGTGTTTATGGTCAGTTGTGACTGTTGCATAAGACGGCACGTGATTTGTTCATGCCAGACCTCTTTGCAAGAGGCTTGAAAGGGTCCCTGTGTGGTCCCAGAAGGCTATTTTTCCTGCAGTTCAATAGAAGACAAGCAAGACTTTCACAGGCAAACACTGTAGGACGCTTGCAGAATCAGGAGGATTTCTGTGTAATATCCTAAAGACAGGAGTTGAAAATGACTCCTTTACAAATAGTTTTGCTCTCTCCTTTAGAGAGGCTGACCTGCTGCACACAGAACTCATTGCAGAGATTATCCTCCCGCTTGATCTTACACCAGATTTCTCAGCCTTTTTGATTTAGTAGGATCTTCTTTATATTCAAGGCTATTGTCCTGTGTCAGGGAAGTAACGGGTTTTGATGATATAGTTGGTCTTTTATTTTTGTGTTTCTTGGATGGGCACAATCCGTTCTTGTTTGTTAGTTTTTCCTTTAACATGGGGCAGGAAAGATGGGCGGGTAGGAATACCTGGGCCCATTTTGTTCCTCACCTCCCAGGAATTAATGTGCAGTTCACTTCTACAACACTGATGATAATGTGCAATAACTTGAAATTTTTTTCCTTTGTAAAGATGGAAATGTACAAAACCCTTTTATTTCATAGTGTTAAATAAATGCCCCAAAGTGCCGCTGGGTACAGAATGGTAGCACCAAGGAAGTCACACTGTTCTCTTTCACTTAAGGAACATTTTCTCTCCAGATTTTCTCAGCTGACCATTTTCTGTTTTCCTCTGGTAACGTTTGAGGCTTACAGATGGCTAACTTGTGCTATGGGGTGAAAACTTGTCCTACACAATGTGTGGAATCATACCGAGATTTAGTGAGATGCAAACAGCCTCCTGTTCCAGCCCATCAGTGCTTTGTTCAGAAATAAGTGACAGTAGTTGAGCAGTTGGTTGTATTAAATACTGAAGCGGAATTGCTGCAGTTGCCTGTGTTAATCCTTTTTGGTCAAGGTAGTTAAGGTGGCTTGAAAATGATGGCTGGTTCTGTGTCAAAGCCAGCAGCTATAAAACTACGTGCAGCTATTGTATGGGACTGAAAAATCACCACGTCATTACCACTTCAGCTCTGTAAATTTTTCACTGATCACAATGATAAAAAGCATGAAACACAGTTGTGCGTTTTTTTTCTTGTGACTTTGTTGCAAGGGATATTTAGGCAAATAGTTGGCAGTGATGAGAGTTACTTAATGGGTAGAATTAAGTAGGAAAGGTTTAAATAGCATTCACTTTAAATCAAGTTTAATCATCAGTAGCTGATCCATTGTTCATTTTAGACCATTGCCAGCTTCTTGTAACAAGTGCTTTTATTTTCTCTTAATGGAGGTTCTCATGAGGTGTTGTACAAACATCTTTCCTGTTCCTTCCCTACTCCCATTCAGCTAGAATCAGTTTCAGAGTTAATTTTGAAGAATTGCTTTTTCTTTTTGAAGACCCTTATTTTTACCTCTTAAATCCTGGTTAAAGGCCTGTATGTTTGTAATGATCTTATTAATTGAAACAGGCAGGAAAACGCATCTTAGAGAGAGGTGCCAGAACTGTTAAATAGCTGTCCAGGGAGAGGTCATTCTGTTGTACAAGGTCATCGGTCAGTCTTTCACCCTGCACTCAGTAGCCACAAGTGACAAACCCTAAGAGTGTATTTTGAGCCAGTTTGGCCTCTGAGGCTATGAAATCACTCCTGTGAGTTCATTAACATGCTAATTAAACTTGTTTCTTTTTTGTCTCCCTGCATCTCCAGTGAACATTTGTCATGTGCCTTCACATTCTTTCTTCATGGGGAAAGCAATGTGTGCACCAGTGTGGAGATTGCTCAACACCAGCCAATCTACCTGATCAACGAGGAGCATATCCATATGGCCCAGTCCTCACCATCGCCATTCCAAGGTAAGGGAGGTAGTTTGGGAACGTTATGTGCTTATCCTCACTGCTGTGTGGCTCTTGGTGATGTTATCTTCAGAGATGAATTAAAATAAAATTAAGGAATTCTTCAAATAGCTCAAATTTCTTTTCAGAAAATTGTGGACATGAGGCAAAATGTTGTTAGGACCTCAAAACTATAGCTAGCCATGAATGGTCTGCAAATTTTCCAGAGCTTTCTGTTCATTAATATTGTTTCTGAAAGTACGCATATGTAGTAAATAAAAAGAAGTGTATATTTTTTGTTAGAGGACTTACTATTTTAAAACGTGAGTGCACTGATTCCATTTTCTTGCATGGTGTCTAGGTCAGTGGGTTCAAACCCATAACTTTAATACTGCAGGGATACAAATATTAAGGAGGAATGAAGGTACATAAGAAAGAATGAAAAGTCTGATTATATATTTGCCAGTGTAAGAAATTAGGGTTTTACAGAATTAAGTTACAGCTTCTTAAAATCATGATGCAATTGCAGTGCAGCTCTCTACCCCCCAAATTTAGAATAATTCATTCATTGAGTTATACTGTTATTAGTCTGAAATTGTAATTTCAAAGTAATCAAAGCAAGAGATTTTTATAAAGTTAAACATTAAAGAAACACACAGAGATTAGAAAATGAGTGCTTATAGAAATTTTGTTGAAAAATGTTTCATTACAAAATGTGAAGTTTTGGCAGAAGTGTAGACACTTAAATCATTTAAGATTTTATTTCAGTGAGCTAAGTTGATTAGTCTCTCCAATCAAATATAACTAAAAGCAAAACTGAGTCTGAATAGAAGTATCTGTTGTAGAGCAACTAGTTTTCTCTGTTTGTCATGTCTGTAGTCTTCTTCAGGTACTGCTGTCTGTATCCTTTTTAATGCTGAGAAGGCCCGAGTACCATGTGTTCTGGTAAAAACCGTATTGTTGAGTATCTGTCTCCTATTACTTCCATATATGAGCATCCCTTTGCCATAGTGAGTGTCATTCCAGTACACTTGATAACTTTGGTGTTGATATCATTAGTCTAAACTGCAAAAAAAAAAAAAAAAAATGTTTTTTAGCTCAGTAAGTATGCTAATACGGTGTCATGAAGCTTTAAATTCATGACCTTACCTGATTTTGCAATGGCATTTCCCTGAAGACAGCTCCTTAAATCAGCACACAAATGGAATAGTGAGTCAAGCTAGGCACAGAATGGCTGATATGGGTGAAATATACATACTGTAGGCACTGTTGTTTCTTATTTTGCAGTTTTGGTGAGTCCTTATGGTTTGAATGGTACACTCACGGGCCAGTCATATAAGATGTCAGACCCAGCAACGCGTAAGCTGATGGAGGAATGGCAGTATTTTTACCCTATGGTGCTGAAGAAAAAAGAAGGGATGAAAGAGGAAGAGGAGCTGGGATATGACAACGATTTCCCTGTGGCAGTTGAAGTCATTGTTGGTAAGTTTCAGTATTCTGCCTGAAGGATTTTGTTCTTCCACATGCTTAAAAAAAAATCTAATTAATCAGAAACAGCTATTATAATTTTCCTATCTTCTCTTGTAGCTCTCTTGACACTGGAACATCTGACTAGTTATCTTGCCTCAAGCTTCTTTACTCCCTGTATCCCACATGCTATTATTCACATTATCAAGCTACTTGTTTCTTCCCTGTACTGGCTGTAGAGGGTTGAATGTTTATTAGTATGTGAAATTCCTTAGCTCTTTGTATTTCAGATAAGTTTTGTCTAATTGACATTGAAATCAAGTGGAAGGGACTAGGGCTGCTGAATATTATATGGTATGTTTAAGACTTTTGTTTTTCCATTTCTTTGTAGGTGGTGTAAGGATGGTATATCCTTCAGCCTTTGTTCTCATCTCCCAGAGTGACATCCCCATGTCACAGAATTCTGCCAATACTGGAGGCCATATAAATGTGGGACAGCAGGGACTTGGAAGCATGAAAGATCCTGCTAGTACCTGTGGGATGCCACTCACTCCACCCACTTCTCCAGAGCAGGCTGTTATGGGTAAGCAATACGCTCAGCAGGCTGCAGTCATTCTTCCATTTTTGTGTAGCTCATGGTGGGAGGAGAGTGTTGATTCATTGTTGTACAAGGGTATAGTGAACATACAGGGATATGTAGCTCATTTTGTACAGAGCTAGAAATAGAGCATTTGACTAGTTATTTGTGTTGGTGTAATAAAAATCTGCAAATACTAGCTACTCTTTTTACCCACGACAGTTGGGTTTTAATTAGAGGCCAGTCAAAAGAAATGCACAAGTCTCTGGAACTGGTGACAGAGAGCTGGGCTTCCCAAATGGGGTCAGATAGGGGCTTGCATCATCTGCAAGTGGCACACAGAGCGCTGCGTTATACCTGCATTATACCTATTTTGTCTGGGAGGAGTATGCCCCTTTCAAGCGATTGGATCCATAGTAGTTGTAATCTTGGAAATTATCCAAATATTTGGTAGATAGGGTGCTAGATCCTCAGTATTTTGCTTCTTAAAAATAAATACATATATTCTGTTGCTCCTCAGAAATGAAAATAAATATACAGTCTGTTGTCATTTGCGATACAGATGAGATCTTCACATTAGTTGTTGTTGGGGTAGTTATGCTGCAACAAATTCAGGATTGCAGTTACAAGTGAGGACTAAGGAATAGAGGAGTCATACATTTGTGTGCAAACAAGGACTTTGGAATAGAGGAGTCAAATGTATGTTTGTGTGCAAACATCTAAGATGATGAAGTAAAAGAAAAAATGGAACTACCTGATACAGGAAAAAAAGAAACTGACTTTTGTTCAAAGAATGTTTTCAAGGCATGTTTACAGCTAATATTTTCTGTATAGTTTGTCTTCTGAACATACTTTTTATGAACTTGCCAATTACTAACAGAATCACAAAATAGTTGAGGTGGGAAAGGACCTCTGGAGATCATCTCGTCCAGTCTGTCTGCAGAAGGCAGGGCCAGGCAGAGCAGGCTGCTCAGGACATCGTCCAGTAAGGTTTTGAGTATCTCCGATGTCAGGCACTTCACAGCCTCTCTGGACAGCCTGTTTCAATGGCTGACTGCTTTCACAAGAAAAAGTTATTTCTCATGTTTAAATGCAATTTCCTGTATTTCAATTTGTGCCCACTGCCTCATCTCCTTTCAACGGGTACCACTGGCTGGTATCCTCTCTGCTTTCCGCAGCAGGTATTTATCCACATTCCTCCCCCAGCTTTCTCGCAATCGCCTTGTAACTTTTCTTAATAATGATTTCACAAGCAATGGCATGCTTTATGCTTTGCAAATGAAATTTTTTTTGGAATTGAGTTCTCAGTTCTCAGATTTTCTCACTTAGCAAAATCACTAGAGACCACTCCCCACTGGACAGCCTTCTGCCAGAGGCCTCTCAGAAACATTTCAGCCTTTATCGCAGTGGAATCTTCAATACACATCTGTCAAGGAGCATCTGTTCATGCTGCCCAAAGTACATGAGCAGAATAATGGATTTAAACTTTATTTTTGAAAGTATTTGAAGCAGTTGCAAAACACTAAGTACATGTGAGGGTACTTTTTTGAACTCATTGATTAGTGTCTGCCACGACAGAGCAGTAGATGTGTCAGAGATGTGAAGTTCCTGCGAGTTTCTGGGAGAGTAAACTCCCAGATGGGGCTGAAGAACCCTTTCAATACCCTCGCTGAGGTCTAGGGAGCTACTGGGCTGGCTTAGCACTTAATAGATACCTCTGTCAGATGAGGAGGATCGATCTCAATGGAAAGCCCAGGAAAATCATCATCATTTCCACTGCCATGGAAGTACTTGTCTATGAACAGTGCTTGTGTATGAATACAATAAAAAATATGCTGTATCTACTGCTAATAATTCTACTCAAGTAGAATGTGAGATATAAATTCACCTCAAATAGTGTTTTTCAAGGCAATTTATAGCTTAAATAAGCGAAAAGAAAGTTACTTTATTAGTAAGTAACTGAAGCAAGACAATCTACTTCTAAATAATCTAGAGATTGTTAAAGTATCTAATGCAGATTAAAATGTGAAAAATTGCCATTGTATTTTTAAATTTTTCAGATCCCTGTGAAATTTACATAACATCACAAGCGAGTTCAATGCTTGTAAGCTATGAACATCTAAAAAATGTTCATACTGTTTGATCTGGCACCCACAATTTCTGTCAGATCTCTGCTGTTGTTTAGGAGGGCAATATGAAACTGGTGCCTCCCCAGTGAATAACGAAAGGATTCCATTATATTGTATCATTTACCATTTTAAAAGACCTTGACAAATCGGAGAAATGGATTGGAAAAACATGGCATGCTGTTCGGAATTGGTAAATGGGATACATAGACGGGGTTAATCTGAGGCACATGAATAATCCTTCAGTTCTGCCCCGGACTGGTAAAAATGTGGTTGTAGTTCCATGTCCAGTTTTGAGCACCATTATTAAACAAAGATGTGGACACACTGGATGGAGTCCAGAAAAGTGCAGTACGAATGGTTATAGATTTTGCAAACAGGGCCCACAGGGAAAGATGGAAAGAATTGAGGTTGTTTAGTCTAGAGAAGAGAAATTTGAAGGAGAGACAGTGAAACAGTCTTCAGAGACATAAAAGGGAAAAAGACAAATCTTTTCTCTGCAACCAGTAAGTAATGAATCTAAACTAGAGCAAAGCAAATCTAGGCTAAACATGGGGAAAAACTTTCTCTGAGTAAGGATAATTAAGTGTTAGAATAAATTGGCTGGTGGGAAGCTACCATTAGCAGAGAGGCACGGGGGTTTTTTCTTCCTTTTTTTTTTTTTTGCTTTTCCTTTTTTTTTTCCTTTCTTCAATTCAATTTTTGATCAGGGATGAAACAGGATAGACTAGATGATCTCTTCAGGTCTCTACCAAGCATACTGTATATGATTGGGTCTAAAGTATGGAAAAAAACAATTTGCCACTGAAACTAGGGAACGGGATTTTTTCATGTGTAGGAACAAAGTGCAGCAGTGGGATTGCGAAGTGACCACTGGTGAGTGGCTGTTTGCCTCCTGTTGTATTTACACCATTATATGACAATTATTTGGATGTACGTGTGTGTTCCCGTATCTTGTCAGTGATTTTCATGGCTAGAAATTAGTGTCAGAGTATGAGAACGAAATGTTTGTGCCTGCTGCGAAGTGCCATTTCGTGCTATGGCACGTCTAGCTGCACTATGTGTATAAACATACTACAGAATTTTGGAAAGCAATAGTTAATGCACTCAAATGTAATTTCAAAGCTCTGGTAGCCCATTAGTTATCCTCCTTTACCTCCTATCGCCCCCTTTCCATTGCACTATTTTTGCCTAACCACCACTTGTAACTGTCCTGCTGTTAACTTACGCAACGTGTATGTGTTCACGCAGTTTGTTTAAATATACACAGCCCCTCCTGAAAAGGAGGGCAGATTTGCTAATTCTTGAAGTTTTGATCCAGTTTTTATGTTTTTTTTTTTTTTATTATTACCAATCTGTCATGTTCATAAACAAAGTAAAACACTTGAAAGCCAGTGAAACAAATTGTCAGAGCCTCTGGCCTCAGCATGTCTGGGAACATGTTTCTGACTGCCTCCTTTTTATTAGAATTCTTTGCCAAAAGAGAAGCAGGAAAGTTCCGAGTGGAGGAAATAACCGTAAGCATGAAGAATGAGAGAAGATGGAGAGTTAGGCAGCTTGTGTGCAATTTTAAAAGGTGTATTTTAAAAAGTGACCTAGTAGAAATCAGCAGAACCGCATTGTTAGATGCAGCGATGTATGGCAGTGAATACTTTTAGCGTTTCATTCTTAAGGCTTTTTAATTTGAGTCAGGCAGAAGGACAGAGTGTTCTGTACACTGATTTGACCTTGTTAAAATGCGGCATATCCTTACTTAGTTTTCCATCCAGAACACAGAATACAGCGTTACTCAGCTGCCAGGCCAAATGAGCCTAAAGCTCCCTCTGCTGTTCCAGTTTGGGTTTTTAAGGATGACTGTAGTAGACTTCCGTTAATATGAACAAAAACATATTTCATAGTAGAGAAAGAAACATCTGCTTATTTATCAATAACTGATAAAGTTTCTGCATCACAGACAGACAGAAACGAAGTGTGGAATGTAAATTGGAAATTTCAGGTTATTAACTGTTGGAGTTATATTTTCACTTGTTATCTTTTCGATAATCATGCAATATTACTGAGAACCTCACATGCTACGTTGCTAGTGTGTACTAATCAGTTTTTGAACAATTTCTGTAATGTACACATCCAAATTGTAAGGTTTTACTGAAGCAAGTTTTGATTCCGATATTTCAATTCGAGCATAACTTAAAGAAATAGTGTAACACTATTCCATTCATTCCTTCATTGAGGTTTTATCTTGAGTATAAAAAAATGGTTCTTGCTTTCAAATAGTATACATAAATTATGCTCTAACATTAATTCTTAATTTGTATTCCAGGAGAAAGCGGATGCTCTCAGAGCAGTATCAGCCATTCAGCTGTACAGGAGGGGACAGTCAGTGTACACAGTCCAAAGAAATCAAGCAAGATTACTCCAAAATTTCACAATCATATGGTTCACCGTGTCTGGAAGGAATGCATTCTCAACAGGTCACAGTCCAAGTAAGGCAGTACTCCTGATTTTTTTTATTATTAATAACACATAATATGTAATTTAAATTTTAATAATTGCGCCTTAGATAATGCTATTCCTGACAGACTTTTTTTGGCACTAATCAAAGCTAATGATGCAGAACAGCATTATCAAAGAAAATTTGTTACTGCATTCGGCTGAAAACTCCTAACACTATTAACATTGTATTTGCACTTGCGTATCTTAATTGTGATAGGCTTTGAGGTTAAAAATCTGTAGTAGGTGCCTTCAGCTAGATGTTTTCAGATTTAATGATTGCAGTTTCTTGCTCCAGTTTTAGTACCTAGACTACAAGTAGTGAAGAACAAAGAATATACGTTTGATATTTAGAACTCTATAGGTAATACTTGTGAAGCATTACATTACATATGCTAGACTAAAATTCCAATCGATAAGGATATGGTAAAGTATTTCTGTTAGTATTGTATGCCTTGAATTTTAAAGTCTATTCATGGCATGATGTGCCCTGAAAATCCTTATTTTTTCAGTATTTCCGTACAATTTCCTCATTGGATACATTAGAAGAATTTTCAGATGCAGTTTAAATTGCTTGGCTCTTGTATCTTGTGTACAAACTCCAGACAAAACTGTCTGTTTTAGAGCTGGTAACATCCTCCCATACAAATCAAACTGTGAGTCTCTAGGTGTACTAGAGGGAATTACTGTTAAATACAGAATTTTATTTCAAAGGTGAAGTAGAAGAAAGTAATTTATTTGAGGCTAACATGTGAATTTATGCAGGCGTATTTTTTAAGTTTTGTTTTACACAAGGTGATGATTACTAAAATAATTGTTTATTCTTCAGGAGGAGTCAAATTACAACTGCAAATTTGGAAGAGGAAGTTCCTAACAATACTGTTTCTTGGGATTTTGTGGATCCAGTCCAAAGAGTCAGTTGTTCTTGTTCCAGGTGAGCTTCAAAGACAGTAAGCATTTCTCATATTGAAAGAGCATGTTCGATTCAAACAGAGGCGTGCTTTTCAAAGTGTGTTATTTTTTAGCTCCAAAACGAGGAAACTAATATCAAAACTCTGCACATCACATTCAGGTGATTAATAAGCATCTCTTGTCATTGTCCACTTGCCGCACTTTCCACCTTAAGTGGAAAAATGATCTCAGACTACAGAGTGGGGACTAGAATCACTCAAACATTTCTCATTTGTAATGAGCTCATCCTTCAGGCTTTTCAAATAGAAACACTGATCCTGCCATGCTGAATAAATCCTTTGGTATCTTGTTGTTTGGTTTGGGGTTTTTTGGTTTTGTTTGTTTTACTACTACAAGAAGGATCTGTGCTGGAACAGTCAATGCAGTGGCCAGTGATGTGGCTGAAATGATTCTCTGCTTTTTGGCTGGTTTAGGCATAGCTGTTTTGTTTTTATTGTTTTTATTGTTCTTCTTTTAATAGCAGGGCAAGCTTGAGAATAACGCTGTAGTTAGTGATATTAAAATTAATGTATTGTCTCACCGAATCTTTAAATGCGTTACCTGCCACAGCAGTCTCTGTAGAGCTTCCTGTATAGATTTGGCTGTCAGAGAAATTTAGGAATATAGCATTCTCCGGATCTCTGAAAGTTTGTTGTTTAGAAATTTCCATTGTACAAAATGAAATGAAGCACGATTGTGTCCTTGTACCTTTTGTGTTTGACTTCTCATGAAGCAGGTTCTTTTTTGTGTATTTAGAAGAAGAGATAAAGGGATGCAATGGAACTGTGTGTCATGCAGAGGGCAGAGTGTTCGGTCTGGACAGACTGTGATGTATTCTAAGTGAAAGCGTTGCTCTTCTGCAGCCTTGCTCTTTACTCTTGATTATTTATTGGCTGTATATATGCTTAAGAATGTGGAACCGATAAATGTTTCATCGAGATACCAAGCGTTTTCTGTAGAAAACTGAAGTCCAGACTTCCCTGGAAAGCTTGGGGAACCAGTAATGGAAGCCTGAATCTATAGATAGGTTCAGCTGCATTTCACACGGTTTCTTAACACCTCCACTGATGACTACATCATGCTGAAGGTAGTAAATACAGCTACAGGGAAATCTAAACATTATGTTTGAGGTGAAGGAGGAACCTGATTTCAAACAGCAATAAATGTGTGCCATGCAGTTCTCTGTATAGCTGCAGAAGCTGGACAGCTACGGTCATATGAATATAATTGTTTAGTCATCACATGTGCCCGTGTAGTGTATAAATGCAAGCATAAATATGAAGATATGATCTTAAATATGGAGCCCTAAAGCATCGTCAGATAGCAGCAAATTCAATCTTCTGTAGACCAGCTTTGTGCGTAGAGTAACAGACCATCTAAAAAAATTTTCCGGGGTCATTGAGTTCTGGGGTCACATTCATGTGGTGAATGATAGAGAAATCAGCTCAAGGAAATGCTGTAAGCACGTGCTTAAGGCAAATCTTCAGTTACTAGGGCATTAGGTCTGCATTATGGGTGATTGCATCTAAGGACCACCTATGGCACAGAGAACTTGTAACATTTCCTGTTAACCCAAAGAAAACAAACACAAATAAAGTCAGGACAATACCACACAACATAGATAACCATCTGAGGAAACAGGAAAAAGATGTAGTACAAGTAGTTGTGCTTTGTACAATTTGACAGCCACTGTGTACTGTAAAACCTGGATGTTTTCATAACTAAGTCATAAAAGCAGATTTTTTTTCAGTCTACTAGTCTACCTTATTTGAAAGAATGTAGTTTCATCTTTGTGAATAAGAAGCATATTACATGTTTTGAAGGTGGTTTTTTTTCTTTACTAGATATTGCAGTTTATAAACAAAAATAGGGATGGAGTGATTTATGTTTCCTTCATATGTATGTGTGTATATATATGCATGTATATATATATATATTTGACCAGTTATACTTACTTATTTAACCTGACCTGGAGGAAACTGACATGAAAGCACTCTGCTGCGTATTGCGTCCGTGGACTAAAACAATTCAGATCTGTATCTTTTGTAACAGATGCTCAACAGAGTACAAGAGCAGTGGTGTAGATCCACAGCAGTCGTTTTACTGAAAGGCTCTCTTTCTTCAGGGTAATGAAAACAGTAGCCTGATTTTTATTTTATTTTTGTCATTACGTTCCGATCTGAGCAGTACTGAGCTTTTGTAAACATTAAATCTTCTTTGCTTCAAATTCTAGTTTCTGGAGACTGTCATTCTCCATTTTATAGGTCAGAGATGCTGCAGCCAAGTTGGGTTGAACAGCCTGGTGCAGATCATGTGACTTTTCCAAAATCTGTTAAAAGATCAGGAATAGATCCAGATTCTTGATGCTATCCTTTTTTTTTTTTTCCCCATTAGATCAGATAACTGTATAAACCATGAACTGAATTGCTTTTGTCTCTGTTTTCAGGCACAAGGTTTTCAAACAGCGTTGTGCTGCTGGTTCCAGCCGTCCCCCAACGATAAATCAGCCAGGATTCAGTGTGGGAACATCGTCATCTTCGTCGTTGCCACCTCCTGCCTCTTCAAAGCACAAAACAACAGAAAGACAGGAAAAAGGAGATAAACTGCAAAAAAGGCCCATGATGCCATTTCACCATCGGCCCTCTGTGACTGAAGAGCTGTGCATGGAGCAGGACACGTCAGGGCAGAAACTGGGATTAGCAGGAATGGATCCCTCTTTAGAAGTCCCTAATTCCAGAAAGTACGAGAAGCCGCTATCTATACCTGCTAGAAATCCAAGCAAGCAAATTAATATGAATCCTATGGATTCACCCCATTCCCCTACTTCCCCTCTGCCTCCTACACTTAGCCCCCAGCCAAGAGGTCAGGAAGCAGAGAACCTGGACCCTCCTTCCGTACCTGTAAACCCAGCACTCTACGGCAGTGGGCTGGAGCTCCAGCCGTTGCCCAGCTTAGAAGATAGGACAGTTCTTGTTGGACCGAGGTTACCTCTGATGGCAGAGGTCAGTGAGACAGCATTATATTGTGGGTTAATTCAGAACAATGAGTCACTAGATATGTGGAGGACCTATAGCGTCCCCCCGAGCGATGATCCAGAATTCAGGCCACCGGATCTTCCATGTGAGAGGTATGATTCCAAGATGGAAGTCAACTCGGACAGCACTGCACTGAAAAGGTAAGAGTGAAGATTGGTCTGAATGCTGGTTTTATTACATTAAACAACGATGAAACTCTGCTTTCAGTTGTAAGCATGCAATTCACTTGTGATATCAAAAGCGTAGGGATGAGGAGGGTGTAGAAGACGGGACCTCTCCCTGCTAATTTTGTGTGACAGTGATGTTTGGTAGGAAAATAACCAATGAAGAGAGGTTTTTAATAGCAGTTTTCTCATCTGATTTCTTTGCTCCCAAATAAAAGTTCTGCAACAGGTAGAAGGCTTCACTGTAGCATCAAAGGCAACATGTGCTGGAGTTAAAGTTAAATACTCAAGTAGAATTGTGCTGTTGTAATACGCGTTGTTTTTTCATATCTGGCCTTCTGTTGGACATTGGAACAACTGAGGAATCTTTTTTGTAACCTATATCAAAATAATTGAGCAAATGGAAGAGATTTAATAAGCTTATAAAAACAAAATCTGTGCTCAGTTCTGCAACTTTACAGCAACATACATGTTTGGTTTCAGCTAGTGAGGTGCTGTTTCTGGCACTGGAGAGGCACTTCAGTGCGGTTTCTCCAATTGTGTGGTTTTAAAATTGCACTGTACCACACGCTTTCTAGAAGTAGCAGCTGATACTTTATTATGGAATGAGCCTGCTTTTTTGTAATGGCATCAGTACTGCGAAGCCAGGATAGGACCTTTACTGTTAGCTTCAGCCTCTGTGGTATTGAAACTGCAAACACTGTCAGACTACTTTGTCTACAGAGAAATTAGTAAAATCTGATCTCTTAGAAATGCTGCAGCTTCTAATACGTAGTGTCTTCTTCACTAAGGAATGTGAACTACCTAATGTTACAGAGTTTTCAGCTTTTTTATGTTTCCTTTTATGCAAAGATATTTCATATCAACTGTAGCCTGAGTATCTGAACTAATTACATGCAGGCTGAGTTTTGCATTCTGACAATGCATAGAAAAAATGCACCAAAGAGTAGTTAATGAAAATGACTAAGCTAGAATTAATTGAAGAACACTTTTTTAGTTATGACAGTATCAGTTTTGATAATTACTGTGGAACTTGCTAGGCTGAAAAGGTTATATGTACGTACTTCAAAGAATATTGATTTAGTGACAAGTTTCACTCTTTTCTCGTTGTCCCATAGTAGAAGTTCCTATTACAGTGGGGTGTTTGATACTAAGTGTAGGCAAATGCATCCTTTATTTGAGGAAACATGTATTTCTGTTATATCAAAAAGGATGGAGTGAGACATGGGCTGTATTTTTGTGTGACAGCTACAGATCTTAAGAGCTGTTGTTTTTCTCTGCTGCGAAAGGTATGCTTGGTTTGTTTCATAGTGGCATTGTTTGCTTGTTTATTTTTACTTCCAGGCTCTTAGCACAACCTAATAAACGGTTTAAAATTTTGGAAGAACAGAAACCAGTGCAGACACTGAACTATCTTGATCCCTTGCCTCTAATACAACAACCAGGAGAAGGCTTGGGAGATGCTAGTGACCCTTACACTTTTGAAGATGGTGACATAAAGTACAGCTTCACTGGCAATAAAAAATGCAAACTTGGGGCGGAAAAAGATCCTTTGAAAAAGAACAAGGTAACATAAATCCAGAGTTTTTATCATTAATGTTCTCGCTGGGGTGGTAGTACCGTAGCACACTATTTGCTCTACAGCTCTCAGGAAGACACAAACCTGTTACACAGGGCATGCTCAGAGGGATTTTCTTGCACAGGCACACAGGAAGAAGGTTCGTTTCAGTGTGGTGTTTTGGAACCAGCATTTGCTGGCATCCCTCTGAACCCGTTTCTAGACGAAAACACTGCTGTTGCAAGGAATGCCTACTCTTTATGTATATTTGGCTTGACCACTGCATGTTCCAGATTTAAGCCAAGAAATAAAATATTTCAAGCCTTATATTCGCTTGTAGAGACAAAAGGATTTGCTGGGCATTTTTCTTACTTTCTTGAGCTTGAAATATCACCTCACCACAATGAAATTTGCACTTAAAATTCTAGATGTGTTTTGTGAAGAAATCAAGGTGGCTAATGTTCTGTACTGCCTATTGAAGTTATCTGATGTGTGTGGAATCCTTTGTAAATCATATACTATGTTACTTCATGTTTTTCCTGATACTAAGACAAGCAGCAGACAATTGTGTTCTGTTCCCTTCTTAAAATGTTTTGTACTTCTCAAAACATTGAATCAAAAGCCCTGAATTTAGCTTGACATAGGAAAGCCAATAATACAGCAGTCAGTCTTATATAGATTGAATTCATATCCATTAAAAATTCTTGGATTTTTTGTATAGTCAGAAGATGGAATTGGAACCAAGGAAATCCCCACAACAGGTCATTCTACACCAGTTCCTGATGGAAAAGATGCCATGTCTATTTTCAGTTCTGCACCTAAGACTGGTGAGTAAAATCTCTTTAATTCATTCTGCAAAGCAAAAATACTCAAAGCTACACAATAAAATCCCAAAGAAAAAAAACGTATACAGAACACTGTACTATAACATGAAAGTTACAGACAGCTTCTGATATGGAGCTTGATTCTGTTTGTTCTTCTTAGAACAACATACATATTTTTTTAAATATTAAAGTTTAGCAGTAGCTATCTTTGTTCTTTCCCAATCACCTTTGCTTAAAACTTGACTGCAAAGCTATTTCTAGTCTACATCGTAGAAAAGGGACCTCAGTGATCCTTGCTTCTTCCCTGTTTAGAGTGAGAAGTATAATTGAAAAAAAAAAAAAGGCAATTTTGTGGTTTACTTAAAGTTTGCTGCTATTTTTCATCTATTTTTTCCATTCTTTTTGATAGATACCCGGCAAGACAATGCTGCAAGCCGAGTAGGCTCTAGTAGCCTCACACAGGTGACAGATCTGGCACCGTCACTTCATGATCTAGACAATATATTTGATAATTCAGATGAAGATGAGCTTGGTGTAAGTCTTTGATTGAGTGTTCTGTGAATTTAAACCCTGTCAAATGGAAAAAAAAAATCAGAAGAAAGATGCTGTAATTGTAGTGGGGAGCAGTTATCTCTTAATAGATAGGAGGGACAGTTTCCAGGGCAGGCTTGTTTTTTAACCAGGAATAACTGAAAGCAAACAGACGTATCCTTTAAGGAGATCTGCAAAAGAGAGAAATCATCACTGTGTACAGTTCGGGAATATTAGAGTATCAGTTAGGTAATGTCAAAGCTTGTGTCATCTCACTTTTTTTGGTCATGAAGAGAACCTGTATACTGTGAGGAAAATCAACTAACTTGCTGTCTCAGTCATTGCAGAGACAGGCTGTAAGAGTAATTCCTCAGGTAAAGCAATGCAGTTGCCTTTTGAGTGCATTAGATCTAGTTGAGTGTCTTTAGTTTAGTGTCAGTAGTTTGTGTTTCTGAGAGCTGTGGGAAAGATTTTAGTTTCATTGACTGATGATTTGTTCTTTTACCGTGTTTGAGAAGCTGCACAAAGGAAAAATAAATCCAAATTTATTTAAGTAATTCTTGGAAGCATGTTTCTTTATATGTCTATGAGCAGTTTATTCTGTGCAAAGAAGACAAATCAGGAAATACACAAGGAAAAACTGATTTACATTGATAACCGGGGGGGGGGGAACAACCACAAGACTCATCGAAATTTGAATAATTACTCTTTTTAAGCTTAATAGCCATATTGTTACAAAAGGTGATCCTAAGCTGACTGATGATAGATAATATGGCTTAAAACTGTAATTCCTGGTTCTTGGCAGTACTTTTCAAGTACGCCACTTTATTTACTGTTTCTCCCTGTTCTGTGGTTTCACAAAAACTGCACTTAAGATGTCACCGTTAATATACCAATCTACCAGAGAAATATTTTGTCAAAAAAAAAATTACCTTTTTCTATTAAGTTGGCTTGGGTGAACCTCACGTTCTTCCTGCCTTAAAACTTGCGATGTGTTCACCTGTACCCTGTAGACTCTGTTGATGGCATTCTTACTCTTAGTGACATACCCTCAGTATTACCTCAGTTCTTCGTATTTAGAGTAGTCCAAACATGGAAAAAAGAGTAGTCACATGAATTTCAAGCTCAGTGTTTGTGATTATGATTTGTGTATATACAGATACATTTGTGTGTTTCTATGTGTCTATGTGTGTGTGTACAAACACAAATACTTCAGAGACTTTTTTTGGATTTAGAATTGAAAGAGGGTGAAAAAGAGATCCAAATTCCATAGTGGGGCAGGATGGGAGAGTAGAAAAGTACAGTTTGTGTTCTTGTGTTTTTGTGAATTTCATTAAGAGTGTTTTAAGAATTTTTAATAGCTTGTGAATTTTAATATTTCATATGTTTTTAATATGGTATGTAATTATTCTGCTTTTAGGCTGTATCACCAGCTCTTCGGTCATCAAAAATGCCTGCAGTAGGGTCTGAGGAACGCCCCGTAGGGAAGGATGGTAGAACAGCAGTACCTTACCCACCAAGTAAGTAGCAACAAGTGATCACCGCTTTGTTGACAGTCAGAATCTTCTTATAGTGACCACACTCCCTCTTTTGTAGGAGGTTTGTAATGTCACTTTTTCAGAACTATGAGCTAGTGTGCTTATTTTGTGCTGTAATTGCTAGATGCCAGTATTAAAAGAGGATAAGCGTATTTTAATGAAAACAGTGGATGGTAATACAGACATACATTTTTAATATGCCTACAGAGATTTAAAAAGCTCTGCTTCTGACACTGTTGTCTTGGAATAGAAGCACAGAAGGGAGTTGTTAAAAATGTTCATTTGGAAGCTAGCCCTGTATCCTCAGTTCGGTGTTTAAACTCATTTAGTCACTTACACCATTACCATATGCATTTTTAAGTATAAATCTTTTGTTACATGTCTGTTCAGGATTTAAAGCTGTGACTTACCAATTGGCCATTATGGTGCAACTGTCTTGGTAGAAAACTGCATTCAACGTGTGATGAATTCAGACTAAAATCGCTTTCAGGATTTAATCTAGGTGTGGAAGAATCTAGAATACAACGGAATAGAAGTACTAGCTTCTAATTTAAGACATGTCATAAACCTCTTACAAATGCTCATGGTAGAAGTGATGCTTGTGCAGGCACTACGCGTGTAATACAAAGAAGGGTATAGGAGCGCAGGAAATTTAGAAATAAAACAGTACACTGAAAATGTATTAAGCAAATTAAAACAATAGGGCTTTTTTTGTAAGGACTGTGCCAGCAAATATTGGGAATGATAACTTTTACTCTCTGGGATGTATAGGTTTTCTTGCATTATTTATGTAGGTGGTATTTCTCCTGAGAGTTGTGTGTATGTATTTGTGTTAGCGTGTGTGTGAGGAAGAAGGTGAGAATTTTTTATGTGATACTAACCGATCAGGTTATGAATTACAAATTACTTTGTGGTGAGAAGTAAGAATACTTGATTTTTGTAGCTGCTATAAGCAGAAATCAAATCTCTCTGCAAATCATTCTTTAATGCCTTCTCATTAACTTTAGCTGGTAATGAGGACAAATTGAGGGGAAAAAAATACAGTGTGAAGGAGATGAGTCAGAGTTTTATGGACCCATAAAAGCTGGGCTGATTTACTCAAATGTAGAAGTCTGAAGTATACAGAGATTGAATTTTGACAGGTTTAGTTGATCCATAGCTTTTTTAAATATGCAAAGCTTTTTCAAGCATAACACATATGAAAATGAATAATGATAGCCTGTTGCTATAGGGTTGGGGGATTTTTGTAATTAAACTTTTTTTTTATGGCTCTGCATTGCAGAATTTTGCTAACTGGGGCTTGAATGTGAGCAAGCTATATAGTATAGAGCTGTATGAAGTAAGATAGACTCCACTTCTGTTTTGTAGCCATCTCCCCTTGACACCAGCTGTTGAGGCATAATAGTATCTGCAGGGAACCGAAACACCTTATACATCATAGTAAAGTCCTACTGACTGTGCTGCATTTTAACCTTCTTTCCTGTCCCCTTTCTCTAAAGCACCCATCTCTTTGAAAAACAGAGGCAGTACTTAATCCCAGTGGCATCCTGAAGATTGCACTTCATACTAGCATTGCCAGTTATTTACTCTGCTACTTCAGGTTGTGCAAGACTTGGGTTCAGCTTTGACTGTTGTAATCACCAGAACTCTATTTTGGGAGGACTTCACTTGTTCAAATTGATTAATTTTGTCTAAAGAATTAAATAGGAGACAGAAGGTCTGTGCACAAAAAAGAACAAAATTCATGTTTTGGCTTTGTTAAGGTAGAGTGGAGAAAGAACTTTAGGTTGCAGCATCCTACAAAAACGTACTGTTTGCTCTTTGTGTGTATGTACTCATAAACTATATATGATTTTAATTCCATTGCTTATTTCCTTCCTCTCCGATTAGTTTTTGAGACTTGTACTGTTTCACCAGTTTTGATTTCCACAGCTCAGTGTTTTCCAAGTCAGAAATGGATCTCTATTTATTAATAAATTTTCCATAATCCTTAGACTGCATACAAGTATGTCCTTGTGTCCTATCAGCTGTGGCTGGATGGTATGTATAGGTATGGAAAAGGAACTGGGCATTTAGTGTATCAAAAACAGTATTTCAGAAGAGACACCTATGGGAATTTATCCTGCTCTAATTTGAGTGTTTTAGCAATGAATTCACCAGAGTGATTGTTATGTCCAGAGAATAACTGTCCTAATTCAAGTAAGGAAAAGATAGCACGTGTTCTGAATTTTAAGCAAAATAAATATGGAAGCTGGTAGCTGGAGGGAGAAAGAATGTAGCTGGCAGAAAATACAGGATTTTGTTCTGACTTCGGTTTGATTATACAGACTACATAACATTTTATTAAGCATTTCAGTTTTGTGTTTTTTTTTTTTGTTTGTTTTTTAATTAAAAATATGTGATGGAGGATTACAGTGTGTTAATATAGCAAGAGGAAATTTAGGGATTTTCCTGGCTTAATGTCTTGTGATGCAAAATCATAATTTTGCAGCTTTCTCTGAGAACTGACACTTTTGGATGTCTGGCAGGCTGATTCCTAAGCAAAATCACCCATGTTTGTGTTAGCAACGGTAGCCTGTCTTTTTGTCAGGAGTTACGTTGCTATGGACCAAATGAGGCTGCAATGACTGCATGTCAGTGGAAAAATGGAGCTAAGTGCACACTAATTCCAAAAGTTTTTGCTTTAGGATTTGGTGTCAGCTCTAAAAAAGGGAAGAAACTATTTTGTATCTCCGTAGTAACAGCTGCTGGGATGAACTTTCCATTAGTGTCAATTAATCTCTTCTATTAAGATTTTTTTGGTTAAAATTTGTATATTTCAAGTTGTGTATCTACCAGTTTGCTGTTTCTGCTGAACAATAAGTTTGGAAGGTGTCCCTAGGAGTTTTTGAAATGTATCCCTCGAAGTTAACTTTTAGTCTAGAGTTCTACTGGCATCGGACCTGTAGTAAGTCTGTAGAATCTTTATGAAGTTTTAGCTGACAAAATAAGAGCTCGTACTGAGTCGTCTCCTTTGTTATATTGGACTTCCATGAGAATTTATGTTTGAATGAATAACGGTGCATTATTTCATCGTATTCAGCTGTGGCAGATCTCCAAAGGATGTTCCCAACACCACCTTCTTTAGAACAACACCCTGCCTTCTCCCCGGTAATGAGTTATAAAGATGGAATAAGTTCAGAGACTGTGACCACCTTGGGAATGATGGAAAGTCCCATGGTCAGCATGGTTCCAACACAGCTTGCTGAATTCAAAATGGAGGTGGAAGATGGATTAGGTAGCCCTAAACCTGAAGAAATTAAGGTAACAAGCTGCACATGTGGTGTTCTCATCATCTCACCTGTGTATGTTTTGATTTTATAAGCAAGTTACTTGTAGCGTGCCTGGCAGACTACTTTAACAATTGTGAATGAGATCAATATAAAGTTTGTATTGGTCTTTAGTTGGAAAAAAAATCTTCTCTAGTAAAAGAGCTTTTAATTGTTTCTCTGATTTTAACTGTAGGCATTTTTCTTCTCATATGATAGGTATAATTTTATGTTTGTAATGTTTTTGGGCGCTATCAGGAAACAAAGAGTATTGTATGTGAAATGAGCCCTCTGCCTAACAGAAAGAATGAACGTATTTGAAAAACATGGTACTTGTGACTATGTGGCTTTTAAATGATTTATTTCTTCAGATAATTTTTCTGTAGCACCTTTTATGTATAACCACTCCTTGCTGCCAGTCTCTGGGGATGCAGCTAGGATAAAATCATGCATGTAGAAAGGCTGCCTTTTTCTCTCTGAAATGTTGCCTTTTTTGGTTAGGGTTGAAAATCACTGAGAAAGCCCAGGGGTTGAACTTGCTCTGTTTCTTCTTCAGCTGATGTTACTTCACAAGTTTTAAGGCCAGATGGGACCATTCTTATCTGACTTTCTGTATAACACAGGTCAGGTAATGTCACATAGTTACTCCTCTATTGAGTCCTATAGTATATCTGAGTAAAGAAGTATTTTTAAATGGGGACTCTGCTACTGGGTACTAGTACTCACCTCCCCTGCTTTACATATCCAGATGTATCCATTTTTCCATAGCATCACATAAAAAGACTTAACATAAGCACCCAGTCTACATTGATCTGTATTTCATTGTTCCATCTTTAGCCCAGGTTAACAGGTAGGTTACAGTCATTCTGCCTGATTGTGTACATGCTGCATTACTTAACTTGTTTGGCCAATTTTTGTCACTTTTGTCGGAAGTTATCTTTATCATATTTCCATGTGTATAGCTTGAGGGATTTTTGAATTTAAAAATGCACGTTTCCTTTTTCTGCAGCAGTGCAAACTTGTTTGTACACAGGTAATTAATAGACAGATATACACAAGAACTCTGTCTTCCTGGTATTCCCTAACCTTTGATTTTGTAGCCCAAATCCTCTCCTTCTGGCCCACCCTTTCCTTAATCTGCCACAGCCTGTTCCTTTTATTTTAGCAGCCATTTCTTTCCCCTACACCACCTACCTCCCTTTCATTTTGTGCTCCTAGGAATTAGCTGAGGGCTTATTTTTAATTATCCGCACTGCTGAGTGAGCTGTGCACATAAAGAACTTGCAGTTGCATGGACAAGAAGTGGCTATAACTCAATATGGGAATACTGATATATAATCTTGCCTAAGTGTAAATGATTTAGTCAGCTATGAATGAGTAAATTTTCCTGCTAGGCAGTATTGGTGTAACTCAAGGCAGACTGAAAGTAAAGTACAGGCGAGCCATGGGGGGACTTTCTCTGTAAGAGCATTCAGGTACCTCCATGGGAGGAGGTAGGACAGATGGTTGCATTCAAAGATTACAGCTCCATATAATGATAAATTGTGTCTAGTCAGATCCAGGAGTTACCAGCTCACACAAACAATGCTGTTGAGAAAGAGAAACTTTGCAGAAGTGTAAGGAAGTGAGTTAGCAGTGGCCCCCTTCTGACGAGTTACCCACCTGGAAAATCAGGCACTTAGCAAGTCTGCTGTGTTATTGCAAGACCTCTTCTTCCTTCTCTCCTAGCTTGGTAACTTGAAGGCATGATGAGAAAAGGCATCTTCTCAAAGGCTTTACTGATGTACAATTGTCCACTCTCTTTGCATAGTTTGTGTGTCTATCAATTTGGATATCATTATAGAAGCTTGAAATAAGTTTTTAACAAGGTCTGTAAGGCCTTGCCTTGCCACGAACCTTGCTTTGTTTTATTCTTCTGTTTGCAAAGTAAACGATTTGCTAACAGTAGGATAATTTGGCCTTGGTAAGAAAATCTTTACTGTGATTTGATGAGCTGAAAATTTGTGAGTGGAAACAGAGTTTAGCATGTCATTGATACTGAAGGTACTTTAATCTCCCTCGCAACAGTTTTAGGAGTATTAAAAAATACATTTTAATTTGCTGCCTGAACATTTCCAACAAGCACAGTTTACTCTGCTTTTAAGTGTGTCACACCTGCTCATATACACCAGTGGGGGAAACAAGCACCTAAACCCATTGCTGATCATTTTGAGAACATGTAAGTAGATTTCTTGTGCTGAATGTTCAGCAGCTGAAGATAGTAATCCACGCATTTCTCATCTATCAATGCTGTACAAGATGTAAGGGAAAAAAATGGAAAGATCTAATGAGTTATTAAATACTGAATTTCTGAGAAAGATTGCTGTTAGTATTTTAATAATTATTTTCACTTTGCAGTAATGCCTCAAAAGAACCAGTTCTTTTCTTCTGAAGCACAGAATAGCTTTAGAAACTTGGCTGAAGTTCTTGTCATCATTATCTGCAACCAATAATGACAGCCATTGGAAGTCCAGTTTGACTGGATTTCATTTATATTTGATATTATGTTTATTGTATTGGTTATATTCTAATAAATGATTTTATAATAATATATTTATATTTAATACTAGGAGTGGTGCTAGTGTAAAGTGTCCACTGTTATTATTTGGATTATATTCATCCCCAATGTGGGGGTTATTCAAAGAGGCTGAGTTAAAGGCACCTAAGTTTTCTTCACAGTGTGACTCAACCTCTCCGTTATCAGTACAGAAGTCTTGTAAACACGAACCTTTTAAGTGCCTAAATTAGGTGCTTTAAGTCAGAGTATGAATATTTCACAGTATACCATTTGCTTTTCAGACAGACTTAATGAGTGTAGTGTAATTGTAAATCTACTGCCATTAGTTAAAGCTGTATGGTATCTTAGCGTACCAAGGAGCCTCAGCTGAGTTTCCTTGAAGGATCTGCTCTTGAATGTTTTGTAGAATGAATAAATATCCTTAATTATGGGGAAAAAAAATGAGGTTATAGAGGGTTCAAACAGTACAACAGGTTTTAATTAAATATGTAAGCATAAAAATCCACCTTACCACAGTGTTGTAAACAATGTCACTTGGATGTTACAGGATTTCTCGTACGTGCACAAAGTTCCATCATTTCAACCTTTTGTGGGCTCCTCCATGTTTGCTCCACTGAAGATACTGCCAAGTCAGTGCCTCCTACCTCTGAAGATACCGGATGCCTGCATTTTCAGGCCTTCTTGGGCTGTTCCTCCTAAAATTGAACAACTTCCTTTGCCACCTGCAGCCCCTTTCATTAGAGACGGCTACAAGTAAGTACAGTCTTGCAGGAAATTACAGTTTGTCATGCCCATACTTCAAAGGGCTAGTTAATTAAAATTCTTGCATATATTAAAGGGTATTTAGCTAAGCACCAGAACAATAAAATAGCCTGCAAATGTGTTTTAAACCTTTTAAATCTGTCATTGCCTCAGATCAAAAAAGTTCTGATTGTAGGAATGTTTGAATTAAAAACAGTTTTTGGAAAATGTAGTACATTGTGTCCACTGCACTCTTAGTGCTTTTAAAAAAACAGGAACAAATGGTACTTGAATTAATTGCAATTTCTGATACAGGAATATATTGTAATTCAACATAAAAACAGAAGAGCTAGGGAATAAAATGAATGCACTTAACCTCTCAGGTCTCTGTCCTCCCATTTCAGCATTGAGTTCTCTGGTCTGCAGCTATTCTCTGCTCTTACTTGTACCTGTATATTCAGTTTGAGCTACAGTCGGTCAATGAGAGCTGGTCCCGATACCAGTTTGACTTATGCAGGCTCCTAAAATTTTGAGTAAGCCTGTGACAGCTCTCTGTGAGTTTGTCTGTGAACCCAGTGTTAGCTCTTCTGAGTTCCTGTGGTGTCATCTGAATGGGTCACGTACTAAGCTGCTGGGATAGATGCTGATTGGATGTGTGCTGTTGTCTTCTTTCTAAATATTGAAAGACGAGATGCCACACCTCTTGCCAGTATCAGTGCTGTGACCTGTAAGCCATCACTGTTAGTAAACTTTAAAGATTGCATTCGTTACTCAGTTCTCAGAAATTAGCAATGTTTATGGAATAAATTCTTTGCTGGACATCTTCAAAGCTATCAAGAATTTCCACCATAAAGTTCATAAACCCTCTTAAAAAACACACTATAGTACAAAGGTCTCCTTTCTGCACTGCACGAGCTTCTAGAGGAAGTAGCCTGTATCTTTAAATCAGTCTATAACTCCTTTAAATCAGTCCCTTTCCAGCTCCAAAGGATCCTTCAGTGTTCTCAAAAGAATTGCAAAAAAGAAATTGTAAAGCAGTGATAGTGCCTAGGGAGCAATCTAATTCTCAGTTTTTTTCATAATAGTAACTGATTCACCAGGCCTGGGCTGCTTATTAATTTCAAGTATTTGTTGGGGGAAAAAAATCTTTCATTTTCAATATAATCCAATTAGAGTGAAGATTATTACCGCAGGCTTCCGACAGAGCGGTGATTGCCAATCAAGGTTTCTAGGTCACCTTTTCTTGTTAGTCTGAGGCATTCAGTATGCTTCAGGTTCAGAATTCCTTCAAACCTTTGTTCATTTTTTTTCCTCTTGCTTTGAGTTGGACACACATGAGTTCAAGGTAATAAAATGATCCTAAGAAATAAGGTCTTCACTGTTTCCCTTTTCAAGCTACTAATAAGATGTAAGCATTAAAATAGTACTCATTTTATATAATACGCAAAATACACAGGAAAAAAAGACATGGAAAAAAAAAGTTTCCATTCTTTTATTAAGAGACATATTGAGCTTTTACACTTTTTCCTTGCCCTAGCGTGTAATGAAGACATTTCAAGAAAAATGAGCAACTTACTAGCAACTTGGAAAGAGTCAAGTAAAGATTTTTTTATTCTGGTTGGCTCCATATTACCTGTTTCTTGATAAAATGAGTCATTCCGGAGGGAAGATGGATGTCATGGGATTATACAAACTCTGGTTTGGTCACTTAAGTTTTACAGCAAATGACAAAAACAGAGTAATAAAAATCACTGATGACAGGAGATAACCCAAAAATATGATTCTTAGCTTTAGTGGATTAACAGTTTGTTATGGTACCTGTCATTTTGTGCTGCAGACTATGTAATGCTAAATGAATGAGTATTTTTGAATTTATAATATCCAAAATGCTATTATTAATAGCAGACCACCATTAGGCAATACCTTACATAAGTGCCACATGCTGCATTACTTCTGAAAGATACTTAAAGAGATAATTTCAAAAATAAAGTAACATTTCTATGACTCTGAAATATTTTATTTTTTCCACTGATGTATAGTATAGTTCTTTACAGGTAATTGTGTTTAAAACAATAACAAAATGTAATTTTCCTTCTCTTTTTCATAAAAGAGTTACAAATACCCTAAAAACTTAATTTATCTACAGGTTCTTTTAAAGAGCATTTGAATTTTATCCCTTGGAAATAATCTTTAGGAGGGTTAAGTGCCTGAGAGGATCCCTTTTTATCCTACTGATAAGAAACTGCTATGTTCATGATGAGAATTAAAATTGTAGTTGAAAGAGACGTAAGTAAAAGGTTCTGAGCAGAATGTCTGATGGTGTTTCTTCTTTACTGCAGTTACAATAAATCCTTTCAGTTTTCACCATCTCCCTCTATTTAAAAATATGTTCTGATGAACTCAGTCTTCATAGCCAACCAGTTTGTTGCATCTGTCTCTGTTTTTCTCACATCCCTTGTAGCAATGTGCCTAGTGTTGGGAGTTTGGCTGACCAAGACTATCTTCAGATGAACACTCCTCAGATGAATACACCAGTGACGCTGAATAGTACTGCTCCGGCCAGCAACAGTGGAGCAGGAGTTCTGCCATCACCAGCAACTCCCCGCTTCTCTGTCCCTACCCCGCGCACTCCCAGAACCCCAAGGACTCCTAGAGGTGGGGGTACTGCGAGCGGTCAAGGATCTGTAAAATACGACAGCACAGATCAAGGTTCACCTGCTTCTACCCCGTCTACAACACGACCGCTTAATTCTGTGGAGCCAGCCACTGTTCAGCCGATCCCCGAAGCACACAGCCTGTACGTCACCTTGATTCTCTCAGACTCTGTGCTGAACATCTTCAAAGATCGTAACTTTGACAGTTGTTGTATATGCGCCTGTAATATGAATATTAAAGGTGCAGATGTTGGATTATACATCCCAGATTCATCTAATGAGGATCAGTACCGTTGCACCTGTGGCTTTAGTGCTATTATGAACCGCAAATTAGGTTACAACTCTGGGCTCTTCATTGAGGACGAGTTGGATATTTTTGGCAAGACCTCAGACATCGGCCAAGCTGCAGAAAGACGACTGATGATATGTCAGAGCAACTTGATCTCTCAGATGGGAGAAGGAGCTAGAAGGACCCAGGAACCTCCAATGAGCCTCCTCCTGCTCCTCCAGAATCAGCACACACAGCCTTTCACATCTCTGAGCTGCTTGGATTACATGTCCTCCAATAACCGTCAGACACTCCCGTGTATGAACTGGAGCTATGACAGACTGCAGGCAGACAGCAACGATTCCTGGATAGAATGCTTCAATGCCCTTGAGCAAGGCAGGCAGTACGTCGATAACCCCACTGGTGGAAAAGTGGATGAAGCCCTAGTAAGAAGTGCCACTGTGCATTCTTGGCCTCACAGCAATGGTAGGGAGCAGAACAGTTTTTTTTCTTTAAATTTTGTGACCTTTATGACTTTGTTTGAAACTTGGCAATCATGACTTACTTAATCTTTATGCAGGAAATAAATGCTTTAAAACATTCTAGAAGTAAAGTAGTTTTTTGAAAACATTATGAATTACACAGAAAATAACAGTAGTCCAGTTGTCCTTAGCATTTAGATTTAGTGGTCTAAATTGTCTCAGAATTTATCAAATCTTTTAACAAATCTGAAGCACAGATGGAAAGAAGCATCAAGTATTTGGAGGGAGGCAGGATTATGGCCCTTTTTTGGAGAAGGGTGTAGTCATCAGAAAAGAACTGCACTGTATGAAAGTGTCATTTGAAATAGAAAAGTGATTTTGTACTCAAATACTATGTGTTTATATGCTGAAGATGTTCTGATTTCTTACGAGCTGAGCTGGGCAATGGTAACATTGAAAGGTATGTGAAAAGGACTACGATGACAGCTTTATTTCATTGTTGGTTTCATAAAGTACCGCACCAAATTCCATTAAGCTAATTAGAGTTATTCAACTTCTGTGTGCACTGCGAAGAGCAACACAAAAGAACAATAAGCCCAAAAGTGTTGCCATGTCAAAAGCATTCCTCCTGTTCCTCGCTGAAAATGACAGGCGCTCCTTTGTCTTGCAGTGTTGGACATCAGCATGCTCTCCTCCCAGGATGTGGTGCGCATGCTGCTGTCACTGCAGCCCTTTCTCCAGGACGCTATCCAGAAGAAGCGAACAGGACGGACCTGGGAGAACATCCAGCACGTGCAGGGACCACTCACCTGGCAGCAGTTCCATAAGATGGCAGGACGAGGAACCTATGGTACGTGTTTTATGTTAAATACTAACAGTTAAAATGAAAGTATAGTTTTCTAGAAATGCACCCTTTCTTCTGGAAATGCATCGTTACAGTGGGCTCTTCGGATAACTTTCATGGTCTTAAATGGCCTCTGAAGTACACACTTCAGTACTGCAGTGGAGGTTTTACCCTTCCAGATGATGAACGCTTAGAGTGCAGAATTGCTGGGCAAGGATAAAGATGAATCTATTCTTTGGCTTGCACTTTATATGTGTAACGTGAAGAGAGGAAGCTGTTAAAATGGTACCAAATCATAATGGGGAAGAGGGGCTTTGTGAGCCAACACTCAAATCCTCCAAATACAAAAATTCATATACTTCCCCCACAGAGCTGTGCTGCTTCTGAGCTTTCCCATAGTCTTCCCATAGTTCAGTTCAGTTTCAGTTCAAGCATCTCCTGGTTATGAGCCATACTTCTCAAAAAAACACATTACAAAATAGATTTTGTGTGTGCATGACTTGCCTTTAAGTATGTATTTCTTGCTTGCAGTTTATTTCAGTCTTAAGTGATATAGTCTTATTTTTTTCTAAGGTCCTGAAGTGTTCTGTTTTCTCCTGCTAGTATTTGATATATTGCTACTTTGTTTCAAGGCTAGGACAATTTGGCTAACAGTTCCTGTCTAAAGCTGTTGTGCTTCGTGAGAAGTATTTCTAATCTAAACTTTTATCCAGCATTTGTAAATTTAAGTTAGTTAGGACCTGCCAACTGTTGCTAGAGAATAAAACCCAAACTACCATATAGTAAGTAGCCTTTGATACAGATTCAGCGATTTTTACTGAATGTCAACTTTATTAAAAAGTTGTATAATACTCTGCAGAAACTATCAGCATATTTTTATTTGAATTTTTCAACAGCATTCTTCTAATGAGCAGTGGCTGGGAGACAGCACATTAAACTTGATGGTAATCCTCTCAGCTGTGACAGCAAGTGTGCTGGTATGGAAAGGAGAGTGGCAATTTTTTGAATTAGGATAATTTTCCTTACTATTATATGCCTTAGAAATCTAAGTTTTGGCTAACCATTTTATTCAGTAATTGTGCACCCCCATCTGGAGGTAGATGAAGAACCATAAAATCAGATTTTATTGTATTCATGTTATTGCTTTTGGTTGAATAGGCACTCATGACATGTGGTTGTGGTTATGGTTATGACAAAGTAAAACCTCTTCTTCCTAAATCTGCGAGAGTAAGCCTCAGGAAGGGCAATGGATTTATTTACACTACGCTGAAACATGTTTAATTGCATCTTTCTAGGAAAGCTGAAGTGGTGCTTCAGTTGGCTGAACTTGTTTCATGATTCATGACATTTCTGATACACAATGTAAATCTTTCTTGTCCTTAATTAAAGGTAGTTTTTTTTTCCATAGAAAAGGCTGTGGTTTGTCAGGCGTGATACAGTCTCTGTATATGTTCCTGTATTGTGGTAAAACTTCCAGGAAACTCAGCACAGCAAGGGGTTGGTGATCTCCAATATTTCTGCCAGACCACCAACCTCCTGTTACATCAACCAGCCCACTGCAGTTAAACCAGCTATATTTAACATCATCTTTTCTTTCTCTTTTTCTTCTCTTTAAAGGTTCTGAGGAATCTCCTGAGCCTCTTCCAATCCCAACTTTACTGGTGGGATATGACAAGGACTTCCTGACAATCTCTCCATTCTCCTTGCCATTCTGGGAGAGGCTGTTGCTAGACCCATACGGGGGCCATCGGGATGTCGCCTACATTGTGGTGTGTCCAGAAAATGAGGCCTTGCTCGATGGAGCCAAAACTTTCTTCAGGGACTTGAGTGCTGTATACGAGGTTGGAAAGAGGAACCCCACTGAATTATTTCTTCTTTAAGTGTCATTTCTGCTTTACTGCATGTTCATTGGGAGACATCCATGGTTTTTAAAGTAACAGTTGTTTGTATAAGGATTTCTTTTGTTTTGAGAACTTTCTACACTTTCAGAGTCAAGAATAATTTCTTACTGAGCTGATACTGTTAGGATCTTGATTGATCTCTTTCCTATGAAAGACAAAATTTAATCCTGGAATATGGCCATATGCAATGCTGGTTAATGTTTCAGTAATGCCAAAGCAAAGCATTTGGTGTTTTTTTCTTAGTTTGTCTGAACAAGGTTATATGTGGAATAACCACTTGAGATGTTCCTCAAACATCACACAGATGAACAAACTGTTAGCAGCTATAGTGGATAAACTATACAGAGAATACAATACTAGTATTGATACAGGTGCAACCTAGCACGTAACACCCAACCAAACCTACAGAGCAATTAAAGAAACTGTTGCTTATGTTGGAGATAAAACCTTTTTTTTTCTTTTTTAAACAGTGCTCATTGTGTACTATTGAATGTCTAAGAGTACTTTGTGACTTCAGTTTTGCTCTAAGTGCAATTCAACACAACAGATAAACCTAGCCTTTTGTTTTATATTTATTAAGAGGTCACCAGATGTATGCTGGTCATGAAGGGTTTAGGCTGCATAACTTCTTCAGGTACTTTGCATGTAGTTACGAGCATTTCTTCTTTCCTCACCAGATGTGTAGACTTGGCCAGCACAAACCAATCTGCAAAGTGTTACGTGATGGGATTATGCGGGTGGGAAAGACGGTGGCACAAAAGCTAACGGATGAGCTCGTGAGCGAATGGTTTAACCAGCCTTGGGGCACTGAGGAGTGTGACAATCATTCCAGACTCAAACTTTATGCGCAAGTTTGCCGGCATCACCTAGGTAAGTCTACCAGGGTGCTAGCAAGACTATTTTGTTTTCTGTAGGTATTTTAGATGTTATTTGCAGCGGTGGGAGCAGAGGAGTTTCTGTTAAGATCTGCTTAGAAATAAATAAAAGTATGATGACACTTAATCATTTCTTAATCACTTCCATGTTATATTTGTCTATTTTAGAAAGTTTTGTTGTTCTTTATCAGTCTGGTGGTCATGTTAGAGATTCATCTGGGGAGAGCCATGCTTGTTCCATTTCAGAAGAGATCCAGAAGCAACCTAACATATATGGCATACACGGCTTGGATCTTAGCTCAAGACCCAGATCCATCCAAAATGTCACTGGAAATACATTTGCTGAGATAGTGCTGGTCAGCAAGGCAGGCAGTGGTCACAGAACACAGGCTATGTAAATCTCTAATTGAGCTGAAGCACGCAAACTACGTTTTGTTTAAAAATATCTAGGAACTTGTAAGCAGTTTCTTAAAAAGCACTTACTGCCTTTGTTCTGAAAAAGGACTGAATGCTCTTGAGTCTGCATGTGTGGAATGGTCATTTGGTACTGGAGAAAAGCTTAGGAAAGTATATAGAGATGAGAAATAGCTGGGCAGTTCTACAGTCTGTTGAATGCTCACCCCATCCCTTGAGGAAAGTCTGATGAAAGATAGAACTTAGCTATCTCAAATGATTCTGTTACCACATCCAGTCTGCTTTTAGTTTTAATTTACCACATAACTGTGAGGGAGGAATTATTACAACGCTACTTAACATAAATCCTTAAGGCTTACAGGCAGAAATATGTAGCATATGCACAGCCAATTGAGGAATTCATTTATTGTTATTCATTAATTATTTTTAAATGATCACTGTGATATCTGTTTTTCTGATGCTCGGGAGTAGAAATAACTGCATTAAAGTTTGCTGTTATTTAGCTAAGGTAAAAAGGACTGAGATTTTCAGTCTGATGAAGATAACCTGTAACAGACTGCAAAGCCAAACGCTGTATAAAGGTGTTATCCCAACACAATCTAACCAGAGGTAATGACGTGTCAGAACCAACTCTGATTCACAAAGCTCCACAAAGTCAGTCCTGTTTTTAAAGACATCTGATTCATATCGGTTACAGCTGAAAACCCCAATGAATGAATTCCAAAGTAAATATTTGTAATGGAGATTATATTCACTTAGCATTTGTACACTCTTTGAATATTCTAAAAGCACAGAAAGTGTTGTATGACTTTAGGGTTAATCCAGTTCACTTTGATGTGAAAGACTGTCATTAATCTCCTTTCCTTTTTACATGCTATTTCAGCACCTTACTTAGCCACTCTGCAGCTTGACAGCAGCCTCTTGCTACCACCGAAGTACCAAACCCCAGCAAGCCAGACACAGACAATACCTGGGAACACTGGACCTGCACCCTCGAATTCAACATGTCTTTCAGCTTCTGGGGCACCACCAACAGGCAGTTCTTTTAACTCCACTCCCAATGGTGGGACTACTAGCCTTCCTGCAGGAAGCAGTTCATCCTCTGGATCCTCTGTGCCACAGCTGTCAGCATCTTCTGCAACACCCAGCGTTAACCAGATGACCACTACCTCTACTCCAGGGTTTAGTGGGAACATTGGTTCAGGGCAAAATGCCAGCGCCGGGGGAAATACAGCAGACCGTTCACAAGGAAGCACAGGTCCTGGAGGAGACACAGAATCAGGTCAAAACCTACCACAACAGCAGCAAGAAGGACAGGAAGGGTAAGTTACTTAAGTGTTCAAATTACTCGGAGTACTAAATAAATCCGTTGTTCTCCTGCTTTCGTACAACTCATAATCTTTAAGCTTTATGTAAATCCTTGAAATGAAAGGACCCTCTGATATGTGCAGTACTACTGTCCAGGTGTAAATGGAACGAGGCCCTTTTTTATTCATTTGTAGTCATTACTGACAAGAAGAGTTGGAAAAAACAGATCTCCCCTTTTCATTATAAGAAACAAAGCTTGATACAACCACATGAACATGGGTGTTGTCATGCTGTTTGAGGTGCCTTAGGGTACCCCACCTGGCCTGCATTTGCAGTACAAGAAAACCACAAGATGTCTCAGGTTCTGTGCCGTATCTGCTAGCTCCATCTCACACCAGGTACTGCAGTATATCTCATGTGGCACTGAATGCCTCTTACACAGGCAACTCCATCATGCCAGTATTATTAACAGATACAAAATAAGATCCATGGATTTTTTTCTGACTTGTATTACAAGTGTTGTTTTGTGCAGAGATATATTGTGAGGTCAGAAAATGGGATTATATTCCTGTTACTTTAAAATAGATTTTAGCAGCAAAACATTTTTAAAGACCTCATTATAGTAATCCATCAAACATTAAAATTAGGAAAATATTTTTTAATATTTTATGTAAGTGACTTCCTGAGCGAACATGTTTTTCATTACTTTTCATTACTTTCATAATAATGCATATTGCTATTAGACATGATGTATGTTATGAAGTTCCTGTATCTTAAGTGAAAACCCACATCCTGTACTGGTTCAGGTTATTCTTAAGGCATCTGTTCACTGGATCTATGCAAAATACCTCTTTATCAATTGCACTGTGGTTTCTGATAAAGTGAGTCTGAGCTGCTTTTTATCGCTTACAGATGTTGAGCCTCCCATTCACAGTTGAGGCATGGAGGAGTATTTTTACCAAGATAAAAAAATGTTTAGTTGCTCTTCCCACTACTAAGGGAACCTTTTCTATAACTAATCAGAGGACTTCAGTCTCCATGAATATTACTTTGGCACTTTTCCTCAGTTCTCAGTTCCTTCTCTCCCTCTTCCCTCCCATCTCTCCCAAAAGAAAACCATAAACAGCAGCACCAAAACCAGGCATGTGCAAACATCAGAAGAAAGCTCACAGACCTAGTATTTGTCAGCTTTTCCATACTGCTTAGATCTACACTATTCTGATTACTATAATCTCATTTAATGCAGACTTTACAGTAAGTGTCTTCAATGCATCATTTCTAGCAGGTATTTTGGATTAAGTACTGCTGTGAATAAAAGTCATCCCTACTTAATCACTGTTCTTGTGCTTTTTAGTTTTGTTTCTGAACATAAGTTACTACTCCCCTGCTTCAGAGTCTTGCCCTTTTAGAGCAAAACCAATAATTAACAACTGTAATTTACCTTTGAATTTAACAACATGCATATCTCCAGTGTTACAGAGAGGGAGAGAATAGGGATTCCCACTGAACCAGAGTCTGCGGACAGCAATGCCTACCCTCCAGCAGTTGTCATCTACATGGTGGATCCTTTTACCTACACTGCAGATGAAGAATCTGCCTCAACCAACTTCTGGCTGTTGAGTTTGATGAGATGCTACACAGAAATGTTGGATAACTTGCCTGAGAATATGAGGAATTCTTTCATTCTCCAGGTAACTCTACCTCACTGCATCTTCACACTGGAGAGTCATTGTATCACAGCGTGCTTTTGATATGTATGCTATACTGAAGGAGACAAAATGCAAGATAATGAATAAAATCTAGAAAGCAGTTGCAAGTTACGTTGTTGAAAGCACGTGGCTATATATTAAAAAAATGTTTTTATTTTTATTAAGAGATTAATTTAAAGCAGCCACAGTATCCTTACAACAAATCTGTTGCACGGTTCTAGCAGTCCCATATGCTAGATCCTTTCTGAAGAAGGATTTAACTTGCTGCTTGGGTTGCCATTGCCAAGCAAAAAGTGTCCTCTTTCTCCTTTGATTAGGTTGTATGTCAAGTTGTTTGCTTTTTATATTCTCTCTGAATTATACTGTTTAATCCAAAAGAGGTATGTGAAACCAGACATTTAATGCATAATTTAACTAGTGTATTGTTATTATCTGCTTCTTAAAAATAACTTACCGTGTACCTTGGCATATAATAATAATTACTTACTTACTATGGAATTACTTAAGTATTGAATTTGTGTAGTCTGAAACAGAGCTTGGCCTATAGTCCAGACTGCCTGCATTTGGCCATGCCTCTTTCAGAGTGACCCAGCCTAAATAACTGGGGGGAAGAAATGGGAAGTCAGAGATTACAACCTGTGCATGTGTGTATGCAGCACATGCAAGAAGCAACATGTGAATGATTTCTGAATGCCTTATTCATGTGTGCTCAACTTGGCTTAAATATTTTAATTAAAAGATGAATTAGAAGCTATTACAGTGTATCAAACTGGTCATGGAAAACAGTTGTCATTTTTGGTAATCTTGACCTTTTGCTTAGTTGCCATTTTATCATCGCCTGAAGTGATGGGGGAAACTGTCACCAAAATACTTTAGGTTTGGGGATGAACCGAAAAGCAGTTTCACAATTGCAAATTATGGTAGTCTGCAGGCAATTTACTTGATTCAGAACTGAAAATACTAAAATAATTGACAGTCATTGACATCACCATGTCTGAAAAACAAGAACACACAAACTGTATGCTGAAACTGTATCTTTGTGTAACATGACTAATGAATGGGTTTACAAATTTTTGATAAGTGCTGTTATTTTCTGGGTGCTTACTGTTCGCTTCTAAAATATGTGGCATTTCGACTAAGTCAAGATGATAGACAATTTTCACTAAGAGATGTAGTTACCAGCACAATATTCTCACGGCTGTACACAGTATATAGAGATCTACATTTATTTCAAAATAAACCAAAACAAATTACGTTTACAGATTCACATGTAGAGTAGAAGAGCCCAGCTCCTGAAATTCTTGGCTAAAGAAATTATCTTAACTAGAATATTGAACCGAAGTTCCAATGGTTCAAGCAAGAAATACAGAATAATAAAAGTTGTGTGATACTTAAGATTGATTATGGGTTTTTGATTTGGGACTTTTTTGTGTAGTTGATACAGTTTTTCATTCAATGATATTTAAATCACAGAAAGTAAAGTTTGTTTAGAGTTTCTAGTAAGATATGCTTGTCAGCTATTATAACCTGAATTTTGAGTACCATTCAGTTACTGTTGCCCTTATTAGAAGACTTTTCCGTTTATATTGGACTACAGAAGTGTTAGCTATCTCAGAGACTTTTCAACCTTAAATATTGTTATAATGGAAGCAGCACTTTTTTATCGCAGACTGTAGTCAGCAAATAGTGCAGCCATTCATGCAAAAGGGCAGCAGCCCTGATGGGAAACTACAGATACTGTAATGAAAATAATTGAATACAACATACAAAGTGTCATGGATGTTAAATGACTGATTAATGTGTGAATCTAGGTTGGTATTAATGAACAGCTCTTTGAAGATGTTCAATCATGTTTTGTTGTTTATATGAATTATATAGATTGTGCCTTGCCAGTACATGCTGCAGACAATGAAGGATGAGCAGGTTTTCTACATTCAGCACTTGAAGTCTTTGGCATTTTCAGTGTACTGCCAATGCAGAAGGCCACTGCCCACACAGATTCACATCAAGTCTCTCACAGGCTTCGGGCCAGCTGCCAGCATTGAGATGACCCTCAAAAATCCAGAGGTTAGTATCAGTGTCAAGAAAATAAACATAAAATAAAAAGCAAGGAAAACACTTTTAGGAATATTTTTTCAAGATTATTTCAAGGTACAGAAAACAAAGATAATATAAAGGGAAAAGGTAAGATAATACTGAACAGAAAGTAGGAAGAAAAATGCCAGATTACTTGCTTTCAAAACACGTCAAGCTTATGGTTTTGAGTAAGAGTCAAAGGTCGAATTTAAGCTCAGAGTGAAAGAAGAGAAAATGTATATTGTTATTTGGGATTCTGAGATATCTTAGTTTTGTCTATAGTAGACCTACAAGAAAGTGTTTATGTCTAACTTGTATATATGCATATATATGAAATATATGCATATATATGAAATAGGTTGCTGTGCATAATTATGTATGTTCTACTAATTCCCTGAGGTAATGGAGAAATCCCCCTACTTCAGTGGGCTTATCTTTCATCTGATTTTTTTAAACTGTAAATATTCAAGCCCTGTTTCTGGAATTTCAGGGATTTCAAAAGAAGAATAATCCATCCTACTTTCCGTGAATATTTTTCATTCTTTCAAAGATAATGATGACTGATTTATTTAATTTAATGAATCAACTAAACACTTAAACATTTACCTTGGGATCAAGATCTGCTTGTTAGGGTTTATAAAAGCCTAGTTTCAAAATAATCATAAAACCAAAATACCAGTATGTTATACTACTCGTATAAAAGCAGAAGCTCTCACAGAAAATGTCTATAAGCAGCATCACCCCTAGCATATCTTCTCTGCATTCTGTCCTCATCCTTCCCGCAGAAGGATATCTGTTCCACAGGATTAATTTTGCAGCAAGTGACAATGGTTAAACTTCAGGGTAGTTAGGTGTAAGGGGAAGAGCAGTAAAATTTCAAGACCCCTGCAAGCATCTCCCTCCGTTTAATGACCGTTCCTATACTGCTGCCAAGGTGGTATACTTCTCGAAAGTGACGTAAGCAGAAATCTGTTTTCAGATTTATTTTTTTTCATTTCACAATATGGCTATGAAAATACCATAACCTTTTTTCATGTGAGCTGATTAACTGGCAATTTGCATTTTGTGTTGAAATTCCTGAAGAGACAAAAGACACAAAAATTGGGGGGGTGAGGGGCTGTAAATGTTTTCATGAGCAGCTGCTTGCATTTAGCATAATTATGTTAGATTTCTGCTATGGAATATAAAATGGAGAAACATTCTACACGCGTTTGCTATCAGTCTGCACTGCAGACTGCCAAACTTTGCCTGAAAATTTAGAATAACCTATTTCTAAATTATTATGCATATCTTGCCAGGCCCATAGTTTTTTCTTCAAAGAGGTGTTACAAAGCAAAGACAGGTTTGGGGCCCATCATCTGGAAAGCAACTTTGCAGAAGAAGACCCGGAGGCCCTGTTGTACAAGTTGAACGTGAGCCAACAATGTGCCCTTGCAGCAAAGAAAGCCAACAGCACGCTGTGGTGCGTTAGGAAAGGTGCTGGCAGCTGAGCCAGGGAGGTGGTTTTTCCCCTCTTCTCACACTGGTGAGACCACACCTGTAGTACTGTGTCTGAAGCAAATCCAGCAAAGTGCCACAAAGATGATTATGGGACGGGAGCATTGGACATGAGGAAAGGCTGAGAGCTGGAGTGGTCCAACCAGGAGGGCTCTAATAGGAGCCTGATGGGAGAGAGTAAAGATGGAGCCAGACTCTTCTCAGTGGTATCTGGTGATGGGACAAGATCAGTGAGCACACATTGATATACAGGAAATTCAGTTAAAATGAAAAAAACACCCATGTTGTAGTGGGTGAACACTGGAAAAGGTTGCCCAGGCAATCTGACCGGATAAAGTCCTGGGTGACCTTACGTAATGGACCCTGCTGTGAGCAGGAGGGTGGGACTAGATGTTCAGACGTCCATTCTAGTCTCAGCCTTATGTGATTTTATGAAAAAAAAAAAAAGAGATTTCATGGCTTGCTACTATCAGACTCAGCAGAACTGCATATGGTATTCTTTACAATACTAATTTGCCTCTGCTTATCATTTAATGGTATTAAATGGCCTTGATTTCTTACGATCTTCTACAAGTTGGTTTTCTGAGGGACTTGGGGGTGGCTTGTTTCTTAAAGATAAGCACTATAATGCGTATAGAGGGTCTTATTAATTAGCAGGCCAATGTTCAGTCGTTTCAAAGACCAGAGTATTTCTGAAATTAAACTGTGAGATAAGAGAGATGTAAAGCATTTCAAACATCATGCCTGATGAAAGTATGTTACACCTAATGCCTAGATAGAAATCTGTACATGAAGTCTGAGCTTTGCCTTTGCCATTTTATGTCCTTGGAACCTTGCATTAGATCATGATGTCCATTGTTCCGCAGTCAGTATGTGAAGAGGTGAGCAGATGCCATCAATTTTAGCAAAAGGATACACAGAAGTACAGGTTTAAGCTCCTCCTTGTTTCAGAGATTGATAGCACCCTAGGCAGAAACTGTTTCATATCTTTGTTTCCCTATATAAAAAGAAATCTTTAGATAAGTTTTGAAGTATATCAGTTTTAACTAGCAGAAATGATTTGTCTACATCCACCCTTTTTCCAGTATCTCTTTTGACCATGAATGCCTTGAATTTATCTATTGTTTCAAATTCATAGTTCTCTGTACTCACTGACAATCTATGTTGTATGTTTCTTGCATGAAATATTTTGTGACATACCTGCTGATTACTGTGTTTACTTTATTGCAGAGGCCCAGCCCAATCCAGCTATACTCACCTCCTTTCATATTGGCACCCATCAAAGACAAACAGACAGAGCTGGGAGAAACATTTGGAGAGGCCAGCCAGAAATACAACGTGCTTTTTGTTGGATATTGTTTGTCTCATGATCAGCGCTGGCTTCTGGCATCTTGCACTGATCTTCATGGTGAACTGTTGGAAACCTGCATAGTTAATATCGATTTACCAAACAGGTAGAAACCTTTAATTTTACATTAAATCTAGGTGTATAGTTGCTAACCCTCACTCTCATCCCTCACTGCATTTGTTTCTTGCACCTCCCATTCTAATCATATTTCCTGATGTGACCACGATAATGTTAACAGGGATAACATTTCATTTGGCACTTGTATAACTTATAAACTGCAGAGGGGAAAAGTTATTGTATTACATTTGTTTTACAAATGCTGCCTACAGATCTTACCTTCAAGTACAACTGGTATGCTGCTTATTGACACCTCTCACATACCATTGCAATGCTGGTACTGAAAGCAGACGTAATTTTTCTGCTTGTTAGTAAAACATTAGTTAGGCACTCCACAGAACTGTAAAAACTGCTATAAATGGGAAGCAGTAACAGATCTGAATGTTGTCCTTGGTTCTCTAAGTTTTGTTTTTTCCCCTTAATCTCCAGGTCAAGGAGGAGCAAGTTGTCTGCACGTAAAATCGGCCTGCAGAAGCTGTGGGAATGGTGCATTGGCATCGTGCAGATGACGTCGCTGCCCTGGAGAGTTGTAATCGGCCGCCTCGGTCGCCTCGGCCACGGGGAGCTAAAAGGTACGTGGTGCCAATGCTGTCCTGCCTGGGGTTCTGCAACAGGGAAAGGGCCGTAGTCTGCAAGGCAGGATGATTTACAAAGTTGATCATGAAACTTTACAACCAGGAAACGTAGAATGCTAATCCTACCCTGGCACTGGATTTGTGTATTGCTTTGACTTGTATGTATGACTTTATAAGTCATTTGCTTCAGTCTGTCCTTGGTTTTGTACGCTAGGCTTGATACCCCTCTTGCACATCTTGTAGCGTAGTGTATGTTGACAAGCCTGACCTTAAAACAAAATATTCTTGCAGATAAAGTTACTGAATGAAAAAGGTAACTTTTTTTTCTGTGGTACACAAAACTAACTGATAATGGGTGTTAGCCAGCCATAAGACTCCCTGCAGCCTGCAGAGGGGTCCGAAGATTCAGCATTCCTACCAGCTCAGTGGGAACAGAAATGGAGGATTGGAGTGATTTAGGATTAAATGCCTTAACTCAGCAAGGGTAGGAACTGCCTTGCTTCACTTCAGCAGTGATTCCTCTCACTAAGATGCATTCAGGAGAGGTGGGGAAGCACCAGTTAAATGCCTTCTCCCGTATAGTACATGCGGGGAAGAAGAGATGTTGTCTGTCCTGGTAGGGGAATTTGTTATCCTTCACATGCATGGGAGTTAAGTGGAACAAAGCCAGGAAGACAAATATAGAATTCAACAAGCAGCACCTTCCTTTATTATTTGAATGCCAGTTAAATGGCTAAATGTATTTTCTTGAAGGTATATCTACACCTACACCGCCAGTGAAAAATTTCTGATGAAAGCTTCACTTTGTTTTATTTAGTGTATTGTATTCATAACGAGGTTTAACAAAATCTGACATTAAGTATGTGAATTCATGTCTCTTTGCATACATTTCAAGTATTCCGATTATGCAGCATGTAAGATGAGAATGGATAGCCCTTTTCAAAAAAAAAGAATCAGCACAGTTCAGAAAAAGATTTGGATGTAAATAAAAACATTTCAAATGAGAATGGTATGTTGCCCTGTTTCACATCTCATACCTCATGGGTAAATGAAAGACTCATTTTTAAACTCATCATCTTGAGTGATTTGTCCGAGTACTGCAGTTAGCTCATGGGAAAAACCAACAAGCTATCATTGCTTTGCAGTAACTGCTTCAAAGCAGTTTGAAGAGTCATACAACTTGTTTACATGGGGGAATAGTCCAGCGTTAAAGAAATAAGTGTTATTAATAAACTGTTATTAATACTTTGCTAATTTGAAGCAAGTTCTGGATTTTTCACAACCCCATTACCTGTTCTGTCTAAACTTCTTCATTTCAGACTGGAGTATCCTCCTTGGGGAATGTTCCCTGCAGACAATCAGCAAACAGCTAAAGGAGGTGTGCCGCATGTGCGGCATCTCATCAGCAGACTCTCCTTCTATCCTCAGTGCCTGTTTAGTTGCCATGGAGCCACAAGGGTCATTTGTTGTGATGCCAGGTAAATTTTATCCAGCTATTTAAATTTTCTGTTTATCATACTTACCACATAAAAAGCAAATCAATTTTGGGAGACTTTCGAGCCCAAGAAGACTTGACTGGTGTGGCTAAATATGGTAGAAAATAGGTTGAGCCATCAGAATTCCCAAAAATATCAGGAAGACGTGCTTTGTTGGGAGTGTTAACTCCTAGCAAAAGATGACTTTCTGCCACTGTCAAACTGATGAACTTTTCCACGGGGAGGTCATGTTTTGAGGAAGACCAGTTCTCATCAGCTGAAGTCTGATGTGGTAGAAACCCTTAAGCAAAGAGGACTGCAAATGCTGTACAAGTCTATAATATGTAACAGTTGGAGGCTGTGGATGTTGAGAGTGAGGATAAGCCTGCTTGCCTTTTCATATGCTTGGTTTTGTTTGTTTGTTTGTTTGTTTTTAGAGAATTCTATTATAAGCAGCAACCTATAGGCTTAAGTTGAAGGTTTTTAAGTTTGAGGTTCTTCCATAATGGATTTTTTCCCTTCCCTGTTTTGTTGTACACATACTTTTTGTGTAGGTGATGAGAGATCTTTACAAACCTACTCTGTTTTTTAGTTTAGAAAGAAAAGATTACTACATGGAACAGAAGTAAATGACTTTAAAAATTACTCACCAAGTTGAATAATTTTTCAGAACAGTTTTTGTAACATGAGAAAGTAAATGGCAAGTTATCCCTCCTTTAATGCCAACCAAAGTGGGGTATTATTGCATAATTTGGAGTTCTACTGATGTGCATGTCCAAAATAAATTTGCCTTGCTCATTTAACAAGCAAATCAAGGGGCAGCAGAATGAAAGGAAAGGTGGGGCATTGTATGGGAATTCACATCACTAAACATTATCTATATGACTTGTGATCTTAATTTCAGTCTTTTCTAGTAATTTATTCTTTTTAAGATAAGAACCTTTTAAACATTTTTATTAGCATGCAAACCCAGATCAGATGCTTAGAAATTTAATTGAACACAGAACATACATTTTGAAGGCTATGCAAATTAATGTCTCTGCCATTGTTTCTGTTCTGGAAGATGCTGTCACTATGGGATCAGTGTTTGGCCGAAGTACTGCGCTGAATCTGCAGTCATCTCAGCTGAATACCCCTCAGGATGCCTCCTGTACACACATCCTGGTTTTCCCAACCTCTGCTACTATCCAGGTAGCACCTGCAAATTACCCCAATGAGGACGGATTCAGCCCTACAAATGGTAAGCACATGTGTCTGGTGTGAGAGGTGAAGTACTTGCAAATGCTCAGTGGCCTATTTAGAATACAAGCAAAGCTGTACCAGTTACTGGTAGGAACTGAATGGACCGGTCTTCTCCCATGAACCCTATGCCACCCTAATTTAATTTAAAGAGAACAACACCTACTTGCTGGTTAAGAGGATAATACACTACATTTTTATGAACTTTGTTTTCAGATAAACCTACCGATTTATTCCCAAAGCAATATTGACCGATTAATATGCAAAATGGCACAGACTATAAAATGCTTTTTCTTGTCGTGACTAACTTGTGACTTGGTCGGGTCTAACTGCTTTATGTAATAAGGGTTTGCTTCATGCTTTATAGCGTACAAAGGTTGTGAGGAGGGGAGGTGTTTGTTCTAGAATTTTAATCCTCATGTAAAAATAAGCAAAATAGATGGACCAACTTGACAATTCTTAACTATCAGCAGTGTGGTTTAGAAAAACCTAAAATTAGGTTTTTCTAAACCATATTTAACCCTATTTAACCCTATATTAACCCTATAATTTGTATCAGCAAGACTCTGCTTAATACTTTATATTAAGTATTTACTTAACTGCTCTGTCATAAAATGATTAAAAAATAATTTAAAGTAGCTACAACCATTTACAATAACAGTATGTCATTAAGAGGCAAGTTATGGTATAGAGAGGTAGAAAGGCACGCTATTTTTAATGAAAGAGTCTGCTTTGATCTGTTCCTCCTGGAATTTCAGTGGGCCTCACAGAAGGGAAGTTACCCCTCTTAATACTTAAGCAGCTGTCCTTTCAAGGCCCCAGAATCCTGACTGAATGCAGTGCTGACAAATATTTAACCTGCATTAACCTGCCCTTTAGTGCTCAGATGCTAATTAGAATCAGGTACAAGAACTGGCGTTTTCCAAAATGGTGTTAAATTTAATTTTCTTAACTGTGTTCTACTTAATGATTAAACTGCTTCCTACGCTATTAGCCATTTCATTTATGCTTTGGGGGCTAAGCAGAGCATGACATTAGTTCTGTTTTGTTTACTGAGGTTGTAGGACAGAAGTTAATAAACGGAGTTAATTCATTGCTTCTACAGTCCAGTCTTACTCTTCAGAAGATGAAAAACAACCACCTGCCTATTTCAACACTAGGACTTGAAGTTGAAATAAATTACTTCAAGACACACATTCTTTTCTATTTTCATGTGAAACAAGTTCTTCTTTTTCAAGAGAAATGATTTATTATACAGCACTTCCTAAACTATGTAGATATGTACAACTCTTAAAGTCTCTGTGTTAATCTGTTTGCAATTGTAATTAATCCAGCTAATTCAGACAGCTCCCAATGTCCATTTCTGTCCCCTAAACTGTACTTTAAATGTCATTAGTACTGCTTAAACATCTTTGCTGAAAAACCTGGATAAGGAAAAGACCTTTAAACTATATTGTGATGTTTGTAATTTTCTGCTCTGCGTTTCTAATGTCTTAGCTTTCCATCATGTAAATTACCCATATTATCATAACTTGTGTTCCAAATGACTGAGCAATGGAATGTACTTCTCATAGAATGCAAACACATTTTCCCTGTATCTTTACTCCTTTCCCACATATTAACATAAAGCAAATTAAAAGAACAAGTTATGATAATACAACTGTATTTAATTTCTGAGATGAAAGTGAAATGTTAAAAGCTGAGCTGTAGGAAATCCTGGTGCAGTATGTGAAATAATCATGAAAGTACATTGCATGTGAGTGAGGAGCAGACCTTGCTGCCCTTTTGCTGAGTAGTACTTGACTCTGTGAGCAGCTTCCTTGAAGCTGCTGGGGCTGCTCCCAGAGTATTGAGCAAATGTGCCAAAGTGCTGGTGTGTAGCCCTAGAAGTCTGAAGAGCAACACCTGCTGAGGGTAACATACATTGGTTTGTTAAATGTATTTCAAGTGTTTTTTAATGGATTTCTCTGAACAGCTGCAGAGAGGTATATTTTTTTTCTGCTACAAAGTACAATTTGGATTGTTATTAGGCTGGCATAACAGGGTTTTTGTTCCCTCTATGACCGTTGTTAAAATACACGATTTTAATAGATGTTTGCCAACTTTTCCTTCCAAGTCTGTGTGGTTGTAGTCAAAGGTACTAAGAAGGATTAAATACTAAGATAGTAAAATGTTTATCACTGCTTTCATCTGTCTCAAGCGTATATTAAAAAAAAAAAAAGGCACCGGCACTAAATTTCAAAAATGTCAAGACAGAAACGAGTACAGTAAATTAAAATTGATTTTTTTTCATTCTTTTTATTTTCAGATGATATGTTTGACCTCCCATTCCCAGATGACATGGACAATGACATTAGAATTTTAATAACAGGGAATCTTCACTCTTCACCAAATTCCTCCCCAGTTCCTTCCCCTGGATCCCCATCTGGCATTGGAGTGGGATCTCACTTCCAGCATAGTAGGGTAAGCACTATAACAGATACGCTACTTAAAACAGAAAAATCCAAATCCCCCAACAAAACCTTTTTTACTGTTGATTTTCAAACATTAATTCAACAGTAAGCAGAAATTAACATTAAAAGTGAAGGGATTGGATAAATCCTATTGTAAAAGATGCCTCTCCCATGACTATTTACATCTCCAGCTTTAAAGTTAATTGTTACATACAAGATAATTGAGAGGAAGAGAGGAGGCTTTGCTTTCTTGTTGCAGAGCCACATTTAATGACCCAGTATAAATTTAATGTGTTCATCCATTTTTCTCTGGAGGACCACATGTAATATCCCTGGCTCAAAGTGACAAGTCTTTGAGAGAAAAGAAGGCATGGCAGCTCTGATCATGTGAATTTCTAGGGAAGCAGGAAGGGAGATAATTCTCTTATTAATAAAACCCTATCAATTTAAACTCCACAGGTGCTGCGTGTTTATGCAAATGTTGTTTTCTTAGTAGAAATTAGCCCAGAGCACATAGCGTTTGTAAGTTATTTTGTTTGAAGTGGCTTTTATAAAGCTAGTTCCAACACCAGTGGTTACTTAAAATGCAAATGATTTTTGGTAAATCAAGGTATTTTTTGAATCGGCTTTAGTTTGATGGAACTCTTACTCATGTATTTAGCTGTGTAAGAGAGTTAGTTGTACATCTAGATTTATTCTAGAAATGGTATATTTAAAGCATATTACTTCTTTTCTAAATGACACAGTATTTTAATAAAGAATAGGCTAACTTTTTTAGAAGAAATGGATAAACCCATGCATTTAAAAGGTCTGTTTTAGTGCTCTGCAGTAATTTAAGAAACTGGGTCTGTATCTGTGATTATCACTGGTGGCTAGAAACAGTTTCATCAAGATAAATGATACTTCTGGTATGGAAGGAAGTACAAAAATACTTAGAGGTGTATGTGCAGCTAAGATATTTGACTGCAAATGATGCTGCTCATTCAGCCCCTGTACTAAAACAGCTCATTTTTCTAAATGTAAATATCTTCTTAAGAATTCTCACACCCTGAAAATGACTGATTTTCAAGATTACAAAATGTGTCAGTTTCACCACCCGCAAGGAGAAAGTCATCCTTGTATTTTCTTTGTAACCTCTGACAAAATGCTTCAGTGGTCAGCTTAATACAGTCTGTGAGTGAAAAATCACTTTTGCATCAGCCACAAAAATGCTAGTACTGTATTTTGTGAATGCAGTACGCAACCACCTCACTTTCATGTTAACACTCCAACCCACTTGTCAAAGGGTAAATAATTGCACGTTTCTGTCTCTTGGTTATTTCAAACTGGTATGTGGGCAAATTAAAAGTTTTAAATTCAGTTACCAAACCCTCCAGCCATAAATCACAAGCACTCATTACAATTTTCTCTCTTCTGTACCACTTTTAGAAAAATGCATTTACAAAACTTAATCTCAATGGAACTCCATCCAAGGGCCCTAAGAACAGCACTGAAAGGTTAATAACCAAAGAGCTTAGAGACCTGGACAAGCCATTTCTAGATGAACCTGTCATAGTAATTCAGTTTAACCATTAACAAGTGCCTAGTAATTGATGTGTAATTTTTGGTTTTAAAAAAGCAACAGCGTGTGATCATTACCTTGTGGGTCAGGGAAGGTCAAGCCTTCGTCCATGTAACCCATAATTGATTGCTGCAGTTTAGCAGTGTAAGTCCTGATTGCTCAGCAGCCAGTTTCAAGGTCTGCTGTTAGGCTTTCCAAGCGCCCACAGCCAGGTGAGCTGCAATCTTCTCCAGGCTTTATGGACTGTTTAACTTCCTTTGATTCCTGTTCAAGATACTACTGTTGGAGAAAGACCTGCTTCAAGGGCTAGCATTGAAGGCTTGGTGATTAAGCCAGTTTCTTTCAGTGAAACCTTTTTTACCTGTTGACTTAAAAGATGTATACGGGTTAAATAGCCTAAGTTATGGACTAAATGGATTAAATTTACCTTCTATGAAATAAAAAGTGAAAGCAAAATAATATTTTCTTTAAAAAAGGAATGTACTCTAGAATGGAATGTCAGTCACCTTTTCTGATACCCGTGGAGATACTTGTAGGTATGGTATTGTGGTCCGTCATATACAAGGCTGTAGAGAGAGAGAGGGAGAGAGAGACAGGATGAGGAAAACAAGCTCACACCCAAGTGTTCCTGTCCGACAGCCTCAGGTATGGAAGGTTCATCTGTCATGGTTTTAATCTGCAGAAATAAAATCACAGATGTATATCCTGACAAGCAGTGACCCCAAATTTGATGAAACTAATTCTAAAACCTTTTATAAAATTGTTTAAAATTCTCCTCTCCTAATAACTTTGGTCCGCATATGAGAACACAAGTGACTAATGCTACAGAAATACAGTACACAAATAAATACCTGATAGAAACAAATGCAGGACAGCAGCATCTTTTTTCTCCACACTTCACCTCTGCTTGGTAGTCCAAATACAAGGCATAGTTTCTTCTGCCCAAGTTATTCTCACAGCAAATAGTAAATGTAGCATTCTTTTTTTCTAAGCTATCAGTGTAACTAACTAAAAGAGCAAACACAATGAAGTTAACGAAGATGCAAGCGTTCATTTTTCTTCCATATTTGAGTGGAAGAAGAACAGCTTTGGGAAGATTGTCAGTTCAAGCAGATATTTTTTTCCAGGTATGGGAGAATTCTGTGAGGCTATGTAAACTTAGTGAGGCTATATAAACTTAAATTCAACACTGCTCTACTCTGTGCACACCCATGAAAAGCTATTCCGATTCATAGCCAGAGCCCAGTACCTCTAAGTTACTCTGTAGCATCAAACTCCACACCGAATCACCTCGGTTCAGGAGGCTGACGTTGCTGTTAGAGATACCTAAGGTGATTCTGCAACACCAGCCTAGAGAACCCAACTGAGGAAGTGATTAGACATCTTTGACTAAATTCACGAATGACTGAAGGATAGCTCATTAATAGCAAGACACAACTGGATCAAAGACTGAGTGATTAGTAAAAACAAAATTAATGTTATTGGAGGGGATGCAATAACATAAAGCAACAAATGTGCTTTTAAATGTTCTTTCAGAGCCAAGGTGAACGTCTCCTTTCCAGAGAAGCCCCCGAAGAACTGAAGCAGCAACCTCTTGCTCTCGGATACTTCGTATCAACTGCCAAAGCTGAGAATCTTCCACAGTGGTTCTGGTCATCCTGTCCTCAGGCACAAAACCAGTGTCCCCTCTTCCTGAAGGTCTGTCTTGGTAGCCTTTCACAGGGGAAAGGGAGAGAGAATTGTATTTAAACCATATAAATTTCCTTTGAAAATGTTGGGTTTGGGTGTTACTTCTCCTGACAGTACTGGGAATGGCAGAATTACAATTGTAGGTTTAAATTTGCTTAAGATAACTGGCTAATAGAACTTACTCTCCTCTATTTCTAAAGCCATTACCTGAAAATGGAATAGTTTCGCGGCTTCTAAGTACCGATTCATCAGAGCTGTATCCACTGTTAAGGAAATGTCCCAATTTTCATTTTTTAAATTTCAGTTAACCTAAGCCAGGAGAGACGCGTCTCCTATTCTGTCATAATCCAGTCATGATACAGAGATTAAAAGCTAGAAAGGGGAGTAGCACTTCCATATAGAGCCCTTGCTATCCATTTCCCTAGTTGTAAAAGGTGCATGGTATAGTCTTCATTGTCAGTGTACCTGATACCTGCCGATCCAGAAGATGGCTATTTCTTGCGAGAGGTATTGGTATCATTCTTGCAAGAGCAGAATTGCTTCAACTAGAGATTCACCAACCTCTGTAGAGTGACATGCAGCTTCTTATTGCAGTGATGCCAACTAACGAGGATGGAAAAGGAAGGTGAAAAATCAGCCTTGAGTAGTGTCATGTAAATACTCGAGCAAGCAAGATAAAAACTAATTAAGACAGTTGCACTTTCTTTATGCATTCCCATGTTAATTAACAAATGCTAAACATTTTTGCAAGTCTCCTAGCTAAACTCTCTCATCCATGTCTATCAGGCAATTATCAGAGTAAAGGTGTTTGATATTTCTCAGTTCTTTCCTCATGCAAAAAAGCCGTTTTAGGACTGATGATTTAAGAATGTCCCTTGCAGTCGGCAAGGCAGGCTTTATATTCAGTATAGCATCTTCAACAGCAAAGTACTAAAGTACCCAGATATGTGAGATCACCTGCCTAATTCTTTACACCCTCTACGTTTTCATGGATAGATTTCCCAGAAGCATGTGCTTTGATCTAAACCTGTGGAATGGAGATCTCAAAATAATGTGAAAAGTAAGACACCATATTTTTGGAGCTAGCAGTAAGTTTTATCCTAATCTTAGAACTACCTTTTTTCGTGAATGAATAATATGAAGACTCCAGTTCCAGCATTAAAAACGCTGTCAGAAGAGCTCCAGGCAACCTCATGAATTCCTTCCATAAGCTTATACTAGAGTTGTTCTAGAGAGGAGCCACCACCCTTCCCCCTACTCCCCCTCAGCTTAACACAATTGCTCTCTCAGATCTAGGCTGAATTAAATGTTTAATTTGACTTGGAACATACCGTTTTGGTTTGGACAATTTTTAATAAAAGCAAGGGGCTGAATTCATGCAGTAACTTGTACACTGTTCAGAGAGCAGGTGGTGCTGCCTCCTTTATGCTGCACAGCGCAATTAGGAAACTTGTATGGCATGTGAGACGTACAGATTCGAGTCATCTCTGTCTGATTTGGATTAAGTATTTTTGAGTTGAAGTATTTCACCTCTACGGTGCATGCCATAACTGGAGGAGTCTAAATTAGAGGTTTTGCCTCAGCAGGCTGTGTGGCCTATTAGGCTATCCACTTGAAAGGCTTATATGGTCGGCTCTACCCCTGGCACATCATCAATATGAAATCCCTTTCCTGCTCCTGCATAAAGTTATGCTGCACAAAACTCACTCCAGAAAGATGAGAGCTGTTCAGAAAGCATGGAACAGGACAAAGGCTGCACTAAGTGTTCTGGTTGGACATGTCACTCTGATGGATCTGGTACTCTGCGGTGGGTCTCCTACAGGGAAAGTCTGAGGAATTAGAATGCTGTGTTTCGTTTGGTATTTTACTAACAGTGACATATGCCAAGCACTTCTTCCCTGACTAAAACTAAGAATAGAATTCAGCGTGCTTTTTAAAGATCCTTGATTCCTGTCAAAAAGAAAACATTTTTATTCAAAGATTTAATCATAATAGAACTTCAAAATACGCTTGTTTATGGTGGGTTCAATACAGAATCGCTAACTTTCCATCAGAGACAATTCAGAATATATTTGTTCACTGTGAATCTTCATAAATACTTGCTATATGAAGAGTTACATTGTTTGTGTTTTTTTCATTTCACAGGCCTCATTGCATCATCATATCTCGGTAGCACAGACAGATGAGCTACTACCTGCCAGAAATTCTCAGCGAGTTCCTCACCCCCTTGACTCTAAAACTACATCAGATGTCTTGAGGTAATGTCTTTTAGGTTTTGTAGTGCTTCCATAAGGTTATGGGAACTGGAATGAAATTTCAGAGGGACCTTTTATTGGGCGTATCAACAGTTTACACCTCTGTTATGCCCTACACGTAAACAAAACAAAACGAAAAATATATATAGCTCCTGTGACTACAACCGAAGAGTAGGACTTTGAGAGTTACTTCATCAATTTTCCATACTACTCTGCAAAGCTATGACAAGCGATGACTTGTGCCTTATAAAGTGGACTCCTTGGTTTGCCTCCCAAAGATCATTCGGTTTAGCTGGCGGTCTAATCTGGCCTGTGTAAATAATTATTTTTACTCACCAAACCAAACGGAATTATCAAAGGAAATAGAGGTACTCTGCTGATACCCACTATCTTAGGAGTTGGGGTATAAAGGGAACACTTCCCGGATCGATAGAGTTGTGTATCTATCCTGTTGTAGAAGATAACTAGAGGACTGGTTGCCTCTATGCCACCTGTTGGAGACTGAAAATAGATCTGTTTTATGGCATAGCATGCAGGGTGGAACACACCAGTGCACAAACATGTAAATTTCTACCAAGTAGAGAGTATTGGCAGGAAACATGAAAAACAATCTACTTAACTCAAATTGGTGGTTATGTACCATTCGAGAACTGAATGTGTCCTCTTAGAGAGAGGACTGAGCTATTGCATCTTCATTTTGAGTAAAAGGATGATGCTCTTGGAGATGCACAGGGAAAGAAGGAGACAAAACAGACACACATTAGAACATAGGAAATTCTAATCAGACATAAAGAAAAATATTTTTTTACAAAAATTGTGATCAAATATCAGAACGTTTCCCAGAGAAGCTGTGGAACCTCCATCCTGAGAGGTGTTCAAGATTCAAGGTTTTTAATACAGTAGCGGATTAAACTTGTAGAGGTTCCTTCTAATGTAAATTAATCTATGATTCTGTAATTTCTACTGTGTAATGGGGAAGGGCCTGGATTCAAACAGCATGGGCCTAGTTCAAGTAAACTAAAAACAAAAATTACCCCCCTCGCCCTAAGGCACACACTCTTTGCTCAGTTTCCTACTTTGCCGATACCACCAGCATCAATAGTCAGGCAGTCCTCACCACATCGCACCACCAGAACAAATCAGAGAGAAGTTTAAGTAAATCTTTTAGAAAAAATGAACAGTAAAATTCCAGTTTCATTTTCTCTGCATTTCTCTTCCACAGGTTTGTTTTGGAGCAGTATAATGCACTGTCCTGGCTTACGTGTAACCCTGCCACTCAGGATCGCAGCTCCTGCCTTCCTGTCCACTTTGTGGTGCTCACCCAGTTGTACAATGCCATCATGAATATACTCTAATAGATAGAAAAGCACTTGTTCTTCTGGCTTATTCTCCCCTCAACCTGAGAAATGTGCCACAGTCTGCAAAGATCACAATTTTGCTTCTCTTCAGACCAGTCCTGTGCTGTGCTTCTGTTCCTCCAAAAGCACATGTGAATTCTGCAGTGTTGAAAAGTAAAACACCCATTAACATCTCTGGCAGCTTCAGTCCAAATTTTGGGAACATCCGAGAACAGTGAACACAGAGTAACCTCAAGCCAGTGTTAGTTTGGTGGCCCAGTAACTACTGGTCAGTCTGATTTTTTTTAATATTATTTTATTTTTTTAAGGAAGACTACAGTATCTTTTTGGATTAAGAACTCTGCTAAACAACCATAAGCAGTTTCAGCCCTGCAAGTAAATACACCTTGTAGTGACCAGTTTGGGTTGTCCAAAAGCTATTTGTTGTTTGATCATCATAAACTGGGACTTGGCAGGAAAAAACCAAACACGCAGTTGTGGTCTCGTATAAATATTGCAGTTTTCTGTCTACCTGGAGTTCCTGTCAGAGTGGATTGGGATGAATGCATGCATTTGTTACCTGTCCATGTAGATATGAATGGTCTGGAGATATTTTATTTATTTTTAGGTTTGGGGAGGGGAGGGATTAAATTATAAAGGACCAGGAACAGTTGAATATCTTGAAAATCCAGCTCCGTTCCACTCACTGTAGGGTTATTTATCTACATACCTCTCACTCTTCTGACCTAGAAATCAAAAATGAAGCTAATAACAATCAAAAGTCCAAGTTGGGAAGGGGAGCATATCCTGGTGAGGATGTGCCTGTATTTTAAGGAATTCTCACCTGCATTTAGCCTGGTTAAAGCAAGAAAAGGCCAGTGTTTAATGAAGGATAACACTACCTAGTGGAAGAAGAGTAACCGAGAGGTAGGGAGGAAAAATACTTTAAAGCCCAATGTAAGGGCAAATGGAAAGTGGTAAATTAATCTATTGTAGAGCTATGATTGAAATATATTTCCAATAAATTTAGTGATACTAGAAAACTATTTACTGAAACCCAAGTCGCCCTTTAATTCTGGGCAGACTCGTCCATGTACATATCCAAAAATATGGTTTTTGTTTACACTAAATCAGTTACAAATCTGGTGTATTTTTTCTGACTATAGGAATATTATTTCAAAGAAATAATTTTTAAAAATTATATCATTAAATTAGTACTTGAAGTAATACCACTGTGGTGGAAAAGTTACTTTGTTTAGTAAAATGATTGCCATTTCAAAGGTTAATGGCTAATTGAAGTATTTTTATGACTCCTTCATTCCAGGCTTCAAGGGGTTTATATTTAAACTCCATTTTCTAATGTTTGTTGTTGCACTGTGCAGCAGGCATGGACTGCCTTATATGAGGGGTCGGGCACTTTGATCAGGCTGTGTGACCTAGTTATCTATCTGTGGAGAAAAACCTACAAATTTTAAAGTTCTTCCAAAAGACTTTCATGTTCTGGTTAAAAAAAATGAAAATTCTATGATTTTAAAAAGTATTTTTCTTGAGATAATGTAACATTTAAAACAAATTATATAAAAATAAGAATTGCTTGTGTAATGAGAAGGTGAAGTCAGAGAAGTAACCTGTAAATGGATTATCTCATTCTCTGCACCAAACCTCCCATGTGGGTATCTTCTTTGCAATGTATAGGTTAAAAAAAAAAAAAATCTGATATCAAACCATTTGTATCTAATGTGTACAGTGTAAAATTGACTTTAAAAATATTGCAGTACTATTTTTTCTTAATCAGAAAAGAAAATTCTCAAGGCCTTTTGAAGAGCATAAAAAAATGAAGATTGTAAACTTGTATAAAAAATTTAACTTGGGGAGGAAAAATGTAAAGTAGACATTTGTAATCTTTTACCATTTGGGGGTTATTTGTTCCCAGGATCATCTGAACTTTGGATTATTATTTTGTTTGTTCTTTTTAAATGGGCCATTTTTATCCAGGGGCATTTCTTCCCCAGAAACCTGGTTCTAAGCAAAAATTAAAAATAAAAAAGGGCAGCAAGGAGTAGTTTTCATCTGGTGTCTTTTATTTAATTTTTTTAAGTTAAGAGAAGCTGGTGACATATTTATACGTTTTTGTGCAAAATAAATGAATGGCAATAGATTTTAAAGAAAAATCTTATGTACTTCAGTGTGAAAAGTTCTGTATAATATTTCCCTTAAATATGCATTATTTTACTTGTGAGTTTTTTACTGAATTAATCTGAAATGTACAAGCCCTGGCTTTCCTACAGAGTGAAGAAAGTTATTTTATTTTTTTTTTTATTTCTAACTTTGGAAATTCATGCCTAAATCGGAATTATTATTACAGTTGTTTGAGCTAAAGGGAGAGGGAGGGGGGTGGGGAATGTCCAGCATGCTTGTATGTATATTTCAGAACCTTTTTTAAATGTAAAAGCTGTACATTTCTGGGGAGTTCTGAATTTCTTTTTTTTTTCTCTGAGCATTTTGCAGTGAGCTTCTTTTATATATAGCCGACAATTTGAAAGAAAACAAAAAAAAAATGTGAAGTTCATTTTAAATCTACAGTATATCGCTGGTACAATACACTAAAAAAGACTTTGATAAAAAGAAACAATAATAATAAAGACCTCCATTTTAAATGTCATTCATATATACCTTGTGGATGAGAGCTATATACTTTTACACACTTTTTTAGATGAATAAATTATTGAATTACTGAAACTATTGGTGGAGTTTTATTCTTACAAGTATTTTCTTAACTCTTAAGTTTTAGCATTCCTAGTGAAGAAGGGCTTGCATTACAAGGTATAGATTCCATGTGATGTGAATGGAACTGAAATTCATTTTAAAGTTTCTTTAATATTTATTTACTTTAGAGCTACAGCTGCCTTCCATGAATTAACTTGGTGCCTGCTTGCCTTTTAGATTTGCTGCATGTTGATAAAGCTATGGCTTTGTCAGATGCCCTTTCACAGCACTAAGGCTTATTTTAATTTTAAAGTTCACAGTGCAACAGTACTTTTCTTTAAGATTGCTATCATGCAAAATAGAATAGTGATTCTATTTAGAATTACGCCTTTGGTAGAAGGAAATTGGTGCCACTACTGTTAATGTTGAGATGAAGAGATTTAAAATTCTGCCAAATGGGGTGGGTGGAAGCAACCCTGGGTAATCTGGTGACACAGCAGCAGTAGCTGCTTTGTGTTAGCAACATTAATCACAAGAGCTTCACCAATTACAGATGAAATTTCTCTGTATATACCAGGTAAGTCTGTAATGGGAGATTTTAATGGCACATCAAAGCCTTGAAGCTCCTTCCCCCTGTAGCAGGATTACAGATAAGATAACTGAAGTGCAGTCAGCCCCAGACGAGAGGAATACAAAACCAGACCTGCCACTTGAGGTTGCTCACAGAAGCTGTACAATCTCCATCCTGGAGGTGCTGAAGTCTCAGCTGGACATGTCCCTGAGCAATGTGATCTAATTATACCTGGGATTTGTTTGGATGGTTAGTCTTCAGCAGGTCCCTTCCAAACTAAGACATTCTGTACTTAGCAGGTTCTTTTCTAAACACAGAAGTGCAAAATTTGACAAACAACTAGACCCAAGCCCTTTCCCAGTGCTACACTTTAAGAAGTTTGTATATAAAATGTGAGGTCTATTTTGCATCATCTCCTGTAGGAACAGTTCTGGAAAAAAATAATCTTCAGATAACACATTTTTCTGTATTTAGATGACAAACTTTTGGCCTTGCTAATTGCTTTTTAAATATCATATCCTGTGCTTTACTCTTAAACAAGAGAAAAACAAAAGCAATCTGCAACCTGCCCCCTACTTTCTTGCCAGGTCTAACTACACCATCAATTAGCCTGTACAGCTGATGGGAGCTGTCTATTTACAGAAGCAATGAATGTCAAAATCAGATGAGCTAGTTTCTGCAGACCCAAAATGCTTTTAAAACCAGTCTTGTAGTTCTTGCAAAGCATACTTCAGCAACTCACTTTCTATGAAGACAAACTGAGCCCACATTCACAGCTCTTGTGACTGCACCAAGGAATTGCCACTCAGTTTCAGGGCTGTTTTAGTGACCAGTTGGGATTTCCTTGGTAGTTGCAGTTTCTAGCCTACATTAATTTTTGATGCATCTTACTTCTAAGTTTAAAGTCATATACAAAAATAGTCCCTCAGATTTCTAGTTGTTTTAATCTTTTACACTTAGAAATTTCTGTCTTTTAGTTCACTTTACTATTGGTAAATTCTTAGTAAATTACATTGAGTTCACGCGCATAGGTTCTTAGAGAAAGTTATACTTCCATTGTGAGTGCTGTAACCAGAGGGAGTTACTGCAGAGCAGTATTTTTGAAATGGAGCCTACTTAGTGGCTAATTCATTGGCTTTAGAAAAAAAAATAATCTACCAATCAAGTATGCTGTTCCCTGGGGACTGTAAGCAAGAATAGAATAAAAACATTAATCTCAGCTGATTTGTAACAATAATGTGATATTTCTAACAAATGGATATGTTACTGTGGTGATGGATTCTTTAATATCAATGCAGAAAAGCTTTCTAAAGATTAGGCTGAAATTAATTTTTTTCCCTAATTGCCATTTCTATTTTTAGCAAAATATCACGGCCACTTGAAAACAGTTTAAGCACATGTAGAAAGCATTGGAAGTCATGAAAGTAAACACGAGGTCTATGTTCAGTCTCTCACCATTTTTAGTGGAAATGGAAACAGCCCTGAGATCCCCAAACAGGAAGTCTTTGGTCTTTAGCAACAAAGCTGTATTTATAAAATTATGCTGCTTCCACTTCCCTATTTTGAAACTGAATCTCAACACTCTGACAAATGTTTACGTCGGCTTATTTTATGCTTAGCCGACTGTTTGCCTACCAGGTATCCCAGCAGCAGTCCCGTAAGGTTTTCCAGAGGATATATAAACCTCAGTGGTATTTTAACAAAATCTGAAATACTCCTCAAAACCATGGAACATGAAGACAGCCACTTCTCTGACAGGCTGGCTCTGGACGAACAGCGTGTCCCCGGCTGCCACCAACCTTACCGCATTACCTCCGGCCGGGGTTAGGAAACCCTTCGGTGCGCGCTGGCTCTCGCTGAGGTTCGAGGTGGGGACTCAGTAGCCAACTGGCATGCTGATCAAGTGATAAGAACATGGAATATAGCTTATGTAAGCGATAAAAATATGAATTATGCGTTAAATCTGTATAAGCATTACCCTTTGTTTTTTTGTTATTAGAACCCTTTCAAAATTATGACACCATTATAAAAGACAAAACTAAAAAAAATAAACATGAAACTGGTTAGCACCAAGGCCCCTTGTAGAAAGCAAGCAGGGAAACTTATATCCAGAACTTCCTACACAGTCTTTCAACAAGGACGATGTACCTTCTGTTACCCTGCAACGAGAACCAGGGGAGACTCCTACTAGCCTTTGCTTGCTTCAGAGTAAGCCCGTAACATCCAGAGACTGGTTTACACAGAGGGTTACCATTACTAGGCTCTAGCTTCTGCTGTTAACAACTTCTCCACCCACAAAAAAGTCTCCTTTCGCAGTTGTTATGGTACCCAGCCACCTCTTCCACCCTCACATCCCATGAACAGGCTTCTGTTCTATACACAGGCACCTTTTTCAGTTCAAGAGATGTTTCATTTCAGAAATGCCTGCTTCTGCAAGATAGTTGTCATCTACAAATCAATAACTTCTAAAGTCACAGAGAGTGATACTCATTTCAGGAGGCTCATTTTAAAAGACATGCCAGCAGCAGAAAACTGGGCCAACCCCCGTGACAACTACAGCACGCCTAGGCCCTTCACAAAGGAAATTTTTCTTACAAAGAAAATTAGATGTTTTTATCCTACCAGCCTAATACTCTCTTTGTTTTTATTTAAATATTATGCTAACAAGAAAACGTCAAACTAGTATAAATCCAGGAACAAACAACATTCTAAAATGCATCATTGCTCCCTCACATTTTTTGAGATTTTTCCTGCCAACAAATTCCAATATCCAGAGTCCCACTTAACAAATGACCACACACACCTGCACAAAAAGCTCACAGGTTCCTGCAATTCTATAAAATCTAATCCCACAGAGTTAGGGAAAAAAAATCACATATAGTTTTTAAACTTTGTAGTTGGGTTAATACTTCAAAAAGTCTCTCTCTAAGCCAACCATTTCTGTCAGTTGTCTGTGACTTCCTGCAGTGACAGCTGTGGAGTGTCGCATCAATCACACCTATTAGAGTCTCTGTGCAGGTGTTGTCTACAATATTATTAAGAAGTTGAAGTCATGTCCCTTTTCTTCCAGCAGGGGTCACGTTTTGACGGCAAATAAAACTCCAGATTCCTAATAGAACTGTCTCAAATAAATAAATAAATAAATAAACTGCACGCATACACAGAGCTCGATCATTAAAGGTCAACCACGCGCACAGGTGCAGGTTCATTGGTCAAAGTGCTCCACCCCTACTTGTAATCAGGTTCAGTGGTAATTTCATTAGTGCCTGGGGAAAAGACAAGTACAAGAGAAGCAGGTGATGGGGTGAGGTGCGTATGGCAGGGAAAGGGAGGCTGTTAATCCCAGCAGGGTAATGACCCATAGAAGTGCTAAAAGAAAGGTGCTGGGAGCAACTCTCCTAGCTGCTGGGTTAAGCAGCATTTTGGAGCTAAAAGTAATTGCCCTTGTATTTCTTTCCTGCTTCAAAAGCTGGGAGCGTGTGGGGAAGGCATTCTGCTGCAATGACACACGCTGGTGCACAACTGGATCGTCAAGCCATGGACGGGAGGCAGAAAAGAAACCTGAAGGGGAACACTGATTAGGCAGGGTCCAAGCCTGGTCTCAGGGTGACTTTAGACATAAATAACAGGGAGTCCAAGTGGAAAACAACACACACATTGTAGCAGGCCTGTCTCATCAAGACCCATGTCATGCTATAATGCAGAACAGTGACAGAGGCAGGATAGGCCACCCCTCCTCTGCTGCTGGCAGCAGAACTGGAGACTTTACCCCAACCACTCGCTCACCCTTCTGTTACCACTCTATGTTGTTGGCTTATTTTTGATGTCGGGGCTTCTTAGCTAGCAAAATGTTGCTTCCACTTGGAAGAATCAGTCTTCTAACATGCTCAAGTAACCATACATTATCATTTCCACGAGTGCAGTTTTGCATTGAAGTAGCAAAACCTTCATTCTCTAAATAAGTTTAACCAGAAGAAGAAAGAATGTAGAGGGAAAGAAAAAAAAAAGACAAATTAGGGAGAAGGTTGAATTAAAATGTTTCAACCGCTAACCTGAGAACACCTGTGTGTGGCAAGTGGCTCCATTCCACCAGCTGTGCGAGCTAGGCTCCATTTTCCCAGAACACCTCCACTTTTCTTTAGTTCTGAAAGCAATCTGAATCACTTGGTCTTCTGTCCACACAGGCACCACAAACCCTTAGTTATAGTCTACAGATTTTTGATCAGTGAGTAAGATTTAGGGTGACCTCTGTTACACTTGCAAGATTCTCATCTGTAGGGCCCTCCATGGCAACTACTTTCTCACCGCTTTTCACACTTGTTGATCTCTGTTCTTTCTAAATACCACAGCATAAAAACCAAGGCCCAGCTAAAGAATATGCACATCCCTTTGCTTTAAAATAAGAAAGGAAAAAAAGTTTCTAGCCAATGTGATTGCAAAGGATAACCTGAAAGCAAAATCTCAGTACAACTGCAAAACTCACGAGCTGTTTTTCTTGTTTCATATGGCTTGAAAACTCCGTGTTTCAGTGCACAAAAGCAGAGCTGCCAAGCTGACAGGTTACCAAGCTGCATCTTGTTCACTGCAGTCACCAGGCCACACGTCCACCTTCCTCTTGTGGTTCTACATCCCCTCCTGCAGTCCAACCTAGATCTCTACCCACTCCTGCCTCTCCCCTTTGCTTTGACATCTAGCAGATAGGAGGGGAGTGTTGTGCTGTTTCCTAGGCATCACCACCAAACCAGCCACCAGGGCAAGCACAAGGCAGCCCACAGCACCGACAGAGGTGAGGGGCACTGGCACATAGCATTAATGCCTAATCCCAGTATGCCTGAGGCCAAGCAGTTGTGGAATGGAGCTGCCGTTCCAAGTTTCTGTGCAAATATGATCCACCATTTCAGCCTCCTGAACAATGTGTTTCCAGCTATTAAGTCCACGGTTATACAGAAGAACTGCTCCAGATTTAATAAGCAAGACATGCTAAAAGGATTGGGCAGATAGGAAAGATCAAAACCCTAATTCTAAAACTGCCGTAACAGATGGATGATACTGGGCAAACTGTTGGCTTTGTTATGCTTTGTTTGTGTAGCATTCATAATGATATTGATGCAGCTGTCTGGATCACAGATTCATTAGAAGTGAGAGACTCTTGGACAGAAGAATGTGGAGAATTAGTCTGCAAACTTCAGTCATTATAGTACGTTGATATAAAATTATTCAGGTCAGTGAGAACTAAAACTTCCAGCAAAGACTTACAAAAAGATCCCAGAATGTTGAGCAAGGGGTAAATACAATGGCAGAAGTGATTCAGTTTCAGAAAATGCATGGTAAGATACAAAAAGTTAAAAACAAAACACATGGATGTAGAATCGGCTCTAAGCTAGGACACAACCTGAAGATATAACGTAAATTAGGATGCAATATGCGAAAGGTCCCAAAGTCACTGCAGGTATTTCCATGGGAGGGGAAGTAGCACAATGCCTTTGGAAAACCACATGGACTGTCACGACTTTAACGGTGGGGAAGAGAGCATAAAAGAAAGCTCAGTCCAACCCCAGCACACACACACTGCTTCCCTGTGCCTTTAGCTCTGCACACGCCTGTAGCCATCCAGTGCAGAAAGAACACAGTAGAACTACAAAGATAGATAGGCAAAAACAATAACAAATATGACCAAAACCAAGGAATGCCCATAAAAAAAAAAAAAGAAAGACTAAACACACTGGGGTCCTTTGCTTCACCAAGAAAAAAAAAAAAAGAGAGAGAGAGCTGTCTGAAGTTAAGGAAAGCCCAACAGGGCAAGGATTGTTCTCACAACATGAGCCCTAGAAACATCCTGTAAAACCTGCACAAGCCAGGACAGCTGAGCGCTAGGGATGAGCCCCACTGAGGATAAATCTGCCTCCTAAACTGGCTTTCTCCCGTCTCCTGAAACAAAGCCAAGACAATCAGCCCCAGAACGACCACAGCACACCCAACAGCCACAGAGCCCACCAGCTCCACTCCCTTCTGCTTGCAGGGTGGCATCAAGCCCTGGGAAACTGCCTGCAGGGCAGGGGAAACCACTCTTATACCCCTTGACACACAGAGCTGACCTGAAGAGACATGCGTCCTGAAGCTCCCAGGGCCCTGCGGAGGAGGCAGGGGGGATACCTCGGGGGGGCTCCATCTGCATCCTGTCCCTCAGCTCTGCCTGCGGCCGTCGGGGTGAGAGGCGCAGGCGTTGGCGGAGCCGAGCGGGGCGCAGCCCGGTTCCATGCGGCTCCTCCACGGCGCAGGGCAGCGTGCCAGGTGGGAACCTCGGCCGCTCCCGTGGTGAGGGCTTTCCTGCCAAAAATGGTTTCATTCTGGGCCCTGATTCAAGCTGGAGTCTGGTAAAATCCAGAGAGCCACTGCTGCCTTTGTGGGGTGCTATCAGGCAGGTATCCGCCTTCACTTCCCTCTTTCAGGTGTGTCGGTAACTCCCCTGGCTGTGCTGCAGGTAGAGGTCCCTATTTTACATCAGGTTTTGATTAAGAACCGAGCTCTCCCCATTCCCAACCCAGCATGTCTAAGAAGCTTGGCTGAAATTGTAGCATCATTAACACCCCATCAATCCTGTGTGAAACATGCCCGTAGGCCAGCAGTGGGGAGGTGTCCATCTGGAATCCAGCCCTGGCATGGATCAACGTCATACGAGAGCTTGTACCCGGCCATTCAGGAGGATCTGCTGTGGGGAGAGGAGCCGGGGGAAGTAGCGAGCACCAGAAAACGCCGGTCAGAGCCTGACTGTCCATGACCGTTGCACCGGCTGGTGGAGGAACTCGGAGCAGAATACCCCATTGCATTGGGAGCTTGCTCATCTTTGACCAGAACAAAGCAGGTGACCCCTCAGTGCACTGCGTGATGAAACAAAGCTGAAACTTCCAGCAGCGAACAAACATCAGCTGAAGAAGAAAAATATGAATTCTTGCTACTAATCTGAGCAGGAAGCAGACTGGGCATTCAGCAGCTGGCCAAACTACAGGCAAAAGCAGTACAGACCTGGGACAGGGAAGGAAGAACTTCAATAGGTCTGACATGTTCTTCCCATACCTTGTGGAAGTGAATCAGAGAACGGTAAAATCCAGGACATTTTTCTCTTAGCCCCAAGCTCTGATAGATAAAAATGCAGGCCACGAATGTATTACATTCATAGTGTACCTGCAGTGCATTGAGGGCCTACACAAAAGTGAATGGCCATGCTTATCCAGCTGGGAACATCAGAACTGCTGGGCATTATTTTCTTTATCAGCCTGGACTAAATTTTGAACAGCTCCAAAAGGAGATGTGGGGATGCCAGTGACCAGGTCAGCACAGAAGGAAGGGACTTCCTTTCAAGATAGTGCCTCATTGGCTCCTACACATCAAGTTGAACAAAGTTTACCTACTTCAGAGCGGTGAAGGACCGATGTGCTTGAAAGCTCTACGATTGGAATTACTCATACGCTTCCTGACTTCAAAACTGCATATTAATCAGAAGCGTGGGGGGAGGAGAGGGGGCTGGTTAATGCCAGCCTCATGCCTCACCTCCCCTCAAGGCCCAGGGATGCAGGCGTGGCATCTCTGGTCCAAAAGAAGCCCTTGCAGTTGTCTCTCATGCTTGTCTCTCAACAAATGGCCTCATTTTCCCAGAGATTTTCATTCTGGCAGCACTTGGCCCTCAACACATATCAACTGATACATAGTGCTTGTTGGGACACATTTGGACCAGTTCTGATTCTCTGCCCCTTTCTTCTCTCCCCTGCTTTCCAAATAGCTATCCAGGCCTGTTTACTTTGGCAACGCCTGCAAGAGAAAAAAAAAAAAAAGTCTCAATGAAAAGGAAAAATCCATTAGGAAAAGCCAGTTGAGTGCTAAAAGGCCCCTAATCAGTGGAAAGTTTAAAAAGCACCGCTCCAAGAGAGGCTGCGGTGCCTTTCCAACACCTTCACAGCAATGTGTGAGGCTATGACATGTCAAAGTGAAGCCCCAAACACAGGCGCCGAGCCAGAAGGACTGGCTTCATTAGGGCTGAGGAGAGCATTCATGTCCGGGAGGGTGCTGGGGAGGGACTTACTCATGTAAAAAAAATTGCATCAAAGCAAATAACTGCAATCAAATTCAGAAGACTTCTTCTGACTGGTTACAGTGCACAGCCTTGGCTGTTCTTCCCAGTCAAATGTGAAATGACGGAGGCAGGCAAGAATTACAGGCTGCACCTTGACTGAAGCAGGAACTCAAATTGGAAGCACTAATGCAGGCCAAAGGAAGGGGATCTCTGCAAAGCCAGCTGGGGCAGAAAGGCAGGGCTAGAAGAGGATACGGTGTTGTGAAGAGAGAAACGTCAAAACTGTTTTCTTTGATGTCTGAAGAAATAAATTCAGCCAATAGCTGGAAAAAATAGGAAATATAATTCAGGCTAAATTGGAGATGCCTAAGAAACACCTCCAGCTATTGATTCCAAAACAAGAAAACTTTTTCCTCGAGCTATACAAGGTATCTGGTGCTCCAGTTTCTAGGTAAAGTTATTTGGTTTGGCTTGCAGAACCCTCTCTATTTCAGACCACCATTTTTCCAGTCCATCATCTAACCTTTCACAAATTCACCACATTACAGATTTCAAAGCATCGCACAGAAGTTAGTGAACTGGTCCTTTCAGTTTCCCCCTGAAGGAGAAAAATGCATGTTTTTCTTTCAGGGAGCAATCAAAATATCTATAATGATTCTGCTGCTTTATAAACTGTTTTGTTTGTTGGTTTTTTTTTTTTTAATCTTGATATGTCCACCACATTGTCATAGAAACTATCAGAATTAGGCTCAGTCCCATCTCCTTCATCTGTATTCTTAACTCAGACGCACGTTTAGCTTACAGAAAGTATCAGGCTACACCATAAAGCATGTGTATGTTGCAGTCCTGAGGTGAGCTTACAGCTCAGGAAGATGTTCTCAAGACAACTGTATGTTGCCAGCTGAGCCGTTTGTGTGCCCTCTACAAACTTGTCTTCAACTCCAGGTAACACCGCTACGTAGCCTAAATCACTGCCACGACGTCTTTCAGAACCTGTGCTATCTAGCTGCAGATCACTCCGTATAACTACACGATATCCAGACATGGACAGCAGTACAGACCAGCCCTTATCCACGTGCCAAAATAAGCACAGAGGTTCAGATTGCTGCAGGTGGAATATACTGTTGGAAGTTGCTTTGATTATTGAAACCAAAACCTTTAATTTTCCATGGAAGAAAAAAAAGGATTGGGTGAAGGGCTTGGACTGGTGGCACGGTATGCTATTACGTGTGATCTCTTCTGCTACTTGAGGTGGAGAATGGGAAATCAAATTCGACTATTTGAGACAGGCAAAAAGGAGACACCATGGAGGACGTTGTGGCACAACTCTTGGAGCTGTTCTTTATCATTCACAGATGTCGGGCTACATATAAGCCACTCAAGAGGTAGAAGTCCCATTTTATAAGAAGTATTCAAAGTCAGGAGTTGTTCTGAATGGTAACAAACTGTATCCTCCTCTGACCTATCTGGAAGCTCTCAACAAAGGGAACTTCAAAGTCGTATACGTTGTTTTGGGATATTTAAAATGTCTTATTCAATGTAAACTTCAAAAAAATATTTGTTTATACAGAAAAGGAAAAAGTGTAATCGCTGCATTTTTTGTGCTCTTAGAAGTCTTCACGTAACTGGGAAAGCCATGGAATTTCAAAAAAGTATCTAACACATTACAACATCACCAAACCCTAGTTAAGATCCATACAGCTTAGGCTGATTCAAGTGCAAAAAGCACGGCAAGAACTGAGTTTTCTTTCTAATAATTAGAAAAACAAACAGATACGGAAGAATAAAAACCAGCTATGCCCTGAAACTTTTTATCATCTACAACAGTCAGCTGTAGAGAGAGCCATTATCCTCAGCTGGGCAGAATGAGCAAGTGGAGATGGAATGCCTTTGAACTCAGAGATTACATTTTTTGGAACCGCCTCCCCCCAGCAAAAAAATAATAATAAAAAAATCTGGAAATATCTAGCATGTCATCTGGACTTTCCCAAAAAATACTGTATTGGTGACAATGTGTAGAGGTGTTCCTAGAGTAAAACATCCCAATCTAGACAAGGCTCAACCCACTTCAGTTATCTACTTGTTAGAGAACTTGATTCATTCAGCATTTCCACCTGTCTCTGCTGTCAGCTGACCCTAAATTACTCTCTGGCCCTCTTGCTGACCAATCCCATCTACCCTTTCAGGTACACACACATACATATATATACATATATGCCCATAGGTGCATCCTTATATATTTATCAGCTGTACAGGCATTGTAAGGGGTCTTCTTGTTTAGGCTGTTTTTGTTTGTTTGTTTGTTTTTTGAGGTTTCATTTGTTTGTTTTTTGAGGTTTCTTTTGTTTTAAATGGTGTTTGGCATTTACAAGTAGTCCTTGTTTGAGGAACTATTACTGACCTCTGGAATTAGTACTCAGCTGAAGCAGCCTACAAGGTAAGAATAATTATCAAGTGCTGATAAACTTTTCATATATTTGTTGTTATACTGGTGTTTCTTCTATTCTACATAGCAAAGTGTTACTTGTGGGCTTTGTGCCAGGGAAAGATGCATCAGGCTTGCTCTCTCACAGGGCGCTAGCTGTACAAGGACTGTAAAATTAGATCAGGTTGCTAATAGCTTGTCGTTTCCTGGTTATGAGCCTGTTTTAGGTTTGGGCCACTGTTGCATCCTTCTTAGCCTCCCTGGGTTTATTCTTCTATGTAAAATCAAATGTTTGCAGGGCAAGTCTTGGGCTCGTGGGGACTCTTAAAAATAATCTTTGGAATACGTGGAAGTAAACAGATTGTTCCTGTGCCCTCCAAATGGTTTTGCATATAAAACTATTTTTAAAAGTACTTAATAATCTCCTGGATTGACAGATATAATTGTTTATGAAACCTCTCCCTGAATTCTGATGGAGGAATCAAGAAAGTAACCAAAGCTAAAGCACCATATACCATGCTCTACAAAGTAATGTGATTTGATGAGTGGTTTCTTGTCTAGACCTTTGCATAAGAAACATCTTGCTTATCTTTACACATGCTCATTCCCTGCTCTTTCTGTTTCTCTCTGTTAACTGTGAATCCCTGTGTCTTCCATTTATCTGCCATAAACGCATTGCTTCCCTTCCTTCCCCAAGCTGACAAGCCTTCTGTTTGCTAGCTGCCTATCCTTGTACTTCAACACTACTATTTAAGAGGTTTTTCAGATGTTCTGTCTGAGTTCGACTGTTGTTCCTACGTGCTTGTCCAAAGTACAAAAGGAAAGGTTGCAGGAACAGCTGGGAGAATGGCAGAGCATGTCACAGTTCAGGGAGTTGTCCTCCTCACATCTGCAAGCTTTCTGCTGTTCCATCTCAGGTGGGAAACAAGGGCTACCCAAAGAGGAGCATTTGGAGCTATCAGCTGGTGAAGATTTTACCTTTTGTTGTCTGTTTTTGCCTTTTGTTGTCTGTTTCTAGGACATACATTTGCTCTAGTTGGGTTGCAGTCATTTGACTGAATATGTAGGTTAGGTTTGAATTTGGCTGTAGGAGCGGTCACACTTCAAGATGTGGTGATTTTCTTTCTTGATAGCAGGCTGTGGTAGCTGCTTCTAATCTTCCAGAAGGAACTCGAAAATTTTTTGGGGAAAAAGTCAGCATGGACACGTTAAGAATGAGAAATGTCTTGGATCACACCATGGGCATCTAAACGGCAAACATTTGTCAGTCCTTTATAACACCTTCCAGTCAGGGTCCCGAAAGCAATCTGAAATCAGGGAATGATGGTCATGGGCTTTGGTTCCAAAACAGCAATTATCTTAACTTCTCAGTGAGAAACTGATGCATACAAAATGGAACCGCCTTGTTAAGAGCGTCCCAGGAAGTCTGAAAAGCCTATTTAACTGTGGTGACCAACCATAAATTCCATGACAAGAAGACTTCTGTCCTACCTGACATCTTTTATAATCCTCCCTTGCTGCTTTAGTCCTTGCTCCTACCAACTGCAGGCTCTCCAATTACCAGAAACCTGCAAACCACTGAGTCTGAAATGCTTTATAGACTTAGAACCATATAAAGGGGTGTATGAAAGGAGCTAAATGGTTCTTAGAACTATTTCTTACGGTACTCAGTAGAACTGAATGGGGCTAAGTGTGTGTGGTGGGGGGGGGGGAGGGAGAGAGGCTAGAAAGGTGTTCTATTTTCTTTTCCTAATTTTTAATTTTTCATCTTGAAGTTTCACTGTCAAACTTCTGTGTCTCTGACCAGGACCAAGGTTTTGTTCTCTCTCACCAGCTGGGAGTAGATAGTTATAGTCAGAGAACCACAGTCCCTGCAGCAAGATCTCCTAGCCAAGTTCAGATGAGAATCTGTCACTTTGCAGCAGCGGGAGTCTGGCAGATTGAACAATCTGTGGCTTGTGTATGTCTTGGGAAGACTGAGGGTCATAAAAGCTTATTCTAAATGGGCACTTTACCGACAGCGCTCACCTTTAATGGCCTTTTTGTGAAGTTGCAGCTTTGCTTTTAGGCCCTTTTTGCAATTCATCACTTAATCCATACACGCTACCTTGGCCAAGAGTTGGACAATGGGGACCACTGTGTCTGGCTTTCTTATGGAGCAGCCAGAGTGGCTTTTAACTAAAACAATGTATCTGAAGGAAAAAAATGTAATCACCTTGAATTCCCAACTGTTTCAAGTTAAGGCAGCTTTGCAGACATTGGTGTGTGCAATCAATGAAATCAAACCTGAAGCCATAAGTATGGCAGAAAGGAGTAAGAATGTATGCGTCTCTGCATGCATAAAATATGGAGGGAAAATGTACAGGGAAAAAAGGAAATGACTATACATGTAACCAGGTCTGTAAAAAGGCCTCTTTTCTATGATATGAAATCTCTCTTTATTGAATGTGAGGGTATATTAGATTGGCAAGGAAATTCTGTTACAGTCCTGAAATTTGCTGGTGGCCCTTCTAAAGGGCCTCTCAAAAATCATGCATCTGTTGGGACACATCAATCCTATAATCCATTTGTCAGTTCCTTTTAGGAATTGGAGGTTAAGAGAGGGTAAAACTGATTCCCTACCTGTTGCCAGGTCTTCTAATGCTGCTGCACAAAGGATAAGTGGTTTGCCCAAGAACATGTAAGCTCAGTATGCCTTGGCCAAAAAATGAACGGTCCAAACCCTGCTGAGACATCAGACAATCTTCCTTAATTCTGTTATTAAAACAGTCTTGGATACAAATGGAGCAGATGTATGCACAACCTTATCTTGGAGGAAGGGGAAGAACTCCTCCAGGCGCTGAGGAAATATGTAACTTGCCTTCTGGCACTACTGGCAGTCTTGACAGAAGCCCTATGTATAGGAGCAGGTGTTTCACTGAAACCTCCTGTAACCTTGCATGTGCACCCTCTTTCCAGGATGCTCGCTACTGTAGGGGTAAGGAGACCTGGCAAAGGGCTAGATTGAGCTGCAGTAGTCAGAGGACTTCTGTGATGGAGAATGAATATCCACATTATCACCTTTTTTTGCTAAGGAAGCCTAGTAATTTGCTATTCCCTAGTGGATCACCGAAACTTAAAACCACCTCTGACAAAGGTAATTTTCTTTTCCATAAAACTTGAGCTTAGATTCATAATCAGAATTAAGATTTTTTTTTTGTCAAAATGAGATGGCATTTTTGGCATAGGTTCCAGCTAAGCTACTGTGGAAAGCTACACATCTCTGGAGGCTTCTGGGAGCAATTCAAAAGACAGAAGTCCTTAGAAGGAAATAGGCAACACTACACCCTTCTGTGGAATTTCTGACCTTAATTTGCCTCTAGGTACCTAAAGAAAAACCACAAATCTGGCAACTAAATAAGTGGGTGGCCAGTCCAATGTTTCATAGTGGCAACCAATGACCTCAGTTAATTTTCCCTCAACAGCTGATTCTTCTCTACACCTGGTCATTCCACCTATGTCCTGATTGTATTGGGCTTACAGTTTTCCAAATAATCTTCCACAGAGGGAAATAGAACACCCCGACAAATTAACTTAAATGCGTAACAGAAGTGAAAGCAGCAAAGAATTTGGCTACAGTGACGTTTGCCTGCTGAGAGTGAAGCTTCAATGACTGTATGCAGTAGGCCTGTTGAAGCACTAGCTCCATTTGCTTTTTGTCTCTTAGACCCCCACCTGCCTGCCATTTAGCTGCCTCTGAAGGCCAGCCAAGGGACATCAGATCAAATAATAAAAGCCACACTGAAGCAGTGTTTCAGCTGAAACAGTATGAGTGGAGGCGAGATGGGGATTGGAAAAGGCTCCCTATAAAAGAGCCCACACATACATGCGAGAAGGTCATTAACTTGTGCTTTGTGCTATCTCTGCAGTCTCCTCTCCCTCTCTCTCAATTATTACATCAGAAGGAAATGAGAGAGCACTTTGCCAAATACTAATGGACTTGATGTTTTCATAATCTCAAGTGCACAACAATCGGAGCTGTTTATTTTCCAAAGAAGATGGGAACCAGGGGAGGAGGCTGAAGACTGCGAAGAGGTTCCAGAAAGCTCGAGCCAGTTCTATATTCATCTCTTGCTCCATCTTTAGCTGCCAGGCTGATATTTATCTGAATCATTCACTAGATGAGGCCTTGTGCTTCCTGAGGAATGTGTCAAAAGCCTGTAGAATTGCAAAGAGGCCTCAGAGAAGCTGTTACGTTCTGTTGAGTTGTTATGTGCTGTTCTGTTGAGGGGCTCGGGGCGGGGGGGGTCAGAGTGGGGAACATTATAGAGAAGAGCTGAGACTGAAAAGCAAGCATATAGGAATACTTCTGCAATTACAGGTCTAACATTCATTTCAGGGATGGGGTGTAAATAGTGTAGCGAGACACTGTCCTGTAGCCAGTGTTCTTGTGCTGCTCACAATACAGCAGCTGACAGCAGTTGTCTGCATCTACAAATTACTTCAGGATCCCAGTTAAATTAAGAAGATCAAGTGTGCTTTTGTGTCTGCCTGTCATGGTACTGTTGCATGTTTGTCTCTGGAGTAGTAAGAACTGTCCCTGGGTGAAACGTGGTGCTGAGGAGACCTGAGAGGATATGACTGAGCTTGCAGGAGCTGCCTCCAGTAGCACGAAGAGGTCAGTTGTTTCCTGTTGTCAGCATCCAGCTTCAACAACCTGCACGTTGAAGCCTGCATGAAATCGAGTTCTGCTTCCAAGGGCAACATGGCAGGATACTTGTGCACCAGTGCAGACTGAAGGATGTACAAGTATCAAAGTTCCCTCAAAGTCAGCTGAGGCCACAGGGCCCCTGAGCCACTGCAGTCACCACGTTCTTCCACCTGGTGGACTTGTACGGAGAATTGTTTCCAGTGGTGGTGTGTGACTCAGAGCTATGGAGGACACTTCCTTTTGCTAAGGGAAGCCCAAATCATTGCAAGGAGGCTAAGGACTCTTCCTTGCTGCTTAGACTTCAGAAGGTTCCGTCTTTGACAGAGGCCTCAAATTCTCCACCTCCATTAGAGTACAACAGGCATCAGTAATGAGAATGTGTGCACGGGACTAATGTGGAAATGACTCAGCTGCACCACAGACCTTTTAAAAGGTCCCCTAGCAGCACCTCATATTAAGTTCCCATGTATCACCTTTCAAAGGTCACAGCCAGAACAAAGGCTTTGTACAACTTGGGAAAGTTTTGGGGCTGACCTGAGACTTAACTTTCCTAAGTGTGTGCACATGTTCTTGTCTATACCTACAGTCAGGAAATGCCCGCATTTATCTCTGCAGGGTATATGCTCTGGGCCTTTGACAATTCTTCACCAGGCCAAGAAGCAGTAGAGCTCTTCACTACTACTGTTAAGCTTTTTCCCTATTATCTTGTCTTCCATGTGCTTGGAGATGACCTCCAGGATGAGCTGTTCCATCACCTTTCCAGGGGTGGAGGTGAGGCTGACTGGCCTGTAGTTTTCTGGCTCCTCCTTCTTGCCCTTTTTGAAGGCTGGCGTGACACTGGCTTTCCTCCAGTCCTCAGGTATTTCTGATTTCTGTTCTCTGTGACCTTTCAAAGATGATGGAGAACGACCTAGCAATAAAATCCACCAGCTTCCTCAGCACTTGTGGGTGCATCCCATTGGGACCCATGAATTTGTGGGTGTCAAGTTTGCCTAAATGACTGCAACCTGATCCTCCATGACCAAGGGGAAGTCCTCTGTTCTCCAGACTTCCTCTTTTGTCTCTAGGGCCTGAGGTTCCCGAGGGTCAGTGAAGACTGAAGCAAAGAAAGCATTTGGTAACTCTGCCTTCTCTGTATCCTTTGTCACCAGGGCACCTGCCCCATTCAGCAGTGGGCCCATATTTTCCCTAGCCTTCCTTTTGCTACTGATGTATTTGAAGAAGCCCTTCTTGTCCTTGATGTCTCCGGTGAGACTGAATTCCCAAGGGGCCTTGGCCCCTTTCCACATGCTGTCTTCTTCCCAATATTCCTTCCATGTGGCCTGTCCCTCTTTTCGACATGCTGCCTTCTGTTTGAGTTTTGCCAGGAGCTCCTTGCTTATTCGTGCAGGTCTCTGGCCTCATTTGTTTGCCTTCTTACTCATAGGGATACATCAATCTTGAGCTTAGAGGAAGTGATGCTTGAATACTGATCATCTTTTGGATTCCCCCCTTCCTTCTAGGGCCTTGCCGATGGAATTCCTCCAAGGAGGGTCCCTGAAGAGGCCAAAGTTTGCTCTCCTGAAGTCCAGGGTTACAAACCTAATTCTTGCCCTTCTTCTTCCTCACAAGATCCCCAACTCCATCTTGTGGTTGCTGCAGCCAAGGCTGCCTCCAACCATCACATCTACAGCCTGCTCTTTTGTTTCTTAATACAAGGCCTAGCAGCATACTTCTCCTTGGCTCCTTGACCACACATGTCCAAAAGTTGTCATCAGTGCTCTACAGGAACTTCCTGGACTGTTTGTGCCTAGCTGTGTGGTCTTTCCAGCAGATATTAGGTGGTTGAAGTTCCCCATAAGAACCAGGCCTTGTGACTGTGAGGCTACTTCCACCTGTCTGTAGAAGGCTTCATTTACTTCCTGATCAGCTGGCCCATAGCAAACACCCATAACAGCATCAGCCATGGCATGGAGCTGATTTAATCCTTATCCATAAGCTCTCAAGATACTCTTCATCTACCCCTAGGCAGAACTCAATGCACTCCAGTTGCTTTCTGACATCGAGAGTAACTCCACCACCTCACTTTCCTGGACTGTCTTTCCTAAAAAAGCACATAGCCCTCCATGACAGCATTCCAGTCATGTGAGCTATCCCACAATGTTTCTGTAATTGCAATGAGCTCATAGTCTTGTAACTGCACACAGATCTCCAATTCCTCCTGTTTATTTCCTATGCTACATGCATTGCTATACAAGCATTTCAGGGAGGTGACTGAGCCTACAGGTTTCCCAGGAAGGCTGCAAGAGGATCCTCCATAGTCATGTCTTACACTCACTTCCCCTGGCTGCATGTGTCTGCTGGAGGCATCCCAACTTGGCAGCAAAAGGCGTATCTACCCTGTCCCTGTAACTCTCCCCTTCCCCTGTCTTTCCTAGTTTAAAGCCCTCCTTACCAGGTTGGCCATCCTATTAGCAAAGACGTGTGCCCCTCTTAGTGAGGTGGCTCACAACTCTTCCCCATCAGTTCTTGATCTTCAAATAGGGTTCTGTGGTTATAGAAACTAAAACCCTGTTGCCAACAACAGCAGCGTAGCCAGTCATTGACTTGAAATGTCTCCTCTTCCTCTCATCTTTCCCCCCTGCTTGAAGTATGGAGGAAAAAAGGACCTGGGTTTCCAGGCCCTTGACCACCATCACCATGCCCAGAGCTCTAAAGCGTGATGGTTTCTAATTTACCCTTGGTGTCATTAGCACCCACATGGATGAGCAGCAGAGGGTAATAGTCTGACTCACAAATAGGCTTTGGCAGTCTTTTCATGACATCTCTTATCTGAGCCTCTGGCAGGCAACGAACCTCTCTAGACATGAGGTCAGGTCATCAGAGAGGTGCCTCCATACCCTGCAGCAGGGAGTCACATAATCACCTGCTGCTTCTTCCAGGTGTTGCTGCTAGGCACAGGCTTTGTCGGCGCAGTTGACTCCCTTGAAGTCTTGCCCAGCTCTTCCTCAGCCTGTAGGGCACTGAACCTGTTCCTCAATGGCAAGGCTTCAGAAGGAGTAAGAGGAGTAAGGAGTAACCCTTTCTCCTCCTATGAGAAGTGACCAGCTTGCAGCCCTCTCCTATAGTGTTATGATGTACCACTCTGTGCAGAGCCCTCTGACAACTCCACTGCTGGACAGGGTTGGGATTCCTGGAGCTGTATGGTCTCCACGAACACCCTGTCCATCTCTCGATCATCTTCTCAGATGCTTCACAACATGCTGACTTCCTCTTGTAACTCCCTTACCTGACAGCACAGCTCATGCACAACAGCACACCTTCTACAGGAGGGCTGACTCAGTCCAGGCTTCCCAAAGAGGCCCCAAGCACTCCCAAGCCTGAGACCAGAAGAAACACTGCTGCTGTCAGGGCTCTGTCTGGGTTGAGACCTCTGACACAGCTGATGCAGGGACTCCAGCAGCTACTGGGGAATATGCTCTGCGGTGTGTCATGGCCATATCTGAGGAAGCATGTGTACTAGGATTGGAAACAACGGTGACCTGTTGCACCCTTCTGCACAAGCCATTGCCTCTGTTTGTTGTGCTCCGAGCCTGGCTCTTATATAGGCCTCTTCCTGGCACTGACTCACAGGGTGCTTGAACCACTCAGTCAAGTCAACTGAATCTACCTCTGTCTGATCAGAGGACTGGCAATAATCACCTCTAGTTCCTCAGGAGACCCTACAACCTCCACCAAGATCCTTAAAAGCTCTAACCAGAGCCCAGACACTGCTGTGTAAATTGCTGCATCTGTTTGCTGTGCTCAGGAAAGGGCTGCCAAAGGATGATGAGAGCTACCCAAAGTTCTCCACCGTGAGCACTATTTCATGGCAGCCCTAGGCGGGGTGCTGTTGGACCTGGGCTCTGGCTAGGGTTAGGGTCTGGAGAAAGTGCAGCCTTCCTCTGTGAATGGGTTTGGGAAAGGGCTGCCAAAGGATGTTGAGTTCCTGGACCCAGTCTTAATATCTAAATTCAAAAGGATCTTTACAAGTAGCGAATCCACGTATCAGACAAAAGACAACGGCAGGAGAGAAAGCGTGCACCGTCCTGGCACGACAGATCCCGACAGCCGCCTGCTCTGGGGCCGCTCCCGGAGCCATCCGGGAGGTGTCGCCGCAGACCAAGGCTGGGGAGTGCCGGGGAGCAGGAGGCGCCAGGAGGCCCCACGGGTCACTCGTGCAAAGTTTGTCGTGCTGCCGTGGTGTGACGAGGCTTCTCTGCTGCCTCGGGGGTGTCTTTTGCCCGTGTTTGAAGACCTGGTTTCTAAAAGCAGAGCTGTGGAGCAACTAAACCTTAGATGCTAGAACTAGCTGATCTGCGGTGCTGCCTCTCTGGTGCTCTCTGACAGCAGCAAGGTGAAGTTCCACGTGTAAACCTTTCTTTCGCACATTCAAAGTGGTTAGCGCAACCTAAGTGCATACAGAATCTTACCTTCACGCCTGTGGGCCAGGACTGGAAGTGTGGGTCTCTACCTGTGGACTGCTGAACCTGCTGCCAGCTGGGATGCCTTGTGTGGCATCCTATGTGTTAAAGCCTCAGCAACTCTGAAATGCAGAGGGACTTTGCACTCAGTCTGGTAAGGGATTGAATTTTTGCATGCAGAAGAGACTTAATATCTGTGTTACATTAAAGCAGACACAAAATTAAGGAACTCTTCCACTGAGGACACAGTTACCTTAGAATCGTGGGACCACATCACGAGTAGAAGGCAGTAGTGCGTGTCTTGTGGACGATCTCTGTAATTCCAGGGTTTTAATGAGTGCCATTACACTCAAATAAGAAATTTATGTATCTCTTCTATTTGTTGCTATTAATGCTATTCATTTGTTGTACTTGTGGCAGCCAGCACAATGGATTCTCAGGGCTTGCTTGTTTTGTGACATTTTCAAAGTGCAAACCAGGCAACAGCAAATAACATGGAGTGGAGGTGTTTTAAAATCATGCACATCAGATCGAGAGGTTTTTCTGTACATCTCTTTGATGCAGGCATCACAATGGTGAAGCAGACAATGAATATTTAAACATGACATTTTAAACATGCTTTACATCCCAAACAGTAATTATAGGCTGCTGATACATAGGAATAGGCATAAATAGGAAGAGACAAATATAGCTGAGATAGGAAATGATGATTGTCCCCTGCCTAAAGTTAAACTCTGTATAGGAATACTGAATATGGAGGAACTGTCTGTGTCGCTTTCAGAAAAAGGAAATATCCTAGACTGCAAAGACTAGGAGGAAGGGAGATTTAAAAAAAAAAAAGGGGGAGGGGGGCAATCACTCTAATCCTTTGAAGTTGCCAGTAGGAAACTTACCTGAACCACTTCATGAGTAGGAAGTCCATCCTTCAAGAGAAAACAGATGGGGATGTTTTGCACCCCACACAGGCCCTTTCTGTGGGTTTACTTATGTGCTACTCACTGGAATCTCATGGAAATCTCTAACTCAGTATGATCAACCTTGTCCCGCTTCTTGGTGGAGTGTCCTTTCAGTCAGAAAGAAGACTTTTCAGTCCTCTTTCATGAAAAGAGGAGGCAGAGAGCATCACTAAGGTCTTTGCAACATAGGCAGCGAGTACACAAGCAGGTGTGCTTGTATAGAACCTGATAGCTGGTTCTGCACCACACCTATTCCTGATGTGCAGTCTGGTTGTGCTATTATTTCTTGATCTTGTCTCAAGCAACATAGCAAGGGTGTATAAGATTTTCCACCAATATTTCAACTGCATTTCAGTCTTTGACACCAATTGGTGGCCCCACTGAGACATCAAAGCTCCTTGTTTGCTCTTATCAGATTTTCTCCCATTTCTTTCTGGATGTGTTACTCAGGAGTTCTCCTGGGTGTTTTGCTTGTTTTTTAGCTCTTTGAGGCTTCTGTTAACCTTGCCCCCCTTGTTTTCTCACTTAAGAATTTAAGTACATAGCTCAGGCAGGTACTTGCCTCACTTTAAGGCCAAGGGCTATTTAATGACTTGGGTTTATACAAATCACACCGCCTGCCTGCCTAAGGAGTTAAGTGCCTGTGATACATGGTAAAAGCACAAATTCTTCTGTTAGAAACAGGTCTGTGTTTAAAAAAAAGACAGATTAACGTATGCCCAGCATTTTCCTCCAAGATGGTCATACAAAAGCTGTCCAGCCCAAATAAGCCAGCTCCAGGTTGTCAAAGCTTTCCTTCTCCTTTGAAAAACTGTCCTTATAGTGTGTTTGTATGTGGAAGAGTGGCAATGTTAGTTTCTGCTTCAAAACTTTGTCAGATTCAACAGTGAGGGACAGGAGTAATGTAGTTCCAAACTGTTTTGTCTCCAGCTACTTGGATCCTAGTGAGTTTTTACATATTAGAGTTTTCTTAAGATTCTCATGGCCAGTGTACTTGAATTCTTGAAATAGGACTGAATGGTTACTGCCCCTCACTCAGGTTTCAAAACCTGGTTTGCGCTTTTTTTATATTGTGTCCTAGGGGAAGATGCCCTAGAAATGGACCAGATACGTAGGTTGCAATGTTCATGACCAAATGAGGTGAATATTTGCAAGCAACCAATGTAATTTCTCTTGGCAGTAAATGATTCTCTCACCATTCAGATGCTGAAGTACCTGCACTGATAAAAGCTTCATTTTGCACTTTCATTAGGTTTTGCAGGATTCCTCTGTACATGCCTCAAGAGTTAGGCGTCCAACCTGTGTGCTCAGGCGCCAGCTTTCTTCTGTGCTTCGACTTGTGGTCCTTCTGCATCACAGGACTAGATACAAGCTTGCATCTGTGAGAGAACCCTGGGGAGAGAAAGATAAGGGTTGACCTAGTTGTGGGACATTGAAGTTGTTCCAGTAGGCTACTCCTGACTTGAAAGCTGGAGCTATGATGCCCTGAACAGGACCAGCCCATTAGCAAGTGTTATTCCCATGGGGGGCAGGAGGGAAGGGGAACTTAAGAAGTCATCCCTTCCCTTGCAAAATTTGGAATTTGGTCCTTTTTGTTAGTTCAGTTATTTTTAATGAAGTAATAAGTCTGTTAATACTACTGGCAGAAAAAAAAAAACTGGCTCCATTTAAAAAGTATAGGTACAAGAGTAGAGATCTGGTAGAGGTGCACTTAAACCTGAACATTTAGAAGAAAAATGTGTAACAAGATATATAGGTAAGTACTGTGCACCCTTCTGACAGCTTTGGAACAGTGTTGACCAGCTGCAGCATCCAACACAAAAAAAATATCCGAAGGTCACATTTTCAGCTTCTCAGAGCACTTGAATCTAGGGCAAGTGTTATGGGGACAGATCCAGGTCTGCTACTCTGCATGGCATTCTTCCTTTTGTGCATCACCATGGTAAACAGTTAGGGTTGCCAGGAGCTTGGATGCATTGTTTGTCTCACTCCCTCATCTGCTCTCCCCCTCCTTCACCAAATGCTTTCTCAGTGATTAGTTACTGTGTAGAAGGGGCTCCAGTTACCACGCAGCCTGCCATCTCTCCTCATTTTATTGGAACTAATATCCCACCTGCGATGATAAGCTTTAAACTTGTTTAATCTCCCAGCTTAGCTGTGGCGTTTTAATATTTTTAAAATGGTTGTTTCAGAAAAAGGGGGATTTAAACAGGTTTTGAATAAATAATAAAAGCCCTTCTTGCAGGTTGCAATGCAGGCTGGGAGGCATGAACCATTTTCATCAGGTCAGATTTCATGTTGGGTTATCCCAAGGTGGCCTGACTTTGTGGCTATGGATTTACAATGAAACAGTCAGATGCAAAGCAGTTTATGGAGGAGAAACTGCTTTAATAATGCATTTCCTGCTCAGCAAACAGCAGATACAATGACATTCATAGGCAATGGGAAAGGGAACAAAATCTTTCAGAAAAGGAACCAGTTTCTCCCAGGAGTTTAATAACTTTTTTCCTCCTACAACTTATTTGGGGAGATAAATGTTGACTTGAGAGACATCAGAATGCACAGCTTCCAGGTGAGAAGTGAGAGAAGTTTGTAACATCTTGGGCCTGGTGAACTGAAGCCCTATCTGCGTTGTCTCAAACTTAGGGGGAAGGGAAATAGGTTCTCATTTCATGGGGAAATTTCACTGGCATAAACATAAGACTCTCTCTGTGGAGTGTGCTGGATAAAATACAGCACACTCAGAGGAAGAGTGCTCCTGTCTTCAGAGCACAACCAAAGCCATAATACCAGAAGTCTTGTCCTCTTAGTCCAAGCCACTAGTATGCAATACATGTTTACAGAAGCATGTGTGCGATTGGGGCTGTAAAGCCTGTAAAACTAGGCATGACTTTATAGCTTTGTTCAAGGCAGTTCTCACTTCTCCTGCATACTTTGGCACAATTTTTTGTTGATGAGTTAGTCTTGTCGCTGCACATGGGCCCCTCATTAAACTTCTTGAGAAGAGGACACACAAGCCATATTGAGGTAGTGATGAGGACATTGAAGAGGATAAAATTTTTGTTGGTGCATAAAACCTACTCTTATGTGGCTTAAATTACCTTTGAGCTCCTATGGGAAGCTTTTATGGACAAAACAGCAAATAAGAGCAATTTACTTCACAGCATATAATCATATTTCTAGTATTTGTACCTACTCAACATAAACAACCACAGGGCAAAAGCATGTAAAATCCAGATGAGACTGGGTAAGTAGATAACACTAACGAAGTGCCTCCAATGCACCTTCTATCTGAGGGGAAAGAGGCTGTTTCAGCATACTTTCAAAAGCACTATTTTAGTTTTGCATTGGCTTGAAATAGCGAAGTATTATTCCCATCTTTTTTAGCAATGCCACAGAAGTCAAGTAATGACTTGCTAAACAAACTGTTAAAACTTTGTAAAAAGCCCTGTGGGCAGAACCTAAATACCCTGAACTGCAGTTGTCTGCCTCAACATAAAAGCATCCTTCCTCACCAAAACCAAACAAAACCCACACCTGAATTCTTTATGGAGAAGATGTGGTATTGCAGGCTGAAGGGGGTATATAAAATGGGGAAGATACTTCTTTTTAAAAAGAGTGGGATAACAGTAAAATTGTGACCCATTTGTGTACTAAAACAAAGGGAGGGAAAAGAGCTGAACAGAATGTCAATGAAAAACATGCAGTTTACTTTGAAAAACATGCAGTTTACTTTGAGGATCATAAAATATGAAGAAGAGGATTAGAACATGAATGTGAGGGTGGAACTTGAACTGCAGGTCAAACAACTAAGCTTCCAGAGACTCAAAATTACAGAAGAGAAATATCTATTTCTTTGGTCATCTCACATTTACGGAAGAAGTAATTTCCTCAAGTGGCCTGTGATAACTGAAAAACTTGTTTTTCAGTTCTTTGAAAATTTTATATTTTTTGCAGGAAAGCAAACCAAAAACCCAGATGGGCAAGCATACAGGAAGTTGGAAGCTTACTAGTTTAAGAGTGAGTTGCAGCCTAATTTCAGTAAAAGAAACATGCAGCTAAGGGATATACAGCATTTAGCTGCAACTTCTCTGAGACAGACCCCAGTGCAGGAAAGCTCTGCAGTTGGTTCATTGCTAGATATCTATTTAAATACTTATTAGCTCCATTAATCACCATAAAGCAAAGAACTGTACTATATTTATTAGATGCGACACTTCAATACTTTTCTAATGCAAAATTTCAGGCAAGTCACAGGCTGCTAAAGGGCCTCAGTTTTTCTACCAATAATGGTTTTTCATCTCACATCTGTTGCACAGGATTTTATATTAAATTTTCAGAGTTTACTGATTGCAATTACTTAGTTTCAGGTATGTAAAGAAATTATTTTAATATAAAGATACTATAGTGGGATAATGAGTTCAGAAATGGCCACGCCTCTCAGGGCTTTGTACTGTTCTGTGCACCTGCTTAAATGAGCCATATTCCAACCCATTTCATGACCTCTTGCCCCTTTTGACACTTAGTAGTGCCAAGCAAGACTTCTTTTAGTCTTTGTTCTTCTTAGCTCACTTTGTCCAGAAGAAAACTTAATCAACTGACATTCCAAGAAAATAAGCTGCTGTCCTGTATCTGGCCTTAGCTTTACTACAGTACTGAGGAGGAAGAAAGAGCAGTAAGCTTAACACCATCAAGAATTTTTACAAGCAGCAGAACGTCCTCCTCTTTCTCTGCAAGGAGGTACTTAAGTCCACAAAGATGGGTGACACCAAAGGTCTTTAACAAAACAGGGAAAAGTAACTTGCAGGACCTTCAGTCCATGTCAGGCCCTCACTGCCCTTGAAGACTCCTGTACGCTCTGAGGTTCAGTTAAATAATGCTAACAGCCATGCTTTATGTGATGGGGAGAACACTTGATGAGCAAACTTCCTGGTCATGTAAGATAGTAAGGTCGGAAAATGCTGTCCCTGAGGAATGTTTTGGGTTTTGCTTAAATCAATCCCTGCTATGGCTGCAGATGAATTTTGCAACACAGCATCACTGCAGGACAACAGTGGGGGAATCTCACTTCTGATATCTGCCATACTCACCTTTGGTTTCATGGGGATAGTTTTTGTCTTAATTCCAACAGGCAAGGGCTGTACACCAAGGAAATGGGTCCTGTGTACAAAATACAGTTGGCTGGTGAAAGAAGAACACAGCAATTACACTTCCTGGAAATGTAAAAGAAAAGGCCTTTTCCATGCATGCCAAACCCCTAGATATAAGAGCATTCTTGTGGGGCTGGTGGGGGTGAATTTATGCATATGACACCACATCTAGTACCTTTACTGCTTAGACACCACTGCTACCCCTGATTAAGCAAGAGAGGACTGGAGAAGTGATTTGTCCAATATATCACAATGTCCCATATATCACAAGTTACTGACAGGATGAGAAACACAATTCCATTCTGATAATTCCATTCTGATCCTTCTTCCCTTGGTGCTCCTGAACACAATGCCTTTTACATTAGGCTGTGAGGGTGATGCTTAATGCTCTACATAGAGGAAATTGGCAACAAGTAACGCTGAAGAACCTGTTGGAACTTATTTGGGTGTTGTTTTCTTTCCCATTGCAACTGAAAATCTGGTGGATGCAGATCTAGCTGTGGAACATAGGGGTCAATTAAACTTGTGCAATTGGAATCCTCACAACCTGGCTCTAGAATGCTGCCAGGCTGGTTTGCAAAGAATTTAGTGAAGGAGCCAGCAACTGAATGTGGCTCAAAACAGGAAAGCAGCAAGCCCAAAGGAAACAGCCATTTGTGAAGCAATAATTATTCTTAAAGATAAAAAAAAAAAAGAAAAATGAAAGGTCAGTGGGGGGGAGCAGTGTCTATGAGGTGATAAATTGCCAGCTCTGTTCAGTGAAGCATTATGGTAGACTTTCTTTAGTAATGAATCTTATTTAGCAACATCCTACGCCACGGCAAGACACTCCTTTCAGTTATGCTGATGAACTGTTTGTGGGGCAGCAGTGTAAGCTGAATCACTGAAATAACCCCCTGTAAAGGTTACTTTCAGCCAGAAAAATTTATCTGCTTCAGCTGACCGTCCAGTCCCATGAATCATTGTACTGCTATAACTAGGAGCAATGGGATAGAGGAAGCTAGGGAAAGACCTATCCATTTCAGATTTTAGGAGTTTGATCTGCAAATCTCATATTGTAAATTCTACTTGCAAAAAGATCTTGTTGACTTCAAACGTTCCCCCAAGAATGCAATTTGTAACAAAAATGGCAGAGACTTAAGCTTCTGCATCAGTGCACTTTTCTTTCCAGGCTTCATATTCAAAAATGTTATGAACTAAATTGTCTTTTTTCCAGATAAAACTAGCCATTGTCCTACCTGTCATAGCCTCTTGCATTACATTTGTGAAGAAAGCGGCTAGCTTTTCCCTGCCAGCCCACGGTGTCCTCAGGTGCAGGACATGCATATAATTTGCTCTTGTACCTCAATCAGTGAGCAAGCAGAAAAATAGAGGAAATTAATTTCTCTCATTCCTTTTCCCTCTGTCCTATTTTATTCAAGAGCCTTTTAAAAATGTTGCTTACTATATGATTATGCACAACAGGGGTTTGTAACAACCTCATCTTAACTCAACTACCTCTGCCCTTGCCGTGGAATGATTGGTTGCCTTGGCAATCTTCTACATGCGGTGCTCAGGAGCTACAATTATAGTGCTCTTCTCAGTAGTGATCCTCTTAGTTCCTTTTCTTAGAAGTTCATGACAAGGAGATACAAAAAGACAGATATAATGGATTTTATTGCCCCAGCCTTCTCTCTCCCCACTCCCTGAAGAAAGCAAATCTGCACTATCTAAACCTATTTGCTCTGCAATAAGGAGAAAAAGTCTGTGTAGGGTAAAGTACTGCATTAGTCGTATGTCATAACCAGATAAATTAAGCCACCTGAGGTGGTAACTCTGAGTCCCATATAAACACTGAGGACTAGAGCAAGGGCCTCTTGGGCCATTCTGTGTTAGAAGTAACTGAAAGAAGTACTGTCTTGTTTTGTGTTGCAAAAACTTCAGATCAACTGTGTTTAATCTGCGAGTAAAACAATCACAATTTTAACTGCTGGCTTTGCAAACCTGGGAGCGGTGTTTAAGCAGTGGTTTATACTGAAATGGGAGTGCCTGTTGCCTCAACTCCTTATCGGTTTAGGCAATTTATAGGTCAAATCTTGTGGTAAACTACATCAGTTGCATTTTCCCTATGTGCAATATGTTCCCTATGATGAAAAAGTAAGATGAATCCTATGAAAATGAAGATGATCCTATGAAAAGTAAGATGTCAGCTCTGTGACGTTAGCAAGTGACATTAAGATCCAGTTCACTTCCTTGACTGTACTAGCTCTGCTGGGTGACCATGGTGGTGTTTTTTTTTTTAAAAAAAAAAAAAAAGACAAACCACTTTTGTCCCAGGGAGAAGTCAAGCAGACTTTTCTCACATAGTAGCTTGCTCTTTTAGAGAGAATCCTGAGGACAGAAGTGAGGTTAATTGTATTTCTGCTCTCTGTAAGCAGTGGATGGATGCACAAAAGGGTCATACGTTGTTTAAATCTACATGCTGAAATGTAGATTGCACGCTTATGTTTGTAGATAGTGTGAGTACCTGAAAGTAAAACTCCTTGGGAAGAGAAAAAATTGTTTTTCTTACTGCTGAGAAGGGAAGGCTATTGCAGTAAAGTTGTTCTCACCATGTGCAAACTGGGGCTTCATAACAGAAGGACCTAATTGCAGCTGGCATTTTGGACATTTTCAGTGCCTGTGTCAGTGGGCACTTGGCTGATGAGTGACATTGCTTCTGACACAGGCAACGTCAAAGCTGCAGAGGAGGCTGAAATGATGAAGTGCTGGTTCAACAACTAAGAGCCTAAAAAATTAAGCAGCCCTAAAGCTTAAACAGCTCAGTTCTTCTAACTGCTAAAACAGGTTTTTAAAAGGAACATAGGTTTGCAATTTTGTACATGCTGGTCTTCCCTCTCTCTCTTCCCCCCCACACCCTGCTGTCACATGGGACAAGAGATCTTGCTTTGAACCAAGATGGCAGTCACGAGCCACCTTGGCTGAGATGAAGAGGCTTCATTCTCAAATGCTGCTCAGATTTAGGAAAGAGTGAGAAATGCCATGTCTGAGGCCCATGAGAACAGTACTCCCAGTCGTAATTGCTAATGCTGAACGCTTCCGTGCATACCATAAATACTTGGCATCTACAAAACAAATTCAAATCTGACTTAGAACAACAAAACTGCACTGACAACAAAAGTTCTTGCTTACTCAGTTGAGAAGCAACATGAAGAATAAGGCTACTGGTAAGAAGTTTTTCATGTAGTAAGCGCTCTTTCAACGCACTTTTGGAGGGTCTCTGCTCTCAAATGGGTGTGCTTGTTTGGGGAAGGAAAGTGGCAAACTTTTCTACAGAACTAGAATGCACTGATCACTCTGAAAAGAAGTTTAACTGGGAGAAAAATCACAAGTCACGCTACCCTCTCACTGTTTTTAGGTGCCTACAAGTGAGAGTGCCAATGTGAGTTCTGGAATAGTCACACCTCACATGGAGATGCATCAAGTGAATCAAGGATGAAAAGACTTCCATACATTAGAGCCAACTGTCTCCAAGATCCTGTGGCAAAGTGACTTTGCGTTAGATGAGGAAAGGACAGCAAGCCATCAGCATAGTATTCAGTGTGATAGCTTTTTCTCAGTGTGATGCTAACCCAATACTGAAACACCATACCAAAGCAGCCCTTTGCTGGGTTCATTCTATCAGAGGCATATGGCCACTCTGAGTCTTTGTTAGTTGATATTTTTAAGGTAACCAAAACAAAATCCCCCAAAACGGGACTAAGCAGTAACAGCCGTCACCACTTAAAAGGCAGCAGTTTCTATGGTGAAGTAGTTTTCCTTATTTAGCCCTGTTATCTTTACCCAGAAAAAGTATTGTCTCTATCTCTCTGTACAATTTTCAGCGCAGAGGGACAGCTTCAGGAGTTCAGTCATCTTGATTTGACATCCAGATATCTACTGTGACCAAGTACTTTTAACTCCACAGTCTTCAGCAATTAGATTTGAGTAATTAGCTAACAGTTGCCATCCTGTATATTTTAAGGGCTGGTGTTTTTCCTACTCTGGAATATTAATTCTGTGACAGTAAGTCACAGAATATTAATTATGTGACTTGCTCTCCATATGGCTGAGGTAGGTGGTTGAACATGAAGTCCAATTCTTGTCTTTAGTCACAGCAGTCTGCCGTTCATAGCCCTCACAAACCCACACCACTTGCTACATCAGACAAAGTTAGTCCTGCTTTGTGATGTATTAGATCTTATCAGAACTCTTGATGCCTGTACCAAATCAAGAACTGTATTTTAATTTCATTGATTTATACTATAAATCACTCTAACTCTTCATAATGAATACAGGCACCCTACCCAAATGTCATACAGAAAAATTCCTGTCAATCTCATCTTTTGGATCACTCTTTTGAATATTACTGGCTCTTACAGTAGAAGTTTAAATCTTTCAGTTTGAATATGAGTTCATTACACTGACCTTCCTGTGCTTGGCTGGTGGTAACATTTATCTAAGCTTGTTCACCTGCACATCACTTCACAAAGAGTGTCTTCACTCCCGGCCTCACATCTCGGGAAACTGAGTCACTCATCCAAGTCGCAGCTGAACGCGTTTTAGATGCAAGAATTTCAGATAGCATTTTATTCCTTTATAGTGGTAGGATTCTCATTGTTCTGCTTATACGCAGCAACAACATGTTTATCATGCTCATTCTTACCTCAGCCATAAGCTAATCTCAAAGCTTAAAGACATCATAACTGAACGAGACAAAGCAAATTTGTGCCGGATGCTAAGGGGCACGAGCCAAAGTTCACTGAAGTCAACTGGAAAGCATTTTACAGGCTTCAATATGACTTTGAAAGATTTTTCATTCAGTTTAAGGGTTTTTATTATTATTACTTTGAGATCAGGTTTCCTGACTTTAGGAAGAAAATAAATGGAGAGCTATCTATCTGATCTTTTGTTAAGTTTCACAGCATATCAGTAACATACTGTTATCCTTTTCAAATTAGATGGAGTCTCTGGACCTTTGGTCGAAGAGCACACACTTTAGACGGGTACTCTTGACTTTCTTGGTACCGGCACTCTCTGTAGCCAGTTGGGAAGTCCAGTTTTTTTTTTTCTTTCTGAGAACCAAGCAGTGCAGTGGAATAGTTGGAAGAGGTTTCTGTTTCAGCAAAGAACTAAGCTTGGTTTTGGTCATACAAGGAGCATCACTAATCCATCGCACAAATGAAGCCACATTCAGGGCAGAAATTGACAGCCATTCGATGTGATGGACAGACGTTACAAAATAGCACAGGGTAGAAAGCAAAGAAGCATGCACTATTGAAAATTCACTAACACATTAAGGGAGAGAATATAATTACAGTTGGAATTTGGACGTGATGTCAGGATTAGCACCTCTATACTTGCAGAGCGTGCCGCAGGATGTTTAGTAACCATGCCACCCAATGTATTGCACGATCTACATCACTAACTGCAATGCTAGGTTTACTTGGGAACTCATATTGTTGTCTGCCCTGTAATTCTGCTCAAATGTATGCAATTTGACAAGATTGCATCCAGAGATGGCATGCAATCTACAATTGTACTTAGCTAAATTTCAAAGAATCTGTGCATCTTTACATTTTTGCCCTTTTCTTTTTCTTGTGTTGTTGCACAGTCAAAGGAAACAGCTTTTTATGTGAATGATGATTAATAAGCAGCCTTGTTGAAGGGTGAATGTAGTTGGTGTTAAGAACAGGCTCTTTTAATAGACATTTTAAAATGTGTTCTAACATGTGAAAATGATAGGCTGTCAAATCACTGTTCAGGTGTACACCAAGATAATAACATGCATTTGAGAAAAATGGTACGGTAAAATACACATTTTTACAGTATGAAGATAAATAGTGAAATGCACACTTGCATTCCCCATTGTAAAATAAGGAGGAAAAAAAAATCCATTTAGAGTGGAATTACAAGTAGTCTAGACATCTCCATTGCCTTGTGCTTGAAATATCATCAACTGAATGCGTCTGATCTGCAGTATTTGTGCCTGAATTAAAGATACAAAGATATAAAGCATTTACAATTTCCATTTATTTATCAGCAGTTACAAAAGACTTTCCACAAAGCTAAAGGAATTTTAAGACAAGACTTTGTATAAAGGTTATGGCTCTAGTTTCAGTATGCGTATTTCTAGGCAGAAATGGGATGGTATTATTTTGAGAATAGTGCAGTGAGTGAGAAACTGTTAATGAAAACAAAGCAGCATGACTTCTGGTTTCATTGATCTCATGTCAAAACATCACCTTTCTTATTCATGTAGGACCTTGACAGGTAGTAATCTAAGTTGTAGGCTGGTGAGAGGATAGCTGTCTTCTTCTATTTTGTTTTGTAAGTATACCACAGTCCAGAGTACCCTTCCCTGATTGCTGTGTTGACCTCTTAGGAACAAAGTGTCCAACCATTTGAAGTTTAACCTTAGATACAGATAGTGAACTATAGGCATTTCCCCACTCCTATTGATGTTGCAGTTTCCTAGCATTTCATAAATGTTAAGTCCTCTCCCTCTCTAAATGTTTTGATATTCCATTCAGTTCTTGTTTCATTCTTTAATCTTTGTTGTGTGCCTGCGTACTCAAACACAACAAAGGTATTCAAAGCATTTCCCAAAACAGCATGGGAGACCAAATATAGAACAGAATAGTTCAGTTGGGATCTACAAAGATCAAGTCCACCTGCCTGACAACTTCAGGGCTAAACTAAATTAAAGCATATAAAGGGTATTACTCAAATGCCTCTTGAACACTGAGAGGCATGGGGCACAAACCCCCTTAAAAAGCTGGATAAATGAATGAATTACAAGGCTTGCAGATGTGTTGAAGAATCCAGGGAAACCTCCTGTCTTGTTTCTTTACTCTTTGGGATTTCTTAATTAACAAGGTAATCTAAGTAGTTTCTCATAGGATCCTCCAATTAACTGGGTTTCAGAGGGAAGGATATAGGTTCCAAGGACGTGCATGCTACAGTGAGCTACTGTATCCATCAAAGACAGTGTCACACCCAGTTAAGGATTTGCATGTACTGATAGCACTCAACTTGAACTAGAGCCAAAATGAAATAAGCCTTCAGAAACATACTTCAGGTGCGTGCTAGACATTCACATAAAAGCTTGAACTGATGATCTAGCAGCTAGAGCCTTCTCAATTTTTAAGGCTACTTCTCAATTTTTAAGGCTACTCTAATTCTCCAGCTTTCTAAACTTGGAAAACAATAGATGTTTACAAGCAGGTCCCACTGTTCTGAATAGCATCTATCTAGACTAATAGGGTGAAACCAGATGTAGATTAACATAATTCCAGATATGCATAGAGACTGCAATCCAAATCTGGACACGGATTCTGCATGTGTAGTTTAGAAGCAAAAGTCCTGAAAGATATTTTAAAATAAGTTAATGGGAATTCTGGTTGCATGACTTGAACTACCATTTTAAATTTAAATACAGAATCAGAACCACTGATAAAGAGACGTAGAGTACTGTCTGTTTAGAGACATTTTTTAATTTAAAAGACTATAGATTCTCAACTGCTTTCATTTTGGACTCGGAAAATCAGGATTGTCTATTCTTTCCAGAAATGCCTTCCGTGCTTTGAGTAGGTACAGGGCATTCATACACATTGATCCCAGAATGAAAGGCTCGTGTCCTGATTCAAATGGATAAAAATTGTTCCTTCTTTTGCCTCAGCTGGAAAAAACAGCCAAGAATGCCAGTTTGAACCATGCAGGACACTTTCCTCAGATGAGTAGATTGCCCTGGGGAGATAGGATAGATACCCTATGTGGAGTTGTTCCAAGCTTTTCAAACCAAGCATCAAAGAAGCAACCCTCTGGCTTGGAGGTGAGAAAATGATGCCCTGAGGTGCAGCTTCTGTGTTAAGCAGATAGCAAGCAACAGGCTCGTAAAACAATATTTGAAGAAAGGTTAAAAAAAAAAGAGAACATGAGGGAAAGGGAAGAGATTCTTATTAGTTGCAAACTAAGGCTTTTCGATCACAATCTCTGACAAAGAACAGAACTATTTGGACAGTAAATCACTGTGGCCCACAGAGAAACCTGTGCTGATAAAAGAGAATCTGACAGACAGGCCAGGGAAGAGGTTCAGGGTGGCTTGCAGGGAAAATCTTTCATTCCAAACACACACACCAGACCAGCAGAGGCAGGAGGAGCAGGTACAGGCAGGCAGTCCTGAACAGGAGGGTGAAATGGGATTTCAGTTCTTTATTTCTACAAAGAGTATAGGAAAGCCCCTCTCTGATGCTTTTATTTGGGGAAAAGAGGGCTGGCTGCCTTGAGATTAAGATTCTTCCATCTATATCTTTTAATTTCTGTCAAACAAGTTGTAGTCTGAAACCCAGATGGTTGTCTTCCCATCAGCTCCTGGGTCTAGTGACAGAACCCTAAATGACAGGGCAGCAAGGCAGATCTACCAGTTTTGTGAAACAAACTTGAGCACACGCCATTCTTTTGGCAGATGAATATGGCTGGCGAAGGTATCTGTAAATCCCACAGCTGGGTGCTTTAACAAAAGCCTTGGAGAAAGAAAATAAAGTACATAGGAGCTGAGCTGGATTGACTTAAGCAAGATAAGTGAGCTCAGTCACAACACGATGACCATAGAGAGCATTCACCGAGATCGCCCTCCATGCATCTGGCATGCAGCTAGCAGGATATGAGTGACCCATAACATCATGTATTTCTTGTAGAACTTGCACTTCTTTGAACCTGCTTCCTTTTTAATAACATGAATATCATATTCTTTCCCTTCCTTCTTCCTTCCCACTTTCTCCCTTATGCACTTTAGTTTTACTCCCATGGACGGAGGCAGTGATGTGGTGTAATTTATATCTCCCAGAGGTAAGAAGGAGAGAAATAGGAGGAAAAGCAGCTAATTGAAGAGTTTTAGGACTGTATGTTCCCTTCAGTCTTTTCTCTTGATTCTGCAATATTGCAGGTATAAAATTTCCTTTTTCTGCAGAATTTGTGAAACATCTCTAAGACCTGAATTAGAGGCAATTAGAAAGGACTATAATATGGGAACTTTTAAGAAGAGCTTAGGCCAACTTTTTGTTCCTTTACTAAGGGAGAGGATGGATACATGCTTGATGCTACATACTGGTCTTCATACCAACCTTCACGTTACTCCATTTTAACTGTATCTGCTTTCAAGGGGGCTCTTCACAGCACTAGTGTAGAACCACCCCAGCATATTCACATCCTCTTTACTTCCTAATGTTGTGCTTATGTTGCATCCTTCTTATTTTTCAGTGAGCTAGATTTAAGGACTAAGTGATGAGAAGTCCTCCCAAGCAGTAGTTTTTCTCTGGTCTGTTTCTGCCACTTCTGCAAGGGTGCTTTGTACTAGGAGAGCAGCAGAGAGGGTTCAAAATGCATCAAAGCGTGTATTTCTGATGTTTTAAGCAGCTATAACTTAGAGTTATCCTCAGATATCTAGAGGTCCAAAAGAGCCATTCAGAGATTATTTCTCTTTTTGAGGTTCACCTTCCACTGTCGTAGCAGACTCTGTGATTAACACTTGCCCAAAACTTCTTGCTGTGTCTTATTTTTTGAATGTTACTGTTGATCCAGCTAACTTGGCATCCACATATTAAGTTCCAACTTAATAGTGGACATTCTTGGCATGTTCGAGGAAATGGGAAGGGAGAAAATCTATTTAGCTGTTGAAGCACTAGACTTCAATGTCTATGAACGAGCAAAAATACATGTAGAAAGTGTTAAACGGTATCGGGGGAAAAAAGTTTCTCCTCTTCTACTGTGGAAATCTTGAAAGGGGAATTCCGGTGTCTGCCATTATAAATAAATCACCAAGAGCAAGGAGGTACTAACTAGTTAGACACGGTACTTTCCCCAGGAGAAGAGTATCCTGTTATATCACTGAGAAACATTCTAACCTGAGGCAACTGATCTTAACAATTCAGTGTCTTAAATTTAGGGAGTGAGAGAGAAAAAGAATGATAGCGCTTGCTCTTCATTGAGAGAGAGGCCTCCTGATTCCACTTCATATGAACAAAGCCACCGTCCTGTGAAGAGTTTACATGCAACCCAGCCCCATACCTTCACTGATCAAGACTATTTAAACTGGGTAAACCTTTTAAATCCTCTCACTGGGGAGGCAGGGTTTTGGAGCCCTATCAAATCACACAAGTGGAGTCAAACTAGATTAGATCACAGCTGCATCTATTGCAGCACCCAGTCTGTTGCAATGGTTATTAGTGGATGCAAATGGAAAGGTTATAAGAAACAAGACAAGTATAAAGTAATCTCATCCCATGTCAGTCCCCTCAGGAATTACAGATGTTACAAACAGATGACCAGGGCACCCATAGGAGGGCACCCAGAGGAGGCTTTCACCTGAATGAAAGCCACCTTCCCCACTTCCTCTGTCTCTAGTTCTAAACTGGAATTTTACATTCTGGGTGTATGTAGAAAAATGCATCTGTAATGGGTTAAGATAGGGTAACTTTCTCTACAAAGTTCCAAAGTGTTGACAAAAATTAATTCTGAGACGACAAAATAACTTCAACTGAAAGGAGGGGTTGAAATAAAGTTGACAGCCTGACGAAGCTTTCATTCTTAAAACTAATAATGTGGCTTAAAGGCATTCATTCACTTAAGCCTTTATCTTGCATCTTCCTTATGAAAGCACTGACACAAAGATGTGGGATATTTGGGGATAGAGAGATGCTCTTGATCACTCTATTTTGGTTCTATCCTTAATATATATATATATATATATATATATATAAAATGTATGTTAAGCCTAGGCACAAGAAAGACTAACTGTAGTACACTGTTCAAGCCATTTTATTGAGAGAGATCAGATGTGGGTTCAGATTACTCCAGATAGAAAGGGGTAATGAAAGTGGGCCTACTAACTCCTTGGCGAATGCTTTTTAGTAAGAGATTAACAAGTAAAGGAACAATGGCAAGTACTTTAATGAATCTAACCTTTGGTTTCTTTATTTTTCTTACAAATGTCCACTCTTCCTCTACCAAGAAATAGCTAGGTCTGTTTTGTGTTGGAATGTTTTTTTTTTTAAATACCGTGTAAAACTTTTTGCCTCATTTTAGTAGTAAAATGTGTAATTTAGTCAATGTAATCTGAACCTGCTTTTTTGTTTGGATTTGGCTGTCAGACCAAAAAATATTAAATTAATCATTCAGAGGCTTAATTGTGGGAGTTACCATATTTTCTAACAGGAGCTGGAGGTCATGGAAATCTCCTCTCAATTGATCACTTAGCAATTTCCAGCCAAAAAGTGCTGAATGGTCAACATGTTTCTCGTTTCTATATCCTAATACTCAGCAATGAGCGATTCAGTGAACTGATCCCAGCAGTAATGATCAGGCAGAGAACCCAACCCAGAATGCGTCCTCATAGGTAGTTAGCAAAAGATCCAGATAAAACTCATCCCTTTTCAAAGATCAGATCCAGTGAAGCTGGAAAAGGATGCGTTGAGAAATTCCTCAAGTATTCATGTGCAGCTCTTATACACACAGTGTCATACAAGACAGTATTTCAGAGCTCATATTCCAGAGACTCTCGCTCTTAGAGGTAGCTCACTTAAAGGTATGTGACCATCCTCAGTCACTGCATCTGCTAGAGCTAATTACTTCCTTCTGCTTTGACAGCAAGCATTTTGTGCAAGTGAGTTGTTTTTCCTTCTTTAGAAGGTGCTGAATAGATAGTTGGAGCCAGGCACAATAACAAAACCAGTTTTATAACATCAGTTCTTGGCCTTTGATAATCAAGGGTAAAGTATTTAATTCATGGAGATATTCTGCTTTATTTCCAGCAGACTATAGTTATGTCCTGTTCTGCAAACTGTATTACCGTGCTACAAAGGAATGGTGGCTTAAAAATAGAAGTGATGTCCTTTTGATTGAGGGTAATCAGAAAAAGCCAGTTGCAGCCAGATTATTTTTGAAATGTATATAGATGCTTAAAACTGCAGATGGGAGGCACTTCTGAAAGTCTTATTAAGCCATTGTTTAAAAATCTCAGTACTGGGCACCTCATACGTTTCTAAATCTGGTCTAGGATTTTCTCATTCTGTCTTCAACTTCTGAACATTAACAATTTACTCTGAACTCAAACAAGTCCCTGCTTAATGGAAGTGGTGAATGTAGCTAAGCAAAGACTATGAACTCTTCCCCATGCTCCAAATTTAGATAGAGCTAAAGGACCAAATTAAGCGTTAACTACAAGACTGAAAACATGATGCAATCAAAAATTAAATGCTGCAGTGATCCAGTGACAGAATAAAAAGCAGTGCTCTTACTGTCCTCTTACATTGCTGTCATCTTCCTCCTATTCAATCTCCTATTTGCTCTAATAAATCATAGAATCATAGAATATCCTGAGTTGGAAGGGACCCTTAAGGATCATCAAGTCCAACTCTTGATACCGCACAGGTCTACCCAAAAGTTCAGACCATGTGACTAAGTGCACAGTCCAATCTCTTCTTAAATTCAGACAGGCTCGGTGCAGTGACCACTTCCCTGGGGAGCCTGTTCCAGTGTGCAACCACCCTCTCTGTGAAGAACCCCCTCCTGATGTCGAGCCTAAATTTCCCCTGCCTCAGCTTAACCCCGTTCCCGCGGGTCCTGTCACTGGTGTTAATGGAGAAAAGGTCTCCTGCCTCTCGACACCCCCTTACGAGGAAGTTGTAGACTGTGATGAGGTCTCCCCTCAGCCTCCTCTTCTCCAGGCTGAACAGGCCCAGTGACCTCAGCCGTTCCTCGTACGTCTTCCCCTCCAGGCCTTTCACCATCTTCGTAGCCCTCCTCTGGACACTCTCCAACAGTTTCATGTCCTTTTTATACTGTGGTGCCCAGAACTGCACACAGTACTCGAGGTGAGGCCTGATGATTAAAGATCAACAAGTTGCAATCCAGAGCTGAGTGCGTGGCTATCCAGGTCACCGCACTGAGGGCAATTAGTGCAGGAGAAAGCAGATAGACAACATTATTTGAAATAAAAAGCTGAGAACTTTACTTCCCTTCATCCTGGGTCAGTATTTAAAAGAGATTTTTCTTCTAATAGCACTCTGTTGCACACAGAAAAGTGGAATTTATGTACGGTTACCAGGTTGCAGAACCAAAGCTGCTGCTGTTGATTCTTTTTAAGACAAAAAATTACAAATGGATCAAATCGTGCTGTGGGTAAATAATACCATGCTCTAGGCTTCATACTCAGGTACTTAAAAGACCTAATTTTACATGTAATTACCTCATTATCAGTTTCTAGAACCTACTTGCCAATTAATCATCCAGTGTGGGAGGCCCTCATTTGAGAAGCGGAGTACAGTTGTAGGCAGCGGGGGCAATCTCTCTAAAATTCTCCAAGCCTTGTTTGCACTCAGGGATGTATCTTTTTTGCATATCAGTGTGTGTCTGTCTCTTACAAGAACACACATAGTTACTGTCCTGTAGACCCTGACAGTTTAGAACAGGCACAGCTGATAGTCCTCCCCAAACCCTTCCAAGGTCAGAATGCAGAGACCCCCTGCGGCAGCTCTGACCTGTCTCAGCACAGTACAGATACTCCACCGTTCTGACAGTCTGGCAGTTCATCACCCAGATGAAAGACTCTGATCTCCTCTGTTTGTCAGCAGAGCTGTCACAGGTGAGATTTTGCAGATTTCCAAAGGTAGGTGAATTACAGAGTCAAACGTGACTTGGGGGCAGAGGCAGATAGGAGGGCAGGGAGTATGCAGTTATAATTTCTTCAAGTGTTCAAGATGTCTTAGGCATGGTGCTTGGTGCTTCTGTCTGGCTCTTGCCCATGACAGTGCTGGAAGAGGCCTAAGGGACAGTTCTTAGCATTTTTCAGATTGTCAGCAACCCGCTGCTCAGGCAATGGGTTACATGTGGATTCCTCTGCTCTACGAGGTAAAGATTTAAGCCCTGTAGTGAGTCATCTTCAAGGCTTCTGGGCTTCCAATACCCATATTAAGAAGGGTCTTCTGGGTTCAAAACCTTTGCTCTCTCATACATGAAACTTTACTGACTTTTCCATTTTCTTACATTTTGAAGTAGTTAGGCATCTTATAAGCATGGAAACACGAACCCTGTACATCCCGTACAGAGCCCTGATGCAGGCTTCTGTCTGAATCTGACAGTAGCTCCAGTGCTGCAGTTCAGAGCTTTGTTAAACTATCAGAATGAGGCTTAATTTTTAGAGCTGAGTTTTGAATAACATCAATGAACACCTGCCAGTCATGTTACTTTTATGGTTTAAACTTGGAATCAGACATGAGAAAACTTTCATTTGAAGGATGTCTCAGAAAGAAGCATCAGATAGCTCAGCAAAAGCTTAACCATGGCTGATAGCAGAGAAAGGAGATAGGTTAGGTTACAGGTCTGTCAAGCAGGAAAATTAGTTATATTAAAAGCAAGAAGTATAGTAAGCAGAACTGATCAATCTATACACCATTTATGTACTACCTAATCTCCCTGATATTCCAGTAATAATTTGACAGTTTTACTTTCTCTGCAAGTAATCAAGCATTTATCAAATAAACTATATGGCAGATACCCACGAGCTTCATCAAGTAATACATTTATTCCCCTTTCCATTGGTATTCAGCTAGCACAGTGGCACACTATGTTCTGGAAGGGGGCAGAGGGGATAAAAGGATTTATTAAATACAAAACTGACCGACAGTGCAAAAGCTAAGTCCAGTTCATACTAAACAGATAATTTTGTGATAGCATGAGTGATGAGGAGGTCAATACTCACAGCAGAGAAAGTCCAGGGTCAAAACACCCTACTCTGAGTATTTCCATTTTCGCAGACATAATATACACTGCATAAACTCATATGATTCTGGTTGTCCTACCTCTAAACTCCTCTTCTGGGTCTTTTCAACCTCAGTGGTTAAAAATATTTTCTTTTTTCAAAGTAGATTAATTTAAAAGCCTACACCAAATATCAGTACAGGAGCTGTCTCTTATGTAACTAAGCCACAGTCTTAACTCTGAAACAATTTTATTCTAACAGCTCTACTGCTCAAAGAATTTCCTGGGTACTACCTGTATTGTCATGTATATGTTCATTTTACTATTTTGGTTAGCCAAGCACCAAAGATTTAGCCTCTCCCCCCTGGCAATTCTGGGCTCTGACACTTATCCCAATCACCTGTCTGAAAGCAAGGCTCTCGTTCTCAGATACCTCTAGCACTGTAGTCATAACTTTATGTGGACATGATCTCTACCTTACTGCTGTCATCAAGGCGTCTCAAAAATAAATTACAACAGAAGCATCTCAGGTTCATATCACATACTGCTACGGATAGTGAGGAAAGGACAATATTAATTGTACCGTTGTTGTTCAAGTTTATTTCTCAATTCTATACCTGGAATGAACTGGCCAACTGGGATATCTATAAATGCCAGCAGAAATGTTTGTGTGACCAGGAACACTGTGTGAAATACCATCTTCAGAGATGTGACTTCCTCAGTGTGTCCCATCTGGGCATATGATGAATCCCCGTCATGAAAATAAACACACCATTCTACTAAGTGCTGCTTTTACATAAAAGAATTGGCATAGAGAGACAGACTTGTAGTTTATCTAAGCCAAGATTCTGTCTCTGAGAGGGACCAGTACCAGATGCTAAGATAAAGGTGAAATAAACTCAAAATCAAAAACTGATAGGTCAACTTGCCCCAAGGAAAATTCTTCCTAATTGCGAGAAGTTAGAGAATGACTGAGAGATGAGTTCATACAGCACAAAAGGAAATCAATATCAAAAAAGGAACATGTGCAGGGAGAGATTATGCCAGTCACACAACTGCAAGGTTTTTTTTCCTTACAGTTAGACTGAGTTTCTTCAGAGTTCGTACGATGGCTTTTTACACGTGGTAGCAAACAACATGCTTGGTTCTGGGAACACAGTAGAGGGCTGTGGACTCTCAAACATCCATGTAAGCATCTAAATAAATATACAGGGCGAAAACTTTCTGAAGCAGTCCCCGTTTTTCATAGCACAGCCCATCAGGAGGGTCACAACGAAGCCTCGTGATGAGTGGCTACAGTGCATCTGGAAGGGGTGTCTGGTTTCTGAGCCAAGAGGCAGAAGCGGGACCCCAAGGGAAGGCTCTGTCCCTGACCCTCTTTGCCCTCCCTTGTTCTGATCTTTATTGGGCCGTCTGCCTTGTAGCATCAAAGGCAAAAGCAGGCCCGTGATTTGTCCTACAACAGCTCTATAAAAAACATAATTGCCCAATAACCCTCTGTCTGCAAACCAAACCATCTTCCTGTTTCTTCTCTCATAAAGACTATTTGACAAGCCTGTTCCATCAGCTTATAAAAACCTAGAAATAGTTGCCTTGCCTGGAAAGAAACTTTGGAGAAAAACAGAAAAGAAACCAACTCATTTCAGTTTCTTACAAACGTGCGTGTTTGTGTACACATACACATATATGCACACACACACATGCCCTAAGATTTCCATGGCAATTAAATCATGCAAGTCACTCAAGGTAGTCAAATTGCCTACTGGTGTGACAAGCAAAAAAATTTTTCCTTCTTAAAATAAGGATGCAAAGCACTAAGTATTGAATTTACAGGGTCAGGAATGTTTTGTACTTTAATTGAACAAAAGTGAGGTGGAGTATGATTGCTAAACTGGAAAGAAAATTATTTTTAAATGGTGCAGTAAGAATTACTCTGAATATCCTAGCATTAATCTGAAATTCCATATGATCAGAAACAATTTCAGTTTGTTTTTTTCTGCATTTCTGCCACAGAAAACTGAAATCACTCTGAAATTCCTGCTCTTCTCCCTCCTTCACTCTTCTTAGTTTGTTTTCCCCCATAATAACATTGATGCAAGACTCACCAACTACAAAGATTCTTCAGTCTTGCCGTCAATAAGGATGCTTGTGTAAATTGTCCAGTCACCTTCTGGTTAGTGTAGGGAGTAGCTCGTTCAGGCGACATTCTGCTCTCAAGTAACTTTGAGAAACTACAGACAAACTCCAAATAAAAACTGTTACACCTAAGGTTTGTATCTTGATCACTTTGTGCTTCAGCCACTAAAAAGTAATTTTAAGTAATCATTTGAATGAATGATCTCACTTCTGACAAAGGTTTTAAAAGATTGTTTAGCCAACAACTTGTCTGACTGTCACAGGTTTCACTTGGAATATTTAACATAGATACACAATTAAGATTTGATTAGTGATGTTGAGATTTACACTCCTGGCAAACATAAGAATATTGCATTTTAATTCACTTTCAATACAAAATAGTTGCTTTGATATGTCTGAGAACAACCGCCTTGGGATCTGTTCCTCCCAAATGACGTCAAATAAGAACTTCTCTATGAACGTTAGTGAGTGAAGGATCAGGCTCTTCAAAAACAAACAAAAAAATAATTTATGACTACTACTATGGGCCAAAGCTTGAAGCGTTTACTGCATTTGCAAGACTGTCCTTGAAATCAGTGAGGGCCTCACTGAGAAAGAAATGTGTCATTAAATCTATGGGAAGATGCAGATTTCACATTCCAGTGCTGCAAATCCTCGGATGTTTCAGAATACTTTAATTTTGCACTGGTGTATCTGTGACCCAGGATCTGATTTTCACAGTTCTGTGTAAGTGGGGGGGGGGGGAACACCCACCAACCTAGGACAATGATAAAACCAGAAACTGTAAGGTACCTTTGTACAAAAGGCTATTCTGAGATGATGCTGGAAGTCAAAACCTTGCTGCTTGTTTTACGGCCATGGCATTGTTAAATTGTCTGAACTCAGGGTAGTGGGTGCTGTATCAATTATTTTCATGACCTCTGATTCTACGCTAAGTAACAGTCTGAAGTGGACTGCATAACTTTTCATCTAATATGACTGGTAACCGCTTCCAAGCTCTACTGGCAACCTGTATTTTCAAGATGTTTATTAAGGATTTCCAAGTCACAGCATGCAGCACTATTTACTATTTATCACTGAGCTGGTGCCCTAAACCAACAGCATCACACCTTAGCTACAGGGAAGTCAGAACTGGAATTCTTTCAGCTGCTTTGAATATGCCAGTTCCCACTTAGTTTGATCATCAGTCTTGAGACAGTTGCTTCAGTATCTTAAATTCAGTCCTGGCATGGCTTCAACATTGCTGTCAAAGTGAACAAAGTGCATCAGCTAGATTTTTTGAGAAATGTGGTGGGTGAGCAAGAACTGAAAGTTCCTTAGACCGCTGTTGTAAGTTCTCTAGTTTGAAGTCAGTTAAGCTCATGTGATCCAACTGTTGTTGGTTTTATGGTTTTTGTTTTTTTTAATTGACTGACAAAACTGGGGTCATCCTTTGGTCTTACTATAATACATAGCTATAACGTTGAGTAATGTCAGCAGCTCTAATTTGAAGGTTTTGAATAATAAATTATTTCATTCACAGTCCATAGGATGTCTCTTCATATATTTTACTAGCTTTTTTAGTCTTACACAGAAATTAAATATTTAATTTCTTTTTCCATTCAGCTGTCCTACTCCTAAACGTGTCCAAAAAAAAAAAAAAGCAGACTGAGTCCTGTACTTGTGGCTATTGAAATTCAAGCTAGCAAAATCTGTTCTCTAATTTGTGTCTGTGTAACTGTTGTTGTGGGGCTGAATCTCGATTACAATTGTCTGTTTTACACGGTTACCAGTTGCTGCTGGCTAACCATCAGGTTCCACCATTCACTCTCTGGATTTCTTAGGCTTTGATTCATCTCTATTCAGTGACTTCTGTGATTAGACAACTGAGTAGGCAAAAAAGCACCGCTACCCAAGCCTTCTCTGTATTCTTTCTGCTCATCGCAAGGCCAATCTCTCTTCACATGGCACTGAGCTCTGTGCATCCTCAGCAGATACCACTGCAACCTCTCAGTAGTTACACTTCTGAAGTATCTTTTACTCCTTGCTTCAGGGTCTTTCATTCCTCTTCTATCCAGTGGAGAAGTAACACCTCTCCATCTTTTCACAAATTCAAAGAAGTAATCTCCAGACAAGCTATTAGTTCTTCCCTCTCCATCTCCTCCTTGAATAGTTTGTTCCTTCTGAGTTCATCTAAGTGTGAACACAAATATTCTGAAAACTCTTTCAGAAGTAATGTGTACCTACACATGCAATGCTGAGCTCTCCCTGTGATGAGGTGGTGGTGGTTTTGGTCCCTGGAGACGTCAGGAAGTCTCCAGTATCGCTTGTACAGAATAGTGGTCAGTCTCATAATGCGGTCATCCAAATCTTATTCTGCCCACTGCTCAACCTAGGAATTCCCTCTTCCTTGCCTCTGCCAGTACTCCTGCCTTCTGTTCAGGGGCCAATTTATTCCACCTAAGTTGTCTCAGTGACTCTCCATAGTGACTTATTTCCATTTTTGTTCAAGGAAAACTTTCAGTAGCGTTCTCACCTGCCCTGTTTCTGTAAAAGTGCCCTTTCCCCTACCCTTAGTGTAGCCCTACATGCCCTCTGCGAATGGCATGCCAGTGTCAGCAGCCAATTGCTAGCACAGTTACCTCCACCTGGGGGAAGCAGAGAACCACAGAGAGCTCCTTCCTTTTGGAAGGGTTCCTGAGTGCTCTTCTGCTTCTGACAGGAATAGCAGGAAGCTAGCTGCTAAGCGTGCATAATCAGACTCCGGGCTTAACAGTTGTGACAGGTCCAACACCAGTGTTGTACAACCAGAACTTGGCCTAAAACCTGCTACAGGCAGGAGTTCCCATCCAAAAGCGGCACTGTGTCGGTTTGCATTTTCTTGAAAGCTAGGCCTGCAGAACTGGACTGGCCTCACCTTTAGGACGACTGATAAATGTAGGAGTCTATGTGCACTCCCTCCATAAACTTTTCCATGTACAGTAGTAACTTCTAATTCTACAGTTTTGGAGGGAAAAAATACCATTTGTAGTGACATAAACTATTAGAATGCAGTTATTTATGCAGTAAACTGTATTGACCTCTATGGGGAAAGCAGAATGGTGCTGGATACAGCACTTAGTGTGGCAAACTGAATTTTGAGCAACCAAGAGAAGCTAATGCCTGCTCTTATAAAATGAATCGGTGTGTCCGTGGTGCAAAAAGTCTATGCAAAGCAGCAAGAACCTGATTTGTGTACAGTTTCCTCCCAGTATACCAGTGTAGCAAAACAAGCAAAACCCAAAGTAGCAGAATAATAATAAACTCTTATCTTGAAACACTAAAAACCTGAGTTGGTCCATCTGATATTACGAGCTGTGGCCCAAGGCCTTCAAGTCAACTTAAGACTCCCTGCTCAGCAACTGTTCCACTGAGTTGTTTAAAATTAAAGTCTGAGTCCTGCTTAGCAAATCTGTGCAGTAGAAACCTGAGCTAAACCAGAGCCTTGTTAAACAAAATAAGGCTTAGTGCTAGCTTGGAAGTTTGCTCATGCTTTACAGAACATTGACCAAAAGTTGATGCAGATAAAAATAAATAAAATAAAATTATAAAATAATAAAATATTTGGGAGAAGAATTAAACTTTCCTCTAGCTTAATCACCCAGTGTTACACATGTGAAATAAACTGCCACCAACTTTACAGCAAGGGGACTTGGAGTGTGCAATGGGGAACCTCACTAAACCTTTCAAGTAGGTACCTTTGGAAATATTTTATAGGCACTCATCTCCCTAGCAGGAAAGTAAGTGCTGGAAAGGGACATCTTTAACAAATAAATAATGGCTTATTAAGTCACTTGTCTCCACAGCAGGAAATAAACTAGGGGGCGGGAAAGGAGGGTGATGGGGTGAAAAAAGAAGGAAACAACGTTACCCTTGCAACCCTTCTGCTCCAACAGAGCTGTATTTATTTAAAACACTCTTCTCCTGATACAGATGGAAAAAATAATTAAACCAGCCACCCACCCCTTTTATTAAACTCCTTTGTGACCACCAGGGATACGATTAACATGGCCACTATAAAAACCCAGTCCCCTACCCTCAAAATAAGAGAAAAATACAAGAAAGAGTAAGACATGGTGCAGGGCAGGAAGCAAATTAAGAACTTGCCTCTAGGGTGGTGTGAATATACTTTTTAGAGTGCTTACTGGAAAATCAGGGAAGGGAATCATAGTAAAGGGATAAGCATTCACTTTATCTCAGCTAGGCCTTGCGGGCTCATTGAAGAGTCTTTCTCTTAGGCAACCAACTTGGTGTGGGGACACCGTGTGAAACTGCTGAGCTCCATGGCAGAGGAAGCATGGAGGATACACAGCCACTTGCGAGGAGAGAATGGCAAAATACTAGTTCTCCTAGATTTTTCAAGTTTTGAGGCTTGCCTATATCCTTCCAATGGCCCATGTGACATCACAATTCACATGGTGCTAGGCATCTCATCCATTTTGTTTTTGTTTTTTTTTTTTTAAGGTCACTGGACTTTTGTATTGTCTTTCTGCTGCTGCCTTGAGGCATTCCGTGACAGTCCAATTTTCCCTAGAAAAAGTTTTCCCCGTTTATACAGTGTGATGGAAGTCTGAGTTTCTCCAGGTATGTGGATCCCGTGCAGCAGAGCTTTGTCCCCACACTAATGCTCTATTGTAGTCACTGGTACCTTAGCCTCCAGTCCAAACTAGGCTCCCTTCCGTCAGATCAAAGACACTCAGGACAAACAACTTTCATCCCTTCTGTGATCTCTTAAAATATATTATCCTGCCTGTCCTCAAACTCGTAAGAAAACTGAGAGATCTGAAAGCTACCTGTGGATATTCCCATGCCTTCTCATTGATACAGTGGCTACACAAATGGATGTAAACAAAGCAGCTGATTAGTATGAGGTTAGAAGAGGTTTTATGTAAGTGACTTCACAGTTACAGAAGGAGGCAGTACTGAAGGCAGCAGGGTACTCAGACACTGACTTCACTGTATTATTTCCATGTTATCTTTAGTAACAATCCTACCCTTCTGAATGTGTGTATACCAACATATGCTCCTGACTGCAGCACTTCATTTGTTAGGATTACCTCTGGGCAAAAGGAGATCAGCCAGAATCAGTGTGTAGAAGGCTTTTCATCACAGCAGTCTGAGTAGAAAATGTTATGTGCAGTGTCTGTTAGTGCATAATGGTAATCAGAAGCCATGCCAAATGTGGCAGCCTAGAATAGGAAGCTGCCAGGATACAATGATAGTCATCTCTATGGTATAAGATCTGTCAGCTTCCCAAACCAAGGATTACCTTCCTTGCATACTGTCATCATTATATGAGGAAGTATTGAAAATATTCTGAATACCTTGTGAGAATGTATTTATACAAAATATTCCTTGCTTCATTTGATTTCAGGCTGACCAGGGAAGCATTTTGTTTGCCTTCTATTACCCGTAGTCCTGAATGTTCTATTCTCCTTTGCTTTGGAAAAACAGGAGGCCTAATGGCTTAGTCATTAGTCTGTTAATATAGAACAAGCTTGTGATTAGTATCCCCTGTGATGTGGTAGACGTTAACTGCAGGAGGATAAAGTGATACCAGCTCAAGTACAGAATGAACAAAATTATTTGTTGTACAGATAAACAGTCTCCACTGAGTTGTCACAGTGACAACTGTTTATAGCATTCTATAAATACAGCAAAGAAATATACCTGGTGTGCGTGTAAGAGGAATTTGTAGCTCAGGCTGCTAATTTACAATAAAGAAAAGGATTGGAATAGAAGATGTTCTCACTTTAATAAGGGACCTTTCTGAAGAAAAAAGGGAAGAATAACATAAGCGCTGGAGATGTCAAAATCTCCCCTACTGTGTTAGTAAAATGAAGTTTGTACTTCAGTCAAATGGTTTAGTAACAAATGATTAGCAGGCAGAGAGGGATGGCGTGATGGCAACTGCAACACTATACAGTTGGGTAAACAGTAAGCAAAACCAGAGAAGTAGGCATTATACCTAATATTCGTTAATGTCTCTTTTCTTAGAAGAACTGAACACACTTTATAAGCAGTACATTACTGGTATGCATAATACCAGATAATTACGGTTTCGATAATAGACTATGGCATAGATTGCAGATGGTCTGGAGCATTAGATGGAGAGTAGTTCCGTGAAAGGGCACTGAATCAGGAAACTGATTGCATTTATTGCTGTCTCTGCCATTAAACTGTTTCGAGATCGTGAGTAAATCACTGTCCCTTTCTATGAAATGATAAGGACAAATGGGCTTTCTTTGTAAGACATATTGACATAAATGGATAAAAAGTGTTAAAATGAAAGAGAAAGATGAGTTTTATTGGATAACTGAGACTGGACTTAGTGTGCTGGAACGTACAGTCCAGGTGGAAGGGGGAATCTCTGCTAACGGAGCTGGATGTGGAAATCTCATAAAAGTATCTTTCATGACAATGCGGAGATGACAACATCGTAATTTTAAAGTCCCGTCAGGACAGCTTTTGTACAGCAACATACAGCAAGTGCTCAGTACAGTTTAGGATATCTTCACACAGCTATTTTAATGCCTAGCTACTAACCAGTGTAACTGCTTGAAATTAGTTTTAACTTATATGCATTATATCACATTCTCAGAAGGGATCACAAGTCAACATCCCAGTCTTAGGATGTGAGGAAGGAAATGACCTTGCCAGAATTTCAGCTTATGGTTATTGGAAAATTGTTTCTATCCTGCTGCTCTGACAACCAATCTGTTCATCTGGCAAGCAGCTATTAAGCAGTTGACGTGGGCTGGCCCTGCTCACTGGTATTTTATCATCCCTTGTAGCATTCATCCACTGCTTGTGGGGATGGATCTCAAAAACAGAGATTGAGGGTCTTCATCAGTTTCCTGAGGTCTGCCCATCAACAGCATCTTCATTTCCTGCCACTTTATAAAACAGGGTTAAGTTACAGTCACAAACTTGTCTTGGGTTATTCTAGTTAATTCCATTGAGCTGCTTCACGTTTACGCTCATCTGGGCTCCTGCTTCAAAAACTAAGGTGTTGCTGAGAATCTTCAGCAGACTTTATATCAGCTCTTTCAGCCTTGATCATACAACATTCAAATCTATCCAAATTTTACCACTGATGTGAACAGTAGCAGGAAGGAAAAACTAATGAAGTGGGAATTCAGACCTCACTGCGTATGTTGCTAGTGGATTGGAAAAAACTCGGAAACTGCTCCTTTCATAACCTTTTTCTGAATGAATGTTAAGAAAAAAATTGCATTTAAGTCATTTCATGTAACTAGAAACTAGTGGGTACTACTTTCTTCTTTTATTCTGAAAGAAATCATTTTTATAGTTCTATGGTAGTACTGTGTGAAGGAAAGATTAATGGGTATATAAAAAATTTCAGTATTTTTTTCTCTTACCTAGACATTTCTGATATCCTGGAGATTAGCTTCTGTGGGACAAACTTTTTGCCTAATTCAAATGTTAGTCTCTGTGAAGTAGACTTAATCTTGTGGTAGCTTGGAGAGTTATTAGGGACTTGTCTAGGGATGTTAAGAAAAGCCTAAGTGCATTAGGTACATGTATTGCTCTAATTTTAATGATTTAAAATGGGTTTCTTAAGCAAGTTTCCACATTTGTTTACTGACATGATTTCCCTTGGCAACTTCGTCTCACTGATACCCCGATTTGTGATCTGTTCCCGCATGGGTCATTGTGTTTAAAGGTATCATCTGATATGACAGCTATGGCATTCCTTTTTTTTTTAAAGAAAGTTTCTTCTTTCTCTTTCTTCTTTTTCCTTTTCCAAATATTAAAACAATGAATGTGGATAATCTAAACCAGTATGTACTATAACCAATGACAGAATTATAGCCGATACAGGGGGTTAGCATAGGGAAAACTGCTCAGCTTTACTGCTAAAATGGCCATCTGCAGTAACCTAGGATTCAGTAGCTGTGCTGCCACAGACAGTCTGTCCATGGGACTGGTCTCTAGTTACTGGGAGGTAGCAGGCTGCATAAGAAAATCACCTAGTAACCTCTTTCCTGACATGAAATTTAGATTAAAGTTCTCAAAAGCAGGTGATCTCAGAACTGTGAATTTATCTACCTTATTTCCAAAGTCATTAAAAAAATAATTATATTCACATGAATGCTTCAATGTTATGTATCAACGTGGGTCTTTTTGTGTACCCAGGCAAGCCACTTTCACTGTCTCTCTTTCAACTAGTATATAGAACCCTGTTCTTAAGTTTAGTTCACCTTGGACAGATACAGATCAAGCAGATGGCTCAGTTGTGTCAGGAACTGGTATTTAACTAAAATTGTTTGCTCTCATCAACCAACCATTTGTCCATGAGTTACTGATGGATTTTCACTACAAATTCTCATTTGAATTTAACATTATTTCCTCCTTTTTTTTTTTTTTTTTTTGGTATCATCTCTTGGAATTATATCAAAGCTGAGAAGGCTGGGAAAACATGACAAGCACAAATATCAGCTGTGGCATGAAGATCCCTATTACAGAAAGCAGAAGCGTTAGAAAGCAGGAAGCCCCAGTCCTGGAAAAGTTTGACTTTATGTACTTCTGAAAACCTGGGGCAAATTTAATTAGCAGTAGGGCATGAGGGGAGAAAAAATATTTGCGTATGCTTTTGAAGTACTGTGCATTGTCAGAAGCTCTTAAAAAATGCAAAGGTTTACAATTAATTGAAATTATTGTTCCATGTGAGTGAAGAATGCATTATCTGGCAAATGAATAGGGATTTCAGGCAGACCAGCGTAATTATACAGAATACCTATCTACCTTATACCATTTTCACATACCATTTGTTGTTATAGTATCTCAGAACCTGATCATATATGCAGTTAGTTCAACACGTTCTTTCCCTTGGCTTCAGTATTCACCACTGTTCATATTGTAATGGTAAAAAGAGATTTAGTAATGGTAATGATAATGGTGAAAGTACGAGACTTAGTAAAAGAGAGGTATTTGTCACTGAAGAGGATGATTATATTTATTCAGCACTCAGAAAACATAAAACTCTGTAAAGCGTTAAGTATAATTAATACATTCCTTCTTTCATAATGCCTGTAGTTTAAATTAACGTGACTGAATCACCAAAGCACTTAACCCTGTATTTGACTCCAAGTAAGATCCTAAAGCATACAACAATCAAATTAGGCATATGTTTAAATGCTTTTGCTCTACAGAGGCAAATTTAAATTAATAAATGACAAAATCTATTATGACAACAGATGTCTAAATGCAAACTGATACCATAAAGTCAGTTATTTTTCTGTATTTGTTTTTCAAACGCGTATCGTGGACAAAGTACATCAAAATTGGAAAGCCAAGTACTCAGACTTTGGGAAAGAATCAAGATTGACCATGTGTTACCACACCTACAACAGCGCACTCAGCCACAGACATTTATGGCAAAGGACATGCCAGACACAGTGATTATGTGCTGTTTTTCCTACTGATTTGCTTGAACCCGAAATGAAAAAAACTCTTAAAAAAAAAGAAAGAAAGAAAAGAAAATCAATGGAAGTTGTGTCTGAATTAAGAACTCAGGGGAAAAAAAAAACAGCAGAGAAATGGAAATGTGTTCCCATATGAGGAAAATGAGCATATATCTTAAGAAAAAATATTTTGCACAAAATATTTGTTACTGAATAATGGTTGATAGTGCAGCTATCTGATTCTCTTTGATTGCATGCTCATCACTCTTTCCTCAATCACTGTCTCTACAACAACAAATATTAACTCCTCTTTTAGATATGAAGATGTTAGACTGTGTCTTGGCACACCAATGGGAAAACGTTCAGACAAAGTTAGTCCAGCAAAAAGCAGCTATAGAGCAAACCATATCCTCAGACCTGGTTTCATTTTTCAAGCATCACAGAGAAGGAAAGATTGATTCTCATCTGGTTCATCATAAAGATAAATAGGTCTTCACAAAAGGTACATTCAGGTTCACCTAGAGAGAAGCCCTGACATTCATACAATGGCAGTGTCAGTAGCTCCCAGTCCTGCTTTTGTCAAGTGTCTGAAACTGCAGATTCTACTGTTGGAAATTATTTAATCACTGTGTCAGATGGACATGAAAATCTGCAGAATATGTAATTTATTTCCCTATACAGTTCCTAAAAATGACTAATAATTTAGTTGCACTGAAAACCTGGGGATGGAGAAGGTTAACAGAAAAATGAAAGAATTTTACATATATCAGGAAAATAGTAAAGCAAAGGCTTTAGCTGAAAGATTTTGTTGAAAAAAATTTTTGGTTACTAGGACTATAAGAGGCACGATCTGATAGCAGGTTTGTTCATTTCTAATTATGGACACGGCTTTATCTGCGAGTCTTTCTCCCCCTCCTCTGCTAGCTGCCCCCCCCACCTTTTTCCTCCTTTCCCCTGGGGCAGCACTGTGGTGGGGCTCAATCACTCTTTTATTAGTTGTGATATACTGTGGCTAATTCCCTTAATCTGGACCTTGCTTTCCTATAAAGCCCAGACCTCAGGTATTGAATTTCCCTGATCAAAGTACAACCAGTGTGGGACACAGCAATCTCCACTAAACAGGGGAGCTTGGGAAAGCTCGTAAACGGAGTAAAAGAAATACACATACACACACGCACTCACAAGATGGTGCAATCAATTGGTAGAACAATCACGTGTGAAATATTACTGGCTCCTTAAAGTGCTGGTTCTGGGATTTACTGCAGTGTATTAATCTGCTATGCTTAATGCATTGACCTTTCACCCCTAGCAATTCAGTAGACGGTGCTTGAATTGCCAGAAGCTAATACAATGGATTAGGAGCAGAAAGAGCCCACCATATTGAAGTGTCAGGGCAGCCCTAAACCAGATGACCGCTAACGTCTCCATCCTTCGTAACAGATAGTGCTAGACAATGTGGCTACCACAGAAGGCCTGTATTGACAGCAGAATTTCTGGAAAGGGAGATAGAGGAATAAAGGCTCGTTATAAAACAATAGAAAAGGACAGTCTTGTGACTGAGTCACAAGGCAGGGATTTAGAAGAATTTGTTTTATTCCATGCAGTCATTCTCTCCTTTTGTACGACCTCAGGCAAGACAATTCACTTCTTAGCATCCTGTCTTTCCTATCTGTAAAATTGGGGTGGTGGCACTTAGCGAATTTTCCCAGGGGCAGTGGGGAAGCTTTGTTCATGGACATTCAAAAGGCATTTGGGGATGACAGGAGGAAGTGTTATATATTAATGCAAAATACTATGATATTCAATTCATTACATATACATGTATAGAGAAGAGAACATAAGTGGACTTCCCCTAACACATACATACGAGGAAACTTGATCATTAATCTAAAAGCTTTCTATTGAAAGCGGTACGTTCATTTGAACCAAAAAGCTCAGATCTAAAAATACGTGATACATTGACTTGCAGAAACGTGTAGAAATAAACGATATGGAGAGCAGTGCAGAATCAACAATGATGAGATAGTCAAATGTCCTTTTCCTGCTACCTCGGTCACTCTAAACCTCCGCATTTCACGTATGCAAAGCCCTCTGGAATTCAATTTCCAATGTTAACTCGTCAGTGCTATCTTTATTCCATATAATTTAACAAACAGTTATACAGTACTACTTAATTCTAGAGGAGGGTCCAAAAACCTCATAAAGGGGATTATTCTTTTATAAGTAATTGCTATCAAATACTATTAAATTCTGAATAGCGTTAAGCCCCCTTCACCCGCCTGCGCAGGCACTCTCATTTAGGATTAAAGCAACCTTTATTTGATTTGTTTTACTTCAATTCAAAATAAATTAGGCTGACCTGAATTAAGGCCTCTTCAATACTCAGAAAGAGTGTCTACACAGGGATATACTACACTTTAATTAGTCCACTTCAAAAGTTAATTTGGATATTTTTTCCTGACGTGCCCACAAGTATCATAGAGTGCATATGTCATATTTTATAGGATGGCTCAGAATCTAGAGCAAGGGAAAGGGCTTTGAAAATACCTTGAGTTTTCTGCTTCTATGAGCATTCTGGTGTTGCTGTGTACTCCTGGTGTATACTTAAGTAATGGTGGGATTTACTTCATCTAACTTCAGTTGTTTAAAGTTAGGTTTCTAGTTTAGTTTTGTTGTCTAGATTAAGTCAATAGAAAGAGATAAGCAGCCCTAGAAGATGATCCTGGTATGCCTCTTTGAGACTGCCATTATACAATTGCTTTAAGTCAATGTAGGAGCAAGCTGTCCACAACAAGTTCACCTCATATTCCCTTGTCCCTAGCTGCATGTTTTGCCATCTCCTTTGTGCCAGCAGGCATTCATGCAGCTGCGTAACTAATTGTGTCGGGAAACTGATCCAAGTAAAACCAAATCTGAACAACAATAACAACAACAAGAGAGAGAAAACGATTAGTTACAGAGGAGTCACTGCACGATGACTTAGGAAGGCTTAATTTTGATTGTGCAACCATATCCTAAAAAAGCAGGATGAATTGTTTTTCAGAGATATTTCTTTCACTCTACCAATTAAACAGGGAGCTTTGCCAGATAGTTTATAGCAAACACCTAACTTTCAGGCAATTGAAGAGAAAAACCTAACCCCAAGAAATACCTGTGCAAGCCCCTATGAATGTAAATAGGTCTGAGTTTCTGAGCAATATTTATATCTCGTGTCCTGTGGTTAAACAGCTTTCTTCAATTTTTCACAGCAAGCTTTGGCAAAGACAAGTGGAAACACTGTCTGTCTTCTTTTCAGTGCCGAATCTATGCTACCTTAAAGGTACCTGAGTTTTGGAAAGTCCTAAGAGCCCACCCTGTGAAAACCACCCATTAAAGGAGCTTATGTAGGGTGCTCAAAACTGCTAATCATGTTTGAAACTCTTGGCCCTATACAAAAGGAGTTACATTCATGCAAATTATTATTTTTTATAATACAGAAATATGTATACTTTAAGCCAGCCATGTGAATACTAAGAAATAATCTTTATCTGAGTGATGCTGCTGATCGTGTGACAAATGGATCAGACAACACACTGTGCATTTCAAGAACATCTTGACTCAAAACATCACTGCCAAAAGGCCTGAGTGCTCAGCCTGAATGGCTTTGAAACCAGAGCCCTTCAAACCATAATTCAAGGACTTGGGAGTAGCAAAGGGCAGAAGAGATGAATGGCATAACAGCCGAGAACCGATCTGAGAAGAAGGGATGTCATAGGGTTGCAAGGGACAGTTGGGGAATTTCTTTGCCTCGGTGGGTTGTGGGCCCTCGTGCTCACTGCCTGACATCAGCCACTTGGAATGCCAGTAATATAACACCCCTGCGACACTCGCTGCTCCTGCCGTACAGTTTTATTGCCCTGCTTCCACTCTCTCTGGTTTATATCGGATTGTGTTTTCCAAAGACAGGCAATAAAGAGGGGAGGAGGGGAAGGGGGATTTATAGCCTGCTAAACTAAACTTCCCTGGACTTGCTGTCCTCTGTCCCAGCCTTCCTCTTGCTGCCCTGACTGGTCTGCAGGAACAGCGCTTACAGCAAGGTCTCAGGGGTGTGAAGGACGAGGCTTGTCAGAGGCTCGCTTGGGCTCTCTTCTTGGGAGGTCAGAGAGCACACACCGGTCATCTGCTAGCTTGGTTGCTTCAGTGCATCAGGCAGTGTGCCACGCTTTTATGGAAAAGCATGCAGGCTTTTTCACGTGCTAATAATCTTGTGAGCAACCTTGAAGGGCGTACTTAAAATTTACCACACGAGACTCTCGCTGTGGAAGGATTGTGGAACAAGTTAAGACTTACAAAAATCTGGCTTGATGCAGGCATCTTTAGTACTGTGAAATGATTGTCAAGGTCCCTCTGCCTCATAAGATTTAATGTCAAGGTTAGGCTTGTTGCCTGTGTGATTTCAAGCATGTTATGATAGTACAATGTGGCTTGGGATCTTTATAATATAGATCTAACTGAGCTGGAAGCTTTTACAATCTGAAGATGAAACACTTGTTTAGTGCTGCTGAGGACAACCAAAGCATGACTGTGTCACTGTTAGTTGTCCCATTACATGGTCCATAAGGTGTATGATGTGAATACATGCAGCTGGAAACAAGGGCTACCATAGTTTTCTCAGACAGTGCTGTTCCTGCAAGTAGCTACAATCCCGAAAGACTGTGATTAGGCATCTCTACTTTGTGACAGGTGTAATGATGTTGCAGCGTAACTTTGACACGCTCTATAAATACAGGGGGTGAGGTAGGGAATGAGGGAGGGGGGGTTGGGATTTAGATCCAGGGACGGGAGAACCATTTCCACATAGCAAATTGCTAATGAAATGCTCACCTAAGGCAGAAGTCTGAAACAATGACTTTCATCAGTGGACAGTTCCTCTACCTCCTGTGCTGTTCATGTATTGCAAAACATGCAGCCTCTGACAGTATTTTCTGAGAGGTGGGATATATAAACTCCTTCCTACTGAACTTCTAGTGTAATGTGGTTTGAGGCTGAGAGAGAACAAGTGTAAAGCAATTTTGTGAATCGAGTCATTGCATGCAGAGAAGTGTGGCAGATAAGTGAGGAGATAGTCAAACACCAGTAAAATGCAAGCACATGCCACCATGTAAACAGTGAAATTACCATGTGCTCCACTGTCCTGTGATAAAACTGTCAAGTATCTCTCAACTGCCCATCACTGACAGAAATTTTAACCCAGCCCTTACTAGTATGATCTCCCAGTGCCAGGTGCTCCCTTCTAGTCTCACACTCACTGTTTTCTGACCGCCTCCACCTTTGACAGCTGCCCGGGCTGCGGTGGGTAAGCCAAACGCGCCAGCACGTAACCACCAAGCAGTGGAAGGTATTGCCTCAGCTTCTCTGGAGCAGTTTAATGAGTAGCGATGGGCTGAAATGTGAGATGATGAATGGACTCTGCAAGGAATTTGTGAAACCATGCTGTTTGGATTGTTTAAGACAGTGTTGAACAAAGGACAAGGGGAAATATTGTCCTGTGGGGAGCAATTCAGCAATGGTAGAGATGTACATAAAGTGGTCTGATGGGACTTTTGTCTTATGTTTCTCTGACTGAAAGACGTGACACAGCTTCTAAGTCCAATTCAGCTGCACACGACTTGACCTGCCAGATGATACCAATCAAAGGTTAGCAAGTTTTTTTTGGTTGTTGTTTTTTTTTTTTCCTTTTTCTGTCATGAACCAAAATGGCATTGTGCTCAATAGTGTGTTAGCAGAAGCCAGACAAAGGACCTGGAACTTCGCTCTCAGAACAATTTTAGGTTTTGCAATATGGTGTGTATTACTTTCGGGGGAAACTTGGTTTCAGCTTAGTATGAGGACTGCCGTGTACAAGGAGGGAACGGAAAAATCTGTTTCTGGACACTGGGTACTTCTCCCATTGCATTTGTAAGCTCAGCCTATTTTTTCTCATAGAAAGCAGATAAATTGCTCAAACTTCAGCTTTTCTTCTCTTGTTTTGTTTGTTTGTTTAAAAGAGGTAGCAATTCCTTGTAAATGGACTCCCTTTAGGTCTTGAAAGGAGATCGCTTCTCAGGTCAAGCTCTTATGTTTTCATACTTTATTATCCAGTCTAAGGAGAACAAAACATGAGGGGAGGGAGAAGGAAAATCTGACATTTGGAAAATGTTATCACTCTTCCCCAGCCCCTTCTCCTTGCCCCCAGGAAATCCCTTATCTCTTCCTTAGCCATAGGGACATGATCTTTGTATATTTTGTACTTAAAATTTACCAGCACCTGTATACTTTCACTAGTCCCTTTTCTTACTGGTCAAACAATTTGTCAATCTTTGTTTCTGTCCAGCTGTCACCTGCCTGGACAGGCCAAAGCTATTAAGGGCAGAGGTTCAGAGCTAGTGGGGAAAGGGTTGAAAGGCCAGGATTGCCTGTATGCAAATATATCTCTTTTGCAGATGATGAGGTGACATTCAGGAAGCTTATGATACTGAGTCAAGTGGAATGTCTGGGTGAGGTCAACTCAGTGAGAGAAATCATCTATTAGAAAGGCAGCAGAGAGATACACAAAACAAATGGCCTGAAGTTGTACTAGGGGAGGTTTAGGTTGGATATTAGGAAAGATTTCTTCACTGGAAGGGTTGTGAGGTATAAGAACAGGCTGCCCAGGGAAGTGGTTGAGCCACAATCCCTAGAGGTCTTCAAAAAACACACAGATGTAGAGCTTAGTGACGTGGTTTAATGGTGGACTTGACAGTGCTAGGTTAAAGGTTGGACCAGGGGATATTAGAGGGTTTTTCCAACCTGTATGATTCTGTGAAAGTATGTTACTGAAGACCCCCAACTCTTTTGGTGAACCCTGCCTGACTTCAAAAGCTACTGTATATGCAAGACAAAGAAAAGATGGCACAGGTGCAAATGAATCAAGTATAAATGACATTTCTATCCAGCCATATACCCATCCAACAGTTTTTACTGCACGCCTTTCATTGTAGTTGCATGCGATCACATTTAAAATACAGTAAGCCTGGGTATAAATAAATGCATTATCTTCCCTCCTTCTATATCAAGAAGGTTTTAACTTACTTTGGAAAAACTGTACATCTTCTGTTCTGACACAAATGCCATAAGGCTCATGGTCAATGTGATTGATTATGGCGGTCAGTTATACAGTTATGAACAATGACTTTTGACAACACGATCATCACCCATGAACTTCACAAAATCAGTCTTATAAGCAAGATGAAGTCCATCATCAAAACAGCCCTTTCTTTTTCTATTCAAAAAAAAAAAAAATATCCTCTTCTATCTTAATGCATTTGGATTTTATGGCCAAACATGAAGCTAATTCCAGAAGCAAAGACTGTGCCTTTAGCCTGAAGGCACCAGTACCTACGCATTTTAGAAAAGTTCTTCTGGAATTAAGAGTGTTGTGGTAAAGGAAAAGAAGATTTTTAGTTTTACAGCATCTAAACAATATATAGAGCTCTGCAATTCAAAATCAATACCTTAGGTGCACGTGAAACCGTGGGCAATAAATTGCTAGAGTTCCTGGTGAGCAGCAGGCTTCTGGAAACCAAGTGGTTTTCCACTACTGTAATTTAATCATAGAATGGCTTGTGTTGGAAGGGACCTTACAGACCATGCAGTTTCAGCCCCCTGATGGGATGCCATCCAGTAGATCAGGTTGCCCAGGGCTAGGCTCATCCAGCCTGGCCTTGAGCACCTCCAGGGATGGGGCATCCACAGCCTCTCTGGGCAACCTGTACCAGTGCCTCAGCAACCTCTGAATGAAGAATTTCATCCTAACAGCTAATCAAAATCTCCCCCCTTATAGTGTAAAACCATTCCCCCTTGTCCTATCATTATCTGCCTGAGTAAAAAGTTGCTATTTTTTTTTATAAGCCCTTTTTTTATAAGTATTGAAAGGCTGCAATGTCCAAAGGTTCTGGGTTTAACCGGGAAGGAATCTATTCTGTGCTCCTATGAAGAGTAGTAAGAGACTTTGGATGTCTTTAGAGACTGAAACTCTATCGATAGTCATATTCAGTCTTCCCAAAAATGTAGGGAATCCAACCCTAGTGTTCTCTATGATGCATCACTCACCAGGCTAGAAGCTGCATCCAAAACTCCCCAAAATTCAGTGAAAAACAAACTGAGTATCCTGGATAGGGCTTACCTTTTGTTGAAATGATAGGTCATGCTATATGCAAGCATGCTACAAGTTCTCTCTAAAGACAATTTTGCTTGTCTTACAGAATGATAAGCAAAGATGACAGGGGAATAATTCACCCGTACTCCTTTTAGAAGAGATCCAGCATAAACTGGCCAAGGACTTGTTTTCATGTTAGTTCCTGGAAGAGCAAGTAACTAATCTTGACACTTCTAATTAAACTGGCATTTCTTTCTTATTTAGCCATAGCGCATCTGTCCAAGACTTCTTAAATTTTCTCTGTTCAGAGGGACAACATGAGATAAAGGCACCATTTATACTCCAGAATTATGGATTACGCAGAATTCAACTTCCTCTCTGTTCTGAAAAATGTCTCTGAACATATCTCTGCAGAGATGCCTGACAAACACACTGCTCTTTAAACAGTGATGGAACTTCAACCTGCCTGAAATGCTGCCAGGATTTCACATGGAGCTTTGGGATACATGAATTACCTCACCACACCCTGCCAGGTTTTCAGTAGATAAATCCGATATAAACATCACTCCTGCCTTCACATTTTTATTTCCTGATTGCCCTGCATTTTATCTAATGCATTTAACAATGACTTCATCTGAAATATTTCTGATGGAATAATGAAAACAAAACCTGGACCCCCTCCTCCTCTATTCCTGCTGCTTATTAACCCAAGGTGATTTAGGACGTCCTTGAGCCTTACAGCAAGAAATTTATTTCAGGAGCTGTGTGCTTAGGGACATGTGGAAGAGGTTATTTATTCTAGAGAGCCATCCAGCAATGATGATGTCATAGGAACCAGCAAAATACCATATCAACTCGGTTAGTTCGCTACCAAATCATTGCCTGCAGTTTCCTATGTCTGATGGCACCTGCTGATATACAGGGTGCCTGAATGTAATTGGCATATATATTGCTTAAATTTTATAAATGCTTAAAAATAATTTTGGTTACTTTATTGTTGGGCTATTTTAAACCCCTGCAGGTAAACTTTTGCAGTTTTATACGCAACAGAAAAAGGCCTATTGTAAACAAGTCCCATCTCAATCCAAAGTGAAACAGCTCAGTCATGGCAGGCTGAACTCCCATGCAACTCTTTGCTTCCCTTGTATATACAAATGACAGATCTGTGAATCAAGAAAGTACTCCATATTTAGGACATTTTTTTTGTAAAGCCCTACCCAGAAGCAGTTGAGTTTGAAGAAATTCTGACCCATTGCTGAGGCCTTTTTCAGAACTACTTCTAAAACTCATGGCTTCCTCCTGAGACTGTCTGCAGTCAGAGTTTGCTCTTGGTTCTAAGGCAATACACATTGGTAAAAACTATCTAAGGTAACAAGTAGAGACGATCACTTCACTACGGCTGCTCTAGTTATGACTTGCCAAATACCAAGCAGTGGAGAATCCCAGGCTTATTTGGTAGAACAGCATAGAATCACAGAAAACAGGGCAGGAAAGAACACTAAAAGGTCATCTAACGCATCTCCTTCCACAGGACTTTTATACTTGTAGCGTTCCTTGATGGTGAGTCAAGGAATGGGTTAGGGTGGTGTTTTTTTGCAGGCTGAACTACAGGTTCCTTATACAAACTTCAGGAAATTATTTCAACGCAGCATAAACAAAGCACTATATTTCCTCTCTCTCATATGGGTATTAAGTAGCTTAAATGCTGTCAGTAAAGGCTGTAGTACCTCTGCCTTGCTGGATTAGAATGCATATGATTACTGAAGCTGCCTGAAGTATTTATTTCTCGTGTTTTGACTCTTTGGGGATTTGATTCTGGGGGACTTAAGTCTGTAGGAAGATTGTGTATGACTGAGTACTGAATTAGGTCCTTTATAGTAAGGAGCTATTTGCAAGTGGATTGTGACATTCTGAAATACCACATTATGCATTATTACTTGTAAATGTTGGTGTGCAATATTCCTCGTTGCAAATAACTCATAACTTGCCTGCTGTGAATATCCCATCTGCAAATTCACCCAAAGTGGGTTAGTTACAAGACTCAGGTGATGTGAATACCTTACCCTCACTGGTTACCAAGCAGCACATTCCAAGTATGTTATGAACTGTACCATTCAGTGTGTGCTTTCTGAAAACATTCAGATATTAAATTCTCCCTCTGTAGATACAGTGCTACATAACTTGAAAATTCAACAGTCTGTAGAGTATCTTGCTACGTTGAAATCCATAATTCGTTCAAAATTCTACGGTATATTCAAAGAAATATTTCTCAACACTTAGTTATACTAAGTACAGGAGTGGGGTTCTCTGTCACAGAGGTGGTCAGAATATTATTGGGACATAGTGGGAGCAATGGGTGTGAAATAACTCTTTGCTACCTGAGAGCCTGGGAGGGAAAGAAGATAACGAGTGTAAAGAGGGACCATGATTTCAGTACGAGGATGGGTAGGTCCCATTGTGCTGCTGTTACCTTAATAAGTTCAGTTGGTGTTGTGTGCAGATCCACATTCTTTTGACCCCTTTCTTGCATGAGTTCCTGAAGCCAGAAGTGGTCCCACTGGTCTTTTTATATTTCTGTTTTAATTTATACTGATCTTTCCTTTATATCTCTTTCACTAGGATGTTATGGGCAATCACTGATATCAGAACTCTATCTAGGCAAGCACATCATTTTAACATGGTCTTTCCCATGTTATTGTCTATGAAAGTTCTTTAATTCTTTATCTTTTCCCTCAAAATGCCGTGTTGCCTACCAACTGCTCTTCTCCATTCCCTTAACATAAAGCAAAGAAAGCAGATTCAAAGTACCCCTGCAACAGGACAATGTCATACCTGGGGAACAATTTGGCTCCTCTCCTACATCCTTCATTCTTGTCTTTATAGATTTTCTCCTATGCCAGTTCCTAATCTATTATTCCTTCTCTCTTTCACTTCTTATTTCCTTCATGGATCACAATCTTTCCTATATCTGCTACAGAATTCTTAAGGCGTCCGTGTGCAGTTCAAGGGTCCCATTAACAACAGGGATTGTTTGTATGACCTAATTAGATTTCCACAGAGGCAGCCTTAATTGGCCCTTTTGGTTTTTTGGATTGTCCGCAAAGTAATAGTGCAATGGCAGTGTTCATTTTGCTTGGCAATATCAGGCCATATATCACATCCTTTTCCTTCCAGTCCTTCAAATAAGCTTGTCTCATTCTTATTTTGGTTTCAAATTATAGATTATAAATTTCACTTCTCTCCACTTTTCTCTATAATTTGACCCCCAGCTGTTGAAACTACTTCAAGTGATTCCCCCTGCCCACCGTCTACCCCCATTGCTAACGGTTTCATATGAAAGACAGCCCTAGCTTTAGGAACAAATGACGTCCCTCAGACCAGCTGTGTCTAATAAAAACCCAACCTCCAACTCTCACTTCCCTTCCTCAAAAGGACAAAATTGATTTGAAAGTGCTGACGATAAGATACATGGGAATACAAAATCTCCTTCAGTCAACAGACCAGAGCTGTGCACTGTGACATCATTGTATCCAAAAGAAATGATGCTGTCAGTTTCTCCATTGCCCTGTAACTAGAAGTTATTACAGTTGTCCTGTAGCAATGATGTTTGTTCATTTAATTTAGCCTTCTTCTAGTCTGACCACAGCTATTTTCATTCCTGTAGTGCCATAATGAACATTAGATCAATTTTGTAAAAAACACTTGCTAGTATTGGATGACCACTTGAAACAATATATTTTTTGAAACTGCAGAGTACCTAAACAGGGGAAACAAGATTACACTGTGCCAGAAATGACCCTGCAACACTTGTTGCACACACAAACAAGACTGGCAGGTGACACCAGCCTATATTACTTACTTTTGCACTCTGGATGTCCTGGCAACTAGACGAAAGGTTTCCTGTATCTGGCTGTGTGGCTGAATACAGCTGTATCTGAGAGCAGACAAGGTTTCAAATCACTCCATTGCTTGGGAAACCTAAAAAGAGGACAGAGATGATCATTTTGGCTGAGTATTCAAAGATCCTCTGTATCCCTTTCTCCACCTATCATCAGCCAAAGCAGGGTATTTCTGCAATACTTCTTGCTGAAGGGAAAAGCAGTAACATGATTCTCCCCTTTTCTTTTTTTCCTGTTGCCCATTGCAGATTTATTCTGTTCGGCATCTCTCAACCTCTATGAAAACCTTCATCCCTCTCTCTCTCTTCACCCTTTTCTCTATTCTACTTGGATGGCTTTGGAGGTTTTTTTCTGGACATCTGATTGAGAACACTTTCTAGAACTCAGATAAGTAATGTTTTCATGAGATTTCTAGTATATCTGAGTCTTTGCTAATTTAGAAATATCTCTTTTAGTTTGTCTTTTAGTTCTATTTCATCCTTTAATCCCCAAGTGAAGCTGGAACCTAACAGCTACTTAGGAATTGAAAAAAAAATAGTCTGAAATCTTTTTTAAAGTTCAGAAGCGAAGTCTTGTTTTATTTAATGGCATGAGGAGATTTAAGTGCAAAGTTAATGCCTTTGTTACTACTACACAGTGAAAAAATTTTGATGACCAGAAGGAACGTAAGTATCAATGCTCTATTCAAATTTCAAAAGCTGCTCCGGTGCGTTCCCACCTTTCACTTTGGGCCCGATTCTGCAGATACAGCCATCCTATGTCACTGAAAACCCTGTAATTTCAATTTTCAGTGGGAGTCAAGATTATTTATCACCTTCCAGGAAGTTCTGAAGAGCTTACAGAAGTGAACATTCAACCACACATAGGTCAATAGTATAGGCAAGGAGGCTGGAAAATCACGAGCTTCCTCACAGCTGCCAACACGCATGGTTCATGCAGTGAGCCACAGAAACCCTGGAGAGAGAAAATCAGTTTGCTTCTTCCTGAAACTGCTCCCTGCAGAATATTTTGGAGAATTTCGTACAGTGTAATTACAAATGACTGTAATGACAGGGCCTCTGCTTGTTCCACTGGAAGACTGTTTCACTATCTAACAGATCTCATCATTCAGAAATGTTTCTGGTGCTCAGCTAAAATTTAATAACATCTTGTCATTAATCAGTCGCAGTCTCGCTTTGCTTTGTTGTGTCATTTAAGTGACTCTGGTTCTTCTTTGGAGGATACAGCTCTGCAACAATGTAGAATTGCATACCCTGTGGTATGGGAAATTAAGTACTGGGAGTAGGAACAGTTCATAGAAGTACTGTTATTTGTAGTTAGCTATGAATATCTGCAGAAGTATGTAACTTCTGCAAAACAGATATGTTGACATCTTGATATGATTGTATATGTTGACAAACCATCATTTGGGCAGGGAATTCGCTCCAACCCAAAAAAGACCACTTGAAACTGAACAGGTTTCAGAACTCAGCCTCTCTGCTTCTTGGTAGCATGCTACAAATTTGATTTAGCAAAGTACAATGATTTGATGTTACGATACCGAAAATGATTTTGTGGAGATGTTCTTTGCAATAGACGCTTCCACAGATGAAATCCTACAGTTAATCCTATATAGCTGGGATAGCAAATCCATATTTCAGCTGATAGGTAGTATTATTCTGCTGAGCAGAGGCAATTTCCTGGGCCTTTACAAGTATTTTTGTTCGATAATGTTGAGAATGGTGTTTTCATATCATAATTGGCTTATTTCCAAAATATTTGCAATCTTGATAACTCTGCACAGCACACTGGTATGTAATGCATAAGCAATCATCCGGAACTCAAAAGCTAGGCACCTCAACTGTTTCCAAACGGAGCTACCTCACATTTCTGTCTCTTGAAAAATTCACACAGAAGTCTCTTACCAGCCATCCTCACTGTTCTATATGAACTAATCCAGACCAGCGGCTGGAACACTGAACTTGTTACTAGCTTGCGGTTAATTAGTACCACGTAGGAATTCTGTGTTTCAAATGTCAGATCAAACAAAAAAAACAAACAAAAAAAAAACCACCCTACCCCATGATATTCTAAATAACTTCCTTGGTCCAGTCACTGCACAGCACATTAATCTCTTCCTAGGATTTTCATCCTGAATGCTTACAGGTGATGCCTACCATGCCAGCCACTAGCACATCCTAGCATACCATTAAACATTTTAAAGATTCTTGGAATTTCTTAAAAGAGAATATCCAGATGTTTTGATGATAATACACTGCAGCATTCTGTGATGGCCCCCAATTTTTTACAGAAATTGCCTCAATTACCTATTGTATTTTTGCGTTATTTCAACAAATGTGACAATATCCTGTATGATTTTAGTCCTGGCAAACTATCTCATGAGGAAGCATCTTGATTGTTTCTTTTTCCCCTCAGTTTCTGTACTTATTGCTGTCTGAATACTTCAGTCTTGCTCTTGCCAGTTTAGATGAGGAGGAACCCCACTGAAACCAACACAATAATGAACAGAGCGAGAAAACAGGCCCTTTTTCATTCTGCTTCATGGTGGATCAGTCCACAAGCCAGGAGTGAGCTTAACAGAACGCCTTGAGGTTGGATTTGCTTTTTGGAATTAATTGTCCCTATCGGTCCCCAGTGGAAGGAGCGGGGCTGCCAGTAGTTCATGCACTGCTGCTGGCTCAGGATCTGCCTTTGGCTGCCCTTGCTTCCCCAGAGCCAAAGGCAGTCGGCTCAGCTGGCCTAGGGAGAGGGCAGGACATCAAGAGCCACCCCTAGCTCCTACCTGAGGTTGAGCCAAGCCTTGTACAGGGTTCTATAAGTCAGCAGAAACCCACAGGTCACACTTGGTAGCGCCTCTGTGTCACACAAGGGCATCTACGTGCCGTCGCCCCCCCCCCGATTGGCACTTCGTCTCCTCCCAGCATGGTGGACAGCCTGACGGTGTTTTAAAAGAGTACTTGCTCCTCGTCCTGACAGGACAAGCCACCCCGGGTGTCCGGACAGGCACTGAGGGGCTCCTGGCAGCGTGAGGCGATAAGTACCCGCTCGAGGAGCAGCGAGCCTGCCCTCATCTACTTACACAACCCCTAGGAGCGGGCCGGGTGAGCCGTCTCTTCTCTGCCGGAGCCCTCTATCCCCGCACGATGCTTAGGAGCCAGCAGGTGGCGGGGAGGGACGGGAGGACACAGAGGCATTAAGCGAGGGTGAAGGGGCCATCGTGGGATGCTGAGGGGCGGAGGAATGCGGAGGCGCCGCGTGGCGGTGAAGGGACCCCGAGCGGCACGCGCTGAGCTGAGAGGCGCGAAGGCGCTGAGGTGCGGAGCGGCACGGCGAGCAGTGAGGCGGCCCTGAGCCGCCGAGGTGCTGGAGGGCACAAAATGGCGGCGGCGTGGCCCTGAGGTGACCACGAGGTGGCCCTGAGGCACTTAGGGCTGAATTTAGGTACGCAGATGGGTGCCAGAAAGGACGCGCACAGTTGTGGGTCACTGGATTGGAGGGGGGATGAGGCACTGTGGAGGCCTTCAAGGGTCATAGCTTTCCATAAGGAGTTGCATGTGGTGAGTATGTGCTGAAGGGTGACTTTTAAAAGTTCAAAAAGGGGGGGGAGGGTTATGTGTTTCGTTCTTTGTGAAGCGTGTTAAAAAATGACCTGATGGTTTTTGTTGTGCTATTTCATAATCAACAAAATAATGAAAAACCTGAAGGTTTGAAGGTTGCTTTTTTTTTTTCCTGAAGTCTATATTTCTAATATTAAGTATATTTTTACTTAAGAAGGTAGACAGCTTTTATCAAAAAGCTTTTTTTTTTTTTTTTAATCCAAAATATGTTCAGCAGGTTCATGCCTTTCAGGTAATGTGTTTTGCTCCCGTTTCCCTTCCTGTGCGCCATGTCCTGGGACAAAGTTACTTCAGGGCTAGAGCCTCTGGTGACACACATCTGCCTAGCTGGGTGCGGGACTGGCACGTCCTGTGCACAGATGGAAACCTGTGAATATGCACCACTGTAAATATGTTCTGCGTATAGTTGGTAATAGCTCTCATTATTTGTAGGGCTCTACAGTGACAGAGTGAGGCTCCAAGGGGCTCAGTGTCTGTGAGACCCAGGCTCGATGTCTGTGAGGCATAGGCTGGAAATGAATATTTCACATGGTGAAACATTAAACAGTGGGAGCCAGGTGAGAGAAGCGGAAGGTGAGGAGAAGTTTGAGGGGTTCAGCAAGACAGGTGTGACAGAAAATTATTCTTAGAAGTCTGACGCATGTCACGTAACCTCTTTGAATCCTAGTCCAGGTAATATCATCATTTATACCTCGGTTATCTACCATTTGAACTATGAGTGAAGCTTTGGTAGCTATTTATGTGTTAACTACAAAGGATTTGTCACTGTAAATTAACTAATAGAGCTGTAATGCTGAATCTTCTGAGTGGGTCACAACTTCTATTGTGAAAGAAGCATTTGTTGCTATGGTTCATAATAATTTCCCACTCCCCCAAATAAACTATGTAAACAATTTTTTTTTCTCATTTGAAATGCATCCCCATTAGGATGACCGGGGTGACTGTCTACACCTAGCCACTATAAATATTCATGTGAAACTTAAGTGTAGGCAAGTTTTCTATCCTAAAATATCATTGTATTCTTGTGCAAGCTCCGAAATTAGTCAAAACACATTGTTTTGAAAAGATGAATTAACCTTCTTTTTATGGTCACTGGAATTTTTGTCTAAATAGGATTACAATGCAATTTCCAATGAGAAACTGTAATGTGAGAATATTGAAAGAAATGAAAATTGCTGAAAGCCTGGTGTTTCTTCTGGTTTCCCAAACAAATGTAGTTTTGTTATTAGAGGCTTTTTAACAAAAAGAGTAGTTTAAAAAAAAGAAAAACACAATAATATCTATATGGAAATTGTTACAGTCTTCTCTCTTGCTTTAACTTTTGGTAAATATTTCTCCAATTTGTTCAGATTTAGACTATCCAGATATGCCGACAGAATTTCATTTAAATTCTGGTTTGTGTGCAGTTGCAAATTGCATGAGTTGATTTAAAACCTTTAAAAAAGTGTTAATTTGGCCCAAGCGTTTGCTACTCTGTAAGTAAAATTCCTGCTTTATTCCTATTTTAAGGTGGGAAATATCAGGGAGATAAGTACTTTAGTAACATAGAGGCTGTGCACAATGTTGACAACAGCCATTGGTGGCCTCCGCTGGGAATTGTTCCCAACTAAATGGTAGCACTGCTAGTTGACAAGGCTTGAATGGCATCCACAAATGAAGGGCATCACATCAATTGGTAGGTGAGTGAGTGCCTGGCATTTTTAGCTTATGCTCAGACTAAGACTAAGCTTATAGACTGATGATTGCATTCTGGTGATCTTTGCTGGAAGAGCTCGATGTTGACATAGGCTACTGCCACATGGCTCTTGCTGTGAACCATGTGGCTGTCAGCTCATTCGGAGGCAGAGCTTTACCACTCTCCTACACTGTGTCTCCTGCCACGAGTGCCTGAGAGTAGAATAGGTCCTGTGTGCTGCTGTGCTGAGGCAACCACAGTGCCCTACAGAGTTTCACATGTTCTACTGATTATCCAGCACACTTAAACTTTGAGTTATAAGGGTGACCCCAGCCAGTTGGCTGAAAAAATATATTTGACATCATTGAAAATGTATGCTGCTGCTGAAGCATGGATTTTAATTTGAGGAAAATGTCGGCCATAATCTAGCATACATTAAAAAATATATCTTTTTATTTCCATATGGGTCATGTTAAGGAAAATATTAAAAAAAAAAAAAAAAAAGCCAACTCTATTATATGAAGTCTCATTAAAGCAGCCTGGAAAAGTTTAGCCAATTTACAGGCTATACATCTTAATCTCCCCAAATTACAGGAACGATAGAAAAACGGGTGGCAGAGAGGAAAAGCGGGACCAGCAGAACCTGGCTGGGGGCCAAACAATGGATCAAGTAGCCCGTGCTTTCACTTGACTGCTACCCCTTGTTATTTAAAGAAAAGAAAGGATTTTCAAAGAAAGACCTTAAAGTGGCAAAGTATGGAGGGTACTTCCTTTGCCAGGTAGAAGCTAAGACCAAAGCTTGGTTACTTTAACATGTTGCCTTGCCTCAACTCTTTGGTATCTAGAGTGATAGATTTGAGAGGACAAAAAAAGTGTCTGCAATTGTGTTCTTTCTGTTCTAGAGTAAAATGGGAGAAGTGAGGGGCATATGATGGCAATGGGATACAAGTGATAGTAATACACAAGGGAATATTTTATAGCTCAGGAAGATAAGGTACTAACAACACATCTTTCTGTTTGACTGTTGGGATATGTATTCAAGAACTTTTTTTTTCTTCTGTAGCTGTTAGCAGGCAGGTGTTGTTAAGTGAAGTAATGTCTCTGCCATCTTGGACAGCATCTGCAGAGAAGCCGAAGTTAGAAAGGGTATATAGGCACTAAAGAACACAGGGACAAAACAGCCAGAGGAAAAAGGAAAGAAGCACTCAGATACAAAATAGCAGAGAAGTAATTGTCATCACTGAATTCAGTGCTGTAGGTGTAGGAAAGCTACCCGATGACCTCTTCTGCTACTGTTTGGGGGGATCTACTCAAATGGCAAAAGATGGTGTATGAAGTTGGGAAAAATCCTCGTTGCCTCCTGCATTGGTTTAGCAGACCATACGCTGCAGAAGGCATCGAAAAGAGGAAAAGTGTCCTGACATGAATTAGTGAATAAGTGTAATAGCCACCAAAGGAACAAATCTGAGTAGCAGAAGGACAAGGAGAGAAACTAGAAGATCTTGAGTGTTTCTGAATCAGTCTGGTATTAGCTGAAGCTGGGGCTGGCTTAATGTACGTATCTGAGAAATAATGTAGGACAGAGTAGGAATATAAGGTCTAGGAACGTATCAGGTTGGTCTAAATATTTTTTTTTCCTGTGGTAAGAATTCACAACTGCAATGTGGACCAAAAATGTATGGCAGAAATCAATTGTGTGTTCCCATTGTATGTCTGATTACAGTTGGCCAACCTCATCTCTTATTTCTGCAGTACCTAGAAAGCACACTGGTAGCAAGCAGGCTAGCTACCAAAGCAGACAGAGATACTCCACGTTTACTTCATTGCCCTTTCAAGATGATTGTACGTGTGCCAATATTAACCTGCACTTATGGATTCCTCACCTATGAAATCACAGCTGTCCGACAAAGCAGTTCAGTACTGTTTTGGGAAGACTGTCTCACTGAACCATCTACTTTATGCTTTTAGATCAAGGTATCTACTGCAGGAGTTTTTGCTGGAGATGGGTTTGGTTTTTGTTTTTGTTGTGTTACTGTTATTCATTTTTATTTATTTTTTCTTTTCTGTGCTCTGGTAGGCAGTCTTCACTATGACATTCCATGGGCTGAATCTTGAAATCTTCTGTTCCTGCCTTCCTATTTCTTGAGCCCTCTGGCCAGGGATTGCCCCATTATTGATGTAACAACCAAAGGGAGGGGTTACTTCACAGCAGACACTTTTTGTGTGGCCAGCTCTGGCTTGTTTGAGGAGTTTTCCTGCTGACTTGTTTGCTGGAGGAAACTTACAGCTTGGCAAATAAGTTGCGCAGCCTGCTTTCTTGTGTATTTGAGAGCATTTTTTTGCATGCATGTATGGCTGTTTGCGATGCCCTACCTATTTCTGTTGCATAGAACTTTAAAACATTGCCTGTGGGGGCTAAGGCATTTTGTGTACTTTTTGTGTGAAATGGGTCTTACAGTATGCGGTAACGTTAATATGGGCGTGTCCTGCGGGCAAGTTTATTAATACATCTAGAGATAATGGCCTTGGCAATATCTTGAAGCATCCTGCTCCATTAAATTATAGACTCTGTGGAGACAAAGAGATTAGGGAGAGCAAGGAAGATTATTCCATGCAACAAAATATCATCATAATTTGCTAGTCTTAAAAACTTCACAGCATTAAGTGAGAAAAGCTAGGTGCCTTAACTATGCTGAAGTTCCTACTGCTAGAACTGATGTACGGTTGGCTCCACCTTAACAGGTTATAACTAAGATTACAGAAAGCAATATGTGTTTATGCAGTCATATCAGTAAAAATATTCATAAGTGATCAGTGACACGTGGAAAAAAAAAAAGCTATTATTGGCTTTGTAGAGGTCTGCTCGGAAAAGTGAGTATTTTCTCCTGATAAACTTAATCTTTCAGTCCCTGTTTATTTTCATGGCTTGTCTGCAAACAGACCATAGAATATCCTAACTATTCAACATTTTATGAATTTCTTTTATCATTGTAAATGCAAGTACTTCAAGACAGGGGCTATGACTTCTATGTTCCTACCACGCTTCATACAGTGACATCTTAGTCTGGTCTGAATTTGGCTGCCTGGACAATACCTTGCCAACCATATAGTAACTTGTTATTTCTAACAAATGTTTTGGAGTTCTCTGTGTAATCTATCTTTTGCCATTTTCTTTTGTTGGAGTAAATGTCTATGATGTTCCTGGATTTTCATGACTTCCGTAGTTCCTCCGGCTGTTCACGTTATACAACTCGACTTTGGGCTTAGTGACTTTGATTTGAACTGACTTCCTACCACCTCCCCTCTGGTAGGTTGACAGACTTCACAGACTCCTACCGATTAAGTTTACTTTTTTTTGTAGTTAATTTTACTTCCCATTATTATTCCTTCAGATGTTTCTGAATGTCTGAGGTACAAGTCTGATCAAAGTTTTCTGACAAAAGGAAAAATTGTTACTTGTGTGTTTATTAGCATCTGCACTGAAGAGGTGAAGACTGCTGTGATGTGAAGTGAAGACTTCTTTGAGCTAGCAGGAAGAGGTGTGACACTACTTATCTTCTCTATGTTTTCTTCCGTTTTAACTTTCTTTTGCTTTTTTTTTTTTTTTCCTTCTCTTTAAAAGTGCTCTCAGACAACCTGCAATTGTGTAGGTACATGGTTGAGAGCAATGCTAGGGAATAAAGTCACTGAAATTCCCCCCTTAAAGCACTTCAAAGTCCATTCTCAGTATGGAGCTTCTAGGATGTAGCTGTCCTTCAGGGTGATTTGACTGAGGTAATCACCACATCAGAGCTTCTACTTCTTAGTTTTGAAATTCCCAGTGAGTGCAGAGGTATGAGCTGGTAGATGTTGTCAATTTCAAAATCAATCTGCATATAAACTTCACTGTGCTATCTCTGGTATTTTACGACTCTGTTAGATCTTTTATCTTTTGGTAATTTTGACCTATATCAGGTCAAAATAACTAACACCTGTCCTGTCTAATATGTGACTAAGTGTGACACCAGGGCATGCTAGCTTGGGGAGTCTGGCCACACTTCTATGTGGGAAGTGCAGGAGGTACTTTTTTTTCTCTCTGCCATCCCCAGCATTACAGGAGAAGTTGCTTTTCCAAGCTTGAAAGATTCTCTAGAATATGTGTGCCAGATTTTTACAAATGAGCCATATGGAATGAAACGCTTATCTTTCACTGAAAATCACTGCGAGCTGGATAGCTGACTCTCAGTGGCTTTTGAAAGATTGTAGACATGAGGCAGATTAAGGAAGAATCAGGACAGTGCTATTTGCACAGCTTTCAGAGTTCTCAGAGGAGCTGAGAAAGTGTGATTGGAGTGGTATTGCTTGTGACTGGCGCAAGCCCTTTGAGCATACTTCTGGCATCTGCACATGGACATTCAAGAAAACAACATTAAGCGATTCCCATTTTTCTTTTTCATTCTGTAGTTGAAACAAACTCCATTTAAGGAATGTGGAAGAGCACCATCTCAGGTTATAGATGCTTTATGAGGTTCTTTACCCTCTACGGGTTAGCTCTAACTCTAAACTATAGCTACAGGAGGAAGAAAGTGATAGAAAAAGAAGGAAAGAAATACCTATTTAATGGTATTACACTGACTGTTGTATGTTAGCAGGTTCTATTATTCACCTGTATATAATATAAAAATTGTTTCAGTTTCTCTTTTTGCGGATCACTTATGTGAAATAGATGTTCAGTCCTTATTTTAATTTTTCGGATTCCTATATAAAGAGTGTGGTTGACACTGTAAAACTTAAGTCTCTTGGAGAAAAAAGGTTCTTTGAACTTTTTCTAGTTTTGAGACAACTTTGTCTGAAGGAATGAGTTCAAGTTTGGGGCTCAGGAGCCATGATGTCTGATCCTGCCTGGCTACGCGCTTTGTGTACGGCGTAGGACAAGTCCTTTTGCCTCAGCTTTTACTTTTCACTGCTCAAGCCTGGGAATAGACATACTTTACCAAGTAAGATACTTGGTCAATAGAAGAAAACACCAGATATATGTTAGTTAAGATTCTTGTTACTTTAAAGTCCCCATATTCTTTTTTGGGAGATGTGGGAACTTCCACAACTATCTGACTGTATTGTCCTTGTCAAGAGCAACTGGTGCATAGAAAGCTTTGAAGCACAAGTAATATTGTTCATTTTCTGCTCACGTTCTTTGTCCACAGCGTAACCATGCAGTGGTACACCATCTTGGAGCAGAGTGGGACTGTAAGAACACAGAGACTGCCTACACCAGGACATTTAATTTTTATTTCATTACTGTAAAGAAAGCCCTGTATTACAGACCATTGGTCCTTACCGGTACAGCGCTCTTGATTTATCTTATTTGGAGCTCCTGAAATCTTCTGTCATATTAATTCTGACTGTTCTCTTCTTTCCCTATTGAGTGCCACAGCAAGACAACCCAGACTATGCATATGCTCTGTGACAGTGTTGCTTGAGTGTTTGTGAAACAAGGGCAAGAAAAGTAGGTGCTGATAAACGTGTGTGTATGTATACACATAAATAAGTATGTGCATAGTAGAAAGGGGGAATTTTTGAAGACAGAATTCTTTCCTGTACGTGTTATATTAGCTACTAAATAGCAATACATTTACTCTATTCTGTTTTAAACTCCAAAAGCTGTTTAATGGGAATCTTGGCTGTTCCCTTGGACTGAAAGTTGAAAGGGAAGAAATGTCTTCTTCATCTGTAACTTGGATGCTGAGCCCATATGCATGGGCATATGAAATGGGCAGCATTTCCCTAAGCAGGAAGGATATGACAGCTAGAAAAACTGGTGTACTGTCCAAAGACAAGCCTTCCGTTCATGTAGGAGGGAAGTTCATCAGTTCCATGGAAACCTGTGTCTTTTGCAGTACTGATAATACAGATAACACCACAACATGGCTATGTTCACGTTGATCTTGTTTTGCTCTACAATGGGGATGACGACGTGTCATTCTTGCTCAGCCCAACAACATGTTCCAGCAAAAGAGGCTGATTAGTATATTCTTCCGCACTTCTGCAGGGGAGGAAGAAAGGAGGTGAGTGTCTGTCCTCCTGTCTTTACCTCTGTTGTAGAGATACTCCAATCAAATGCAGAGCATTTAAGTCTGGTATCTCAGTAAAAATCTGATCTAATTTCTCTTCTGCTGCTGAACCGTGTGGCTACGCACAGGCCTAATGATTCCAGTTTTGCTGCTATGTAGAGTACTGTTTATCAATCAGGTAGCACGTGTGGGGTGCTAGAGCATGTTCTCTGTTTCTGTCTGACAAGAGTGAGTCATAGCCCCTGGGTCTTTTCTCCATAAACTGAGGATATCTGAAAATTAAAACATTAATTTTTAAATGAGCCTGATCTTGAGAGGCTACCCATCCTGGTAGATCTGTGTTTCCATTTCTGATCATGCCTGCTGACTTTCATTTGGCATCATTAGATACACATGATAAAAAACACGTTTACAGCTCAGAGGTCTACATATGACTTTTTTCTTTGTCCGTTATGCTCTTAACTGGCCTGCTTGTCTGTCTGATGGCTGACCAGTTATTCTCTATTCAAAAGAGGGATGGAAGAAGGAAAAATCTGGTGCCCAATCCTGAAAAATGCTATCTGCTCAGCTCTGAGGAAGTCCCTTGGATGCTAAAAAGGCGATATGGTGGTTACAAGAACAAAGAATTCCCATGGCACACTTTTCAATTGTCTGCTTTTGAAGAAGTCAGTTCATTAGCTGTACCAGGAATTATTATTCAGAACTAGATGATCGTCCCTTCCATCTCAAACCATTCTATGATGCTGTGACTTATTAAAAGTGATTAATAGGGTAAAAATTGATAGGGTAAAATTTAAGTTCAGAATTCTGAGTATGTATTAGTGGACTTTGTATGCCTTAAATGTGTAGATGCTTTTGAAAATTTGATCCTGTCAATACAACCTCTCTGATCCTCTGTCTTGCTTCTCTAGAATGTGAAGTTCTTCTAGAAGTAGAAGCCACTACTAGATATATTTTCATGGTGTCCAGGAATACCAGACTTGATTTTTTTTTTCAGAGTTCTTGAATGCCTGTCATGTTGCTATACAGCAGTCTTTTGAACTGACCTTTTACCAGATCTCTGGGGTATGCAGCTTGGGCACCAAGTCCATGCAGAGCAAACCTGTTCTTGGATGCCCTTAATCTCTGAAGCAGTTGTACAGGCCTTCCACTGGAGCTAAATTGGCAGGGCTTTTGGGGCCAGCTCCAAAAGGAGACAAAAGCAACTCTGTCATGTAACAGTGGAATACCCTTAGGTAGTGCTGCGAGATAGCAGGTAGAGGACGTCTTTGTGCTGTGCTAATGCTGGGAAGTTAGCGCAGGAGTTAGGCATATAGCTCCTGAGAGCTTCTGGAAAGCAAGAGGAGTGAGTTTGCTTTCCTTTTTTTTTTTTTTTTTTTTTTTTGTCAGAGTTTAAGTTGATTCTCTCTTCTACTTTATCCCCCTCCTTCCCCCTCTGCTGCCTAAGCCTGCTTTTGATTTGGTTTTATTGGCTAGTGAAAGGAATCATTTACTAGTCAAGGGCCAAGCAGTGACAAAGGAATGCAGGTAAATTAGTTTCAGTTCCTATTTCTCCCCGTCTTTCTCCTTTGGAATTTGAGCTGTAGAAAATAAAGTCTTTTCACCCATTTCCCCCCCCACCCCGGCCCCAAGCCTTCTTCTAAAAGGATTTCCCCCTCCCCTGTAAACCTCTTTCAAGAACTTCTTTTTTGTGTCTAAGAAAACCCCATTAAAGTACCTAAAATGTCAAGGTGTATGACACATTCAATGAAATCCAAATGAAATGCATTAAAAAAAAAAAAAAGCTTTTTGCATGCACCTTAAAAATGCAGAAATTAACTGCAAGTGCCATAAAGCTTATTTTAATGAATAACTACGTACATACTAGGAAGTTTTACATGCACATATATCATGCTTCAAATGCTAAAATGTAGTTAAAGTTTAAACATTTTGCTGAAGAAAATATGCAAAAGAACTTGCAGAGAATCAACACGGAGAAAACCTGTGTGTTCAGTCTTTCATCACTCAGTATTATTGAATTATTAAGCACTAAACTAATAGTAGCAGTCAAACTGTCCATTCCCTTTTTCTTTCTTTTTTTTTTTTTTTTTTTTTTTTGCCTTTTTCCATTCTTTCTTTTGGAAAACTTTCTGCTTTCTCTTAGACTAAATGCTTCAAATGTACCCGAGTGTTTCTGAACTGTACTCTTACGCAAATATCATTAGAGACTCGGGGCCTTCTTTTGTGAATTGCATTGGTGCCCTTTCTATTTAGTGTAATCCAAAATGCTAGTGATGTTAAATAGTACAAGGTGTTGCGTAGTATACGTGACAGAAAATTCTCTGTTTTTCTTTGATAGCTATTCCTGTTATTTCCGTATTTTTATCATAGAAACAATAACAATTTATCTTTTTTTAACCACGCAAAGACGTTGCTTATTCAGACTTTGTCATCTTTATAATTAGATGCATTTTGTGTTTTTGCATGTACAACGCAAACCTGCAGTACTGAAGAACTCAGTTATGCCTAGATAACAGGAAGGTTTTGGACAGCAGCTGGAGGAAGCCAGGAAATGTAAGTGAAGGTTGATATTCCCAAGTTACTTCACACAGTTGTAAGTCAGTTTTGTGGGAAGAAGCACAATGATGAGAGAGGTACGAACACAGCGTTAGTCCTAAGATTGTACTTCCTGGCTTTTGTTGGTTTGTATCATAACCTTAATAAAAAGATCTTCAGTTCCTCAAAGAGGGGGATTTTTCCAGAATGTTGTAACACATACAAACATTTTTTATACATACAACCAGAACATTTGCAATTGGGAAAATGAATCTGAACTTGAGAATAATTTCTTAGAAAAATCTCCTGTCAGCTCTCTTTAAGGAAAGCTGCTTTGTAATTTCCCACCAGTATTTAAATGACTGGTAGCAATCAAAGAATTTCTTCTCCCAACAGCCCAGTGTCTTTCACTCAAATGCACGGTAAAGGTCTTTTTTACAAATGATCTCCAGGGTTCAGCATTTTAGTCCTTTTGCTCTATTTAGAGCCCCTGGGGTCAGTTTCTTGTCTCACAGCAGATTTAGGGAGTAGGGAAACTTGCTCGAAAGCTGAGCGGTCGGATGGTCTGAGTGAGGGAATTTGGTAAGAATAAGATCTGTTGTCTCCTTACCAGAGCAATGATTTGGTTAGAGCCAGATGCTGTTGTAATAAATTGGAAGAAGTGTGCAAGAAATTGAGATTTTAGTTGTGCAAGAACTGAAGGGACAGGGTACTTGTTCCTTGCTTAGTATGGAAGAATAATTTGGATAGCATTCTCAAGACGGTTAATGTTTGTGTATATGTGTACTTACATGATTGTCAAATTGTAGGGGCTTTTATCTGACATACTCGGTCCTTTCTACTTCATGATTTTGTCAACAGAATTTGAAACGCTGTGACGTGCACACATTTGTAACTTTACTTGCAAGACAGACATCCATTGATTATATATTAAACCTTGTTTAAAGTCCTACAGACTACTGAAAAAGTGTTACTGTAAGTGTAAATTGATGTTTTGCACTGACTTGTCCTCTGTAGCATGATGTACAATATTTGTATTTCCCATTCTGAGACATTATTATTATGCAGATACATTTTACACAGCATTTTGTTGAAATATGAAACAAACTTAAGAATATCACTTATTTAATGTGTTTGTTTGTGGTTTTTTTTTTTAAAATTTTAAGTATGTTCTAGAGGAAAAAAACTTCTAGAATTATCAAAATCACAGGAAATATCCTACATTGTGACTGAACCTAGTATTCTCTTTACCGTTGACAATAAATGTCTGTGTGCTGGTGGTTTAAAGAAAAAAAATTACGTAGTCTTACTTCCTGCTGAAGTGAACTTGTACTATATATTTCCACAGGGAAAAAAGAAATGGTTTGGGATGGGAGAGTTCACACAATACTAAGAAAAGCCCTGAAGGCAATAACATTGAAATTATATAATGATAATAAGTGTGGAATATATTGGGCCAAATTTGTAATTTGTTATACATCTTAAATTATTGAAACATTATAATGAAATGTTTCTGTATCTGTAGCAATTTTTGTCAAAAAACCAAAAGGATCAAAAGTATCTTAATGTCTCAAAATATCATGATTAGTTTTGTCTTGCATCCACAGAGATATTTTCCATAGTGAATAGTGTGTCTTAATGAAGCAATAAATTAGATCCATAATCTACCATGCTTTGGATAGTTTTATTACACAAAAAGTAACTATTTTTCACCACTTTGAAACCAAACAAAAATAATTAATTTAATAATAAAGATAATTCGATCAGTATATAACTACCAGCTTTCTAAAAATCATACTGAGCAAAAACAATTAGACACAAATATGACAGACTTTTCTGTAATGCGGTGAACTCTTTACCCGCTTGAGTCTATTGATACCACTAAAGGAGAGAGTTTAAAAAATTGTGGGAAGCCTACGATGATGATGGTTAAACTATCAGGAAAAAAAATAATCAGTTTGTTCACGAAGACTTTAAACAAGTCTACGCAGTTCTCTGTGCACTCGCACACCTGCGAAATTCAGACCTATAGGAGGTAAGTCCTTCTGAAGTAGCCAAAGTCAGACCCTGACTAAAGGGGAAAAGTGGAAGAGTTTTTTTTTTGAAACTGTTTGAAATAACTAAGCAGTTATTCTCTACCCTCTTCCCAGTCCGGCTGTGAGCAGCAAAGATCCTGAGTGTTTGAAAATTTCCCTTCCCTTCTGTCTGGAGAGCTGCAAAAGAAAGGCAAGGTAAGGAGGGCAAGGCTGAGGAGGCAGCGCTGCCTCCTCCGGCCTCCAGGGGGCACTGTGACACCACGAACTCCCGCCAAACCTGGGACTGGTTCAAGGGCTCGTTTCAACAACAACAACAAAAAATCGAACTTTGAAATCCTTTTTGTCTTCAGATGTTCCAAACCCGTATTCCAGCAAAGGAAATGAAAAAGGGAAACTAAACGAGCTTTCCCCCTCCCGCCTCTCTCTGGTTTCTATTTGTAATACTTTATTTCTACAACAAGCACAAACCACTAGAAAGGCAAAAAAACAAAATATGATTTTTTCCTTTTTCTTTTCAGTGTAAACTCTGTAAAAACGATAAAAAAAAATTCTGGTCTATATTAGATGGCCTGTTTCTTGTTTCTTCTTATTCCTCTTTTTTCTTTTTGTTATGCTCACTGAGCTGTTTGCATTTTAATTTTGGAGAAGGAGGGAAAAGAGGAAATAATCTTTTGTAGAAATACACAGTAATTACCAGTTGGACGAAAGTGGAGGCAGCAATTGATGGCATAAAATGGTTATGTTTTATGTCAAAATACTTCCAAACAGGGCAGAAAATTATACTGGAGTTAGTAGTAAGAAGCTGCATAGATGAGAAATTATATCTTTCTAAGGAAGAAAAGTGTGTGTAACGTTCTAAAGAAAAATTAAATTCAATATATGATAAAGATTTAATTTTTGGTCTCCATCAAACATCATAGTAGATGCTGAATACAAATAATAAGTAAAATAAAAGAACTATAGTTGATGGATACATTTAATTAGGGTTTATTTACCATGGGCTGTATAAACACTTTTGTTTCTATAAGGGGAAGGGTTTGTATCTGCAAGTTCTGCCTTGAACATTTCAAGTTAAAAACAAATGTTTTAAGAAAAGAAACTAACATAAAACAGCCCAGTGTTGGCTTTTGTGTCTTTGTAAATGTCTGTGGCTGTTTCTTCTTGTCTGAGGGAAAGAGCCATTCATTAAATTAAAAGTGAACCAGTTAAACTGGACCTTTCATTGAAGAAAGTCTCCCAGTGATCCGTGCTTTATTTGGTGGATTGTCTTACAACACAAATAAACCAAGCTTTTTTTTTTAATTATTTTTTTTTTATCTTGGGATCTAAAAATACTAGAAAGAAAGGAAATACAAGCAGGGCAGAAAATACTAGGAAATAATCTCCTATTAAACAGACCCTCTGCCTCCATATATCTCAAATTGTGAAAGCACACAAGAGAAATGGACTCATATTCCTTTCTCAGGTTAAAAGCAAGTGACAGAGGAAATCGAATTCAAAAGTACCATCAATGTTTGCAGTGTTCAAAAATAGATAGAAATAAATATACACTAAAAATCCATGGTTACTGTCTGCTGGCAGCTAATTACTAAGTGCAGATGATATTGGTCCCTTTGAAAAAGAGTTGAAACCAGAGAATCCTGTGTGCATGAGGATACTTAAAAATGCATGGATATTTAGGGCAGGTTCAAAATTATTATTATTTTTTTTACAGACAAACAAAATATTTCAGCATTTATTTAAATATCTTATTTCTGATATAAAACAAATTCACGTTCTTTCTTTTCAAATATTTTGAAGAGCTTCACAAACATTGTGTGATAGACGGCAGCAAAGCAACCAGTGTACTTTGTAAGAACAGTTACAGTAAAAGAAGCAAAACAGTTTGAAAAATATTTTTTAATCTTTTTATCTCCTGCAGTTACAGTCTTGGTGTTTTTATTTATATTTTTATTTCTGTGAGACATTACATGGAGTATTTCCAAGATTAAACTCTTTTTTATCATTGTGTACTTAATGAAAAATAAGCAGAGTAGTGTACTCTGACGTGCAGGACTAAGGGTCAGAGTAAAATGGAGGCTTACACACTGAAACTGTAAGAATGTGTAGTGTTGAATTTTGGAAGGCTGCTAGTGGCTTGGGATAATTTATATTTTTGAACAGTGAGACTCATGCTGTAAAGGATTCCAAAGATGCCCTGAATTGTCTCTTGATGATCATGCTGATGGGTACTAATTGCTTCTGCATGTCTTATACAGGCACATACACTCATGTATACGTACGTTCACAATTTTTATCTTCTGTGGGCTCTAAAAATAGTCTAGCCTTTTATCTTTGCCTGTCATTAATGTCCATACATAAATATAGCATATCCCATAAAATCTCTTTTGTGCCCGCAATGAGCCTCTAATTAATACTGCATATAATTCCATAACATTTATTATTAATAAGTATTAATATAATTTTAAAAATCTAGAACCATTCTCAAGATTATGACTCTGACCTAACATGTCTGGGATGAAAAAGTGCACAGAGAGGATAGCTGCATTTCTTATTCTCTTGGCATAACAATCAAACAAAATTAAATGAAATCAAACAAATCAACACTAGGACATTTTAATAACCATATCACTTTCCTGTGCATATGATTCTTTTTAGTGATACAGACATGCTTGCACTGATAGTGCAAAAACAAACAAAAACCTCTACTCATAAAATCTACTATTGTTTGTAATGGTTCCAAGTTTAAAGAAGAAGATTTGGTATGTATTCATCTGCGCTTGTGATAGAAAGTATGTGCAGGTTTAAACCCTTGTAGTTGCATGGACCGTTCTTCTAGGCAATGCAAAGGGAAACTGACCGGGACAGAAGGGGCTGTCAGACAGCTAAGTGAGAGAGAGTGCAGTGGGCCTAAGAACAGTGGAAGTCTATCTGAGTGAGAAGTTAGTGATAAAAGCTCACAGGGAGAAGTGGGGAAGAGAGAAAACCTCTGTTCGCTGGGGTATTCTCTGTCCTCATCTTCCCAGAAATCTACTGAAAGTTTGTGTGATGTTTAATGCTGGAAACAATAGTGGGAATTTTCTTGTATCAATAGGTCTTCTCAGAATGGAAGGAGTATGGAGCTCAGCAGATTTCTGCTCAGGACTGTCCAGCCACTGTGGGAGTCATTGCTTTCATCCCTGAGAAGAAGGTACTGCAGCAACTCCGTATAGACCAGGATCATGTAGAGTACCAATCGCTTCTCAAGTGCAGCTACTTCTAAGGTAAAGCCTGGGAGTTAACACTGCACTGGAAGAATACAGAGCAGTTCAAAGTCTTATTTCTTAATCCTTTAAATTTTATGGGACTTGCAATGATTTTATGCTGTTTAATGCAATGAAGTGGGAAAAGATAATCTCTTCTAATAATCAGTTTGTAAAATCAGCTCATGCTGGTGACTTTTGAAAATTCTGGTCTAGTAGAAGTTAGAAGCTAAACTGCTCTTAGCCAGACCTGATTCAGAATAGTTTGGTTTTGTCTTAGACCGAACCAAAGTACCTTTCTGACTGCCATCCTGTCTTAGCAGAGCAGATTTTCTGAAGACTTCAATTCTCACCTAGGTAAGTAAAGTAAGGATTCAATGTATTTTCTCCATCCAGGATTCATCAGAGGGGTTTAGCTCATTCAGAAAATCTATTTTGTAATCCCACAGCCTAAATATAAGCTAAGCCTTTCTGAAAATCTGGCCTTTTGTGCAAAATGGAGCGGAATGCAAACTTGTGACAAAAACCAAGGTTACATGCAAGGGCCATTAAGTCCTGGGTTGCAAAGTGCCTTTCAACAAAGTGGTGACCACTTAAGACTTGTAGCTGAGAGCTAGAACAGGTAAGTGTGGGCTACCGTATATGTGATTTGCCCAGAAGTTTTGTTTATAAGTAGAAAGGAACTCTGTGCTTTGCCTGTTTTGCCCAGGATTTCCTGACATTCAGCAGTCTTGCCGGAATGCTACTTTTGCTGTGGTTGCTGAATGTCCATTGGCACCACAAACACAGCTGCTGTGTTGTAATGCGGGATAGGATGTACCGCACTGTGTGATCTAAACAGACGGAGTAAGCCTGACGCGTTCTCAGTACCCTAAGCTGAGTGCGCATGCTTGTAATCGATTGTGGAACACATTCAGATTCGTTGCAGTCACCGCATGTAAGTGCATATTGCTGTCTAGGAGCCCTTTCTATCCACCAGACAGTGCTGTGAACAGCTTACCGTGTTAGGAAGCGAAAATTTCCAAATGCTTTGTACACTTGAACTTCAGACAGTTTCCTCATACTAATTAAAGGTGGTGAGTGGGAGTGCACCAGTGCTCTTCTGGCATATGACTGGTTTCTAGCTGATACAGATTAGAAGGGTTTGGTGTAGCTTAATAATAGTTGTGCTTCGAAGAAATGTTTGGTTTATACAGTTAAAAAGGAAAAAATGTTTTGTGTTGTAAAGGCCTAAAGGGCATAATCTGTACTATCTGATCCATTTGCGTTACAAGCTACTACACTGAAGCACAAAACAGCCACTTGATTTCTTAAGCACTTGAAGAGGAAGAGAGGCAGGGGGCTCAAGGGTGGAGAAGAGGGGAGCAAACAAACCTTGGCCAAAGCTTTCACAACAGAAGTTTCATTGTTTTAATTTAGAAAAAGTCATATGTGTAAAAGTTGCATTTTTCCAGTGTTTCCATTAGCACATATAAATTGCAGTTGTTAGAAATCTTGCTATGGATAGGAATGCATTTTCTGTAAGCTCTCAGAGAACAGTGCAGGAAGCAAAATAAGAAACAAAAACCTTTTTCCTGTGGTTTTTTTTTTTCTTTGCAAAGACAAGAGTCACCTAAAAATGAGGGGATTAACTATTATGAATCAATAGGAGGCACTTTTGAAAGAGGAAGCATTGCCATCCAGATTTGAGGGAAATGAAGCGTTTATTGGAACAAAAATACCCTCTTTGTTCAAATGTTACTTCATTGAATTGTGTATTCCCTTCTGAAGAGCACAGAAAGCAATTGAAGAAAATGTTTTATGCCACTCTTCCTTTCTTTTACCACTCATGCCTTTTTCTTTGTCTTCCTGTTTCACCTTGTTTTCTGTGTGTCCATCGTTCTCATTAAATTACTAATCAATGCTTTTCTAATTAATGCCAGTTTAATTTAATGTTTAATGAAGCTGTGTCTGTGTGGGGTGTTTGATTTCTTTTTGTGATTCTGGCCTAACCATTGAGATTAGCAGCATCTGTACAAAGCTGCAAAGTCCCTTGGGGCACTGAGCAACAGTTCAAACTCGTTTTCGTTTTACAAAATGAAAGTAACTGGCATGTAGGATTAGTAGAAAGTATCCTCTTCATAAAGTGACTGGGACTGTTTACCTTGCAGCTTTCTGAATCAGTTGGAATTTGTTCATTTTCTTGTAAACGATTAAAGGTGGTGGAGTTAGGTCCAACATTACTGTAATGTAGCTGCGAATTGAGCTGGAAAAACAGCTTGCAAACAAAACGATGTGATAAAGCTGGCAAATTTTGTCTGTAAATATTCCATAAGCATTTTTACAAGTATACATGTCATTGGAAAATATTTTAAAAATGTTGCGTATAAACATATTTTGGCTTGTGGGTTGCTTACAAACAGTTTTCTGAGATGGTTTTTCCTTGACTACTCACAAATTTTTATGCTATTGGTCTTCTAGATCATGTGGTTTCATTTCTCTTTGTTGATTACATGTCTCACAATGCCACAAGAGCCTTATCAGCAAGGCTACGTGTACACTGACAGAATAGACACTTATACAGAGGTGGAGGGGCACAACACTTCATAACATTTTCTTTACCTACAAACAAAATTTTTCTAGCGCGTGTTTGCAGAGGATTGACCTAAAGGGTAGTAATTACTGCTGAACTGACTTTGTGGTTTGTTCATCTCTGGGGATCGAGATATACCAGTGTTCCTGGAGAAGCACTGCTGATCTGAGTGGTCCTATGAACTGTTCAGCCTGTTTTTCAGAAACTCTGGGAAGTGCAATCCAAGGACATACTCAGTGAAGCCTTGGAGCCCTCGTGTCTGTAGGCCTCAAGACAGCAGTGTTCTACAAAATGTCCCCAAACAGCATGAAGCAGCAGGCTACGGTGTATTTCCTGAGACTAGCAGGAGGGGAGTGCAGGAGTGGGGATTGACAAGACAGTGTTTGAATGTCAACATTGAACCAATCGTTCGGCATTACCAGATCTGTTCCGAGAATTAGGGTTGTGGTGAATAGATGTCTAAACAACCTAGTAACTTCCTCTGCAGAGAACATCCAAGCAGTCCTATGATTGCTTAAAAAAAAAAAAAAAGCAAAAGGTGTTGGTGTTGTCTCATAAACATGCACTTAGTGCTAGAGACATAGTGTTTGTTATTTCCAATCAAATGATTCCTTTACTGAGGATTTGTAGTGTTGTTGTTTTGTTTTTTTTCCAGTGGGATTGGAAAGACATGTTGCTTTCAGATGTGTGATGGATTCTGTCCATCATAATCTAGCTCTTACTGACTCTGTGGCTCCTCCTGTCATGGTAATTAAGTTCATCCTCTGCTGGCACCAGCACTGCATCATTTAGATGAAGGTGGACCATTATTAAGGAGCATCATCGTATTTTTCCTAAGAGACTCTGCATTGAAGCAGAAAGTATTTAGGACACATCTTAGCTTATTTTGAGATTTGTATTAATTTCAGTAGGAAGATTTGCAACATGGTTATGTCTGTTTACACGGTAACATGCAGAAGGAGGATATAAATCAGAGTATTTAAGGGAAACTGAGAAAATGTACGTACTTTGAGACCTGTATATGCTTCTTATATAGCCCTCGCCCACAGCTTCATACAACCGCTCTTTACATTTGGAGCTAGTGGTTTCTTAAATGCTGAGAGCCCACAATTGAGCCCAGATTTCCAAAAGTGCTTGGCACCCAGCAGTTCTCACTGAGACATTTTTATGGCCAGATAATCAAAATTGCTCAGCATGGAAGAAGCTAGGGAAGTTAGAAAAGCTAGCCACTTACTTTAATTCCCAAATAGAGTCTGGGTTCCTCAGAAAAGCTGGTTCATTTATTACAGATCCAGTCACTGTGTGCCTATCCTGTAAGTACATTTTTCTCTTATGGACATAGAGTCTATAATATATATCCTTCAAAAACTTTCCCACTTGTTCTTCCATATAAATTGTAATTACATTAGTTTCATTGAATTTGGAAAGCTGTTGGTACTGTACGAAAGAATCAAAGTTCAAATGAAAATCAGATCCGGTAATTATAGGATTTTCTGCAAGCATTTTTCTTTTCAGGCTTGACTTGGAAATGAAATAAAGACAAGAGACACCCGTTTCCAGGTTAGGAAGCAAACAAAACCAAATTGTAAAGGGTGAGGGTTGCTTAGATGAACTGCTTCTTATAAAGCAGTTTGACAGCTGGAAAGAAAAACATTGAGGTAACTTGTAAAGTGAATAAGCTTTTAGCTGTTACTTTTGCAATTTCCCACTTAGCGTTGCCTGTCCTACTGAGCAGAGGGACTTGGTAGTACATAATATGCCAATAATAATAGTCAGCATTTACTTTGTACTATGAAGACATTAGCTAACTAGCCCAACACCCCTGCAAGGTGAGGAAATAGTATGATTGCCACCTTGCCTCTGGCACAGCAAACACACTAGCAGAGGTTAAAGTCAGGGTTTGCCAAGAAAGTTGCTGGTTGCGTTATTCTTCCCTCATTTCTTCTAGCAGCTGCAGAACCACCTCTTAGTGTCCCAAGGTGCATGCTTCCTCTGTGCTGTTCCAAGGGTCTGATCCTTATCAATGAGCCCAGGAGAGGTGGATTGCTTGTAAACTTATGCCTGAAAGGATTTTACTTAGCTAATAGCAAGAAACACTGTGGCTAGCTTTAGGGAAGAGATGCATAAGAAGTGGCTTGCATGGTGTGGGTTGATGAATTTAAAAGGAGCTTGTGTTTTAATTGCTTTGGTACTTTTGAAAATGTATGCATAAGTCTTTTCTTCAAACAAAAGGAGCTTAAGCTTTTTTAGACAAAGAGGTCTCTGACTCTGACTTGAGGCGTTATGATACTAACTGGTTGCAAGTTCATTCTGTTGTTGGATCAGCTTCCTTGAACACTCTTGTTAGGGAACCTTTGCCAGAAATTGTATTTGAGGCTGGCTTAACACGGTGGTAAATGAACTCTTTCATCTGCTTTCTTCCAGCAGCAAGTGCTAGTTTAGATGTAACGTGCTGAAAAGGAAGAAACAAATGCAATGTCGGTATGCTTTTTTTAAAATGGTAATCCTAATAGAGGTTGCCACTACAATATGTTAAAGTATTTTATCTATTGTCATAAATAAATACATAAAGCATAAAATACATAAGCAGTTTGAGAATTTTTTAATGATATTTAATATGTTTTTTCATAATGTGGGGTATTTGTGATTTATTTTTTCCAAGGCAGACCTTTTAAATCTAAGTCTTCTCTACTTGCCCTCTTTCCTCCTTGGTTTGGATTTTTTGCTTTGAGTGTATCTCAAAATCTAGAATTAGTTGTACAGACACTTTGATTGCGTAGTGCTTCTTCCTCCCACTACAACTTAATTTCTATGATTGGGGATATTATGCTGCGTAGTATTGCAAGCAAGTTCTTGTGAATGCTGATGTAAGCAATGGTTTGCAACGGATTCTCTTAATTTTTCATCTCTAGTGATCAAGAGAAGACGAGATTTGGAGACAGCAAGGACAGAAGATAAGTCTTTAGGAAGGACAGGTTTCCTGTGCTTCAGGGAAGTCAGTTGAATATGAAAAACAACTTTTTTTTTTTTTTTAAACATCTCTATGAATTTCGTTTTCCTCTTAGGAGTGTTTTCCTTCCAAACAAAAAATTTTGCTGATTGTCTTGCCCTTCCTTTCTTTGTTTGTTCTTCCCCATTAAGTTGTTCTACCTGATTAAATGGACTTTTTTGTTGTTACTTTTTGGTAAAAGATGAGGCTTGAAATTGGTCCAGTTGATAGTAAAGGAGCATTGAAGGCCCCGGATGTGATTAGCACAGGGTAAGGAGGTTCAGAAAACCAGTAGTCATGTCAGCGTAACTTCTGTTAGAATCTGATGCTCTAGATAGCAAGCACATTCGTACTTTCCAAGTCTCTATCCTCTATCTCTGGGGTGGGGAAGAAGGTTCAGAAAATATTGTTTATTTGACAGGTAAACAAACTTGTGACCAAATGCACGGATGACCAGCAATTGCTATCATTAAAGGATCTCAGACAGTGGCTACTTCCTTGGGGGGCCATTAAAAATCCATTGGCAGTCGCATGTGGCTTAAATTTACAGCTTGAGCTCTTGCTCTTGCATTCTGCCTCCTTTTGCCCTTGTAATTTCCAATGGAGAATTATTTGTCAATTCCTTAACTGAGAAGTTTAATACCCCTGGTGGGGTAGAGTACAGACAACAATTCCTGGGAGAAACCAGGATGGTAATTTCTACCATCCTTTTATCAGAATGGTAGAAAAACAGATGGTACTGCCATCTACTTCAGCGTTTTTATTTCCAGCCCCCCTTGCATTGTTGTCCCCTTGTTTTCTTTCTTCTCCTACCAGTGGTTAAGTGAGAAGGAGAAGACAAAGTTAGGTAACAAGGTTACTGCTGAGGCTCCAAACTCAGATCTCTCAGTTTATAACTTCCATCTGATTCCAGATATGAATCTGGAATGATTTGATTACCCTGCAGTGTATGCAGACCAAAGAAAATTGAGTCCACATGAGCTACTGTCATCTCTACTGACTTGACAAGAAAAGGTGATGTTAGATTTGCATCTGTCTTAGTGTTATCAAATCTTCCAGTATTTGGGGTGTGTTGCATTCTGGGATTTCATTAAAATCTTATTGTTAACTAAAGAGTCAAATTTCTAGTCTTCCTGGTTGTAGAGAATATCCTGAAAATGTGCTCCCTAAATGTGATAATGGATGGGAAAACAGAAGGCAAATTAAAATAGCTCCCACTTCTTTCTTTTCAGAATTCAAAGTTACTTGCTGCTTTTTGTTTGTTTGTCTTTTTGGCTTTAGGATCCTGTGACTGACTTTCAAATTCCTGGAACTGTGAATTTCTGCATTGGTTTTCCAAGTACGCCCATCTAAATCAGGACTGAATGGGAGGGAGGGAGCTCTTAAGTCTCTGGCTGCTTAAACTTCTGTAAAGAATCATGCTGGGAAGCTGCTGGAAGAGAAATGGTGATAGGAAATGCTGCACTTACTCTCAAACGTTCAGTCTGGGAGCAGAATTTGTACTATGGAGAGTGGAGATACTACATGGCATTTGCAGCAGTGTATGTAAATATGGGTGTTGAAACCGGGACAAGCCATGTCTGTAAGATGCCATCAATACAAACACTCGCTTTCTGTGGGGCATGGCTACAAATGCCTTGGATTCAATAATTCATTGAGAGAATGTATTTGCTTTACAACCCCTCATGCAGAACTCTCTGTCATGCTGTTTGCAAGCCCAGAAACAGCCATTATAAAATGAATCCTTTCTACTGTTGAACAAACATACCAAAACCTTCTGATATTTCACTCACCATGTAACATCACAGGCCATGCTGCTCCAGGAGAGCCTGCTTAAGCCTTTTGTTTCAGCAAAATGCACACCTGCCAAAAATAGCATGAAGGCTTACCAGCCAATATGTCTTCAAACAGTGCTCCTACCCTCCCACATCCCAACCAAAGAATGTTTGTGTGTTGCTGCCAATTTCTGCCAACGGTTACAAGCAGTGGGGAATGCAGGAACTGCCACTAAGTTTCTGGAAGAACAAGGCTTGACATATTTTGGCCAAAGAGAAATCCGTAATCCTTAAGGAACAAAGATTCTGTTTTCATGGAAATCAGTCTAATGGGAAGGGAAAGGCAGGGAGATGTAATTCTAATTCAATGGGATGTATACGAAGTAAGCCAAAACAGTTTCTTAGCAGAAAGCAGTTCTGTGATTTTAGTGCCATTAGATATACCTGGAGTGTTGCCAGCTGCTTCAGTGGAGTTGCTGTGGATTTACCCTCGTGAGACTGACATCAGAGTCTGGCTCACAGGAGTAGCTCATCTGACTTCACCCACTGGTAACTAAGGTTACTATCTACCTCGCTGAGGGCAGCTCTAGATGGTGACGTTAGGGTATTTCCAACCACAGTCTTTTACAAATTTTCTTTTTTGAGGGCAAACAGCGTCTGCTTCAAAAGTATTTAATGACCTTTCAAAAGGGAACCGTCCATAGGCAAGGCAACACTGTGCTACAGTGCAAGCCACCAGCCTACTGGAAAGAATGCATCTATTGATGAGTGCAGAATAGTTTCTTGTTCTATGACACTGACATTCCTTCATCACTCAAATAAGATGCTCTGGGTAGAGCTACCAAGCAGTGCAATTTCTGATTTCTCATTGATCCTTCAAGGTACACATTGCGGAGTACATCTTGAACTAGAGTTTTTTCTTTAAGAATAGTCTTCCTACTGCAGCTGGTATACTCGGTAAATGAACTTAAGGACAAGGACGTCCAGAATTTAACGTGCTCAGTGAGGCAATGATATGGTTGTTTTATTTTGTCCTCTTAATTTCTCACACAACTACATAATCTTTAGTGGAAACCCCAGAATGGATTTATTATTTGATCAATCAGTGATTCAGTTCCTTATCAGCTATGATTTGTTATTAATGGAGCCATAACAAGGCTGTGCTGATTTGTACCATGAATCCAACTCTTTGATGAAGTCAAGAGCTGAAGAATAATAAGAATTCTCTGTGGGTGTGTTGAATTAAATACTGTGCATGGGGTCTGTTTTAAAAATTTAATACAAATTAAATGTGTTTATTTTTATTATTTTTGTGCCCCTAACCTTCCTTGTGATATCTTTTAAGTAGAAGGTCTGGGAATTTCCCTTCTTACCCTACCTCTACATGTTCAGTAACTCTGGGATTTATATTATATGGCTAATACTGGGCTGGAAAATACATCCGCTAGGTTTACATCTTTTTTTCTAAATGGAACAAAATGTCACTTTAGGTTTTCTTTGAACCAACAAAGAGAAATTCAGTTTCAGAACAGGCAAATTCAGTAACAAAGTTCAGGCCCCTTGGTTGTTGTGTTTCTGGGCTTCAGAGTGGTTTTACGTGGGTCTAGATTTGAAGTTCTGGCTGGATCTCTGGCTGCAAGCAACCCTGAAGTATCTGTAGGCTTAGTGTCAGCCAGTAGCTGACAGCATTTACTGATGATCTGAACTGAGGCCTGAATTAAAAGCGTGACAATGGATCAGGGGTGTGAAACACTGTGAGAAATACAAAGGCAAATCACTGGAAATAGAACCCCCACTCATTCCCAGATAGGCTTTAGGTTTCTGTCATTCCTCTCTGTTTCTCTCTGTTCCTTGAGTAGACTGCTTCATTCCAAATCACAGCATCGCTCTTTATTTTGCACATCACAAATGGTAAGATGGAATTTGTTACCTTTTGCCATGAATTTAAAGAGACTGCATTAGTCATGTGTGGTGGAATCATCTGCAAGTCCTACAGATACTTCAGAAGAACAGGCAGTGAACTCTGCTTATGTTTCACCTGTTCAGTCTAATAACAGATTTTTTTTTTTCCCCTTTGGCCTCCTTGTTTTAAGTTTTCATAGACTTGTAGCCATTTTGAGATGTTAATTTATTTGGGAATACATAAATAATGACAGCACTGATGGGACAAACATTAGTAACGTCCCTGTTGCAACATAAGGTCAATTTATACGGGACCTTGTAATAACTAACCTTAATTTGAGAAATGTAAAATTTTATATTTAGGTACAGATATGCTGACTAGATAGGAAGGGCATAAATGTCCTTTAAATTTAATGCTAATCTATGCAGCATTAGAATTGAAATATATTCACGTCCAGAGCTTCATACCCAAGTACTATTATTTTTCATGGTTCCATATATTTAAAAGTTTAGTTCCTGTAGAAAGTCAGTTTTTTTCTCACAGGGATGTTTAGTAATCCTTTCCCTTTCAAAATGTCACTGATTGGCCTGAGTTGCCAGCCGTACGACCTTCCCAGTTGTCCGTATGCAGTTCGCTACATTTTGCAGGTGGGCACTTCTGTATAGTGTATGCAATTTACAAGGACTTGGTGCCAGTTCTCTTTTTGGTTTCTTGTTTGCTCTGTATTCTTTTTGTCGGCTGGCAATGGAACACATGATAATGCTGCTTCAAGTCATCCATCTTACATTGTTATAAGAGACTGCGAGTTGGAAAAAAGTCAGAACATCACTGGAGCATACCGAGAACCCTAGTAGAATTTTGGTCCTTTTCTGCTTAGAAGAAGAAGTCAATCTTTGAATATCATAAACATTTATTTTTTTGATTTTAAAAAAGGTTTTTTCAAAAAATCTTGTTTAGAAACCATATGTTCATGTTGGAAATGTAATTTGATTGTCTTATTACGTCCTCATAAGAAGCCTGGTAGAATAGGATCTATTTTCTTGTGCTTCTGACTTGCTTAAACTCTGCTGTTAACCGTCTTTTATATCAATATTTGTTTGAAACTCACTTTTTTTTAATTATATATGGTTGATCTGATCCACTGTAGCTGTTCTAAGTCAGTAAGGAAAGCAAAAGTGCTTAACAAGACTTCAAGTGAAGAAATATTGTGTAGGCATAAATGCTTATTTCATGCTGCCATCCTTACCGGCTGCTATTCTCAGCTGTGAATTTATGAGCCTTGAAGCATTGTTTGAAACGGATGATTTTTCAAATGTGTAATATCAGTTATACTTACTTTCATAATTTAATATTCTGGTCTCCCCACTAAAAATAAACAAACAAACCCTCCTCAAGAGAACCAAACACGAGTCCTTCAATAAAACATCTTCTAAAGCCAAAACAATTCTTTGAACTTGAAACTTGAGTGTTCTAATCTGGATTTTACAGGGAGAATGAAACCCTCAGATCAAGGGAGGTTATAATCTAATTTTAAAGTTCAGAGTGCACAAATTTAAGTAACATCAATTCTGCTTAGGAGATCAAGTAGATTTGAATTGTTCTGTAATTTTAATCTTTAGTAGGTATTATAAACACAAGGATGCAATTTTAAAAAGTCTTGGAAGTAATAGTAATGGAGACAACATTTAGAGGAGATCCTATGAAACTGCATTTGAAAACTTGAACCCAAGGGTCTGATACAAAACAGATAATCAGGAGTCAGTGTAGAACTATGCACAAGATAAATGCAGCTGAGCTTTGCGTTGGTAAACTGGGTGGCAGGAGAGATGTTTGTGGTACAGAATTCCTGTTATTGAATGAGAGGATTCTATGTTAGGTATCATCTACAGAGGTTATTTACATTTAGTAGGAGTCCGCAGCATGCCACGTTTGGAGAACTCTTAAGCCAGTATAGTTCTTAAAATGCTTTTTTTAACTCAATTGCAAGTAGTTTGACTTGGCTTTGATGATCATTGGCTCCACTGCCCACACGAAGGGGATGGGAAATGAAGTAGATGCTCAGCTGGTTGTTCTCCTTAGAAAAGAGACTCTGGTGTTGGTATAAGCAGTAAAACAGTTGGCCTTCCCTTCCCCCTGCATCACGGCCACTTTTCCTTTGCAAAGCTTTTATATAGAGCACAAGGACCTATAAATAACAAGGGAGCCTATAAATAAATACAGCTGTGAGCCGACAAAGGCTTCTGACAAATGATGTTTATTGAATTTCTCACGTGTGGTCCAGTTTGAATCCAATGATGGGGTTTGCTAAGTTTTCAAAAGTGTATTTTGTGCCAAGGCTAGGATTCCCCTCTGTTGGGCAGAATAGGGAGCTTTCTGGATAGCTGAGTAAGAGAGAGGAATAGGGAGAGAGACGATTTTTTTTCAGTGAAGCTGAGCTTATGATATTAACTTTGGACTAACCAATCCAGGATCTAGTGCCTGTTGTTTACACAAGAGGTTTTATGAGAGAAAGCGATCATATCACTGCAAAGTGCTGGCTGAAACGTGAACACCCCCTCCCCCTAGTAATTAATCCTGAAATCATTGTCCTATAAATGCAGTCATTCATATCTAGATTTAAGTGTATGTTATTGTAGCACTCAAAATTAGTGATCAGTGATGTAGGTATGGCCTGTTGTGGTGGGGGTTGTATGGATGAGAAAATAGAAAGCCTCTGTCCCAAAGAGTTTGGAGTCTTCCACTTGAGCCGAAGTTCCAGGTCTGCTGGGTGCATAAAGTTGGTTGGATCTGACCCATAGCCACCATGGGAGCTCTATTCAGGTAAATTGACAAAGCATTAATTACTTCAAAGGAGAGCTAATGAGGCAATAAACCACAAGGGTGAAACTCAAATGGTTTATAGTACCATTAGTAGGCTGAAATGGAATTATAATTAGAGCAGGGCAAACGATTCATAGTCCACAATTTATCCAATGGATTTAGTGCTTGTTTCTGTTCATGAATTATGCACAAGTAGACATATTTTAGGAATGTATTCATTGTTTGAAATTGCTCAGCAACCACTTTATATGGAGACGTTTCTGCCTATAGGGTGATCCTTGCACAGGTTGCTTCTGTTTCTCTCTGCTTATTTGCTTGGGGACTGTGTGCATATATTTGTGTTCTACAGTGTGTCACTGAAATACTATGGTGCTTCTACTTCCTGAAATGTTATTTAAAAAAAAAAAACACAAGTAATTGTTCTTGGATATGCAGCAATTGCCTAAACTTGTTAGAGAAACCTTTCTTGATCTTTAGGGTTTTTTTGCTATTGTTTTGCTTAAGGAGCAGTCCCTTTGCAAATTGCCGTGCAGGAGAGAAGTAATCTCAGCAATATTTGCTCAAGCATCCATCTAAAAAATTATAAAACTTCTATGTCCGAAGAAGAGTGTGATTCAGAAATGATGAAACAGGTACGGGAGAGCTTTATTCCATTGTTCAGATCCTGACTTGAGTTAGGTGCAGAATAATTCACACAAGCTTTTCAGAATAAGTCTTATCTCAAGGTTTAAGGTGTTTAGGGTGAGCTCCTAAAATTCTTCAGATTGGATCTCTTCCAATTTGCATTAGATACTTGTATTACACAAGGGATATTCCTATGTTGTGAGATATTTTTCCTGTATCTGCTATGATGAATTTGGAATTACTTACACAGGGGAATGATGTTGATGAGAGGGGATGTAATGTTTGGAGGTGGCAGTGTTCACGCACTGATGCTCCTTGTCCCTGGATGATGTTTGTGTGTTTATCTTGCTGCTTGTAGACTAGTGTGTAGCAGGCCTGATGACATCCAGCTCCTTTTCAGGCAAAAAATATAGGTAGTACTTCCTAGTCCCTAAACTATCCATTAAGATGTACTGATGTGTCAGCTTTTCAGTCAAAATGTCTTGGGGCCACTTCGTTTTTCCATTTACAGTCCTGTTCTCTTCTATGCAGGCCTGTTCAGAAGAGTCAGAGGTAAGCCACAAACCTGTATCTTCTTCTGAAGTTGCTGTGTACGCTTGTCTTTTAATCAGGCATTTACTTCTGTGCATCTCAGGTGACTGACAAGCTGAGGTTGTTGGGGTGGAGGTGCTTTGTGCTGCCCAGTGGTCGCCTGGCTCCACATTTGCCTTCCTGAATAAATCATGCATTCTCCTTTTTGTATGACATGTTTAGTTCCATGATTTAAGAGCTTTAACATATAGCTCTTGTTTGTTCTTGCTTTTGTTAATAACTAATCATGAATTATCCATGAATGGGCTAATTAGGCATTAACCGTATATTATATACCAACCGAAGGATCAGATCTTTCACAGACATCTATGTAGGTAGTAACTACTTGAAATATCCCTGGGCTAGGAATGTCTGCGTGTATTAGGGAAGATCTTGCAAATTCTGGCCTGCAGGGTAGTCACAACATAGCTCAAAAATCAAAACAAGTCTTACATGGAATGAATGCCTTATAGGGAAAAAAGTCAGGATCCCAAATGATGCAAGTGGTGAAATATGGATCAAAAATGTGGTGACATATCCTTTTAGAAGGGGCAAGATTATTGGAAATTATTTTTGTTTTCAGTGTAAAATTTTGAATGGAACTCAGGTAGAAAGAAGTAATTAACAGAAAGACTGCCCATATGCTAGAAGATTTTGTAGATTCTGATAAAAAAGATTTTATCAAAAAAAAGAGGCAGAGAAATACTTCAGAACAGCTTATAATATTGTGGGTAACGGAATGCTCTTCTGCCATGGTAGTTTAAGATTTCTGTGTGCATCAAACACGTGCCTGAATGCAGTAGAGTAATGAGGAAAACCATCAGTGTAGAAGTGAAGTGAATAGAAACTCAAGAAAAGGGTACCAGAGGTGGCTTATGTGGAGTTTGACGCAGATACCCATGTTGCAAATACCACAGAACCAGGATTAAGTTATGTCTAGGTGGAATGTCATGTTGGTGTTGTCAGTGAGATGAGCAGTAGTTCATCGATGTTCTTCTGTGTGCCAATCTAATTCTGGTTCTGATGCCTGACCCCAGGGAACCTCATACGCTTCTGTCTGCCTTCTGTTGCCTCTCTCAGGAAGTCAGTGGCATCTCTTCAGCCTGCCTTCATGAAACATTTTCTTGGGTAGCTGATACTGATGGGTCTCAATGACATTACAAAACCCAGTGTCTTGGTCCAGTAGCACTTTCGAGTTTCAAAGCTTTCTACCTGTCTAGCTGCACACCAAAAGCATGACTTGGTCTTTCCCCACTTCAGACATTTTGTATCATGTTTTGTGTGTGACCCAGCAGAACCCAGTTCCAGCTCTGAGTCAGTGTACAGTAAAATAACAAAGTTGTCATTTAGATGTTTGAATTAAAAAGATTGTGGAGTCTGTTTCTACCAAATGACTTTTTTTCCCCCATCAAATATTAATAAAGCTTGGCTGTTTTTTTTTTTTTTTGCAGAAGAAAAATATCAAGAGGCATAAATCTATATTAAAGACTAAGTGCCTACCAAATGGAACTTTGTGCACATTTGCTGTGGTTTCTCGCTTTCTTTTTACTCAAGTGTTACAGAGGAAAGCCAGCAAAAACCACAGAGCAACTATTTTCTCTCTTCCATCTCTTAGCTCTTAAATTTTAGTTTGAATGCTGCTGTTTTCTATAGCATGCATTTCTGGATGCCTGACTTAAGTACAGATGCCATGATGCATGATGAAAGCCAAAGGGTTAATCTTCTAGGGACTTGAGACTAATGGCCCAGTAATGTTCACCCAAGAGGGAATTGTGGCTGTTTTGGAGCTCAATCTTAGTCACTTTATAATCATCTGGAAATTCCCACTACAACTTTGGGGGCAGTAGGAGTAGCCCTTAATAAGGGACAGCAATGCTTAATGTTCATGTGCTGTGTCTTGGATCAAAACCTTGTACCTACCTCCCCTCTTTCTGCTACTGCAGTAATCAGCTGTAGTTTTGCTTGATGTGCCTGCCGCAGTCAGATTTTCAGCACAGCTCTGCATACGTGTGCCTTTCGGTTCCTTTCTATCTCCGAAATCAGGGTTGAAAATGTCAGTGCAAGTTGTAGGCACTGATGTCCAGCAACACCATCAACAGCAATGCTTAATGGCTTGTGTGCTGCTCTGTTTGTGCTGCGGTCATACAGCCTCTGGCACCAGGACCCACTTCTTATTGAGATTTACTTTCTTGTCTTCCAGTGTTCATGTGGCTTAATTTCTTGGTTTCAAGAGCTTTAAACACTACAGCTTGTGTGCCCTGATGCTGGCATTGCTGGAAACACTTCAGTGAGCAATCCATAGCTACGTTACATCTCTGCAGAGATGTTTCAGCTGTTAGTGATGAAACCCTTACAGCCTTAGCTTCTGAAACCTCCTGTTGCAGGTCTGTATGTAGCAGAAATTCAGAAGAGGCTTGTAGCTCTTTCAGCATAATCTTAATTTTTTCCCTGAAGCTGTTATTTGCAGCTCTCCCTTCTCTGTCCTGTTTATTATATATGCATGAGAGTGCGTCTTACTGTTGTGAGCATTATGTTTGTGATACCTGAGTGTTGCTGTATATATATGGAGATTTACATATATAGAGATGCAAATATGTATACGTATGCATTCTGACAAGTCATGGGAGGTATAACTATGCTTCTGAGCTTGGTTTGTGAGCAACACGTAAGCATGCACCTGGAAGAGTCTGCAGAGGTCTGTATGTGTCACATAGGTGAACGTGCCTGTTGGATTAATCGCTCTGATGTTTGTTGCTGTAAGAATTCTGACTTAAATCCAAATTCTCTTGTGCAAGTGCTTTGGATTTTGGGTCTCCACCCCTTGCTAATGTGGTCTACCAATCTTTCTTTTATTGAAAGAAAGAAAAAGAAAGATGGAAGGCAAGAGAGAGAGCGGTGTAAAGGTCAGCTAGCATTGCAGCCTGACGTGGAGATTTATAACCCTCCAAACTCTCCCTCTCTCTGGCAGCATGTCTTTACAGACTCACATTATCTCTATTAATACCAGCCACAAGGTCATTACTCAGGCACTGAGTCTTCCTCCAGCATAAATATTTATACAAGGCTGACCTGCGGCTGCTGCATTTGCCTTTTATTTGATTTCTGCCGCCTTTTGTGTCTGTCAGCTAACGTCTTTAGCTGCTCTGTCTGGGACAGTGGGAGCTGAGAGAGGAGCCAGGGAGGGGTTAAGAAGGGAGTGAAAGAGAAGAGAGGGAAAGAGAGGAGGGGGATGGATAGGAAGTTGATATTTTGTGTGATCCCAGTGGATGGAGACACGATAAACTCTATTTCACACCAGGTGAAATTTTTGAAGAAGTCTGCCTGAATCCCGTTGCAAAATACAGAAAAAAAAAAAAGGTGGAAATATCCTCTTATCTGCTCAAGAAGATAGGAGTTCAAGAATCCTTTGTGTAGAGAGTCTTGGTTTTGCTGGAGGTTAGTGGGATTGTAGAAGCCCATTTCAGGGAATAAGAGGTTATAGCTTGCACATAGACTTGTGTGGGTGAATATGGAAGTGTGCTGTCTCTATATGCTGCCTGTTCTATCGGGTATGACTTCGTGGATGTACATCTACACTCCCCTCGACACTTACGCTAATACCACCAGCCACAGATGCAGATAACCTCTAGTGGGTGAAAGGGAGCTGAGTGCTCTGTTTCTGAGGGGATATGTGTTCTAAGGAGCAGCCTCAGTATCTGTCCTGTGGGCTTGTGCTCTTCCCTCAGCAGAGTTTTATCTCATCATGGTGGGTCTGTATTAGGAGTTGGGGAACAGGGATGGGAAATTGAGAGAATTGCAGCGCATGCATAAGTAACTTTGTTTTGCTTTCAAGTGTGATACAAGTGCAGAAGCTGAAGTGAGAAATAGTGAGTTTAACCATGCGCATAATGACACAACCTGCCTTAATTCTACCAGCACTTGATACTTAACGGCACTTTTAAGTGCTAACATGTCCCTGTTCCTCCTGAGCTGAAGGTGTTCAGTACTGTGGTAGTGGAGATGCACATAATTAAAACCAAGGAATTTTACTGTAGCAGTGTGTTAGCACTGCCGTAGAATTTATTATGTAGAGTTACTTTAAGCCTGGTAATTTTACCTAATTAATTGTGCTTTTTTTTTTTCTGTTTCCCTAGATATTGGATACTGCTAAAGGTCACAGACTTTGCTAGGTGGTCTGTAGTTTGGACCTAGGATAGCAAAGGCTACAATCCATTGATATTTTTTGTTGTTGAAGAAATACTGTTCAGTGTTTGCACAGAATTTCCCCAACACCCTTTCAGTTCTTGGTCAAAATAGGTAAAATTAGGCTAACTTAATCACAGCCTTTCAGATACATTTCTGTACTGTCTGAAAGATTTCTTAATTTCATTCTTTTCTCCTCCTTTTGAGGGTTTGAGGAACATAAATTCTGCCAACCATCAGGATGCAAATCCTGCTCAGTGCTACTGTGATGATTGGAGAGGTTTGCTGCAGAGAGAGGGTGAGGGCACTTAAGCTAACATGTTGTCTTCTGTCATTACTGTAAGCAAGGATTTTTGAACTTGAATCCCAGACAAACATCCCTTTGTGTGGTCTTGGTCTTCCAGCCTGACTGAATTGACTGAACTAATTGCTTAGTTTTATTTCTGAGACACTTTTGGGTTTTATTGTGTGCAGCTGCCTACCCCTCCTTCCTGAATACACAGATCTTCGCTTCAAGTCTTTGAACTGTCTTGTCAGTGATGTGGAAGTGGCTTATTACAAGAATCGCTTCCTTCCCTTATCCCACCTGAGGATATTTTTCCTTCATACTATTGATTCCAAAATATTCCAGTTGCTGTCTGACTTACTACTGTCACTAATGTTTAGTTTCTGTAGCTAGGCTAATACTGGTGGGGAAAAAGGGTGTGGGACTATTTCTGGCATCTTTGTGCCGAGGTCTGAAGGTGAACAAGGGTATGAAACCTCATGCTCGTGCCTCTCCTTCCTGACCTGCCTGAGAAGCAGTGGGGAAGGGAAGGGGCTGAATGGTCCTCTCTTCCTCATGCCTATGCTCCTGGCACTGACAGGAGATGGGACAGAGGTGGATGGAGCAGAGCTGAGAATGCAGGTAGCAAAGCTAAGATTTTCCTGAGAAAGTAATAGCCATAAATAGTTACTGAATTGTTTTCTTTATGGCCAAACTACCTTTTTGTGACAGAACCGAAGCATCCAAGAGGTTTCCCCAGAAAAAATTTAGAGAGATCCTTCTAATTGGCTCTTCTAGTAAAGAAATGAACCAGGCCAGTCGCTGCTCATTAGCTCATAGCCCTGCAAGGACTTGGTCTGAAGTGCCTTTATGGGAACAGATTAACTCCTACTAACTGTGATAGACTTGAATGGGTTCATATTTATTGAACAAATTAATGTTGGATTTCTTAGCTACTGTGAAAGGCCCAAGAAACACATATTTTGACCATTGATTTTTGCTAACTCTTTGTCAAACTGTTGGTTTGACTCCTTGTCAAACTGACTTACGAAGTGGATTTTTCTGGATTGAAGAGCATTCATGGATGGAAGGTAGGGAGTTCTGTAGCAGTTCCACTGAAACTAGGGAAAGAAGTTTGAGGAAAAAAATGTATAATGTACACAATGCAGCCTGTCCTACGAATTGTGATATGAAATTCTATTTCTCTTAAGCTGTCTTCACACTTTCCTTTTTTGGTTACTCCTGTCGGAATACCAGTGTACATCCCGAGTACGAAAACAGAAGTTCTTGTTGAGAAGCTTCAGCTGGCGCTGTGAAAGCTCTGATGCTGAGATGGATGTATGCACATGTTGTGTATATATGTATGCATGTGTACTCACGTGCTTGCATACACCCAGTAGTTCTTTGAACCTTTTAAGCCAACTATGCCATAGAAAGATGTGCGTGACCCTCCCTCCCTTGTCCGTGTCCCAGCTTGTCTGTTGGTGAGGGTGTGTACCGATTTGGAGCAAGGAGTTGATAGGGCTAAAGCTCAGCATTTCTTTTTTTTTCCCTGACTAGCTGTAGCCCAGATGAGTTCCCTTACTTGGTTCACTGTCTTAACATCCATGCCGCATTAGAGGAAGGTGTTAGGGTAACGAGGCAAAGAATGAGGGGAAAGGAGGAAAAGGATGGTGCCATTCTATTTTAGAATTTGCATGAAATTTTCATACCAGCCTGTGAAGCCATAGTGATTGATATCTGTGTCTCACAGCTAGAGCAACAAAAATATTTGAGTAATGACCAGGAGTGGAACAAGTCAAGTAACTGACATTTAGACTATCCTTTTGAGCCGCAAGGATTCAAACCAATTCAGGTCAATAAAGATGGCTCCTCCTTGTCAGAAGTACTGTCAGGAAAATACTGCACCACTTCTATTTGGTTTGGATTTCAAATATATCTTTGCATGAAGCATTAAAAATGTGAGCTATTAGGAACATAGAACTGTGAAGGGCAGGGTCCATGCTAACCTTGCAGATGCGTGTATTCGTGGAATACATACAGGTCTGTGTCCAGCTAGGCAGCCCTCACTCTGCTTGGATGTTCTAGATGGCGCTGACAAGGAGTTAGTTACTCATTTTGATACGGATGTTATATCTTAAGAGAAGATGTAAAAATGAAATTTCCCAACCATTTCTGATGTTAGAACTTTATAGAGCAAAGCTGTGAAAGCATTTTATTTGGAAATTTTAGTTAATTTGTATTGTGGTTTTAAAAATTCAATACTTCAGAATTTCTAACTGATGATTTAACTGATATAAGCAAACTTTATTTTTTGGTGACTTATTGGATTACATTTTTTCCAGAATTTCAACTTCTCATCTTTTGTTAGGAAGTTGGGGGGAGAGTGGGGGGGTTAGGAAGAAACCTTCCACTTTTTCCAGTTCAGGGGAAAACAGTTTTCTGATCTTCTCTCGTTTGCTTCAGTACCTTTAGTCAAACTGTAACTTCCTGAAGTGTCTGTTCAGATTTGTATGGCTAGAGCCTGAAATGGCTGTGTCTGTGCTATCAGATAGTGTGTCACAGTATCACAGAAGACTGAATTTCAGTGTAGATGAAACTTTGGGTTTAGCTGGTGTGCACAAGTGATCTCTCTGCATAACAACATAGATGTGTGCACGCTCTCAGATAAACATGCATTTGGGTTTAGGTTGAGGATCAGCCTGTCCTTACTTGTACCTATCCTGTATATCTGTCCTTTGGATTTGGCATAGAGACTCTTGGACTCAAGGAGTTTTCCTTGTTGTTTATTTGTTGCATTTTACTTTGTACCTGACTGCCTTATCTCTAAAACCTGAAGCTACTTTTCCTAGGCCAACCTGGGGGTCTTTGCAAGAAATGGTAGTAACTTATTCAGGATTTCTTTCTTCTGGTTTTCTTGTCTGCTTTTATTCCACTAGCTTAAGCAAGCTATTGAGATCCTTCTCTGTCTATCTGACAGTGTGTCAATAGACACTTTTCCTGGAATCAGAAAGCCGATGTCCCGTATGACAGCTTAAAATGGGGAAGGCAGGACTGAATTTCTTACTCACATAACACAGTTTTTAAATTGCACAAGTTGCTCCTGAACTCTGAGTTCAGTGAGGTTAGCAGAGGATTTAGTAAACCTTGAAGGCTGTATGCATCTTTTGAGCTTGGGTCTTTACAATAACTGTGTCCAGTTCTTTATTGAATACAGACCTAGGGCTATGTACCATCAGGTTGCAGTTAGAACATTTTTCTTTGGCTTTGCAGTAACGCAGTGTGAGTATGTGATTCAGGTCAGTGGTGTCTGAGGACCTGTGCTCCAGAGCAGAAGTTCTCCTATAAGAGGCAGTGAAGAAAATAGTTCTGCCTTGGACTGTTAGGCATGATTTCCCACAAAAGGTTAGCATGAAGCGAACATGGAGAGTTCAGATAACTTCAGTTCTGGTTCACTCACAGAATTCTCAGCCAGCAATTTGAGCTGCTAAACGACACCCACCATCTCAACCCCAGTAGGAGATTTGGGCCCCACCTCTCTGTAGAAGGAGTCACATTAAAACTTGGATGGCTTCATGGAGCTATGTGGAGCCTACGTGTGGTAAATACCTTTCTTTAATGGCTTCTGTTGGAGATGGTGATTTGCTGTAGCTCTCAGACGTTTTTCTTTTTCCTTCCTGCTTTGCTGAGATGCCTGGGTTTCAGGTAGCTGATATCATAGTTATTTCCTTTTTCCTTCTTTTTATATTGATAACTTACTGGGTCTAAGCCTGTTAATAGCACAGAACTGTATGCATTTGCTGCTGATTTTTATTAATACTAATAAAATCTAACTGACACTGGTCAGAACAGAGTGAAGGTGGAGGAGAATAGTTATGGAATAGCTAGTTAGTATCTAGATGAGGTAGGTATACTTCAGGTACTTCAAAAAAATTTTTTTTAACTTCATTTGGCTAATTTTTATTATAAAGCCATACTTGTGAATTGTAGTGGCAGGCAAACACTAAAAACTTATACAGTTCAAAACACCAGCTTCATTCCAAATCTCTGTGCAATGAAGCAATTTTCAGTGTCGATATGATGAGAACTAATACTGACTTGTGAGCCAGGAAACATGAGTTCTTAACTCGCCTGTGGTCATACAGCACATTGATTTCCCTTTCTGGTGTCTCAGTGTTTTCATATGTATTATGGTGCTAAGGATACTTACCGGGCTCTATGAAGCCCTTTCTGATCTGCATGTGTTTAGTGCTGTTATGCCTGCACAGCGTGGTCCATTTCTTAACCATATTGCCTCTGTTTAATAAAATAGAAAACATAGAAAAGTGAAAGGATTAAAATATATGAACACAATAAAAATCATGAAAGAAAAGCTTGCAGCCTGGTAGTTAACTGAAACATGGACATTTTGACACTTGGTTTTAATAAAAAGTGAAATTATCCATTTTTTATTATTATTTTTTTAAAGTGACAATTACTGTCCATTTCAGGTAAAATCTTAAAATAAATCTCTCAGAGGCACCAAATAAAACAAACTTCTTGCTCTAAACTCCGCTCTTGACTCTGATGTAATGTGAACCACATGCAGTTGCTGAGGCATATGAGAGTGCACATTATTTGTTTGTGTGCATGTTTGGAGGTGGCGCATATTAAAAAAAATTGAAAGAGGCTGAGCTTATGTTTTTGTGGACAGAACAGGCCTTTAAGTTGTTGAACTTGAGTTTTGTAACGGAGATAAGATGGAAGACAGACAACTTTTCAAGCCACACATTTGGCAGATGGTATCTAGTGGTCTCATAGCAGCAGAAGAAATCGAATATATATCAAGAAGTTTTAAATTAAGACAAAGCCATGAAACTGAATATAGAATCTGTAACAGCTACTAAATGCTTGCTCGTTTGGTGAGAAATGGTGTTCTTTGCAAGGACTTTGAATTGCTACATTAGGGTACCGATATGACAGCAGCTGATGTGCCTGATTGCGCTTGTGGACAAATGGTGATCAGGAAATGCGTCTGCTCAGGACTCAGACATCCGGATTTCCGTACTCTTTCTAGTCACCTGTACAGTTTAGAGTGCTAGGCCTAATATTTCTGAGGCTCAAACTAAAGCACTGCTTCACATGAGCTACAGGGGGTTTCAGTGGGAAGACTTCCAGCCACTGCTGGAAGTTCTCTTTGGTATAACGATGTGAACAAAATCAACAAAACAAAAGTGTTTATATAGTTCATGGATCTTCACTGCCAATCTGGGAAAACGTGTATTTGTAGGGTTAAAGTGGATTTAAGAAGCTTAGTAGCAAATTATGAGAGACTACAGAAGTAGCAGCAAGGGAAGGTGTGCTGTAATAACTCTGTTAGTGAAGTGATTTGGGGAAAGCCATGAGGGCTGAGGTGCGAGCGGTCTGCATCTTCTCAGGAAGACATGCATGGAAGCACCTGTGTCAGGTCTTGGAATCGAGTGCATTGACAGAGCTGCCAATACAGTTCCTTTTCCATATGTTGTGAGCATCTAATTTTCACAACCAAAGACTAGGTCTAAAATGCTGTAACGACTCAGTTCCCCCTATGCTATGAAATGCCATCTTTGCTCAATTACTGGAAAGTCACCCTCCCACAGGGAGCCACAGAGCCATAATGGAGTTGAACACAAACATTTGTTTTGTTTAAAAGCCCTGGTGTAACATTGCTGTGCAAAGTTTGAAATGTCAGTTCCTGTAAATGCTCTGAGCCTGAGACCAACAGTGCAGAAAGCACTGGAAGAACCTGTTGTGGAAACAAGACTTACCAACCTCTTCAATGTTTCATGCTAGCTTCACAATGATCTCTGTGGCTCCCTGCTTCTTCGATGGCTTCTAGCTTTCTGGTTGTGACATCTCTCCTGATGCACTCAGACAGAGGGAATATGCAAAAAGACGACTGCAGCTCTGTGTTCAGGAGATGTCATCTCCAATTGACGTCAGGCAGGGGAGCAGCAATTAAGGCTCTAGCCGACTTTCTGCTCAAGCTCCAGGCATACTGGGGGAGGAGAAGAGAGAAAAAAGGTATAAGGGAAAAGTAAGATAATGGAGAAGGGGAAAGAGAAGGAGACAAAGCAAAAGGTAGAGAGGGGGAGGAAAGGGAAACTAAAATGCGAGAGTGGGAAATAAGAACAGCATGGGACGAGTCAGGAGAAAGATGGGAAAAAAAAAGTGAGAATGTCTTAGAAGGGGAAATGGTAAAGCTTAGAAAGGGGAGTGGTGAAGAGAGGGGAGGCATGAAAGCACTAAAGAAATGAGCATGTGACTACATGAGAGATGAACGAAGGAAAAAGTAATAGACAGGTGGCAGGAAAGACAGGTGGCAAGGAAAACAATGAAAGCAGGAAGGTAAGGGCAACTTGTGCACTTTTAGATATTTGCTGCTGGCTGGCAGGAAGAAGAGCATATTGTCCCAGTCCACCAACTATGGTGCTGGAGGATGCCTTTTTTCCTCAATTCCAGTGAAATGAAAATGTAAATGGGCTGCTGTTCTACAGCTGCTGTCAGTGGGAAAACTTTGCAGAATTGTTAAGTACACGAGCAGGACCCGAGAGGAGGAGAATGTCTTGCAGAGCTATCCCTGCATGTCTGGAAGGCATAAATGCCCTCAGTTCCTTAAACCAAGACATATCCTGGTTAGGCCCAACACTGTATGTAAAGGACTTTATGTTTAAGAAGAGGAACAGATAAAAGATTTCTTTGTGTTCAGCACAAAGGATGCTATTAGACGGGCAAAGGATTTGCATAAAGCAGTAACAGATGATACCTGTCATTCTCCCCTAGGGTCACGGTGCAGCATAGCCACATAATCCAGCAAATTTATGGCATTAATTTCTTTCTACTGATTCATGATGTTGCCTGTGCTAGCCTACCTTGCATTACAAAACAGTCCCAAGTGTACCTTGCTGTGGTTTTGTGCAGAACAGTAGCACTCGAGTATTTTAGGTAGTAAGCCCCAGTTCAGAAGTGCATGTGACAAAAGTTCTGGCGTAACCTTTTGGGTTTGTTTTGGCTGTTTGACCCCAATTCTATAACAACCCTTATCTTGTAATCTTGAGTTTGAGAACTTCTGGTCTTGAGGCTGTACTCAATAGCCACGAACCCCCTTCCTGATCATAGTACCAGCATACAGGAAGAAATAGACCATGTGGGATTTTGTTCCGACTTACGTATCTCACTTTTAGTCTACCTCAAAATTTGCCTTATGCTCCTTTAGAATTAACAGAGAGAATTGAATTGCTTTCAAGAGCAACTAAGATGCATCTAAGACCCCTGTTTCACAATGGCTAGCTCAGAATTAACACTTAAGATTTGGAAAGCTTGGTGACGTGTCTGTCGTCTGCTGTGCCATGACAAAAATCTTGCTAAGTTACCAGAACAGATATAGGGGTCCTGATCAGCCCACTGGGACACTAAAGTGCCAAGAGATACGAGCTTTTGAGACAGCAGTTATGTTTGTTATGAACCCCAAATTTTTTTCCGCTTGATAGCATTATTAGATCTCATTTATCTTTCCAGTTTTGTTGCTTGAATACTAAGGATTTCCCATCTCTGACAGCTGCTGCATACCTCTGCAGCTTTGTTTGGGGGTTTCTTGTCTTCTTGGCATCACTGCGACTTTCTCTTTTACAGTAACCCAGGTAAACATGATTTTCTATTCTGTAGCTCTTTTGACCTACTTCAGCACTGAAGCCGAATGTCAGATTCTCTGTCCTTTGTCGTCACCTATTTCTGTATGTTGTCGTGCTCTTGAGGAATCAAGTGTCTCTGTATCATAATTCTACTTCAGTAGCTGATCTTGGCACAGGTAAAAGGTCAGAGGTGACCACCGTGAGCCACAGGTGGGTCACGCTTCCTTTGCCCCCTCTGGATTCCAGACTGGCTAAAAAAGATCTGAAGATTACAATGACATTTTCTAGAGTATTCTCCGTGCACTAGCTATTAAACCTAGAAATACAATTTGGAACATGAACGTGGATGGGATTATTAAATCTACAAAGTTTAGCTGCAAAGAGTTAGGCTGTTGCCAGAGCTCCATGCTTTAGCTTATTAATAGTTACTAAATTGGGGTGAGAGCTGGCAGAGGGCAAACAGAGTGTGAGATGGAGAGAAGCAAAACCCTTATACATTCGCTATCCTTTTTAGTGTTTTATTTTCCCCATCTGGATTTCCCCCTGCCGAGCAGCAAAATGGGCGTTTAGGCCTGCAAGCAGTGCCAGACAGCTAACTAAGGGCTAGAAGTCAGCCCCTGATGATATTTGGCATCGGTGGGCCTCTTTGTGCCAGCGGTTTAGTGCCAAGAGTAATTGTGATTTACACCCGCTGCCCCTTTGGTGGCAAAATGGTTTTGATTAAGTGCATACCATGTTTATTAAGTCTTGCACAACCGAACACAGGGTCTTGGCTGGGACGCCGTAAAAGGCAGTGAGATTTACACATCTCACTGCAGGATTCATTTAATCTCTTGGGGATTTACTGACCTTCAATTAGAACTGTTAAGTACTGTTTACTTGGTCCCTAAATCATGCAAGGCACAGCTAGAGTTTCTTTTTTGTTTTCATTAGTAATGTTGTGATTAAATGCGGGAGGAGAAGGGAAAGGAACCAAACGCAGTGAGACCCGGTGATCACGTGACCCTAAGGAGAAAGACTTCGAAGGTTTTAAATCAAAATACCGAACAGACCAAACTAACTCATTTTTCCTTAATGATCTCTGATACAGGAGGCCATTGGTTCAACTGAAAGACAAAAAGTTACTTTACAGGAGTCGTCGTGTATATATTGAAGGACACTTTCTTCCATGTCTTTGTGGTCACCTAATTCAATGTGTTCAATTCACCTAATTCAACTTAACAGAAGGACAATTTCTAAGTTCAAAGAACTTAGAAACAGGTATTGAAAGAACTGCTCAGGTTGGACATGGGAAACCTATCTGCTTTACTGCCCAAGGTCACTGAAGTTCTCTACAGTTAGGGTACTTCTCTCCGGTTGGCCAAGTAGGAGCAGCCATACTGTGAGGTAGGCTTCTCTGTTCTAGCTGTGCTCCCAGCATGTAGTCACAATTCTTCATGCTGTATAAGGAGAACCGCTTCAGAAAGTCTCCCACAGTTTTAAGGGAAAGATCTTCCGTCCTTCATTGCCACACAGGCAGAACTGTGAGATGGCATAGATAGCTTAAAAATACTAAGGAAGACTGTCTCAGCATTTAAGGCCTGGATTAGTCCTCAATGATGTGCCATTCTGGTTGGTTAACACTGCAGTCACGGTAAGGAAGTTGAAGGATTTTGGTGAGGGGGCGTGGCTCAGGTTAGTGGCGAGATTTTCTAAAAATTGTTCATCTTTGTAAATAGCTTCTGGTCTTCCAAAACATAATATTCTTAATAACTTGTTGGAAAATTGTAAGCATCTGGGTGTGAATACTCCAAGTTCAGAAGAGAACTAATTTTGTCTAATTTTTGGTGGATAGTTTGATCATGTGGCATCTTTCTGCGCCCTTAATAGATGAAAACATACAATAGAACTTAGGACCTGATTGCTTGGATGAAATTTGAGTATGACAATCTGAAAATTCCTTTTCCACAAGTTTTCTCTAAACGTCTCTTTAGAACTTGGCTTCTTCTGAGATTTTTCTTGCCAAGAACCTGGCTGGCTGGACTGCTCATGGAAAGTGAACCCCAAAGGAACGTGAACACAGGCAAAATGAATTCATGGGTTGAACAGCCACAGAAAATGTCAAGCATTTGATCAGCTCTCATTAGTAGCTGGTAGCTTGGGCTTCTTGCTTCCTCCTGACTACTCAAATTAATAACCCAACCCTCTATCCTTGTGCTTTCTCTGGCATTATTTCAAGAGCAAGGGAATGAGGTGTGGAGAGGTTCAAGGAAACAGTGAAATGGCACATGCCCTTTTAACTCAGGTTGTAGAAAGTTCACTTGGGACCTAAGTCAGAGACTGAACAGCCGCAACCAGATCTATATAGCGTCTGATCCAGGGCACATGAAGATAATTTTTCACAGATTTTGTCACCGAGCTAAATTGAGAGTTCATTTTATTTAAAGTACCTCAGCTGACCTATGTGTGAATTTTGGATGCTGATTTTTACACAATCCTACTTGGGCAATGACTGTTTATGGATGTGTATGTGCTCAGTGGTAACTAGGTGAATGTAAGGAAATGGTTCTTTAAAGTCCTGCCTGTATTGGTGGCATTAAGTAGGCCAGGGCAAGTGTGAAACTAAAAGGCAAAGAAGAGAGGAGTGGGAAGTCTCAAAAGCGACCATGTTTTTAAAGATAGGTTGTTAGCACCCTATTCACTAATAAAAAAGTATGCATTTTCTGTTCCAATAACCACATCACCTCCTTGTGTTCTGGCAACTTGCCTTAGTTAGGTAAACATGGAATCATTCATCTTAGGGCCCGGACATAGGCTTTACTGACCCTTGTCAAACTTCAGGCTAAATTTGTGACTGCCATTATGAAAACACATGTAAAGCGTGGCAGTTTATAAAAGACAGTGGAGCTGCAGTGGTGAACAACAGTTTGCTGTCAAGTGAATAATGTTGGGAATTGTACTCTTGGAATGACAATCCAAGCGGAAATGAAGTGTGTCCAAGAAGCTCAGCCATTTCCAGTACTTCTGTTGCCTCATTTACAGTGTCCTAACTGAGAAATTGTACGTGGTTTGGTTTGCATGTTTTTCATCCTGTAGGAATACTGCACCCCACTGCAATTACTGTCATGATTTTGTTTTTAAACTGGGCCTTTAAAAGCCCAACAGGCGGGTTTGCAGGGCCTTTCTGCAGTTCTCGGTCCAGCACAGTCTTACTGCACGTGACATGGTGATTTTTGACCAAGCTTCAAATTTTGTGATTGTCACTAGATTCATAAGGGATCAGGACGCACATCCAGGTCCAAATTCATTCAAATACACGAAGTCCTTGTGGCTGTCTCTAATTTTGCTTGTTCTTTTGATCGTAGGCTTGAAGAAAAGATGTTGCAATAAGTGGATGAAGTCAGCTGCGCTATTGGCAAAAGTAATCGGCATAATTAATACAAGCTTGGTGGTAAAGTAGAGAACGACTTGACTGAGCCGGAACAGCAGCGTGGCAGCAATTTCAAAAACTAGCCTCTCTCGCCTGTTTCTCTTTCCACACGCTCGAGCTGCAAAAAGGCAAACTCCGGTGGATTGCAGTGCCAGCTGTCCTTCTGCTGGAGGGGCGGTGAGTGCAGTCACACCACGCTGACAGCAGGGCAGGCATTCCTTTGCCTTGCTGCTTGAGATACATTAGGCAGTTCTACAGCCCCCGTAAAGCCTCGGCAGCCTCGGTGCCTGCAGTCGGCCCAGGCTGGCTGCTGTTTGTTGATGAATAGGAGGTGCTAATCTCTTTCTTCCTAAGAGACCTCTTTGTCCAGAAGTGTCAGGATTTAATTGGCTTGTTCACACTTTCTCCAGCAGGGTCTGACTTCTAACACTTCCTCCACAGCCCACCCTGCCCCCACTCTTCGGTTCATGGTGTCAACAGGGCTGAAAGTGTTTCCATTCCTTTACAGTCCTCCACGCCAGCAGCACAACTGGGTGGACTGTTGGGGGTTAGCATGCTGGAAGCTGTTAATCCTAGAGGGTGATTTTTATTTCTGGGGGGAGGGTCTGAAAGGATTTAGGCCTTAGCACTTGAAAGCTTGCAGGGCGTAAAGCACATTCTGTGAGCAAAACATTAATACTTGACTGGGGGTGGAACAAAAAACTTACAGTTGCAGAAGGATGTAAATCTCTTTGAATTGTACCGAATGCATTTTTTCTCCACATTTGCTCGAGTCTATTATATCCTGACTTGTCTTTCAATCTATTTATTTACAGCGTTATAATAGCACCTACTGTCCCCATTGAAAAATTCAGACTCCACTGCGCTAGGTGCCGGTCTTAAACCTAATGAAAACAAAGTTTCTTTTCCACAGTGATTTTGTCCTCTAAATAAAGGTAAAAATATAATGAATGAAAAAGATGCGTTTCTTGAATGTGTTAGGGAGACTGAGTCATAGAGAGATTCAAATATATTGTTTGTTCTTGTATGTTTGGAAACAAATGTGATTTGGCAGTGCTGTTAAACTCCATATCATGAAAACTTCAGAGATTGTACTAACTGCGGCCCCCTGTACTAGCCACCTATGCTAGAAGAGCTGGTTCTGTTTGTGAATCAGCTGTTGCCATACTAAAGGGCTTGGCTGAGTCACTTTCATTCTTGTTCCCTCTTCATATCTTGTCTTTGTTGTCTTCCAGCTTCCTGGGACACAAACCGTAACCCTCTGGGTATTTGCATGGTGCATACTATACGGTCCGCTCAAGCTTCTTGATGCCACTAAAAAATAATGACCAGTAAAAAAAACTATAAAGCTACCGGTGGAAGAAATCAGGGGAAAATGAGAAATGGAACAGCCACAGTAAGGTTAGCCACATTCTGTTAAGTTTCAGATGCTTTTCTTTTCGATGACACATTCTGTCTCTATTCTGTCGCTATTCTATTTTCTACTTCTGTGGCATCATCCACTTAGGAATTCTTAAAAGTCCTCCCGAGCAGGCATTTCTGAAAGGTCCTTGGTGTTCTGAATATAGATGGAAGTGGGTATTGTGGTCAGGCTAATGTTGAGAGCCAAGAAAATAGAGCAAGTAAGAGTTCAAAGAACAAGTTAGGAAAATTAAGATGGGGAGGAAGCAGGGTCAAAGCAAAATCAGGGGATTTTGGGGGGAAGAAGTACCTAGACAGAGCTGGCAGGTACAGTAATTAAGGACCAGAAGGTGAAGCAGTAAAGATCCAGGTAGCCATAGCGTTGCTCAAGGCCACTGAAAATATTTCTCTCTGTGACTGTGGAACAGTCATTAATTGGACCAGAGATTGTGATGACTGGGGAGGCTGTTTACAATGAGCTTCAAGACTGACAGCATGTCAGTGTATTTAGTCTTTACACCCGAGGTATGACAGGCACCACCCTTCTATTTTTGGAGCTGAGCACTGAGACTGTTGAACAGCCTCTGCAAAGGCTGTGTCACTATCAAAGAATTGTTCCAAAGAAAGTAGGGGGATATTTTTTTTTCTTCAGTTGGTTGAGTCATAGTAGACAAATAGAAAAATTCCTTGGTTATCTGAAAGACGATGTCATGTACAATGGCAATTAGAAATATTTCCAAAATTAAATCTCCAAAGGAGGAAGTGAATTACAATGCAAGCAACCTTTGACCCTAAAGAATCATAATGGCTTCCTGGATTTGTAGGTATTATGAGCTAGAGCCCGAGAGGTACTGCTGCTGGGTCATAATAAGTGTTAAAATTAGAACACAATGTGGTAACCTTGGGTGTGTCCTTCTGATCTGAATTCTCCTCCCACCCACACCTCTCTTTAATAATGATGGGTTTTGAAAGGCCTGCGTCTGGCTGCCTTAATGTCTAGGCATTCGCACCCCGCTCATCAGCTTTGGTAGTTATCACTCTGCCAGACAGTGTGGGCTGCAGTCCAGAAAAGTACAAAAGTACTTGTTTATACTTCACATGGGAACAATTCCACCAAAGGAAAGAAGGCTGCCATGCTGGGGTCCCAGGAAGTGAGATGTGGGTGCGTGTAAGCTTCCCATATCTGAGAAAGCTTCATCTCTATTTCTTGGGGCTTTTTTTTTCTTTTTTTTTTTTTTTTTAAATTTTAGCATACTTTCTTGGCGTAGACCTGCATGCTAATCCTTTTGGGAAACAGGGATCTCGTTGCCATATACACCCCCAGCATAGGCTTGTTATTCCTACAACAGCAGTGCCCTGAGTGGGCTGGTCTTGTTGTACCAGGCCTTGTACAAATACATAGTAAAAGACAGCTTCAGCCTAAAAAATAAAAATAAATAAATAAAAAAAAAAAATCAGTCTAAACAGACAAAGCAGACAGTGGGTCTCTCTGGGGGAGAGTGACAGAGAGATAAGCCGGCCTAGGAAATGTTAGGACATTTAAAATCTTTTCCTGTTCTCTTTCACAGAAGAAAGAACATTATATTTGGCTACGTACATGAATCCAGATTTAAAAATAGCTGGGTTCCTTCCTGACTGAGGGAGAAAGACAGAAATGAGCCAAATTTATTAGCCGCCTAGCAAGGTTGCATTGAATTTTTGTTTGTCAGGAGTCTCCCAAGGAATTATGTTTTTATACACAAGTTGTTTGGGGGAGTGTTGCATGAGCAAACACCTTGATTTATGTATGGATGTCTGTATTTACAGCAGGAAAACAACTGAAATGTTTGTGTGAGCAAATTCCAGTGACATAAACGTTTGAGGGGAGAATTGAAGCCAAGGGGGCAGAATTGTCAGTAGACTGATTTGGGAGCTGGATTTAGTGGAAAGGCAACATTTTAAAAGCACCTAAGTGATAGAGGAGCCTCGGGGCATGTCTTCACCAGGTGGGCTTACCAGCGGGAATGCGGCATGCTGCTAATGTAGCCGGGCTGCTCCTGGGCTGCCCAGCACCCAGGCAGCACTCTGCTCTACTGTGTGGTGGATTTAGCAGCTTAGGGACCTCTGCCCTGTGTGCTGTTGTGTGGTATTGACTTTCACCGTGTACCGTTTTCGAGGTGATTTAGGCATGAGCACTGGATTTGCAAAAGTATTAAGGTGCCTATCTTCTACTGAAGGCAGTGGAGGCTGGAAGCTTTAAACACCTTTTTGGAGGTCTGAGCCTCGAGGCCAAATTTACAGAGCTGTCTAGATATCTGAAATGCCTGCTGATCTCTACAAAAGCACCAAATGAGTGAGACCTGTCTCCTTTTGACTTCAAAGTGACTCGTAGAGATAAGGTTGGTCCAAGACGTCATTCTGTGGCTGCCGATAGAGCTCTGTGGAGCTGGTCTTTAGGAGCCCACCCTACCTTGGAGCTCAGCTCGGTCTCGCTGAAGGTGTCACTGCTGGGGTATTTCTGGAAATGCTGCCTGACAAAATTATGAGTAAACATCAAAAAGGGGGTTGTTGCATTGAAACTACTGACTTGCTTGGAACCCAGCGTGCTCGGCTTATGGTTTGCTTTTGTTATGCAATAACAAAACCAGAGCTGAAGGATGAAAATGGTATTCCTGCACTCCCCTTGGAGAAGAGAGGTGAGAAAAAAGTGTTCAGTGTAGGGAAACGTGAAAAGGCAAAACTAGCAATGTGTTTGGAGCAAGAGGAAGAGTAAAGGAAACACAAGTCGGTGGAGTGGGAGAAAAACAGGAACGGGAAAGATCGGAGCCCAAATGGACTTCTGTCCCAGAGTAGCTACAGCAATTATTTCAAGGATATTCTTCATCTGTCTATGTAACTGGAGGCTTTGAGGACAAGGGAGAATGTTCTTGCTCTTAAAGCTGTGTGAGAGAGAACCTTCAGGTCTCTACCACTGCAGGGATGTTTTTTACGAACAGTCTTCATGCCTAGGTTTGTGGCAAGGGAAGCTCCAGTTCACCACTGCAAGTCTGCTTTACCAAGCATCCAAACCACTGCAGTTCTTTTTCCTACTGCTATGGCCACGGACACAGCTGGCCCTGAAGGCTTTCTCATGAGATAATACTCTTATTCTGAAAGGATGTTAACAGAAGAATAGATTTGCTGCTCTGTATGATGGAAAGGGAAAAGAAAAAAAATTTTAACAGGCTTCCTTCATGCTCAGTTGTAAAGATTGATCTCTTTGTCTTGCCCCATGGCCTGGCTATCTTAGATCTGAACGCTGGAGAGCTGTGGAAATAAATCCTCATTTAGTGTGGAAAATTCTTTCTCCTGATGGATCTGCTGAGGGGTTAAAACCGAAGGGGACAGTGATCTGGGTAGCATGTTGCACAGAAGAGTCCATCCTGCAGTGAAGTAGTGACAGGGGTTTGCTTCAAACTGAAATAGATGCAGGAAAGATTTAGACTGGTCTTCTCCCCTCAGGTGGCTCTGCGAGAGGGGGAAGAGCGTGGGCTGAGTGCCACGAGGCTCCTTCTGCTCCCCTGCAGCGGCACCACGGTCAGAAACATCACGGGTCGGGAGCATGGCAGGGAGGAGGGGGAGGCACGTCCCTGCTGACCCGGGGGAGCCACCCTGATCTGACAGCCCCATCAGAGCTGTGAGTGTCCGGCTGACAGTGGGCCGGTGACAGCTCTGTGGTGCCTGCTCGCTCCCGCTAGCCTTGAGGGCTGAGGAGAGCAGCCGAGGCAGCTGCCTGGAGTGGCTTCCTTACACATCCTGCTCTTTTCAATGCCAGCGAGGGCGTCTGAGTGAAAGAGAGCACAGCAGACAGGCCCTGAATGACAAGTGCCAGTCACGTTGGCTGCAGGGGCTTCAGAGGGAAGGAAAACAACTCTTTTGTTCCCTCCCCTCTCCAATATCCCCGGCTAGAGAGCCACCCCCAAGGCCTGCCTCTTGATGCAAGTAGCCACTTGGTACATTCTCTTCCTTTCAAGTCCTTTCTCAACACAGACCTGTTTTGCTCCCGTTTCCCACTTTAGCTGCTTGCTGCAATGCCCATATTATTACTTCTCAGTTGAGCCTTGAAATATTCCTTTTGCAAGTGCTTGCAGGCTCATTTCCACACAATAAGGGCAGTTAGCAATTTCCTCCCATCCCCATCTGCTACCTGCCTGCTCTGGGGGACCCTATAAATAGCAAGAGGCAATTTTGCTTGATGCTTCTGACTATTTCTATTAAGGAAAGCTGAGAGCGTATCAATTAAATAAATATATTGCATAGACACAGGCAGCCTTTAGGACTTGCTCCTATTTTCTGCAGCACTCCTTGATAGCATGCCTTGAAGACATCTTCCTCCGGTAGCAGCAGCTGCCAGCAGGATAGCTGTTTTGGGTCAAGGGAGCCTCAGCTCCTGAGAGAGGATGAGCAAAGCTGAAGGAAGAAGGAAAGTGGCAGAGAAAGATCCCCCTTGGGTGCTGGGTAACAGATATTGGCTTGGACTTGAGAAACAGCATATAGGAACCAGGCTAAATTTAAACAGATAAAGAGGCAGATAAAAGGAAACCAAGCAAAGCGTTAAGGTTTCTGAAGCTAGAAATCAGGCTGTTCTGCAGCAACTGGAAATGCTTCCCCATCATTTCCAAGTAAGCTGGACAAAGCACCAGAGGAAGCCTACTCTGGGCTGCCCTTCTGGCCTGAGTATGGAAGTGAGATGTGGGGAAGCTTTAGGGAAGCTCTTGGTACAGAGGGTGCAGTAATTTGGCAGCTTGAAGCACTCATCTGTGAGAGCAGGCAGTGAGATTGGTTGGTAAACCTGTCAGTCTTGGTAAGAAGAAAAGGGCCACTGGGCCCTCACTTTTGAGTTGCAAAAGCTAGTTCGCAGTGTGATGGCAGGGCTGGGAAGGTGCAGAAGGAAATAGAGGTAGGTGCGTACTGAGGTGAGTGCTGCCTGTGACCGTTAAGTGCTGCCGCAGGTTGAGGAGAGGGTGCAACACTGAAATGTGAGGGCTGAAATGGGAGAGTTGTTCAGCTGAGATCAGGTGTCTGAAACACTTGAAAATCATCCCATGCTCTGTATCAAGGTGGAGCCTCTGCAAACAGAACCGCTTGATGTCTTGGGCTAATTCTGTTAATATTGAGCCTGAAATGACGAGACACCAATTTCTGATAAGCTAGACTGCTGGAGGTCCTGGCGTCTCACCTGGGGAGATTTGCAGGACTGGCATGTGAGGAGGTTTGTTTCTTCTGTAGCTGTGAACAACAAGGAATCTTAATGGTTTTTTGTCTTCCCTCTTCTACTTCACCTGTGGAAGGCCTGTCTTTCACAGACACAGCTGTGAAAAAGTATGGGAAAGCTTTTTGCTCAAAGGCACTGGGAGGCACTTATTAGTGCCTTAGAAGGATCAAAATTATAATCACCAAGAAGGGAATATTCAGGCCCATTTCTCATTTCCTGAAAAGCCAGCTACTGCCCTCCAAGTTTCTGGTAGAAGCAGAGAGGTATGAATAGCAGCAACCTCCCTTGTGACCAGCCCAGCCCTAGGAAGCATATCTGTCTGTTGCTGGAGCAGAAGTAAAGGCACATTTCTGACATTTGCAACTCAAAAGCATGGGCTCATCTTGTAGGCATCTTTTCTGTTGTGCTCCCCAATGCTAAGGGAGGCCAGTAGTGCCTTTTTCCCTGACAGCTAACCCAGAGGCTTTAACTACTCCTGTTGGTTGTGGACCTGCCCTCTGTGGTGTGCAGCCCCAGTGACCTCAAGGACAGTAGGCAGAAATGTTCTTCAGCTTTTCAGAAAAGTTCTGATTGCAATTCAAATAACATGCAGCTGGCTTGGATGAAGTAAAACATGGGAAACTGTGGCTTAAAAACACGACATATTGGACTTTCTGGTGCTCTGTAGCAGCTGGCTCAGCCTTTCTGAGTTTAGTGCAGAGGATTTGCTTTGACTCATAGTCCCGTGTGGGATCAGATCAGGTATCTGAGCGGTTTCTCTGCTTTTATGTTTCACTGAGGTGTTTACAAATGAGGACATTTATTCCCTTGGTTTTTGAGGTTCATTTGTACAGACGAGGCAGACAGGCTTGAATCAGAGGCAGATTCACAGTTGCTGGGGGCAGCTTCATCTTGTGAGACACCAGAGCCTGTGCTCAGTGAGAAGACGTACATTTATTTGATCCGAACTCTTCTGGTTCAAAAAGTGAACTGTTGTGGTCAAAGGCAAGCGAAAATATTTGGACAAGTGACAGCAGAGCTTTATTAAATTTTTAATGATTATAAAGTTAACAGAATGTTAATATAAACATACCTGCATTTTCTCTGCATTAATTCTATATCTAAGTTGTCCAGATTACTTATGTGATTTCTGATACTGCAATAAAATCTGGTAACTTTTCTCCCTGGATGTTTGTATCCTATCAGGTGGATAGATTCAGTGATTTTTAACAAGTCCTGTCTTTCATAACTTTCTTCAGAGGGATTAAAGTATAAAATAAAAACTTGAATGGATTAGGCAACTAAAAGCCCTAAATAGGGACAGAAGGGAAAACTCGTAAATCTGAAGTAGTTTTACAGGTTGAATCCTTGCCTTTTGGAACCTCAGATTTTATTGCCCAGGGCCTTGCTGAGGATGAGCAAAGAAATTCTTTATTCATTAAAGGCAACAGAGGGATGTTTTCACAATGCTTACGTGATTATTATTTGTGTGTGTGTGTGTGTGTGTGTTAGGACTAATGCCAGATTTTCTTGGATGCAGCTTTCTTTAAAACTGCATCGCGGGAGAAGAAAGTTGCTCTCCTACTGCCCCTGCTGCTCCATCCCTTTCCCTCCTTCCCCCTCCTTTCCTCTTGGGTTCCTTGCCTTTCATGTCTTTGTTTGACATCTAGGAAAGAATCATGAGGTGCTGAATATTATTAACTTCTAAACACCTAAGAAATCAGTAGGAAATCGCAAACATTTCGGCCCCCTGACAGTCTCCGTAAATGACCTGTCCGAAATCCCTCCCCTTCTGAGATGAAAAGAGGGAGCCAGGCAGAACGGAGGAGAGAAAGGGGAGAGCCAGGGAGTGAGAGGGATACACAAAATAAATGAGAAATATGATTAACTTACTTCCTTGGCTGGGTCTACAGCTGGTTCTGGGTATTTAATAAACAGGTTGACACTCCAGGTTCCCCTCATTAGGTGATCACTGAGGTCTGGGCTGTCATAAATCAAAGAGCCAGGTTATCAAGGCTTGTGATCTTTAACTGTACAGGGGCGCCCAACTGTCTGCCATAACGAGGGCTAAAAAGTGCAAGCTGTAAAGAATTAGCTGGCTGCGGCACTTGAATACCGCGCGGAGGCACGAGCGTTGTGCCGCTCTGGGGTGACTGCCCAGGTACGGGTGTCGATAGGCTCCTGTCTGGGGGCTGGCCGCAGCTCCGGTCCTGAACACGAACACGTGAGGGGGTTTAAGACGTTAAATGCAGGAGAGTGCAAATCTGCCCGACGTAGGCAGTGTCTGGCTGTTCCTGGGGAGAAGGGCAAGGAGTCATCTCAGCTTGTGTGTTCATGCAGCGGAGAGCGATTGGTTCAGTCCTGGGTGACAGGAGGGGTCCATTCTGTTCTCTTGCTTCAGGAGACCAGAGACGAGACGCAGCATGGCCCAGTCCCCCTCTGTCTGTGTCACTCAAGTACTGGGCTAGGCACAGCAGAACCCACGTGTATGTTATGCCATTTTGGAAGAATTCCTGCTTTCTAGGGCATACTGCTTTCCTGGGACAGCCTGGTCCTGCGTTGTCCTTTGAGAAGGAAGGTAGGCTCTGCACAGCACGTTTCTTCCATGGCAGGTAAAGCAGAAGCCCGATGAAAGCTGGGCTGTCTGAAGCCGACAGCCTGAGGTTTCATAACAAGTCTGGCATGTGAGTAAGTTCTGTGAATCCTTGACTAAGGCAGAGCATCAAACCACACAGGTTTTGGCAGCAAATAATGCAAGCTCAGAGTAAGAGCCAAGTGGACTTGTGGGAAAAAAAAACTGTGGTCATGCTCAGGTCCAGTTTTGTGACGAGAACATTTTTTGATGATGGGAATGTTTTCCAGTTCTTGCTTTTCCCATTTTTGAATAGCCATTGTCACCCACAAAACCAGGAAAGACTTGGGAGGAGTTTCTGTGCTGATTTTGCAGGGCAAGATGCTCGCTGACACAAACAGCAGAGAGAAAGAATTGAGCTTTGTTCCGTTCTGGTGACTGCAGTATGTGTTAGAAGTTGAAATGGAGAAATTGAGGAAAAGGGAAACGAGAGGACCTCCCACAGGATGCATGTGTTATTGGACCTTCCCCGTTGATGGAACGTGCTGGGTTCCTCAGGCTGTGGCGTTACTTTTGAAAGGGTTTATGGACAGAGCATGAGCTGGGAATTGTTGAGTCTCCTGTTTTACTCCTGGCACATAATGGGACAAGTCATATTTCCATGTGCACCTGGAGGAAGTTTCAGGCATAGCTGGATGTTAGAGGGTGTGAATCTGCTCAGCTCCAAGGGGAGGCAGCATCTGGGGAGTTCAGCAGTGCCCTGTAGTTGGTGGCTGTGGCCTGCGTTGGTGGCTTCTCTCTAACCCATCTTGCAGGGAGCCAGATAGATGCTGTAAGTACGTCTTGGGCTGTTATGGGAACTTCCAGTGAGGGAGCACATGAGGAATCGCCACGTCGGCCAGGGAAGAAGCTGTGTTATGTTTATTTTCAGGATGATCTGAGCTGGGCCGCAGCTACTGCTTCTTCCCTTGAACAAGAAGGATGATTTTCTGTAGAAGAAAGACTTTGGGAAATTAGATGGCACAGCGATGACTGCTGTTTTCAGGGACTGAAGGCCCCTAAAGCCTCATTACAGCAAACATGGATTCACTGACGCTGCTGTACACCTTGTCACATCTTGTGTGAGGGCCCACATCTACCTGTCTAATAGATATTCGACTGATAGGATAAGCGATGTCCCTGGAGTTAAGCCACAGCAGAAGTTTCCTTGAGGGGCTCAGAGTGCAGTTCCAGCTCCACTGCAGTCACTGCAGGGCATTCCATGGCTATTTATAATGGCATATGTGGGTTTCCTACTTTACAGATTGTAATGCAACTCGCTGCCACAGGGGAGAAAAATGTAACACTAAAGCATGACATACTGCCCCTTGGACATCAGACCGTGTGGATCATGTCAAGCTCTGAGGTAGAAGCATCTGGTTCACAACAGAGATTTCAGGGTGTTTTCTTAGCTTCTTTCTCCTCCTGTTTGCCTCATCTGTATTACACAGTAGCCATATATTCTATTTTTAAACACAGAAGCTCTCGTAAAAATCAACAAAAGCTGTGCACATTAAGAAAAGGGGGGGGGGGGGATACAGAAGTAGATTCCTACAAGAATCTGCTAATCCAAATGTGTCTTTTTTTAATCCCCTCTGATTTCAGTCAGGAATAGATGGATTTTGGAGGAGGTCAGAGAAGGATCTTCAGATGTTCGCACATCGAATGTTTTCAGCATGTTAGCTTATGTTTTGGCAACAGAATAAAAAGACTGAATTTTCAGAAGAGCTCAGCGCTAACCTACAATCAGCGTAAGGAGTTCTTCTGAAAACTGCGTGTGCTTCTTGATAACCATATAGGACTTACCCTATAAGACTTAAATCTTCTCATGCTAGGGGCTAGCGTTAGAATTTTCAGAAGTGCTTAGGTGGTTTGGGATTGTGCAGAGAAATTTTAAAAGTGGGAGATAAATAACTTAATACCTTAGAAAGCTGATAGGAGTCGTATGCCTGAATTCTCTCTCTGCCTCCAAAAAAAAATCATTTGGTAGGCCCCCTATCGTTTGTGATTTTGATCCCATCGTAATTGCTGAAGTCTTTGCTAAGCTCATTCTTTGCATAAGAGTGCAAAGACGTAACTCTCATTGACTTGTGGTAGGTTTTCTTCAACAGAGTCAAATTTCTAAGCCTATTCTCCAATAATGAACTTTCTGAAATTGTCTTGAAATCAAAAATTGGCCTGAAAAGCATTTTTGTTACACATAATGTAGCTATATGATAGATTTGGTCCAGCATATTTCAGTCTTGTATATACAGCCTATATTATTAATCATTGGATTGCGTGTCAAAACTTGAAGTTCTTGAATTTCGACCTAAGGATATGAGTTACCAACCCAACCAAGCAAGTGAAAATCTTCTAAATTATTGCAGGAAATTGCCAACACTACCAATTTGTAAGGAGTTTCCTGTGTTCTTGTTAACCAATTCCTTTCTGCACCATATATTAAGGCAAAACACAAAATGTGTTTGTGTGGTGTTTGCTGTCCCATCAAAATCATACCCTGTCAAACTGTGGCTAGTGTGGTGATGTCAATGTTCCATACACTTGGAGAAGAGATTTCCTATTTTCAGGTATTAGGAAATAACTACTTTGCTCAATCCATTTAGCTTACCCGATTGCAACACCTAGGAAAATAGTTTGGATGTGAGTGTACATGCAGACTAGAAGTTATCAGAAGTTAAGTAATTAGAAGTAACTAGAAGCAATCAGAAGTTAAGTAGTTAATTTATTTGAAGTCTGTGTGTTTTCTACTTAGTAAAATACTGAAACTTCCTGAGAAAACTACATCTCGAAGAACCATTATTTCTAGGCCTCTACTGACTCAGGAAGGTGCTGCTGCAACTGTTTAAGATGATTTTGTTTTCCATGATTTTACATGGATTAGGAGATACCGTGTGTTGTTTTTTTTTTTTGTTTTGACAGATGCTGTTGATGTGGAGAGCAATTCTGCACAGAAGGATTCTCATCACCTGCTGACCTAGTGGAAGAAAGATGTTCCAAGACAGCAGAGGTCCCTCTTGGAGCAGGTAGGAATGTTCCTTTAATAGGAAGACCGGATGACAAAGTCATCTCTGGGAAGACACAAGCTGTCTTTGGGCCCAGTCACCCTCCTTGCTTCTAGCATTCTGCAGCACCACACCACTTCCAAAGCAGGGTTGCATCCGTTTAGTACACCTGAGCTCAGAGGTTTTAAACCAGATTTTAAATTTGGTGAGTTCTTCTTAACAAAGTGCATACAGCAATGGGGCAAAAAAAAAAATATGTTGGCTTTGCCTATTACTCTCTCTATCACTTGTCTGTAGGCCCAGATTATATGGTGAATCCAACAGCTACCTATATCGCTCAGAAAAATATGTCAAATTTTGGTTTGTCAAGGATGTTTCTTTTAATGGAAAAGAACAGACGAATTTACCTTAATTGCATGCTGAATATTGTAACAGGAAAAAAAAAGTCTACCTCGTGATGTCCTGAATGGAGTCCCAGACTTGGACATTTGTGTATTATGTATAGTTGTAGAGATTATTAATATTGGTTCATATATTGCACTTACTACTTGCCAAATAACAACCTGCCTGGTTGAAATCAGTTTGTTCCAGTGTTCGTTCCAGAGTCCATTTGAGGGAAAAGAAAAATTGAGGTTACCTCAGAACCGGTACAGAAACAACCATGCTATTTTGCAGATAGGTCTGGGATAACTGGAAAATATATTTTGCCTGAGCTTGGTGGCAGGTCAGACTAGAAGTGGAGAACTTCTGTAACTCTAAATAGAGGGAAACTGGAAAAATAGTGGGAGAAAAGGATTTGTGGGGCTACAGAAGAAAGATGTTTTTTGATTTCTCAACTTTTCCCACCAAAGGTCCCACTTCCTGATGATTCTAAAAAGAACAGAATTTAGTTGAATGACTTCGCAAGTGCATGAGCTAGATGTTTTGGGGCACAATTTAATCCTTTTTTTTCTGTAGGGTGCTAATGAACTGTTTCCAAATCATCTGGTGTGACTGCAGAGTCATTTCTTGACAACTTTTCTGTTGAAATACAGAGTTGAGGGTTTCACATGTGATGTAATTAACACCAGGCTAAGTGGTAATTAAGCACCTTGCATTGTTTGTGTGTCTGAGTTATGCAGAATTTAATGTTAATTTTGTCATGAGTAAGCAGATGTCATCATCATATTAGAATAACACAGATCCCTGCAAGAAAAGCACTAAATCTACCCTCTGTAAGTGATTTTACTGTTGTTATCTGAAGGACTTCATCATTCTGCCCAACAGTTAAGATCTCAACTTAGAAAGTTTTCATTTAAGTGGTAGCTGTAACTGCTATTACAATTTTTAAAATTATACAGAGACTGTTGAATGTTAGCTAGTTAATGAAGGTTTGAGGCTAAGTGTAAGCGCTGAGGAATGTTGTAAGTTCTCTGTCATATGTCATCTCCTGCTCCAGATTGAATTCAACTTTCTAGGAGTTTCCCTTATATATGTTCTGGCATGTGATATCAGAAATATAAAAAGTAAAAAAACAAAATCTAGTGTCTTTGTTAAAGTGACTTTATTTATTTATTTTAAAATTAAATTTACTTGAGTTCAACTGATTTCAAAGGTGTCCTTTGTGGGACTAGATACTTGTTGGAGAAGCTGTACAACAAAAAGTGCTTGTGGTCAATGATGCAAGCTGATTGTTTTATAACCTGCTAAGGTGTGGGTCATGCTAGTTCTGTGTGGCAGTGGTCTGTGAAGGGCTACCTACCCAAACGGTGGCAGGGAGGGACCAAGTAAAAAAGGTTAATTGAGGGGTAGGATGCTGTGGTTATTTAATAATTTAAAAGCATTTTTAGCCTTTCTGGTGGTGCACCCTTAGGCTTTTCTACTGTTGGTATTTATTCAAGTTGCATTTGTAGAGAAAGTTAAAGCATGAGTAAGAAATGAAGAGCAAAACTCTTTCAACATATTTAACTTGTTACTATTTTCTTGATGTCCCTTTTGAAAAGGAAATAGGGGAAACCTTGGAAACCCAAGCATTTTTGGCTGCTCTTACGTTAGGAGTACCCTGGTGAATTATTTTTCCCTTCTCCAGTCAGAACTGTGGCCTGAACTGCAGATCAAAGAAGAGTAGCACTTTGGTTAATCTGGCATAAAAATCTACTTTAGCCCAAAGAGACAAGAGGAAAAAGAAATTGAGGCCCAGGCTCCATGGCAACTGTGAGGTAGATTGTTCAAATAGTTGGTAACTGTAACACAGTTTTGGTTTTTTTTTTTTTTTTAAAAAAAATGAGTGCTTGGAAAGATATATTGCTACCATATTGGAAAGGACATTGCATCCCAAGACAGGGTTGTTGCCTGCTGTTACAGGGAGTGTTCAGAACAGTGCAGGGATAGTCCGAGGAAAACAGGACAGAAGGCTGTTACAAGGAATAGAAGGTAGCCAGCTGATGTGACTTTAGGTCTGCTTCAGAAAACGTGTACTGAAGATGCAAGCAATTCTTTTCTTCTTTGAATCTGTTCTGCATCACATGCTAACTTTATAACCATCGAACCAGGGAAATTTGACATGGCAGGTCACCATTTGTTGTGGGTTTGACCACATACCAGACAGTGCTGCCTTATGACATTGAGATATAACACTGTGTTTAGAGAAAATGCTGCACTGTGACCTCGTATGGCGCTGTTGGGTCCGGTGCTGTCAGATCCAAAACGTGCAAGGCACTTTGATGGGGGACTTGAAAGCTGATTCAAGATTCCCGATTCTCTATTCCTGGTGAATCTCACAAATCTACATCTTGCTAATCAGATCAATATCTTGAATTGCCTGCCTGCTTCTGAGCTTTCTGGGCTTATCGGTGTTTTAGTTCAGGCCAGTGCAAGTACAGAACTTACCTGCTGTCTCAACCAGGAGTCTGGGTTTACTCAGGTGGAGCTCACCTGCAACTATCAGCAGTAGCAGTCAGGATATCCTTCATTATTCTTGCGTCTTTCATCTCAAAGGCTTTTTTTTTTTTTTTTTTTTAAATCAACCTGCAGATAGTAACTTGATGCAGTTATGCTAATCACCCAGACCTTGCTCATCTTGTGTCACAAGCTGTTTATTTAACTGCAGGCCCGTGTCCTGAGATACTGAGCTGGTCCTTCTCAGAGCTGGGCAGCCATTTTCTGGTGAGTAGAAATTTCCATAACACATTTATGTCCAGTAGCTTGAAGATGCTCTTGCTTATGTCTGAGTGCATACTCAGACTATCCCTGAGGCAAACCTGTCTGAAATCCTTATTTGAAATGAATTCTCTTTCCTTCCTATGTAGCTGTTTTATTCCATTGTTTAACTATTATTTTTATTTTAAAAATTCATGAAAGTCATGTTAATATCAAACCCAAGTATTCTTGCTGTCAGCTATGCTACACCGATTACATCTTGTTCTACGCCCAAGTGGCCACAGAAAAAAAGCAATGACCATCTTTTTCATAGTCACCACTTACCTACATACTGCAAAAGAATAATCATGTCCCATTCTCTATTTTGGATGGAAAACAGATGTCCATTTCCATCAGTCATTTCCTTTCAGTGATGCTTTTGAACCTTCCTATTGGTCTTCATAGCCTCATTTATCTGTATCTGTCTTGAAGTGAGGTGGCCATACCTGGATGTCTTGGCTTAAGTTGAGCCATGTCCAGCACAAACAGGGAAAACTTTCCATGTCTCACCTGTCAGTACGTTCTGGGATGAGATGTCTTCCTCCTCTCTCTCACTTCTCTTTTTTGTTGACATCAATTTGTTGATCAAAATTAAGTTTGCATTTACTTAGAAGGTCAAAGATCCTTTTCTGTATATTGCCACTTGTCCATATCTGTTTGGGTTTGTTTCTGATAGGTACAACATTTTGTACTCGTTTTTATTTTGTTCCATCTTGATACAATCTGTTATTTTTTTTTCCAATTTATGGAGGTCGTTGACTTGTAATTATACCTTCAAATATGGCTGCTGCATACCTGTAAGGGCCTGTCTATGCTCATGACTATGCTAATAAAAGTGGAGATAACATGCTCCCCTGTAGAACTCCAGGTGAAGTGTCCTGTCAATTTGACAGCAAATTACCAGTAATTTCAGAGGATTTTCTAGACAACTTTATCCCCAAATTGTAGTGATTTTAAGCTACGTTTGATTTCCCTTGTATACTTTGAAAACATTGGGTGGGCAGGGATTAAAAGCGTTCTATTTTTACTTTACTTTTCAAAGTAAATTGTCTCTAATGCTTCCCCCCATAATCACTGCAACTGTTGCCCCATTCGATAGAACATGATAGGTGGAACATAATTTGTTCCTGACCATTCCGTAATGACCATTTTTCATCATCCTATTACCTTCCAGTTACTTCTAAACTGATTGTTTAAATTTTTTCTTGTCTTTCTAGACAGTGCAGTTAATTATGTTGTTCTTCTGAAGATAAGTCCTTTGTTTGCCCATGGTTTCTCCAGAACCTCCCTTATTCTCCAAAATCACACCAAGATTAGTGCTAGCTATTCACAGATTAACTGCTTCAGGTACTTCTTGAACTGCTTTAGGACGGATTTCATCAAGCTCTGAATACTTGGCTGTATTCAGTTTAGGTGGCTCAGGGCGACCTGAATGTGGCATCCATGGGGTCTAAGCACTGCTTCGGAATTGCACCCCAGTCCCCACTTTTACAGAGAGAGACCTGCTGCCCCCCACAGTTCCTGGCTGTTCGCGTATGTGGTGGTCGAAGCCTTGTGGAAGCACAGAAGCTCTTTGAAAGCTTGGATAGTTCAGGATGTTTCCCCTTCTTTCTGGGAGAAGACATGATTTGGCAAACAGATCCCAGATTGGGCTGTACTGACAAAAGTGTTATTTCACCTGCCTGGTCTTTGTTCTCGACTGTCTCTCTTTCCTTGATAGGAAAATCTGCTGTGAGTCACTATTAATCTATTTCTGTGAATTTGGAAGCAAAAAAGTCATTGATGACTTTATTATTTTTTCTTTACATCTCTTTATGTTTGGTATATATAATCAGTTTTGAAGTTCTGTCTCTAATTTTTTTTCTTCCTCACATGTTCTTGTTTGATATTAACCCTTATTCAAGTATTGCTATTTTAATATTAATGTTTATTTTGGGGGTTAATTAAAATCAGAGACATTCCATTTGATACTTCTGTCAGTTTAGTACTGTATACTCTGTTTCATTAAGTGCTACTTTACTCTACGTTGCTTCCCATTAGAAGTTTTCCTAAGAGATTCTGTATCTACCAGTTCCCCTCAGCTTGCTGCCATCTTCTGTTTTGTAGTCCAGTGTCCTTTTCATTGTGTAATCTTACTTTTTCTTTGAGTGCAAAGGACTAGCGGTCATGATTCTCTTTCCTCCAAGTTACCTTCAGTTGCAGTTTTCAGCCGGTTTGTTCCTATTTGGTAGGAAGAGATTTAAGATAGCCGTTGACATTGTTCAACTCCTCCACCTTCTAAAAGAAAAAGCTGTTCCTAAGAATGTGGCAGTCAGACTGTGTCCGTATTGCATTTCTGATGGCTAACTAGCTGATTTTCTGTGACCACTATAGAAGACTTTTGTATTTTTTTTTGCGTGTGTGTGGAAATTTCTAACTGTACTGTATGCCTTTTTTCCTTCCTCCCAACAAAACACTGAATATTTCAAGTTCCCAATTAAATCAAAACTCAATCTGATTGAATTGTGGGAACTACGTCTACCAAAAAAAAATTGACTGAAAACGACTGCTTTGATTCAGCCATGTTTGTGATCCCTTATCATCTGCTGTTAGTGAACAAACCTGACATGCAGGGAGTTTCATTCTCAGAAAACCACGGGGAATGTTGTGCTTGATATGAACGTCTTAGTCACAGGAGAGCACAGAGATTTGGTATGTGAACAAAACTATTCACTATTCTCTTCTGTAAAGGGCTTAGGACATCCACTCAGAGAGCAGAAACAACAGCATATGACTTACGTGCCCAATTACACACTGTGTATAACTAAATAGCTGAACCGAACAGTTCACAAATGCTCCATAGTCTGAAAACAGCCAGTTAAAATCTCAAGCAGAAGACAGTGCACATTCAAAGCAATCGAGCTTTGTTAATGCTTTGTGAAACAAAAAAAAGGGCTAAATTTGTAGCTATCCCTAAGGAATTATCTGTGAGCACTATCTGCAAATAATAATTTAATCAGCTTATGTGGCTGCCCATGGTCACAAAGCTGTAATTGATTAAAAATGATCCTTTTCTTAACAAAATACAGCTGCAGACTAAAAATGGGATTCTAAGGTGGTTCTAATGTGCCCTGCTCTGGCAATATGCTGAGGACCAATTCTGTAGAAAACCAAAGAATCCTGTAGCAAAAGGTTTGGGGACTGTCACAGAGCAGTCTTTTTTAAGACTTTGGGGTGTTTTAGACTGAATTTGGACTCTTTTTTTCTTTCACAATGTATTCATGTTACCTAGGGAGCTGAATGGGGGAGAGAGACTTCTTTCAAAGGCTTTGTGGCCTGCTTCCAATTCTGATAAAGTCAACAGGCTTGGCCCCACCAAGAGGAAATAGGATGCTGCCCCTTTAAGCAGACTGTAAGGAGTATGGAATTACGGCTAACTTGGTTTGGAGCCTTTGTGTAAGGCTTTCAGGAAGAGATAAACCATTAATCATGCACAATTACTCTGACCTTGCATGAACTAAAGCCTCTCTGAACACATAAGATTACCGTCTCTGGGGACCTTGAGATACTGACACGATCAGCTCGGTGCTAGGGCATTGGAAACTGCAGCACAAAATGGCTGAAAGCTTGGCCTTTATTTCCTTTTCTTAAACTGGGGTCTTTCTCTCCAGACTGGACAGGTATTTATCTTTCCAACATGCTCGCAGGGTAAACTAAGGAAAAGTAATTTCCCTTAAGCCAGGATATGAATTTGTAGAACGCAATTGGGAAATGGTGACAGTGGTTGAGAGAATAAATTAGGTTTGTTTTTTTGGTCAAACTGTTTTCTTCAACTCACTGAGGTGGAGATCTCCACATTGCTGTTACTGTCTTCCTGCGGGGGCCCCTCTTTCTCAGCTCTTGGCAGAGTAGGGTGATGGTCAGTGACAGATTCTGAGGTGGTTCTGCAGTGTAATTAATTTTTTTGGTGTTATTGCTTTCCTCATACCATCCTCACCTTTTTTAATTAGATCTCAGGTGGCGATTTTCAGTCAGTTCACATCCCCTCTAGTAGGCTTCAGCATTTCTCTCACCTCTTAAGCTCCCTAAACAAGCGTGTGTCTCTCTCACACTTATTATGATAAACTTCCCTCTACCTCTTCATTCCTCAACCTCCTGGCACTAGCAGCAATATGTAAAATAATAATAATAAAAGAGCAATTAAGTATTTACTCATTAAGTAATTATTGATTTCAACTCCCTATTTTTCAAAATTAGGGTTAACTGAAGATGTATATGACCAATTGCAGTAGCTCAGCTGACTAACTTGGTAAAATTCAGTCCATTGTTTACATTTGATCATTGATCATGCGTTTGATCCCTACAGCTTCATTCACTCATAAAATTTATACCATTATAAATATTTTATTTAGGCATGTGATCTTTTTACATTGTTGTTTACTGAAGTGCAACGTCTAATTTGAGCATAAGTTTGCATTGATACAATTATCTTTTTTCCCTTTTCACAAAGAAGTAATTGTGTGTATTTGGATCTGCAATAGGAAGTTTATTCTGCTTTAACTTACGGTTAGTAAGTTACTACAGTTAGTAAATACTACTTACATGAATAGTAGAAGATTTGTGTGTGGAGAAGCTTTCCAGAGCACTTGTTTTGCTGACCCTTGTTTACATCTAGAGAAGATTAAGTACCTTTTAAAAAGAAATGGTCTTCAAGACTTGAGAAAACTACAGATGTTTTTAGTGTCTTGATTTAACACTATCAGTTACTGCTTGACTTCAGCTATAGAAGATCTGACTGGAAGACTACAAGGGTTCTTGTTAGGTGTTTTTTCATCTGTATTTTTCAAACCCTCAACCAGCCGAGTAAGCCATCTCTCTTATAAAAGAAGGCTAACATGAGCTCTGCTATTTTAGCATTTATTTTTCTGCAAAATGGTTTGTGTTTGAAACCAAACCTTTCCCTGCGTACTTCTGTGGAATACTTCATTGGAATTTGCACAGATTTCTGCCCCTTCCTTAGCTCTGCATATGACAAAAACTAGTGGAAAAATGGCAATCCTGTATAGACTTTATTTGTCAGTATTTTAAGGTTCCATTGATGAAATGCCATGCTTTCTTTCCATTCAAGTAGCAAATTTTTGGTTTTTCAGAGATGTGATTTTAAGAAAATGGAGATCACCCACTGTGTGTTAAAGGACTGGGCAGTGGGATCGACTGTAAGATAAGTACCTGATACTGACAGCACATCTGCTGCTATGTTACATGCTTCGTATGCAGATGGGTAAGTCCAAAAGATATAAGTACGCTCGTCATTTTAGTGAATGATGTGGAGAAAGTGTACGGGGAACTTTTCTTCTCCATAAAAAGCTGTTTAGAGGGTAGACATAATAAAAATTCCACAAGTGCAGTGGTAAGGATTTTTTTCTAAAAGTTACCTGGCAGATACCTCAAACACTGTCACCCACTAACTACTAAAGGTAAGGAGAAATTTATTGATAAGGAACATTTCTCTAGATTGTTTGCTGCAAGCTTTTTGCACCGTGTTCGAAGCTGTGCTGACAGTCATTGTTAATAGCTGACTAATGGGTTTGGTGACAGCTGATTTTATATCTTATATCGGAAGGGTATTAAAAGCTTCCAGTGCCACTACACATTGAGGATGAGAGTCTGGTTGGAGGGAGCTGTCCAGTACTAGCTGGAGAAGACAGGTGTTGTGCTTGCTTTTCTCTTTTTTTTATCCCTCCCTTTTCTCTTTTTCATTTTCCATTAATCCATTTGAAAGATACCACCAATAGCTAGGCAGCTGTTGATTCTAAGAAATATTCTACAGGAAATAAACTAATTGGAAAACAAGCAAACAAACAAACAAACTTAACAAAACAGAATGGGTAGAATATTTAATGGAATTTTGGTAACGAGCAAAGGCATTAACACAAAGAGGGGAGTATCTAAAAGGAAGAAAAAAAATCATTTAGATGCTATCAGCCAACATTTGACTGTCAGGGACAGTTGATTTTGTCAGTATCCCCAAAGCAAGATGTTTCTAAACAATGCACTTTCTTGTATTCAGGACAAAGAGATATTGGAAATATAAAAGCAAAACGCTGTCTGGCTGGGTAAGCTGCTGTTGGAACAGACTGCCATAGGATGTGGTTGATTCATCATCACATGGAGTGTACAAACTGAGAATGCATGTCTGTCTTAAACTATTCTGCATCTCAACCATGAGATATTGCTGTTAGTAATGTTGAGTCTATGTAGGGGGGAAGGATAATTCCTTTCCCTGCAGGAGCTGTGAATAGTCTGTTTTGCAGGAGTTCAGTCCATATGGCAGTGTTGGTACATTCTCGTGTTAGATCTGTGAACCTACAAAAGTACCGTTTCCCGAAGCGTGGTGCTAAGCCACAGACTTGCTCTGTTTGTGGTGCTGTGGGCTCACAACTGCCCATGGCACCCCAGGGCAGTGTTAACACAATGCCAGTTTCCAGAACTATGCCGAGTATCAACCCTACTCCTCTTCCAGGAGAGGGGCTGCAGAAGGGGTAAGACTTTGCTGTGAGTGGGAAAAGACAGAAGCTTGGTGGGAGGAGGGGAGGAGTTTGCTGCAGCATAAGCTTCGCTGCATGGGACATAAGGGGCGAGATCAACAAAGGTGGTACGTATTCTTTTCGTATCTAAACCAGCTTCAGTCAGGAGTGAATCGGCTGAAGTCAGAGTCAGAGCTGCATCAAGGCAAAGCTTGAAGTGATCAGTATCAGGCCTGTGTTCTTTGTTTTCCATCCTGTTACACCACTTTGTAACCAAAGATGTGGAAAGATCCACTGTAAGAGCTTTTAAAATGGAACTGCTTACCAGCTGAAGGGAAAATGACAACCTACCACTTCCTGGTTGCAGTCCAGATGTTTATTCTGTATCGACATTGCAGTGCTGTCAGTACAGCTTGTGTAGTTCTGCTGAGACATCTGTTAACTAGCTGGCTGCACTGCCAGAACCATAATAAGCTCCATGTGGGCCCATGAGCTTATCTTCTCAAAGTGTTACAGGCTCTACTTCTCCTATTGCTGTACTGCTAAATGTACTGGTGCTTGTTACCTTAAAACTAGCTCAGCCATGTGTATTCAGGTTACCTGTGCTTTGGACTGAAAGTGGGGGGTATTTTCTTTAGTTTTAGATTTGATTTTACAAAATCTAAATTCTGCTCAGGCAGATACTTTGGGTCCTGAACGTGTCCTGGTTTTGCCATTCTCTATTTGAAATCTGAAGTCTTTCATTGGTCGGAGGGATACAAATTAAAAAAGAGATGCTCAGGCAGTATGGATCTATACAGCTTCTCTGCTGCTGACAGTCCACGTAAAACTCATGTAAACCAGCAGAATACTTGGCTGAAGGACTGAACCATGAGAATAGGAAAGAGAGAACTCTAGGGGTTAAAGGAAAGAGAGAACTCTAGGGGTTAAAGGAAAGAGCATCCTTTTTATAATTAGGACAGATCAGAAGCGGAGCAAAATGTTCTTGCAGCTGAATCAGCTGCCCTCTAACCAGCCTGGAGTCTGGAGCTGGGGCCTGATGGACACTTGTACAGAATGCAATTTAATCTGTAATGGCTGAGGAGGACTCCTCGAAGTCTGCGGCAAATGGCAATTATTGTCCCTTTTTGTCACATCCCCCCTAACCAAAACAAAAAAGAGGAAAATTAATGAAAATAACAGGGAAGGATCCCAACTAGCATGCCCTGCCTCCCCCTCTCTGTTGAAAAATCCTCTGCAGCATAGTGAGTGAAACGAGCTGCCCTGTATAATAAAGTCTCTCGAGCACCAATGTGAAACAAGAATTCCTCCCCCACACGCATGCATACGCACCCCTTTTCCCTAATGAGCAGGGAGACGCCAGCTTGGGGGCTGCAACCCGTGTTAAATTAGCAGAGAAGGCCATCCGAAGTGGGCTGACTCCAGCGTAAACTGCCTTAAGTGTCTGTTTATTAAATCACACCACCGCTTAGAGTCTGCCCTGCTGCCACATCAGAGCTGTCTGCATACAGAAAAATCCTGGACAGTCCCAGGGGAGCTTGGTCCAACTGGATACTGGTAGTAATAGAGAGCCGGGGGGAGAGCAAGCCGCCACCAGCAGGCTCCTTGTTAAGACTCCATCATGGGTTGTTATTCCAGAGCGTAAAGGGCTTTATCTAAGGTGACTGTTGGCACTTGTAACAGCAGAGGACCTGGACTTACTGAAACTTTAAAGTCTTCTTCCTCTCTGTTTTACAGAATGTAAGTCATTTCAGGCCTTTTCTTGCTGAACTGGCTTGTGTAAGCTTTGGAGCAGTCGCTTTCCTGCAGCAGTTCTTATCGGGAAGCATGGCCTTCACCTTCAGCTCTCCTTTTCGGGTACGGTATGAGCAGGTCATTAATACTCCGTGGTTTTCTGTGAGTTTACTGGTGTAAATATAGCTAAGGCTTTGGAAATAGCAAATCTGCTGTTCAAATCTTAACCCATAGTATTAAAGAAGAAAATCAAAGGTTTTCTGTGTATTTGTATAGCGTGAGGTGCAATGAGGGGTTGGTTCTGACTGGGATTTCTGCATATGCCTGCATAACAGTACTGGAAATCTAAATGTGCTACGTAACTCTGCTGTTAGGAAGGACAGGAGGTATACACCCAAGCTGTAAATCCTGACCTGTCAGGCAGGAGACAACACTTTTTTTCTGCTAGTTCTGAGAAAATTGTTTTCCAGGAGCCCCTCTATACTCTTTTCTTTCTCAAGGGCTACTTCTTAACTGCAGTTGGAACTAAGGCTGCTGGTTTATGACTCCTGACTGCTTATCTTACCAAATGGACTGTCATACTCCCCGTTTTACACTTTCAAGATAAGTCGTTTCTTCTGCACAAATGTTTAACAAATCCCTGGAGAGGGATCTTGAGGAGGAGTGGACAGCCCACTCCTCACATAAGGAAGCCTAGGATAAAGCTTTGGAAAAGTCTTTGAAAAAGTCAGAGTCTGTTCTCAGGAATAAAAAGGGTTTATTGAACAGCTCTTAAATTTACCACCCTTTCACTTAGCTCAGATCTTTCTCTGGAATACGATTTTTAAGCTTCAAACACAGTTCATCCATGCATGCATTTCGGTTTTGGTTTATTTTGACAATTTTATGGATACTTCCAGACATGAATCCCCTGCTCAACCTGCTCTTTTATGTCTTCTGTGCGGGGATTTTTGCTGCATGTAGGCTTATTGAGACGCCGTTGCAGTCCAGATGGCCGTGTTCTGTGCTGGCAGGTTAGGAGTCATGGTCAAGCATTTTTTTTTTGTGGCCCATTGACATAGTAGAAGAGCAGCAGTTGTTGAGCTAATTTGTATGCGGAAGAAGCTATGCAAAGTTTAATATGAAGTGGTTGGTTTAGCTGGCAGAAAGGGAGAGGTGGGCTGTTTTCCATTTCCCTTTAAAATGTCAAACACTAATAGTCTCTTCCAATCATCCTGAGATTGCCAAATAATTGACTCCCGCCTACAGCAAAAACCTCCCTGATCAACAAAGCAGGAAGCTGATGACAGCAACTGCCTGAACGTGTCCAAATTAGTCCACCCCCTGCAACCCCAGCAGGGTCAACAGTGGCAGCCCAGAGGTCGTGGGGCAGCAGGAGATGGAGGTTGGAGATTGCCCTGCTTCCTCTGCCCTCTCGTGCCTCCAGGACATAGCAGGGAGATGGGGGCTTCGCAGCTGGAGCAGCCAGCACCTGAACTGCACGTCCAACAGAGATGTGTTTATTCAGAAGATCTGCTGTGTGTTAGCCAAAAGACAGGGCTAGGGGAGGAAAGGAGGAAGTGCCTGTCTTTGTGAGTGGCAGCAGAGCTCTTGGGTTCTGTGTGGGGCTGACCCAGTGTCAGACAGCTCCTAGTGTGTTTTCTCTTTGTGTCCTCCAGGGTTTGCTTGGTTTGCTGCACACAACTGACTTCTTTACAGTAAGCTGGTGTCTGCCCTGGTGCTGGATTCTTTCTTTCTCAAGCAACTATGCAAGTGATTTTGGAAATGAGTGTGTGAATATTACCCTGGTATGGCTTATGGGCACAGAGTAGTTAGCAATGCACAGCCTCAGAGAAAAGCCAGGCAAGGCTGCCCGTGAAGCCATTTCTTAGTTGGGTGCCTCACCAATGCATCCAGTTAGGGGTGCTGAGTTGTGGTTTTATAAAGCAGTGGAAGTAAAGCAGCAAGGAAGCTCTGGCCCCGTTCCTCTCTGTCTTGTCTTGGAAAGTACTGCAGGTGTGCCTGTGGCTCCATGAAGGCAACTCAAGCATATAAGAGTTGTGGCATTTTTTTAAGATTATTTTAAGACTCAGGGAAGGGAGAGAGGGAGAAATAAAGAAGCGTTTCTCAGAGCTCCCAAGCAATACCACTTACAGGTAGGATGAGAAAGTTTTAAGACCAGGCTCTTTGTCTGCTAGCCTGTCTTCTTATTGTTTCCTTGTGTGGAGGAACTGGGGATGGGGAGCCTGCCCCTGACAGCTCTGTGAGCGCGCTGCTGCGGGTCAGGACCTCTGCCCGCAGAAGGAGCACTGCCTGTAGGCCTCCCACGTCTCCTCGCAGAAGCCTGGGCTGGGCGCTCCGTGACACTCTGACAAAGGTCACTTTTACATCCCATCTTCGAAAAGGTCACAGCATGACCCCAGGTGCAGGAGAAGAGGAGGAGGAGGAAGAAGGCTTCTCTCCCTGTCTCTCTTTTTAGATTTGTTACTACCACTGAAAATATATACCTTGCCTTTGCCCCTGTCTGCCCCCTTTCTCTCTACCACACTGGTGTCTTCTTTTCCTAAATGCTATGTATAAATTTGCCCCTGTAGCCTGAACTGGCTAGTTGCTGGAATTCTCTTCTTTATCCACCTTGTTTGGTCTGCATAGCTGTAGCTGTCCTATTGATACTTCTTTCAATTAATAAGCAACTTCTGGAAAGGAAACAGCCTGCCCCTGGGTAGTCTTTGAAAAATAGTTGGTCAAGATTTCACTTCTATATTAAAATGAATTGATGTATCTCTATCTTAGATATGCGTAAGTGTTCTTATTATTTACATATCTGAGTTACACCTCAAGATATGTTTATTCAGAGAGTGTTCCTTTGCTATGAATACATGCTGTTAGCCCTGCTGTGCAATCAGTAGTTGGCTAACTGAAGACCAGCTTACTTTCAGCTATGTGAGTACCTTGGAAAATCCACACCTCATTCCTGAGACCTTAAAGGAAACGTATGCAGCTTGCAAGCTTCCCAGAGGGCAGTCTACCCGATCCTGAACATTAACTAAGCAGGTTGGTAGAGTTCTTGTGTATTGGCTGGGCCCACAGAAAAGGCAAAATCTGTGGAGAAGTAGTAACTTGCGTAAGGTCAAGAACTAGGTCATAATTGAGCTAGGCATGTCAACGAGCTGGGCTACCTGTTGAGTAAAAAAGAAAGAAATAGCTGTGATGAAGAATACCCAAAGGTGATTCTCTGGGTTCCCAGTCAGAAGGGAGACTGTTCCACTAATTGGGTCTTAAAAGGTCTTTTCTATTCTATTTAAATTCTTATAATATGCCCCTCACCAAGATATGACGGTGTCTGTCTAAGGATGTCTCTCTTTTCATTCTTTTCAGCTGTGTTTATTTTCCCCTCTCCCCTTACCCATTCTTTGCAAGTTCATGAAGAGCATTCAGACCCCATGAGGGGGTCTCTACAGATCCCCTAAGAAGATTAAGCTCTCTGAATATTTCATGCCCTGATTGACAGCTCTTGAGGACCTCTTGTAAGCCTGGCGCCCGTATTCTTGTTTTAAAAAAAAAAAAAAAAAAAAAGAAGAAGAGGAAGAGAGAGAGAGAGACAAGAAAATCACATACACAGGGAAAAAAATTGATCCTATGGGCCTGACCTCTGTTGACGGAAGGCACTAGACAGAGGCAGTTCCTCCTGGACATCTACCCCCCTGCCTCGCTCCCCACCAGGTCTCTGCTGTGAAATAAAAGGAAGGTAATGGGATTTTAAGAGGCAAGGAGCAGGCAGACGACATGGCTGCTGCCCCCTCCCCCTCCCGCAGAGCCCCTGTGCTTAGGCTCATGGCCCCTCAAGAGCTATTGTAAGTCTCCATCCCCGACTCTCACTCTGCTGCCGTTCTTCCCTTTCTAACAAGCTGACCTAGCTGAGCCCATGGCCCCTCATTAGAGGCTGAACCGAAGGCTGAGCCCTGTGCTCTCCTGCAGCCGTTTCACCCCATTAAGGGTTGCCCCCTGGTTGACAGTGGGAAAGGGAGCCGACGACCTGTAAATTCTCATCAGATTGCTTTAGATTCTCCCTTCCCCCTTAATCATCCTGTAATAGGCAGCTGAGAGAAGTTTCTTCTTTATTTAGAAAGGCAGTGCCAAGGAGATCTCCTTGCATGCTGGGTTTAGGAGACATTCGTTGATGAAAACAGGAGGAAGAGAGGCAGAAAGAAACTGCTCCTAACCCTTTTTGCAGGTGGAGTGCAATGAGATACGCTGGTGCACTTGCAGGTACCACTGTTAAAGGCAGCAAAGTCCTCTTTGCTTCTTACCTGAAGCTAAAGGAGCAAGTGTGTTATACAGTCTGTTCTTGGAGCCCTGCTGGTGGCTGTTGGTCTCTTACTCCGGATTTAAAGTTTAGTTTTTAAGGTGTTTATGGGATGGTTTAGAGCCCAAGGCGCAAGGGGAGAAGGATGTGTATGCTGCTCTGAAGCAGGTATCTCCCGGCTGTTACTGTGGAGGAAACCATTAATCTATGAGAACGCTGAATTTGCCCGAGTTCCCCATTTCACCTGTCTCTTGATGGGCTTGCTTAGGTTCACAACTAACCAAAAAGCAGATCAGTGAGAGATGTATTTAAGCAGCTGTTAACTGCTTAAATTCCTTAAAGAATTTAACTGGGCATCTCTGGCAGAGAGCAGTTGTGTGTAAGCCGCAGCAGCCAACCTCCTACTTCTGCTTTGTTCCTTACAGTGCAAGGATAGGTGGTAGGGAGGCTGTGAAGTCCTGGGTTCCCAGTCTTCACCGATAAAGCAGTAGCTGCCACGTGTGCAAGTGAACCAGCAAGAGGAAGGTCCTAGCTGTGTTTGGGGTAAGGATGGCCAGGGAACTGCAGAGGAGGATAGGAAAAGGGAAGCAGGTAAGTCGAAGGCCTCTACTGCATGCCTGGAAATTGGCACAGCTTCCTGTTGGTGAGCTTGCTGGAATCGTCCATGGTATGGGGGGCACTCCACAAATTTGGCACAATGGGATTATGGCCATGCAGGCAGACAGAATGGTTACTGCTGGATAATTAGGGGACTCTTCCAACTGTTGTGGGACTCTCATCTTTTCCTTACTCAAGAATCCAGAGCTGCTGGATTTAAACTGTCTCCTTCATATGACGAAATTTGCTCTTAGGCTTGCCTTCCTGGTGTGATTGAGCCAAAGTGTAACACAAATCTATGTTAAACTCAAAAATCCTTTCTGTGTAGAGTCAGTATTTCTGTGTGGGCTGTGCTTGGACACCCCAGTAAGACTTGGGACCTTTTTAACAGTTAACTATTCAAGTAGCATGTAGGGTGTTCTATGTAAAAAGCATCGGCAGTTTTTTAAAGCTAGTTGAGCCGGTATGTTATCCAATAACATCACCTTTTTAAAGTCAATTATTATTCTTAACAACCGATTGATGTCCTATTTACTTGTGATAGCAATCTTGGTGGGATGCCAGTGCCATTCCTCAATAGTGCTTATCCTGCCAATATTCTCTGGATGGGGTATGCAGCTTTACATCACTGCGTGCCTAATCTGTTATTTTGCTTTGGGGGGAAGAGGAGAGCATCTAGATGTTTATAATCAGCATGGAAAATGTTTGTGTACAAACAACCTAAGGAAGCACTAGCTTTTGCTTGTCACTGGTCTCACACCACTGGTGTAAGTTTTATAAAGGCCCAGTTGGTCTGGCACAATAATACCACCCTCAGCCTAGTCCCTGTGTCGTTGGGTACCGCTGACCTGCAAGGTGGAGTTCAGGGCTCTGCACCCAGTCAGTCTCGTGTGCCTGGAAGTGCTGTGTAGACAGCAAACTGACCAAGAAAAAAGTGCCAGAGGTTTTGTGAAATTTATTTCTCTCCTACTGAAATGAAATGATGGGAAAAGGACTAGATTTTCATCTCAGCTGTAACCATTGATGTGAAGTGGAAAAAGCTCTGCAGACTTCCACATAACCTTACAGATTCAGGGATAATGAATCGGAGGTTTCTGAACTTTTTTCTAAGTTTAGAAACAGGAAGAATCTTATCCTCTTCCACTTTTTTTTTGGAGTGGGTACACTCTCTACAGACAAAATCCCATGCAATGGTCAAGAAGGCCATTTTTCCTTCCAGGAGTAATTTCTATGTCTTCTTTGATGTTAAACATGATGGAGGAGACAGCTTATAGAGAACATCACATTTTTCTGGTCTGGTAGCGCGTAGGAAAATACTTCTGAAGACATCCCTCACCTTCTGTTTTCAGACACCCAATATAGGAAAAATAGCTCTTCAAAGCAATCCTCATCTCTTCACGGAACTGTAAAATAATTCAAGATGTAAGGGACTTCTGGAAGTCATCTGATCCATGCTGCACTCCAAGTGGAGGGGAAGAGGAGCTCAGGGCGCTGCTGTCCATCCTCAGTCCCCTCCAACAAAGAGCTGGCTCTTCCCGTTAAGGTTTGGAGGAGTCAGAACTGCTGCAGCCCTGCCAGCCCTCGCTGCTGGAGTGGCCTTCCCGTGGTAGCTGTGCCAGAGGGAGGCTGTCCTCTGTCTTAGAACAGCGATGGGCTGCCTTTGCTCTGGGTGTCTCAAAACTGCAAATTCATTTCAGCCACCCAAGTGGAAAAATCTGCATTGCTATGGCGGTGTGTGTGCTAACAAGTGACTGTCACGGTAATAACAGCATAAGAAAACTGAGGTTTTTCCATTAGGAATAAAAGAATGGTAATGGAAAATTTAGGATTCCTGTTGAAATAGTTATCCATGTTCAAAACCAGAGTGGAATTTCAAGTTGTTTTTTAGGGTTCTGAAATTTCTGGATCATTTTTTCCATTTTAATTTGTGGTTAGGAATAGAACCAGAGAGGCTAAGATACCTCCCAATTTCTTCTAGCAGTTGGAGCTGTGAGCAGAAGTTAAAAAATGTAGTAGAATCGCGGAAGACAATCATTTCCTCAAAGGTTTGGAGCTCAGTTTTGCAGAGTTAGGAGGTTTGCTTCAGTTTCCAGTTACACAACAGACATCCGAGTGTGTTCTTGGGTCAAACACAGGGCCAGGTTTGCAAGGAGAGCTGTGTGAGTAAGGCCCTGTAAGCACAGGACTGGGGCCTGGAAGATTTTCCCCTCCTCAGTTTGCAGTTGGTGCTCCAGGGAGTCCAAGGTGGTGGGGGAGCATTGTTGCTTTCTCCTTCCCTCAAAAGGGAAACGAGATTTTCAATAAATATGATCTGTACATCTTGAGAATATCTCTTCAACTCTGAAGAGTATCACCAGAAAAACACTGGCCTTTTCACCCAAAAGTGAGCTTTTCTGCAAAAGAAAGGATCACCTTTCTGTTTGCAAAGGCTGTGTTTTGCCTTAAACAGGCTAAAATTTGGAGTTGCAATCCACGAAATACTTTGACTTGGGTAAGGTGAAATTCTTTTGGAAAAGAATTGGTTTGTAGTAAGAACTGTAAATTTAATATACCCTAATGTGCTGTCAACTGTAGATGTTTGTAAGCGTGTGGTGAGGAAGGAGTTAAAGGCTCAGCTCTATGAGCCATCCACAGCAGGGAATGACCCAGTTTAAAAGGGTTAACAGTATTTGGTTTTTCAGAACTATTTGTTATATCAAGTTAGTGCAGTAGAGGTCACACAGGTCGCTGAGCCTCCCCCTTCCCTTTCCATCCCCAGCCCCCCCTCGGTTCCTTGCTCCTTCTCTAATCTGATGACCTCAGACACAGCTCTTTCCTTATGATGTTCTTGACAGCATCTTCAGACAATATGCAGCTCGACGCCAGTTGTCTTTCCCTTTCTCTCCTGTCCCACAGGAGAAAACCTTGGATGCTAAAAGGCACTTTGTGCAGTGGGGAAAAGCCTCGGCAATTTGTTCTGTGGTTTTTGGACAAGAGCAGCTCAGAAAACAGTTTTCATTGCGTGTGCACTCCTAGCATGACTCTCTTTTCTACCTAGCGTGTATTTCTTTCTTTCTGGGTGTTGGGCTGGTTCTTGTTGTTTGTGTGTGTGTGATGAAAAGCCTTCTGTAAATCCTGATTTATCAGCTGTACCTTCTGGTCTCTTTCTTTGTCATGTTGCCGAGGGTTGTCTTGCAAAAGTTCTGAGCAAACGCTTTTTTGAGAGTTGGCATGTTGCTATTTGCAAGTGGTAATAGAAAAAGTTTTGGCTAGAATGTGCACATGGGTTTAGCAGCCAAATGAGGTCAAATTTGCTATTGCAAATGTGAAAGTTTAGCACAGCAAATGCTGTTTAGAAGATTCTTATTCTTATCGCTCCCCTCTGACCTTCTCCCAGTCGAAGCTTCTCTTAAATTTTGTCAGAGTATTTTTGTGACCTACTTTTAGAGGTACCGAAGGTCCATAGATCTCCTGAACGTGAAGGGAAACTTTGTGTTTGGTGTCTTCTGAAAATTCAGGTTACAATCAGTTCATAGCTGTCATGCTCATATATTTTTCAGTCTTACCAGCGATGCTATGTTAACCTTCTGCCATACGATGAGCAAGGAATAGAATACAAATACCCTACCTGATATGAAATGAGGAAAGGTCGTGTTTCCTTGGTTCCTCATTTACTGTTTCTCGCTTTTCTATGTGTTTTCTTGTGTCTCTTTTGACATCCAGTCAGCCAAGTTTTTGAGAATGTTTCTCACTTCTCATTTTTTTCCAGCTGCCCATTATGCAGCCAGAGGTAGCGGAGTTACTTGTGCTGCTTTGGGTAAAGCCAGGACGAGTACAACAGGCCATTTTTATTCCTCTGCAATGGTTTGACCCGGTCTTTGAGGGGTAGGATAATCTAGTCGTGGGTGTCCTTCATCTTCTAAGGGAAGTGAGTGACGGCCAGGTCCTGCTGGTAACGCTACAGCTGGTTCTTGCAGCCTTCCCAGGGCAGGTTAGTTTGCATGAATTCAAAAGCAAACTGCAACTGGAGCATGCTTGCATCTTGCATTTGCTTTCTGGTCAGTTCAAGTACAGAGGTGCTAGTAGCATGCATGTTAATTAAAAAGCAAGGTTTAAAGCTGTGTCTTCTGTTAGAACTTTTTTATACAAAACTCCAAAAAAATCCAGGATTTTAGTTCAGCCAATGCAAATTGATAGTTCTAGAGAGCAGACTCTTATGCTCAAAATTCCTTGTAACTGGCACAAAAAGAAGTAATACATTTCATTTTGACATTTTTTCAGTTCACAACTTGCTTGTTTGTTGACACGGTACAGTCATGTGGTGGCACCTCTGTTTCCTAGAAGCATGACTGGCTGGCACTGGGTAGTAAACACTGCGATTATATTCACTTGTATGCTTTGCTGGGTAAGTTGGAAGAAATGGCAGTGTTTGAATACAGCATGCGCTAAGCTGTTTATTCAGCTCTGATATTTAGCATAAGGCTTGGATACAAAACTGTAAAAAGTGCCTGGCAGAAAATGCGATACCGTGGAATACTTGGTGTTTTCCCAAAAGAAGGTGAGGGTCTAATACATGCAGGGTGACAGGATGCTGTACAGATACCGTGCTCAGGAAGTTCCGAGTTCTATTTTCAGTTTTGACCTTAACTTGGTATCTTTAAACTAGTTAGCTATCAGTCCTGCCCCAGTTTCCCGTGAATGAATTGGGGATTGTACTGTGTACTCATCCACTTTACAGAGAAACTTTCTCCTCTTTATATTATAGCAATTTATGAATGTTTGGTGACCAACAAAAAAAAAAAAGGGTTTGAAGTCACGAGTTTTGGAGTTAGTGGACATCTTCAGTCAAGCAACCGTTGAACACACTGGGAAAAAAAATGAGTTTAACCTTCTTGAACCTCAGGTGGAACATTACCAGTGTTTTACATTACCCAGGAGGATAGTATAGGTATTGAATCCAGTATCTGTATGTTTCGGATCTTTGTTCTAGATTCTCTGGGATGGTTTCAAATCTTTGCTCTGGGGCCTGCCCAGATGTTTCAGGATTCTGGAGAGTTGTGGAGTTGCTGTGTCATTTGTTATGCAGCTCTCACTGTATGTCACTGTTGGCCTCAGGATTTCAGGTTTTTGGAAGCATAAATGTGGTGGAGAAAGGGACTATCTGGAGGAATTAAACAGTTTCATTTTTTATTTTGTTTCCTTTTCATAAGGAAAGGCAAAATGCTGACTCTTCTGTTGTTCCAGCATTCTTCTTAACCATTAAGTCATCTAGCTCACAGGACGGCATCTTAAGGAAATTTCAAATAATGGAAAGATGTATACAGTTTCTGTAGCAGGGAGGAAAGCAACAAAACAGGAATGGAAATTGGCAGGAGGAGGTCTGAAAGGCCAAAAGTTTCCAGCTCAGAAAGACAGTGGGAGAGGAAGTCAGTGAGTGCAAAAGGATTCCCTCTCTCCCCACCTCTCGGCCCCCACCCGCTGTCCTTCCTCCCCACCCCTCCCGGGGAGATGGGAGAAGAAACTTGGCAAGCCATCTTGTCGCCAATCAATCTGTGGTGTAACAATTAGCACTTAAGCAGCACTCACGCTAAACACAGGCTCAGAAAACACTTAAAAAGGAAAAGAAAAAAAAAAACACAAAAAACACACCAACACAACAACAACAGGGGAAAGCTGGAACAGATCAATGCCACGCCGAACAGGAGGCACCTAATACCCCATTATTGACGAGGACGATAGCGCTTTAAGTGTGTGCTCTCCGTGCTGAGCAATTAGCCAGCAGGACCACTGCAGCGAAGGCAACTCCACCGCAAGAACGCACCCTCCCCTGCTGCCCACCACTTCCCCCAAGAGGTGTTTGATGACAGCTTCATTTGTTAGCGTGATTCCAATAGCTGGCGGCGCCGGCATCCTTTCCATTACGGAAGGGAGTGCGAGGGGAGGCTGGGCAGTAGGTCTTCTCTCCCCCCGCCCCGGCCGGTGGTAACAGAATACAGTAGACACGGAGTCTGTCTGTGCGCTGGCTAAATTGATTGTAATGGGTTTCTTAACGTGGTGAAAGAGCCGACTGTTTTCTCGCCTCCAAGAAAGGCCGGAGGAAGGAGGAAGTGACTCCAGCGGCTGCAGCACAGTGGATGAAAGTAAACTTTTGTTTAGTAAAGAGCAGCCGACTGCAGACTGTCTCTGACCTTTCAGCTAGCTCTCAGCAACACTGTTTTGTAGAAGAAAGGAGAGAGAGTAGAAAACAAACCCTGTCAGCTTCCTGCCTTGGCTCTTGCTCTCATAATAACCCTCCTGTCTGGCTGCACTTCCCAGAAGCACACTGGAAACCTCCTAATGGCATGAAGTCGGTTTTCAGAAGGTGCCTATGGTCTTAAGGCTTTCAAAGGGAATTAATGCACATGTAGAATAGGGTTTATGTGCTTTTAATGCTTGGCTAGGCTGGGGTTTACCTCAAAAGGTGTGCCTAGCTCCTGTAATGGGACAGGCTAGGGCCAAACCTAGAGAGGATGTGGCCTTCTGAAGAGTATCCAAAGAGCATCTGTTACTGATAAAGTGGTGTTTGTCTGGGAGCCCAGGAGCCATCCTGAGACCTCCCAAGCAGAGGGACTTCTCCCAGGTTAGAGTATGTCTGTGCAGTCAAATAAATCAATAAGGCACTCACACTGGTTTGTGGTGGCAAACACATCAGGTGCTGTTGGACGCACGCACTGCTTTTCCCAGTTGTGCTGAAGCCTACCCTGCTTATCTTCAATGTTGCTGCTACCCAGGCTAGCTGGGATCTGCCTCCATAAAACAGCATTGGGGGCTCCCCAGAGTAACCTGACTGTTTTCTGTCCAAGGAGTACCATGGTGTCAGATCTGAGCAGCCTTGTTCAACAAATAAAATAGATGATGTGGATTTGCCAGTTTTTCTGGGAGGTAGTTTGTATTGTAGTAGCTGTCTGTGCAGAAATCCGTCCTGTTCAGCTGTCGTGGGCCGTTCCCGCATTAGCAAGTAGTGCTGGAGTTGAAGAGGCTGGCCTTTTGAATTCCTCATCACTGCGGATATGCTTTGGTTCCCTCTTCTCCTTCTGTGCTGTGAGTCTCTTAGGGTACGGCACTGACGGATACCACGACAGATAGGAGGCCCAGACATCTGGCGTGCAGGCAGTGCCGTATCATTGGTGAAGAGGAAGAGAGTTTGTTTGATGTCACAGTAGTGTCACTTGGATTACAGGTTGTTACACACCTTCCAATCTTTGCTTCATTTAGAAAACAAATTTATTTTGCAAGTTAGATCTTCTGAGTAAAGAAAGGAGGCTGAGAAGTACAACTTCCCGTGCCATTGTAACCAGAAGCTGCTGTTTGCTTCTGACCAGGAGGCTTTTGGATGATGCCAGATGGGGCCATTAAAGCTGTGCAAACAATAAGGAGCACATAGGGGAGGCTGTTAATGGGTTTCTTTTGGAAGCATCAGCTGGAGCTGCTGAATGGGGCACATGACCTATTAAAAAAAGCCACTTGAGAAATCTCTGTGCCTGCTGCAATGATGGGATATTTTTACCCTCCCTGTTTATGCCAACCCACTAAGGATCTGACATGCTGGACGCTCACACACTTGTGTTTGCAGCTTTGCTCACTTGCCAATATGCTTTATGGCTTGTGCTATAAAGCACTAAGATCAATGGACTGGATGAAGCATCCCGACCACATTGTTTTGAATAGGGAGGAAGCCACGTTTAAGGAGATGGCTTCCACAGAAGCGTTGTTTGATTACCGCTTCTGGGAAGGGGAAGCCTACTTTTAGTGCACATTCTTTCAGTGGTTACAAACCGGTATTTGGCATGGAAAGCAAGCAGCAACATGCACAGTTAGAGATAGCTAGCAGAAGACTTGTCAACGCCTAAGTTCTTAGGCCTTGAGTTGTGATGGGCGTGCTTATGTGATGCGGAGATTCCAGTAGAGCTTGGTAAAGGAATGAGCTTCACCTCACGTGAGGATTGGCTACTGAGTCACTTTCTGTCATAAGAAGGGAAATGCCTTTACCTACAGTGGCCAAAAACAAAAAAAAATTTACACGATGGAGAAGTGAAGTTAAAAAAAAAACAGAAAGAAAAGAAAGGATACACACCTTAGCTGTAGACCAGATTTGAAATTGTTCCATACTATGAGAGTATTTTCAGTCTATCTTCTGGGGCAGAGTATTCCAACATCCTGCCTTGGGATTAGGGAGGCTGTGCTCATTATCACAGCATAAATTAGCTAGAGATTGTGGTTTTGTATTCAGCAGTTTCAGTGAAGAATTGTTCCTTTAATCACAGCAAAAATCATCTCTCAAGTAGCTCCGATTTTATGGCCGCCCACTTTGATGTGGTCGTTGCTGTTCAGCTCATCCATATGACTGCAAGCTCCTCTGTATGCTCCCAAATGGTGCCGTTACATTTATTTCCAAATAGTACAATGCAGAGGTGTTGATAGGATCTTGCTGAGAGAAAGTCAACAAGAATAGAACAGGCCTTGAAGAAAACCTTCAGGAAAAGCATGAGAAGGAACATTGCATTTGGGTTTGTCTGTGCTGTAATAGTGAACGATAACAGAATAACCAGGGAAAAGAGAAGGGTGCTTGTTAGCAGGGAACAGCAAAAAGAGCAGGGCTGCTCCGCAGGGGACGGTGAGCTGGGAGCTGAGTGTGACCGTAATCCAGGCAGGGCTGGTGCCCTCACCAGCCAGGGTGTAGTCCCCTGGGACTAGAAGACTGACACAGGGGTGGTGGCAGTGACACCTTCCATTCACAGACTCATTTGCCCAGACAGACGGATGCAACGTGATGAGTCGCGTCGGAGGTCAAAACGGGAAGCCCAGCCAGTGAACAAGGAGCAGCAAAGGACAGGCAGGACGCAGATGTTTCTGTGTCGTAGCTCAGGCAAGGAGTGGGGCTTAAATGAAACTTCAGAACCAAGGAGCAGAGGGTTCTTGGGTGGAGGTCCCAAGTGAGGCTGTGCAGGGCTGTTAAGGTCCATTAGTACACTCAGGGCATGAAAGGGAAGGATGAGGGGGGTCTGCATCTTTGCAGCGGTGCCCTAGCCCTTTTCTCCACAAAGAGAGCTAAAGACTAGTTTTTCAGTTTGACACAACATCCCCTTGAAATTGCGTGAGATGCAACTTGACGAGTTTGCTGGAGCTACAAAAGGAGCGTGTGCTTTGAATTGCAAGAGCGTTTTGTCAAATTCTTAGGTAGTCAGTGACAGATCATTAAATTAAACTTGGAGACAGACCTAGCTTGTTTCACATGGCAAAATGAAATCTCGAGCCCCTTCAGACTCGTAATGTTTCATACTGGCATGGAAAACAAAATTTCACAATGCCAGAACCTCCTGGTTTGTCTGATTTCAAAGGAGGTGTTTTCTTTGAGTTGTTTGCAAACAGCAGTGAAGAACTGATAAGGGAACTTTCCACATATCATCATTTCTCCCTGCCTTTGCTGTGTGCCGGAACTTGAGAGAAAGAAAAAATGTGGCAATATGGTCCTTGCCTCTGCATGTCTAGCTGTAGTTCCTAAACTTCCAAAAGCATGAATATGCAGTTTTGCAAATCCCTCCTGTCCCATGCCTGTGTCTGGGAGCCCTTCCCATCCCATCTGACAGGATGCATCACCTGAAGGAAAATCAGCTTGAAGTGTTTTCTCTCCCACTTGCCACCTTCCAACTTTGGTTGCTGAGAGAAGAAGAGAAAGGCTTTTAACACCATCCAGTGACCCAGCTCTAAGTACAGTCTCCTGGATTTGATCTAGCTGGGGAGACAGGAGGTCAGCTGCAGGGGCCAGGAAGAGTGAGAGAAACCATGTCAACAGGCTGCTCCCGCCGTGTCTGAGTGGTGAATGATGAGCGTGTGACACGGTAGAAGGAGCGAGGGTGCTCACCTGGAAAATGTTGCGGGAAGCCTGTCATGGAAGTTTAAGTGCTGACAAGATGTGTCTGAGATATCCTCGCAGTACAGTTAAGTACATAAGAGTAATCTTCCTCGTGGTTCCCAATTCGGAAGCAAAGTTGCTGTCCTGGTTTGTAGTAGGAGAATGAGCAGCACTTAGAGCTCAGCGTGGGGGGAGTGAAGTCATTTTTCAACATGGAATAACACTTCTCTACTTATGGAAGGACTGAATGGGCAGATGAAGATGGGGATTTAATTCTGCCATCTTGCCTTGATCCATAGGTCTGATCCCTAATTAGCTGGAACCAGGAAAAACTCAGTTTACGTGAACAGGTTTTGAAGTCATCTCTCAGGAACATACCTGGATCACTAAATCCTTTGAATCCAACATGTGACTTCTTTCTGAGAAAAATATCCATGGGATGAATCAGCTCTCTTAAATGTGTGTCTTTCAATGGTCAAATGCATCCCACGTTACCTCTAGGAATGTTGCAAATCAGGTTGGAGACAGCATTGGGCGAATCTCATTCCCGAAGTAGTCCTGCTGTACTAGTTGGTGTACTAACGTGTAGCAGAAAAATCCAACCAGCTCGGGGTTTTATAATCGATGTACATAAGTACTTTTAGTCATGTAATATCGTCTGTAAGCAATGAAAACACATTGGAACTAAGCTATATCAGTCGTGAGAAATTGATGTGATATAGCAGGGGTGTCTTGGACACAGTGCAAAGCAATTTACCCTGCTGACGAGCCATGGGTACCGTGTTTTCTCAGGTTTCCCAGTCAGCTTGTTCCAAGTTAGCTCCGCTATCTGTGCATTGGCACTCCAGTATGCTTTGGACATGGTCAGACCTGTGCACTGGGGGGTACTGGCCCGGAGTCCCCTGACGTGCTGTCGGTTAAGAACCAAAGTAACGCTAGAAGTCCCTAGTGGTGCAAAGGGAAGGAATGTATGGATTTTCTATAGTGAGTGGCCTTTGGAGATAATGTCTTAGTGGGTTTGAGTGTGTACCTCCCAATGCCTTGTCAGGAAGCACACAAGCACACTCTACAACCAAAGCTAATCATTTTCTGAAAGGAGATGACTGGTCTGATTCCGACGTCCGTTTAAATCAGTAAAATGTCCTTGACTTCCCTGCAGTTTTCCTACTTACAACGTGATGAGCAAGCTCAGAACCAGGTTCTCGCCTTTTCATTGATCTAGGCTCAATGCTTCAGTGAAATCAAAGTAAAAAACTAAAATTTCTACTGCCCGAATGAGGGAAAAAAAATGAATCTGTTTTATTTTCTCTTCCTTTGTTTGTTGCTCATAATCTTAATTGCTTGACTTCTGTCATTCTGCAATAGTCAGCTGCGAGAGCTTTGTAATGTTTAGCCCTTGAGCCTGACCTTCCAATCCTAGCAAAGTCAAAAGGAGAGGAAAGAGTTTTAACAGGATTTAATTGGGGTCGTCTTTGCCCATCAGCCTCTTCCTGCTCTCCACCTGCGGGGGCTTGAGCTGGGGCCCTACTAACTGGTGGAGACGGAAGGGTGGGGAGAGGAAGATATCTCCACGTCAGAGCCGTGCAGCTGTCATTCTGGCTTACTGGGCAGACAGGAGATGGTGCCTGCAGGAAACAAAGATGGTTCCCACCTGTCCTGAGCTAATGAGGATGTTTCTGATGTCAATAAATGTTTCCTGATCACAACAAAAAGCCAGTAGAGTTCACAACGCACTCATGAAAAACAGGCAAGTAGAGAAGGTGGAAGACATATGTGAAATAATGGAGGAGTGGGATGCAGATGAGAGAGAAGAATGTGAAGAGAGGTTATTTGAAAGAGGAGAAAAAAGATGGGGAACGAACAAAGGAAGGAAAAGAGAAAGTATAACATGGCAAAAGGAGAAAAGAAGTATTTCTGGAGGGAGTGGAACAGCAACAGAGAAACACATGTGAGAGGACCTGAGGTGAGAAAGGTTGAAAGCACATTGGAAATGGACAAGAAGAAAAAGTCGTAAAGGAACAATGGAAGAAAGCACTAACAGGTGGAGAGAAGTGTTTAACCTAACAGATCCTTTTTGCAGAAAAGCTTGAGAAGCCCAGAGCAGCAAAGGATGGGACAGAGCTTGTAAGAGGAACCCTGGGCATAGAGAAGTGAAGGGAAAGGATGGGGGGAAAGTCCTTCTGACATTAATGCCAAGTTTTTAGTCTTACCCTTGAAGTAGTCAATTGACTGGAGAGCAAAAATAAGACATCTACATCAAGTTAGATGATAGGAAGAGAAGTGCAAATGGGAAACCTGAACCAGGCGTTATATGATTGTTGCTGGTGGGCATCCTGTGCTCCAAACTACAGCATGGGCATGCTTTAAACACACCCTGGGAGGGGGGTAGGGCTGAGAGGCAGGCAGCTCTCTGGCTGCTGGAAGCTGAGTTGATGGGCTTTCAGTAGAGATGATTGATAGCTCTGGTTTTTGGTTTGACTGCTAAAACTCAATATAGACTTGGCCTTGGATGCCCATTATCATGTGCATCCTCTGTCTAAAATCTGACAATATGTTTCTAAGGGAAGCGTTGCAGTAGCAGAGCAGTTTTGAAAATCTAGCCTGTGAGCTGAAATCACCCATCTGTTTGTAGAAAAGGAGCCAATGTTTGTATCCTTTCACACTGCCTGGGATCTGTGCAGGTATTTCTGCTCTTAGTAGAGGACACCGCTATTCTGAAGGGAATTCTATAGACTGGTATATAATGCAGAATTTGATCTAAATAACTTGGAAAAATGGTGTTTGATTGTGAATAAGCAGAGCGCATGCTGCATAATCAGTGATAAAGTTCAAATTCCATTTTGGTCCTGGACCAAAGCCATGTGAATCATTAGATTGTAAAATAACAAATTAAAACAAAACTCCAAGAATTTGCTGTTGATACAGCACAGTATGTAGTTTCAAGTGTTATTTTTTAGCACAACTTATGCTCAAGTTGGTACAATACTAACTGCAAACTAAGTAAATCAGTAGGGTGTTTCAAAAACAATCTGGCTCAAAAAAAAAAAAAGATTTTGGAGATAGAACTACCATGCATACCTGCTTAAATCTAAACCTTTCCTTCCTAAGAGACCTAACTGGTCAGTGCTTGAACTACTCAGCTATCCTGGTCCTCAATCTATCTTCATCATTGGTCTGTGCATCCTCTTGTTTTCTTCTGAAACATTTTTTTTCTTTCTGGATATTTCTCTGTCCATGCAAGTTTGCAGTAAGCAATTTCAAGAAATTGCCACAGTTTCCTAGGCCCTCGGGAAGGCAGCAGAGCTATGATGAAGCAAGTGTTTGTTGGCAATTCTTTGCTTTGTATTCAGTTCCTAGCTGTGTATTCCTTGCTCTTACCTGAAATACTTAAGCAGGAATTTTAAATCCAGAAATGTCTGTTAGGCTGATGTAAAATGACCAATGAATACAGCACAGGGAAAGAACTTCCCTCAGGAAATCCACATCAACCCTGTGATTTTGCCAGCATCTCAAGGAAAATCTTCAGTCTTGCCACAAAGCAAGAGAGAATCCGTTTTAAGTATCGCACAATGTATGACCGTTGAGTAGTAAGCCTTCATAGTCCCAAGGTGGGATAGCAAGTATCATCTGTGATGTACTGATAAGAAGCAGGTAGCTGAGGTAGCAGTTATGCCCAAAGTGTATCACTTCTGCCCCAATGTAGGAATAAAACTATGGCTTTATATTCCTTGAAAACCTACTCCTTTATCCTTTCCCTGGAACAGATTTACTATAGAAGTTCAACCTGGTCTTGGTCACACATTTTTGTCAAAATAAGGTTTGGAACTCCCCCCTGCCACCCAAGGTAATATTTCTTATTATCAACGCATGTAAGTGTGCTGATATTTCTTAAAATCCTGTGAAAAAATTTACTTTGGAAAACTGATTCTTCCCCTCCTAGTATCAGGTATCTTATGTAGAGGTTCATGTGTGTTTTCCACATTGCTTTCAAATTGCGTGTCCATAACAGCACTTGGAGTAACAGTGATGGGTTATGTGGCATCGGGGGTGGGATTTATCTCATTCTGGTCTAGTTATCTGAAGACCTTCCATCTGATCCAAACTATTCACCGCAGGTCTTCTGTAGACAGTATGAGAAGATCTACAGCTCCAGAACACAAATCAACCCATCTTAAAAGAGGTGTCAAAATAGAAATGAAACCTATTCAGAGTCACACTGTCCTGTTCAAAACAGGAAGACACTTGAATCTACAAAAGGAGCCCAAATATTTACATTGGTGCTAGGTAGCAGCTGTCCTTCGTGAGTTTAAAAATAAAATGAAAGCAACGAGTATTCCCTCAGAGTATGTTCTATTACAGCAGCGGTAGTAGTGCGCTGTCTCAGCTTGGTGTTGTAAAGCAGTGCACAAAGCTACAGAATTTAAGAAGTGAATTTTAAATTAACAGGGAACACAAAACCAGAAATATGTACCTATTTACCTCTGCATTAAAAATTATGGGATTTCACTCTTGTCAGATACCTGCAAAGCATTGTTCTGAAGGAGAACAAAACCAAAGTGAAAACGTTACAGTAGTGCTGAGCAGTGCTCAGGCGTTGCAGAGCAGTGTAACTTTAGGCTGCTCTTCCAATTATCCCCATCATTTCCCTGCGTTTGTCACTGGCCAAGAGCAAGACTGGGCAACCACCAGCTCATTTCCTAATAAGTTTACTTCTGAGTTGAATACACGTTATTAGTGTTTGTTGGGTGCTCCCCTGTGAAATGCCAAGCGAGGCGAGTTGGATCACCAGCGAGGCGTTTTGCTGGCTCTGTCCTGCTCTGTCCCTGTTGGAAGCTGGGGTTGTGACAGTCACAGTGAGCAGTCACAGCTGAACCCTAGTGGGGCCACAGCAACATGGCCCTCAAGTTTCAGACTCGGAAGTTTTAAACGAAGACATTGGGGTCTTTCTCTCATCCCCAACCCCCCTCTGCTCCTCTCCGCTCCCCTCTCTGCTTTCCTCTGTGCAGAAACGCGCCGTGATGTAAGTGGACAACACAGGGAGTCAATAAAGGGGGGATCGGAGAGCCTAGGAGGAGGTTGCCTGCAGCAACAGAGAAGACGCAATTACTGCAACAACTGTCCAACCAACCACAGCCAGGAGACTCCACTTAATCTAATTGAGTGTGAAGGCAGGCTGGAGACACAGGACCCGCTCCTCCATCCCCCCCTCCCATAATATAGACACTACTGGCTGCTAATTGGCGCCAGTGGGCTGGTGCTAATTGTGCTGATGTCTTGGTCTGAGGACAGGCATGTGAAGGATGAAGGGGTCTGCTGGGAATAGGGGGGGGGGAGAGTGAGGGAGACAGTGGTCATAAAAGTTGGAACAGGGCTTTAATTTCATATCAAATATTTAAGTAAGTGAGTGGAAGATCTGTGAACTCTCTTTGTGGTAACCCGCAAAAGGCCTTGGAGAATACCACCCCCCTCCCTCTAGTCCCAGTGATGAGCTATCTGAAGTGCTGTGTTCCTCTTCCTCCTTAGCTTTGTTTAATTAATTGTGAGAATTGCTAATGATCTTTTATTTCTCTTCATATATTCTCTGCTTTCTGCCATTGCTGCTTTTTGATTCTTTAGTTTAAAGATTCAGCTTCGCTAGCTCTAGGGCCATCAGATGTTTCCATCACGTGGAAATTTTAGCCAAACAGAATGACAGCTAAGGCTGTGATCGTGTTCATAACCCTGAAATTGGGTAAGGTCTGATTTGTATGTGCAAGGCCAGGATGAGCAGCAGTGACAGCGTGTAGCTTGCTTTCTTATAAAGGTCTGATCCAACTTCTGGTGATAGAGACTTATGTGTGTCCTCTGTTAGTAAGCCTTGTTTATGTAGAAAATGTTGAGGTATTAAGCACGCAGGTATACGTGGTAACGCTAAAACAGCTATTTGTGTCCCCAAATGGTATAGTCATATGAACGTTGCACATTTCACACAGTTTATTTTGCTCTACTTTTTTTTTTTTTTTTTCTTGCAGAGAAATGTGTGTTCTGTGGATAGCAGTATCTATGGAACAAATTACTGTGTGCTGACCCTCTTCCAGCTCCTTATCCCCTCAGCTCATGCTGGAGGTGAATGCTGTTTTTGATTTGTCTGCAGAGATGCTTGTGTGAGTACTCTTCAATCTGTGTTACTCAAATCAGCATGGCTGTTTGGGTAGTAAGCTTCTAAAATATGGGTGGGTGGGGTGGAGAAGAAAGCTGGAACTGGAGTCACTAATTATTTCCACTTTACAGATAGACATGGCAAAATATGTCTGTCCTCTGTTATTTCCACATTAGGACTTAGGTTGGTATAACTACATATATAAGAACTCATATTCTTGCTTTATAAAAGTACATGTTTTAGCTTGATCCTAAGTTAGAAATGTTTCAGTGTACTGTGCTGCATTTGGAACAGATCTGCTGTTGACAGTGACATCTTTCAAATGTCTGTTACAAAGCCCAGGGTTCTGTTTGCAGGAGGTGAGTTGTTAACTTTGGTATTTTGGCTCTTTGATCCAAGCTGATCATATTCTATTTCTATAATTTTTCCTGCTGATTATGTTAAAGTTCTCAGTCTTCATCTGCTCAGATCATGAAGAGCAGCTCTTTGTCGTCATGTGACTTGCTATCACAGAACTCTTTGTTGTTTGCTTGGATTTTTTTTTCCCCCAAAACCTTTGTTCTCTTTCTGCTCCCAAAGAAATCTGTTATCTTATAATCTGTTTTTCTAGAATGCAGGTTTGTAGAATATCACTTCCTGCCCTTGACATACATCTGCTATGTATTATAAATTCTCATTTAAAAATACATATATATCAATTTTTTTAAGCTGAATAGGTCAAATTCTACACCAGTAGTGTATTTTAAATCTCAGTCTTCCTCTCCCCAGAAAATCCCAACCTCCTCACTGCACTAAGTTGCTGATATGTACAGAAATAATTGCTTGAGCTAGGACCCCTAATTCAGATCATGATCGGAGCTGTGAATTGTGTCTGCATGCAGTTACAGATAATCTTTGCTTCTAAGACTTTAATCTCTAAATAGGCAGGAAAAGTCTAATTAAGTTTGTGCTGTGATGAGAGTTCCTGTGAAGAGAAATGACTTGTTTATGGCCTAGCTGTTTTGCTGTGTCAGATGAAGGTGTGAGTTTAGTGTATGGTAGGATATATTTACACTAATTTAGCCAAGGTAAATAACGTTACCGGTGATGATATGGTGCACCAGCCTTTAAAACATCCTAGTAACAAGGTGGCGATCTCTCTAGAAACTCCAGTGTGTGGTTACCACCATTTGTTTAGAAAGTTCAAATAACTGAAACTTGGAATTGCACTACTACAGCCTTGACTAGGGCATTGTGTGGCAGCCAATTTCACTTGAATTCAGATTCTGTCCCTCAGATCCAGATTATGTAGGGAAGATCCTTCCTGTGTTAAAAGGCCAAGATTTTCAAATGTGTTTTGGGCTTTATTCCCCTCAGTGACAGTGCAGAGTGACTTCGGTGCCCATGTCTGGTTTTCAGAGGACCCGGAAACCTGGGGATGCAGTTTCATGGCTGACTCAAGACAGTGTGATTGTGTGAAGAAGGGCAAGTCATCCAGAGGTACAGTCTCATCCCTGGCTGCGTGTGCCCGTCACCTCCTTTCAATGTGCTCAAGTAATTATATTACTGAGTTGGATTTGAAATCAAATCTCCTGATAGTGTCGAATCACTCCATCCCAAAGGAGAAGGATGGGAAGGTGTGATCAGAAGAGAGGGAATAAGGAGATCAGTATCTTACTCTCATTAGAAATCAGAACATTTTCATTTCCCTAGTCCCTCCTAAAAATGGACCGTAACCATAGATGTCACCAGGGTTTTGCAGCATTGCACAGAGCAACACATAGAAAACTTTAAAGTGGTCGTCCTTGAACTGTTATAATAATGGTACATTTGTGTGGTATCTAACAGTGATAACTTGGCTTGTTTGGCCTCAGGGCACTGCTGGTATAAAATGTTCAGTATTAAATAATAATTACAGAAAGTACTTCAGTAGGTTCTCTTGGTGGGATGTTCTAAATAGATGTATCTATCACAGGCCACTGAATTCAAATAACAGTTTCATTCTAAAATTAAATTTTAATGTACTGATATCTGGGCAATTTTAAGCTTTTTATAAATTATCACAATGAGCAGATTCATGGGTGAAAGGATTGAGGATCCAAAGTTCTCTGCCTCTTTCTTCCTCTCAAAATGTTATCGTGGAATTGATGTATGAGATTTTTAAGCTCATTTGACAGCATGTCACTTTTACTAAGGAAAGCTGAAAGCGAGTGAAAGCTCTGGAGTGATTTATTTCAAAACCTAAGTTCCAAATCTAAAGTTCATGAACAATCAGTTCTGTCTTACAGTCAAAATATGCCTACCTCTTCCACGTGGACACAAAATTCTAGAATATGGCATCCTTAAGATAGCCTGTAAGCTTGGTAGAAAAGCAAATGATTGTAGATCAAGGATATATCAGGCCAGACTTGCACCAGGTACAAAAAATAAAAAGCTGTACATGGCTTTTCTTTCTCAGTTCAGTCTTCCTTGTCAAAGGGTTTCATGACTTGCACAGGTTCATCACATCCTTTTCTCAGATAATGTGGCATTTCCTCTGGAGCTACTGCTGGATCCTACAGGGTGTACAAAATACTTTGAGCTTTGAATTCTGTTTGCTAATCAACTTCTTGTCCTAGTCACTCTGGATACATCTCCGTAATGCAATGCAGCGCTGATACGAGATACCCAGGCTCACTCATACCCAGCTAACCAAAAATGAAGTTGCGTGACAGGTGGAATCTCTTCTAAGACTGTGTTTATGTTCTCTTCTTTCCTTCATTTTCCTTCATTCTACAGTGTGTTTTCATGCCTTCACTTGAGCCAACAGTAGTGATCTTACAGGCATACATGTAAGTCAGCATTCTGATCCACTTTAAAATGAGAGACCTTTTTTTTTTTTTTGTGCTATGCTAATTTGTAGATCAGAAAGCTGAGTAGGCTAGTTTTGTAGTGGTAGTATCACTGGTGCTGGTGGAAAGAAAGCAACAAGAACAGGTAGTTAGGAACAGTGAGATTGTCCCTTCGTGGTCTTAGTTTGGTTTAATCCAGCTATAAACTTAATCCAACAGATGAATTTGGATTAAACCAAACTACCCCCTGCTTGGCCACATAACACTCTAGAGGTTATAGAGATCGTATTGCAGAGGGCTATTTATTCGCTGAGTTCATTTCTTGAGTTGAACGGATTTCTTTTGTAATCTATTGTAGAACTGAGATTACCTCACTGAAAACTGCTTAACTTTGTAATGCACTGTGAGGGCTCTCCTTGCTTTATAGCACCTGGATGTGAATCAACAAAGCACTTGTGGTCACCGAGCTGATGATTCATGTGCTTACAGCTGGGCACGCGCTTTGGTGTTTTGCTGAGTAGGGATGGACAGACTTCTGCATTCAAAATTGAATGCTGGAGTCTTGGGCAGGACCTCTAGCACTTCTGGCCTGTCAGCTTTTGAGTATGTAGTACAAGAAACCAAGCCCAGGTCTTGCAAATAATAATTCACATCCTTAAGCATGAAACTCCCCTTTGCGCCATGCTGAGTGTTTCTTGAACCTTTTAAATCTTATTAACTGCTTTAAGAAAGGAGAATATACTAACGTTTTTTCAAAGTGAACACCCCTGCTTAAGTCTCTGTGTGGGTGGGTGCATTATTTCTACAAAAACCAACAGAAGATACATTTTATTGCTTCCTGGATAGGGAAAACAAGAAAAAATGCAGTTTTAATGGGATCCAAATAACAGCAGACTGCTTCCTCTCTTTTGATGGGTTAATGTCCCATAACAAAACTGATCCAGAGTCTTTGCTCACTTCAGCAGACTTGGAATCAGGGCTTTAAGCAGAGGACAAAGTATTTTCTTTTCTGTGTATTTGCGCCAATGGTTCAGTGCCAAACATGGGAAATTGAAGAACTGAGTCATTGTGTCAACTTGGGTCTTATTTTTCTTCCTTCAGAGGATTTCCCCATTTATGTGCAGTACTGCTTTGAAAGGCATCTGTGACAAAGAATAAAGGGAAGAAGCCAGTTCCACTGGCTTGAATTGCAGAATATTTTGCCTTTAAAGCTGCTCCCTCTATCCCATGCCTTGCCCTGCACTCACGTTTTAAGTGAATTTATTGGTGCTGAAGGAGATGAATTTGACAGGCCCGGTGCTTCACACCTTTTGGTCAGCTTCCTACTTCAAACCAGTCCAGTCTGAAAAAGGGGAGGGATCACCAACTTGCATGTAGGGCTGTGATTACTGTAATTTTGCTTGGGGTGGAGACGGGAAGTATCTGAACCTGAGACCTCTTCCATTAGTGAGTGGAAGAATCTGCTCCCTCAGTGTGGTGGTGTGTGCGATACAAGCGAGGCGCTAAACATAGACCTCATCAAATGTGCTCCGAAGTAATCTCCGGTTTTCTTTTTAGATAAGCATATTCCTACTGAGCTGCTCAAACTGCATAGTTGATCTGTTGTTATCATTACTGCTATGAAGGTTCACTTGCCATTGTATTGAAATAAGATAATTTTTACATGGTAAATAGCTATTCATTACCACTGCTTTAATGTTAGTACACAGAAACACTCTCCTTGAAAGCTGGGGCTTAGTAGCTAGCTAGCTACCTAGTGCTAAACGTGTGCACATTAAAGATCAAGGAACTCATTATCTACGCTTGCAGAGCGGAGAATGTCTGAGGTTTCCTGAGTATCTTTGCAAACCAATAAAATTAAAATGTATCTTTGTACTCAGAGCAGGAAACACCACCACAGACAAAAACATACAAAAACAGGCCCCTTCAGCCCAGCTGGGTGATACACACCCGTGTGACCATGCCAGGACACGTGCTCTTCGCAAGGTACAGGCACGGATGTACAAAGTGTATCACTTACACTTGCCAGTTTTAAGGCTGGATGTAAAAATGTGACTTCAGAGGAATTAGTATGTGTGTATGCACCAAGTAATATCCATCTGCCCATCCCTCTATTTGCAAACAGAAATACTGAGGAGGCACACTCAGCGTGCAGTCACACCACACACGTTTTTTCCTTTCTTCTTGATCAAAATAAAAAATCCCATTGATTTTTGCTTTTCATGCTTCCGTTACTAGCTCCAGCTAACAACTGCCACTGCTGTTTCTCATCAATATTTGATGAGCAGGGTGAGGTGGAATGGAGAAGCCCTGTGAGTTTCTCCTTCTAAATGGTCTCTGTGAGGGTTGAGGTTTTTGTGGCTTATGTTTATTTTCTCTGTCTGTTTTACATGGTTGGTTCAGGTCCTGAAGGTGACTTCTGCTGAAAGATAGGATGGAAACAGGACATTCCTCTATTTTTTCCTTACCTTTTCTTGCTTTTTTCTTTTTCTCTCTGTTTGCACTCTTGAGTAGGCTTGTTAAAGATTTTGTAGGTTTTTGAGTTTTTAGATCCGTCATGAAATTCATGAACAGTCAAGCAACTCTTGTCTATATATAGGTGATGTAACTTCTCCTTAACTTATTTTTTCCCAAGCTCTATCCATCTAAGGCTTCCCAGGAAATAAATTCTCATTTTAACAATTATCTTTCAAGCCACAAAATTAGTGACTGTTAGCACATTGCTCTGAACAGACAACATTTCTGTAAATACTTCTCCTACTAATGAGCTAGATTAAGTTTACAAGCGTAGAGTCCTTGAGTGAGATTAGCTAGAGAGCAGTGCATGAAACATGGCCTAGCCATCATTTCAGTGAGCTCTGTGGTAAGTGAGAGTATTGGAGAAGCAAACAAGGGCACAGCTACAAAATGGAGCTAAGACAGTGTATGGAAGCTTGGCGCCTTGGACATGCTGGGCTACAAGCACTGGTGAAAAAGGCTGCCAGCCATCCACCTTCTGCATTTCCTGCCTTATTTCTGGGTTAATGACCAGTTCAATCACAGGCAGTCGAGTTGTCAGCTGCATTATAATCCCAGCAACTGTGGTAAGTAGGAACGTGACCATGTGGCGATGACATACCATAAAATGAGAGACCAGCAAACACAGGCTGCTGACAAAACCAATGAAACAAGGTGTTACTGGAGGTCACTTGGCAATGCTAACTTGTGGAAGAAGAACCTACAAAAGTCTAACTGTGCCACACAGAACTGCGATTATTTTTTGCAATGCAACAAGCTAGCCTTGTTATGAAGGAGGAGAGGGAACAGCTACCGTCATTATTCCCTGAGATTTTGTTTGAGTCCTTCTGCAAGGACTTGTTGCAAGGAGGTGGAGACTTACCAGTTAGGTTAAATATAGGTGTAGGCACCAGAATCTCATCTGCACTTTGAGATTACAACAGGAGAACCACTGAAAAAGAAACTTGAAAGTCTTGAAAAAACCTTATATTTACTGTGGCCCCCAATAGCCTTATAGGAGTGACTGCTAGATCATTTAAGGATCTATGCTAGCCTCATAGTCACAAGAGCCAAAAAAAAAATAGTAGGGAAAGCATAATTTCTTTTTTTTATTATATCAGAATTACTGTATTGAACGTGACTGTTTTGCTTTTGAAGGAGTCAGCACTTAATTTTGACTTTGAATTGTAAATTTTGGTTAAATAAAGTGCAACCCAGAAATCAGGAGAGACAGGGATAAAAGAAGGACAGAGGGACTTTCCTTATCCATCCCTCTGTTTGTATTGCTAGGATGTATTCTTTGTTCTTACAGATTAGCAAATTCTATAGGGAAACTGTAAGATGAGACTAGAAGATGATTAAACAAAAGAAAAATGTTTCTTTTCTAGCATTCCACCCTTATTCCTTTTCTTGATCACATATCACAATCAGATGATATTGTTAGGAGTCATTACTCCTGGATTTCTAATGACCCTTCACCTCCCTGGGGTGCAGGAGCATTTGCCTCCAGAGTGCAGAGGTATCTTGTGGGTCATCGCCTCGCTCTGGGGCTTGCAGTCAGACCGGCTCTGCTCCTGTCAGCCTTCGAGCAAGGAAACAGATCGGAGGAGAGCCTGGAAGACGACAGGCAGCCTGTGTTATTTTCAGACATCCAAAGAGGACTTGAGTCTCGGTTCATTAAAATCTGTAAGCCCAAAGGCTGTGCAACTGGTGTGGCAAAGACCTTTGGGTTATGACTCCATGCCAGGATTTCTTCCAGTGATGGCTTCCCTTTCAGTCCGTCTTCGCTGTAAGAATCTGTCCTGTTTTTTGTAAGCTGCAAGATGAATGTCTTAACTGTACCTTACATGTACATACTCTGAAACTTCCAGAGAGTTTGAGAATGCTTCTTTTTTTTGTGATGGAGAGGATGGATCTTGTAAGGTTTATTAGATTATAGTAGATTATAGGAATTTCCCTCCCCCCTTTCCCCTTTTTTGTTGTTACAGTGGTGTGGAAGGCAGGAAATTGTCTCAGTTCCTGTGGAGGTGGCACACGATTCATCTGTTCCCTCAGATGCAAGGAGCTGGATAATTAGTTAGGGAAATGGAATGAATAGCAAGCACCGGATTTTCAGAATTGCTCAGCACCTATGCAGTGCAACAAAACAGGTTTTGTAGGTTTGGGTTATGAGGTTTTCGCCTTTTTTTCCCTCCCAAATAAGCTTCCTGTGTCAGGCGCTGTACTTATGCAGCTTTCACCTTGGCTGCTGAGCCCTTGGAAACCCAGATGTGAGCTCTTTTTGGAAAACTTGGCCCCCTTTGATCAAAGTGACCAATCCCAAAGTACCGTGAAACCTAAGTGTGAAAGGTAGCCTGGCAGTTTATCAGAAGGTGCTGACAGTTGTCCTTGCAGTGCAGGCCTGTTCTTTCCAACAGCTTGGTGATGCTTTTTGTAAACTTTTTCCAAATTTGCAAGTGATTTAGAACGCTTTTGAAATAGACACATTTGGAAGAGCCAACTTTTTGGTATGGTTATATCAGTCTTTGCAACTTAAAAGCTTAACAGTATCCATGAGTGGGGGAATTTGGGGTAGGAATCTTCTCTTTGTTATTTTGTACTCAAACTACCAGCAAGCATGTGCTCTAATTTGTTTAGGAAAACCAATGGATCATTCTTCAGCTTGTGGTAAGAGAAAGTAAATCAAGGAAAGTATTTTGTATTATGCAAAATGCTATTTTCATAATTTTAGTACTGCTTTTTTTCATCTAGGTATAGCATTGAACTTGAAAGTTGGACGTGTCTGGGCTTTTTCAAGAGACGTGGTGGATTTGTTTCACATATAAATACGTAGGGATGTGTGTTCTGGTGGTGGCAAAGTTCAAACCTCTCCTTGTTCTGCGCTGTGTTCTAACCATAAGAACCCCTTTTTAAATGAACATTGAGATGTCACCTGGAGGACAGCTTAAGGAGCCAGTTAAGTGGATGAAATGTCTGTAAACGTCTAGGAGTCCAGAGAAAATATGGGAAGCTTTTACTAACCGTGCAAGCGTGGCCAGCAACACCAAGTGCTCCCTATATATATATGTAAGCAATTTACTTCAAAACATGTAGCAGGAGAGAGAAGGGACAGTACCTGCCACAGCTGTTGGGATGGCAGCTTTTACACTGCAAAGTGTGAATCTTGGGCTTGTCTGATGCGTGCTGTAAAATGCTACTAGTCGAAAAGACAGGAGAGTAGAGCCTCTCAGAATGCAATTCTTGCCATGCTCGTGTGATGTTACTGGGATGATACAAGGATAAGCAAGCCAGAAGTCTATTTTTTGTTGTTTTGTGATTTAATTTTTTCAAAAGATCACTGCTTTTAGAGTTGAGCTACTGCCCTCACTCTTTTGTTGGTGATTTCAGGATTGGTGTCCAGCATTCAAGCTATAGGTTATGTGGAAGTCGTAGGCTGCAGACACCACTAATACAATGCAGGACAGGTTAGCCCTACTCATTTCAGATTTACAGTTGTTGACAAATCTGATTATACATCTCCTGTACAAGTCTTATGGAAAAACTGTTGCTGAGTCCTTGGAATTTAGTGAGAAGACTCAGGGTAGTTTCAGAGACATTTTAAGCTGGCAGTACTTGTGGAAAGTGTCCTGGCCAGTCATTTTCCTCCTGTGCTGTTCTTTTCCCTGTGCCGGTAGTGCAAGACATGAGTAAACCAAGCATGGTTGAATCTATATTCATGCTACTGATGTACAGCTCTGCTGCATCTAATTAAACCTGCTGACTTGACTAGCAATCCTTTGGAAATCTAAAGAGTATACTGACAGTCTGGGTCAGCTCTTTATTCCTCCAGACTCGGTTAAATACTCAGAGTTGTTTGTTGACCAAAGGGCTTTGTGAGGTCTGGAGATGTTTCTCCTTGCAACCTGCCAACCTTTTTCCTTGTAGATCTCTTCCACTAGCGAGCAAGTTTGCTTTTCTCACTATTTAGTGAATGTGAAGTCTGTGGGGCATTGGAAGTGACTGTGAAGTCACTGGACAATGCTGGCAGCAGATGTCCTTATTGGATCAGTCACACTGTGAGCCAATTTATTAATTTTAAAGAGAATTGGGTGATGTCAGATCTAACATACATCTTTCTGTGTTTCTTGAACCCAAACACCACTTTTGACAGATGGATCAGGTTATTCTGCTCCTTAGTCTTGCATCTAAAAGCTCTTCCCAGTACCGTATCTATTTGGCAGTGTGCTAACAGGTTATTCTGGGCACTCCAGAAATCTCCGATCCAGTTCTTCTCCTGGCATTGTATTCAGAGTCCGTTCCAGGTGACACAGCAATCCAGTTCAGGCTCTCTTCTGCCTTCCAAGTGATTTAGCAAACCACATCCTTTCTGTAAGAGAAAAATGATCTCTTTTCATTTGTAATATCTTACCTAAAATGTGCTGCACAATCATGTCTTTAAAATATATGAGGCGATAGAGCAAATATATTGAAAAATAGCACATACTTGGCTAGTTTTACTAATAAGTAAAATATACAGGCCTGTATATGACAACTGAATGTGTTGAAATATATTGAAAACATATTTGGACCATTCCATATATACTGAAATATTGAAAACTGGCCAAATATCTATTTTTTAAAAAAGTCAGTCTGTGCTTTATACAATATATATGTAAAAAACATTTTCACAAATAGATAGCAAGGAAGCTTGCTATGAAGATGTGGGAAATACTAACCAGGCTTTATTTTTTCCTGATGGAAACCAGTGACCATGGATGCTGTGTCATTATAGACACTGCAGTTAACGTGTCTGCTTGCTAATAATTTGTGTACTGGGCCTAGCACAAGGGTTCATTGATCTTAATAGAGACCACTCAGTAACAGGGGATTCTAGCAGTAACGGCTCCCTTGGCATCGCTGGTGCTGATTTAAGTCCTAGCTTTTCTTCCTCTGCAGTCTCTTTGGATTAGCCTGAGAATGGACGGGGGAGTGGGAGTGAGAGTGGTTGTGACAGACAGCTCTGGGTGGAAGAGTGTGCAAGTGCTTGCGGTTTCTAGAGAAATGAGGAATTTGTAGAGATTGAGTATTCAAACAGGGAGTTTTAGAGAAGGGATCTGACCCCTCAGAGAAAGCGGTTGTCCTGGCCTTTGCATGAAAGTAAGCATCTCTTTTGTTGTTAGCTCCTGCTGGCATTCATAAGCATCCTGTAGGGAAAGGTAGGGATGTCTGGATGCCCTAGGTCCTCTGAGAAGTGCCCTTTTGCAGTACTGCACATAACCTGACAGGGTTACTGTGATGAGAGCAGAGCTGTAGGCACAATGCAGCTGGGATCCCCATGTCCTTTGTGTTTGTTGAGTTTACCCTAATGCCCTGCTTTGAATATCCAGTAAATGTAGAATAGCTGTAAATGGTGGATATAACCTTCCAAATCGGCACTACTGCACTACCGTATTGCCCCCCTAAACGCCAGCAATCACCCTTTTTAGGAAGATTGTCAGGGTTGAAATGATCCTTTTGAGCTTTCACGCGTGTATCGCTACATATCTGAAGGGCTTGGGGCAGGACACCCTAACTTCTTGCCGTAAAAGGTCCAGGGCTTTCTCTGACTTTCCCTGAACCATCTATCAGCAACTAGATCCCCAGTGACCCATCAGGAGCTCTACATACACCTTGCATATGCAGCACACACACATGGGCTGTGGGGAGGTTTCCTGTTAGGTTTGGGATGGGCTGTCTTGCTGATAGACCTGATATGTGATGCCAGTGAAACTCTATTTATGGTGGTGGCCAGTGAAAGCAAATTAGGGCCCTTGTGTTACTGATGAATATTCTAGAAGCAATAAAAAGGCATATGGGCACTTTGAGAACTTGGAGAAGGGCTGGGTCTGCTTGAGAGGTAGGTGGGAGCAATCAGCTAGGGCCTGGGTTCCTCCTCCAAGATGTAACAGGCTACCAGCTGGGGAAGTAGGCAGAGATCTCATAAAGAGAGCAACTTTTGATGGAAGACTGCTGTTCCTCTCAGATGACCTTGCTGCCTGGTTTGAAGGAATGGAATTTTCTTTCGTTATTTAAATTATGTGGGATTGACCCATTCCTTTAAATTGTCCTATTCCTTTACTAAAACAAACAAACAAACAAAAAACAGTAAAGACATTTTGGGATCCTAAATTTGGCTCACTGTGTAAGTCATTGCTCTCACAAGCAGGAGTCACGATGACCAACTGAATATGTTTGTCTACTGCATAACACAAAGTTTATGCAAACGTTGTTTGCATGCAGGAAGTTGGAGAAAGACCAGGCCCGGATAGAAATGAAAGCCAGGTATGTCGGGGTCCTGTCATGTGAGGACTGATGAGAGTTAGGGGTGTCAAAATGAGACTCATCGCTGCTTTACTCTTCTGAGATCCCTTCTGCTCTGAAGATTAGCTGCTCCGATCGGTGCCCACGCCTAGAGCAAGGGTGGATATTATTCTTGCTTTGCAAAGCATCAGCATGCTTAGAGCTGGAACACCTCAAAATCCCACAGCCTTAATGAAAACAAGGAGCGAACCAGAATTCTTCTGAAAAATAAACAAGCCCACTTTCATGACCCCTTCTTGACCTCCCAATGAGGTGCTAATTACTGGAGGATTAGCACCTCCTCTGTGTCACAGTGGACCCAGCCAAGGAGCAGGAGCTGACAATACTCTGCACAAAATGCAAATCCAGAAGAGTTAGTCCAAGGGCAATAGACAAGTGCCAAATGTAAGAACAGAGAAACCTTCTCAATTGTGGGTTCAACCCGTTGTCTAAAAAAGAGAGCAAAATTAATGACTTTTGGAGGTGTTATGCAAGGAGTGGAATCTTTTTTTTTTTCCTCATTTTGGACAAATGCTCAGCTTCTTGTAATTTTACATCTTAATAGAAAGCACATATTCTGTGTGGCTGCAGTGATAATGATATTAAAAAAGCTTAGTAAACGTAAACTGCACTAGCAGAAGTATCTTTATGTATCTGTGCTGAAATAGACGGGTTACACTACATCCACTGGTAGATTGGTGAACTGAAATGAAAACGATAGAAGCTAGTACTTGCAAAGGAAGCCCTCGCGGAGATTTGTGTGATTCGTGGGAGAGGTTCTGGCAGGCTGAGACACTGGCAGCTCACAAGCTGTGTAGGATGGGCTCTTTAAGGTTTACTGGCTGTAGTTACTGTGTTAGGGGAGTGAATGGTATGGCAATTGAATGGTTTTGGAATGCCTTCTCTTGTTTTGTGCTCAGGCATTAAGAGCATTAAAAATCGCCTGGTCACGTTAGGAAGCACTTCTCTGTGGTCGCACAGTCAGCTACACTCTTCAAAATTGTACAAGAGTGCTGCTGGACAGAGAGGTTCAGTTCTGCACTGGATTAGCCCCCGCCCTGGAGCACATTCCTTGGGGAACAGGGAATTTTTGATTTGTAGACCAGAGGACTGAGATACCAGAATCACAAAATCTGCATACCGAAGTGAGCTGAGCTCCACAAGTGTGACACAGCCAGAAGGTCGCAGTGCCTTCTGTGGGTGCTGTTTGGTATGCTGACAGTTCATGGTTACTTCTGAAAATAAGCCTATATGTTGGGGGTACAACACCAGGATTGTGCAATTACCTAAAAATCTGCCTTGTTCTGGTTACTTTGGGAAGGTTAAAAGGATAAAGTCTTTTTGTTGTGGGTACTGTTGCCTTGGCATAGTTATGTTGTTGCTCTCTTTGGTCCTGTATGGGACGGGAGGTAAAGTGGCCTGCTGTAAGTCGTCTTTATGTTTGCACGAGGCCTTTGTACTGGTGTTTTTATTTTGGGTAAAAGTCATATTTCTCATTAAAATTTCTATATCAGAAATTTTTGTAATGATGAATCAGATTTTAGGATCTGACTTGAAACATGGACTTGGCCTGAAGCGAGGTCTACGTAAAACCTTTAGCCAGCAGAGGCGCAAAGGTGGGAGATTCCTGGTATGTCAGCACATCCCCCTAACGCTGCTGCTGGTGGTGTGTCAGCAAATTAGTATTTTATTTTCTGCTGCACATTTCAGTTGTTACTATGATGATGATCGGTCCACGACCTTTCAGGAGATGGGTATGAGGCACAGCTTTGCCATTTGTAGCTCCAGGTAAGCTGGGGTTCCCCTGGGGTGGAGCGTCCCGATTTGCCCATCGCAGCCGGGCTGCTGGCAGAGCCGCTGGTGCCCTCTGGTGAGTTGGGCCCCAGGTGCACGTCCATCTTGGGGGCACCTGCCAGGGGCTGACACGTTGTGTGTCCCTGTAATCCTGCCCTGTGAGGTTATGCTGCCTTCTCCTTAGGATGGGGTAATAATACAGTTCTTATTTGCTTGTAGACTCACTTGGAAGCTATATGTGAAAAATACTCTAGTAAGAATTGTGTTATGATTATAATTCTTTTTCCTAAACATCAGTGAGGACGGATGAAAGCTCTATCCATATTCTCTTGTATAACTACATTTTGCATAGTGTGTAATGATATGTATTGTCTAAAGTAAAATAGCATTGCATGCTGCAGTGCCACTCACATCAGAAGGAAAGGCTCCCTTCTTTCATGTGTCACAACTGGTTTCACTCTCTTTCCATCAACAATTACTTCTCAGCAAAAGAGGTGTTCCCATTTTTCCTGGTATAACCGTACTGGAATCTTTTCAATTGTATGGATGATGTTACTGTGAAAGGAGAGTGACTCAGGCTCCTTCCGAATACCAACAGGATCATTTCCCTGTGTCAGGATGCAATTTCAGAGGAGGGATGTAGGTGTGGAACAGCCCAAAGTCTGGTGGCCAGGATGGAAGGTGGCCATCAAAGCTCCAGGTGCCTGTGCTGACAAGTCCTGGCTGAGGTTTGCAAATCAGCCAAAGCCTTCTTGGGCACAAACAGGTTCAGCTCTCCCCCCAAATAGATAACAGGCCAGTCCTCTGTTGGGGCAGGCAAACTGAATCTGAGTCTGCTAAACCTTAAGGAAGCCTCCAAAGCAGCAAGTTATGAGCTACTCTGTTTTGCTGAGTGGAATTTCCCTCTTGAACCTAAGGATGCTGTTTCCACAACAGTTTTTTCCATACCACTACATTCTGAGGAAAAGGTTTCCGGTTTGGTTAATGAACATTTTCAACAGAAGACCCCGTCATCAATAAATTCCCAGCCAGCTCTCTGCTGACCACTGCTTTGCCTTTACCAACTTTCTCTGGCTTCTCAGATGTGGACATGAGCTACTTACACAACAGTTCAGGAAAACTCCCTGTGGGTTAGATATGTTCTCTTCACTGGTGTAGTCATCTCAAGACCAAATTTTCAGAGCTCTTCCTTGCCCTCGTTCATGGCAGTGTCTTTTCTAGTTCCTTCCATGGGTGCAAATCTTTGTAACTGTTGCCTTCAGCAGTGCTGCCTGAACTCACACCCGCAGAAGAGCTGTAATTTTAACTAGTTGGCTGCATAACGCATCCCCATTAGTGACTGTGGCAGACACACCGTGTGGTGTCGTTTCCTGTTTTGAGAATTATCTCCCAGATTTTCATAAGGTCCAAGAGGCTCCTGGCTACATTGTTCTTCAGCAAAGGATATGTGCAGTATGGGGCCAAGGTGACACAATCAGGATCTCCTCAGTGTAGTGTCTAAGCAGGGCCTCTGAATAATAACCAGATTACTATCTCCAACTTATCCTAAACATGCCTGCCTCCTTTTACAGTTTTTGTTACAAAAGTATTGTTGCCAGGATGGATTTATGCTGGGCCATTTCCCACTCCAGCTGCGTCATTACAATCATTGTCATGAGAACACAAAAGCAGAGCCTGAATGCCTTGTGCCTTCTGAAAAATATATTTGTCCCATTGCACTGCTGTGACCTTTAGAGTACGATGTGGCTTGATCTGCTGGTGGCTACTAAAATGAAGACTTCCTGACGCTTGATTACCAGGGATCCTCAAAGGCCAGAGTGACTCCTTGTTGTCTCAAATTAATCTGGCTGGAACATGTGAAGCAAAATTGCCCGGCGCAGAACAATTCCTAGAGGACGGTAGTTAAGACACATGCCTACAGCCGCTTAGCCCTAAATAGATTTTTGTTTGTTTGGTTTTCTTCTATGGAGTCTCCTGCCTGGCCCCTTTCTCCATGCGTAAATGGTGTCCATCCACTAGAAGGCACTGTTGTACAGTGGACAGAGGGGGTAGGCAGGGTCAGTAGCCTCTTGAGTGGCATCAGGGAAGTCCCTTGTCCTTCGAGTGCCTCAGTTTCCCCACTGCCAAATGATTGAAGTTTTGAGACTTGTTGATGGTGTGCAGAGCAATTAGATGTTATTAAACCACTAAAGGAGTCAAACCATATCCTTGCTTTAGGGAACCAGGATCAAACCAGATGCCTCCGGGCTCCTTTATGTGAGACAGAGCCATGGAAAATAAAGAGACTTTTCCTTTATTATTCTGTTGTTTTCTCATTATTCGGTGTCCTGCTCTCACCTGCAGCCTCCTATAACATTTTGCTGGGGGGCTTGAAAGAAAACAACCCCTCTTTCAAAAGGCCATGTGCTAATTTTACAGGCTTACATGGCTGTGGCATACAGCGTGGGAGGTCAGGACGGAGCCCGTCCTCGTTTGGCTTCCTCAGACGCAAAACCTCGGAGAGGACCCGCATTGCCTGACCCACCCAGTCTGGTGTTTTGGGGTCAGGGACCCCTTTTCGCAGCGGTGACTAGGTGTGCTGCTGAGTGCGGGTAGCAGATCTGACAGCAGCCAGGTCCCTCCATGCATGTGTTGATGCTGAGGCAGGGACTGGTGCTTCTCTGGGTCTCAGGTGCACCTCCTGGGCTAGGTTATTATTGCCTTGCATTTGTTCTGTTTGCAAAGCTCTGCCTTGCAGAAAGTAGTTTCCTCTCCTGCTCATAGAACACGGTGAAGATGCTGTTCCAGAAGAGTCACAGTTCCTGCTGGAATTCTCTGCAGGAAGAACAGGATTTAGCATCATAAAACGATGCAATGGTTTGGGCTGGAAGGGACCCTAAAGCCCATCCAGTTCCAGCCCCCCTGCCATGGCACGGACACCCCCCACCACCCCAGGCTGCCCCCAGCCCCAGCCAGCCTGGCCTTGGGCACCTCCAGGGATGGGGCAGCCACAGCTTCTCTGGGCAGCCTGGGCCAGTGCCTCACCGCCCTCACAGGAAAGAATTTCTTCCTCTTATCTAATCTAAACCTACCCTCGTTCAGTTTAAAGCCATTACCCCTTGTCCTGTCACTACATGCCCTTGTAAAAAGTCTCTCCAGCTTTCCCAGCAGTCAGTCCACCCAGCCTCCAGTCTGAGCAGTGCCTGTGTCAGAGATGCAGAGGCCTCCTGCCTTCCTCTCCCCCTCAAGGTGTCTGAGAGCAGAAGAACCCTGCCTGGTCATCACTTCCAGTGTGTCAAGGGAGAGCTGGAGTGGGGGGTCTTTAACCCCAGTCAGCCCTTGCTGCTTTTTGAAACCAACCTAGTGAGGAAGTTCTTGCGTGGTAAATAATTTCATATCTAGAATCTACTCAGAGGCTCAAATAGAGCAACAAGTTTCCTGATCCCTGTCTCCTGCGCAGTCATGCAGGTAACAGGGACAATCTGGTACTTTGTGCTTATCACCTCTCCTGCGATTCATGACTGTCAGCTGCTCCTTGTTAGTATCATACGGAGCAGAACCAACGATTTCAGCAACTGACGCGAATACGAAGTATTCCCTTCACATTGCTAGCCCCTCCAATCTCATCTCTTCCCTCCAGCCCTTGGGTACATTAAATGTTTTGGCCTAATGAAGCTCTCTGATCTTAAAATCACTCCAATCTCAATGACCTCCAGTGGCAGTGGGTAATATTTAAAAGCCTTATGTGCCTGCAGAGGCTCTTTGTCTCTCTTTTGGGTTAATAGTTAAAAATTCATGGTTGTTTTTCAAAACCTAAATTGCTTTACTCTGTGCAAATGATTCCCCTTTCAATTCAAAATCAAACCTTTGTCTAGACTCAGCAGACTCTTGGCTAATAGCTCTGGCAGGCGAAGATACCAACAGTTTATCAAGATACTCACTTTCCATCCCAAACTCACTCATCTCAATTTCACGAGTTTTTTTTTTTTTTTAGCTGCAGCAGAGTGTTTAGCTAATTGGGTTAAGGAGCCTTAGATGTTACTTGGCTCTCCGCAGAGTGTTTCTTTTTTAGCAGTGCCAATTTCCTTAGCAAATGTATTTCATTGTGTGACCCATTTGATCCTCACATCCGGAACTGATGGGAGCCATGAACCGCCCCGGAGTGCTCTTTGTAGCTGCCATGTTGCTGACTGCAAAACTGCAGAAGGCTCCATTGACTTAGAAAATGCACCTCAAAATTCAGAGGCTTGCTTCCAAATGAAACAACAACATAACTAAAGGTAAAATAATGCCTCTCCCTAAAGTCCCTGCATATATTTCCCTTGCGTAGCTGCCGATGTGGCCATAAGTGGCCAGTACGCACAGAGGGCCTGTGCAGAGGTTTTCATCATGTCTCCCTTGACAGTTGTCTGCAGGGAAAGACCTTTTGTGCAGGGTTCAGAGGAGCTCAGCAGTGTTTCCAAGTTTCTCCATTCAAAATTTCTGCTAAATTTGTATAAGAGCTTTGGAAATATATATAAATGTCAGGCAGGGAGTTTCAAAAGCCTGATGGTGTTTGTCAGTATGCCTAGGCAGAAAAGGCTGTCAGGTATAAGAACTTGACTACAATTAATTTATTAATGGAGCAGATTATCTCTGAGAAATTCATTTTAGGGACTCCTACTCTGATGGGTGGAAGCAAGTCATTTGTTACTTAAAGGAACCCTTAAAGGCCCAACTCCCTTTCCAGTGAGCAGCCAGATTTAAACTCTTCTATTTCCACATCTCAACGGAGTTACTGTGAACTAGTCAAAAGTTCAGAGCCCAATTTGCCTTCCTGCTAAAATCTTATTACAAGTAGTACCAGAGAGACTTGAAGTATTGCATACACTTTAAATTTTTTTTTTTTTTTTTTTTTTTTTTTACTGCCAGAATGTATAAAAGAGCTTTAGTGTAAATGCAAAACAAACCTTCGGTCTTTGTTATAGTAATGGGTTGTATAAAGGCAGTGATTACCCAGTGTGGTGTTCTCACATTATGAAATCTCCACTAATTGAAAATTGCTATGCAGACTTAATCCCAACACAGCTGCTCGTACTACTATAATAGTAAATGAAATAATACTTAGCACGTATAAATATTTTATTTGCATACTGAAGTGTCCTAGAACTACATTTCTCAGCCCACCCAAGGTGAAAATAAATACTGTTTTATAGATGGGGAAACTGAGGGAGAGGGAAAAATAAATGAATCACTCTGGATCACAAAGCATTTTGGAGATGAAACAGAGCTGAGAGTAGTTTCAGTCTGCTGTGTGTCTTTATGGTAGTCCTTTATTACAGGGAACTGTATGTAGAAGCATTGTTGCTTTCCTATGGAGGATACTTGCTGGTGGGAAAAAGAGGAGTAGTTTTGGGTAGAACAGCTACTTTCTATGATTTTATTTCAGGATTGAAGTGGGTGACTTTCTCATGATTACTGATAATCAATTATGGCTACAAATAACCACATGTTAAAATATGCAATCATAAGTCAGATGCAAACAGGCATGGCATGTGGGATTTGCTGGTGGTTTGTGATTGGATTGAAATCAAATGTTAAATAAGCTTCACAAATATTCAGTTGTGGTGAATGTTCATTTTATTTTGTTTTAAAGGCAGATGAGTGGGAAAACAGCATGCATGCTGTACTGCAAAGTGACCGCTTCCAGCGTGGGCCCACAGTCTAGGCACTGAGCTGTGCACTGACTACCAGCAGAACTGACACGCAGAAACTTTCCAGCTGTAGCCTCAGCCAACAGCTAGCTTAGACCCGCAAGCATTCAGCGGGCCATTTTGGCATTTCAGCCTCGCAGTATTGAAAACCACAAGCCTTTGAAAACATGAATCAGGCCTTCTAAAATGGAGACTGGCTTAAAAATGATGAGATTAAAAAAAAAATCTAAAGACACATTTGTTTATTTTTTTACATTTGCCTTCTGATTTTTCTTCCTTCTGGGTCTTATGTCTTCAGACTGTCCCCTGAAACCATGAAGATTAGAAACGTTCTTTTTTTTTCCTGAATGAGGTTTGACAGCCTTGTGTAATCACACGACTCCAGGCACACCAATATTGTTAGGAAGAGAAGTTTGAAAGAACATTTCGAGTGCTGCCTCCACTGACATCGAAGGGCAACTTTTGAATCGATGCGTGGGGTTCGAAGTCTTGATTTTTTTACTGGTTTATTAAGTACATGAGCTGATCATGTCAAGGGTCATCAAAATGAAACTGCAAGTAGGATTTGCTATTGGGAAAGAGATGATTCTTCCAAATGCTTTTTGCACATATGTACAAGTGAATTGTGAGTTAAGTAAGGAAGCCATGTTCCTGTGTTGCCTGTTTAGGTGCCCTGCTGGGGGGGGATAAGTTTACGTTTTGTCTCAGGGTAGGAGCCAAATCCTGTCTCCAGCTTTAGAGCATGCAAAGTGCAGGAGGGAAGAACAACCAGTACTGAATCCAAGTAGGAGGGTGTTGTTCAGCTCTCCAGACTGGTGGGTTTTTGTTTGTCTGAATGCTCCAGACAGAAATATTACTTTCTTTCTCTTCTTCCCTGACTGGGAGAAGGTAAGCCTGGAGTGGGAAGAACAGCATCTGCAGGAAAGCGTCGTTTCATATTTCTGGTGTTCAAAACTTCAGGGCATATCAATGCAAGCTACTGTGGTTGAGGTTTCCCAGCCCTCAATGTTCGCTTGAGGGAGGATTTCGGTTGGCGACCCATGCCAAAGACTGAGTTGCAGGAAAGAAGTAGCATACATAGTATTGATGCACCTCCTTTCAACAGGTGCGTAGCTTCCAGTGGCATTACAGGTTTCACAGCTTAATAAAGCCAGAACTAGGAGGAAACTCATGATGGTGCGCTTCATGAGGCTGCTACTGATAGGAACTGAAGCAGCACTCACTGTAACTTGAGCAAGTGCCAAAGATGAATTTGTGCCATCTTTATTTTCCTCTGCTTAGGTATTTACTAATCACTGTAAATGCTGAAATGTTTCTTCTCAGGCTGCCAGAGGTATGCGTGATGTGAAGGTGGATATGTGGATTTAGCGCTACCCAAGGTTTACCTTTACTGGACAAACCTCCAGCAAGCTAAATTCATTTAACAGCTGCTGTGCATTTATGAAGTAGGGTAATGAGGACTGTCCTGGTCAGCTACAGTCAGACCCTATACAGCCCTAGAGGCTTGTCTTCACTGCGAGATTAGTTCATAGGGTGTGCATTGCACCCAGCGTGGAGTCCACTCACACAAAAGAACTCTCCAGTCCAACGTGGCCGTGCTGTTAGTTCAAAGCATTTGATCTAGGAGGAGATGCTGATGTGGGATTAATGCGCCTGGTCAGCTATGAACACAACTACTTCAGTCTGGACTCAAGGTGACTCTCAGCACTTTGATAATGCGTTCTTGGGTTTGATGGAAGATTTTGCAGGTGAATGGGAAAGAATCAGTAGAGCAGCTCGGCAGTGCAAAGAGTTATGGCATTTGTCATTCATGCAAATTTCAGATGCTGTAGCTGGAATGTTGTTAGGTGGTATAACCGCTTGTCCTTATAGCTCAGGAATTGTAATTCAAGGGTAGGTAAATTAACTGCAATTTGCAGCTGCGATATTCCTGTAAAAATCTTTCTGGACCAAAGGAGGAATGCCCAGTGAAAACCTCACAACCCTTTTAAGAAGCATATTCCCATTCTGGGGAGGAGCGCTAGACTCCCAAGCAGTTGAGTTGATTTTGGCATTACAAGGAAAATCTCAGCATACAAAGGATGTTTAAGAAGTGGCATTGGTTTGAGGGAGTCATCCGCATCTAATTCTGGGTCAGAGTTGTACTCAAGTCAAGTAAGTCAATGTGAAATTTTTTGCAGTGGAAGTGTGGAATAGAGGAGGTGGGAGTCCCAGGGTGGAGATGCTGCTAACACCCAGCGATAACCGGTTACCCTGCTTGGCAACCCCCTTGCTGCTTTAGGTAGATGGAAATGACTTCATTATTTGTTTGTCCCTTGTCCTAGTGCCTTTTATTTTTAAGCCTGCATAACGCAAACCACATCCCCCCAGGGAACTTAACGAGGGTCTAAGTGGCACCAACGCTCCCTGCTAACAATGGGCTTTTGTTGTTCACACTTTCCCTATCAGTGTGTCCCGGAGGAACGTCCTTCGCTTAGGAGACTATATTGTGATGTTATGACCTCAGAGAGGGGTGGGAGAGGAAGGGAGGGTTCAGGTGTATCTTTAACTTACTTGAATAACTTTCTTCTAGTTGTGTTTTCTTCCCACCAGGATCTTTAATAACTCCTCTGAGGGGGCTGCCTCTGTGCTATAAATACAGCCGCATTATCACTTGGCTGTATTGTGTGCAAGTGCTAATTTTCTGTGCTGGGTTTGAACTTGTTGACTTTTGCGGTCAGTGTCAGGAAATGTTGGGTGGGAAAGGATTAAAGAGGCTATTGATGTGACTCGGAATCTCGGGCCAGGAAGGCTGGTTGTATCATCTTAGATCTCGAGACTGTGGTGTTGATATCCAGCTTCGGCTTTTTGTTATAGTCACTTTAGTCGGAGCCTTGTTGCTCCCTCCCGCCTCCCCCATCGCAAGCACACTGACTCCGGCACTCTAGGCCGTAGTCTCCAAGGAGGAAGTAGACCCTGTAGGCGAATTTCCTGGTATTATGCCATTTTAACAACCTCTCTCTTGATTTAGGTGTTGTAGGCTGGCTAAGAATATTCCTTGACACTTGAAAGGGACCTTTATTGTTTTCTTAATTTGTGAAGAATTGCTTTTTTTTTTTTTTTCCCAAACTTTTCTTTGTAGGGTCAGACTGGAGCCATGTTATTGTTGTTAAATTTAGATCTAAGACTATATTAAGTCCTCTGGCAGTCTGCCCTAGCGCTTTCACTTCTTAAAACAGGAAGGCAGGCCTTGGCCTACTTGTGCTCATGTACTTAAAACGGGTGAGAAGATGACTTTTTACACTGCTGGGAAATAAATATAAAACCTCACAGAGTATATACAACGACTGTTCTGCGGGACCCAAGAGAGAATTTCAAAGGTCTAAGCTCCTAAGCCTCGTAGTTCTTCAACAGAAACGGGGCACGTAAGTGCCCTTTTGGAAACTCTTTCCCCCAAATAATTTTGTCAAATGAAAAATTATTTTCTTATTTGGGTAGCACAGGGAGAGCTGATTCAGCAGTGTACACTGAAGCTTTGAAAAGCAGTAGGTGTATAATAGAGCAAGCATCATAAAGGTTTGAGTGATGAATGGGGTATCACATGTTTACCAGGGATACCAGCTCCTTCCCAAGGTACTGCATGCGTTTGGTGTCAGAGATCTCTTTCAAAGCATTTTGGAGGGTCTTGTTAAAAAGGTGGGCACCGTGACAGACAGGTGAAACTATTCCAAACTTTTTTTTTTTTTTTAAATGTCTGAGGTGCAGAAAAGTCAGCGTTTAGGGAGAGAAAGAATTGTATTGTGCAGTCAAAAATCCTGTAGTTCTGTCTCTGGGTTTGCTAGTGATTAATGTGTGACTTAGAAACATTATTAACGATTTGTCTCTGCTCATCCGATAGAAATACCATGCTTATGGTGCTGTTTCTGTATTTTCTTGTGCATCAGGAAGAATATCCTCTAATTCTGTTTGACAAATGCATTAGTATTCTTTTCCTGGTGAACGTGGAACAGTTGTGGGAAGGCACCAGAGGACTATCAACAACTCAATCTTTTTTTGTTCTCGGACCAAAGCAGATACATACCCAAAGAGTGAGTCCATTGCCTAGCCTCTAAATAATTCTCTGTCAGCCCAGGTAAACTAAGCCAGACTGAAAGTACCTCCAAACCAGAGCATGTGCTGTGTAAGTAGTAAAATGCTTGTTATACACAGCTGATGCCACTTTGCCCTGAGAAAAGTGTGAACCTCAGGAGTCTGTGATCCCAGCTGCCTTGTGTTCTAGTTCCTGGGGATGCAGAGGAACCTAGTTCAGCTTCTACTTCTTGGGATTATGATCTTAGGTACCGTTTGAATTTGCTGTGTATCCTATTATGTGAACAGCTAACTGCCTCTCCCACTAACTCCGGAGCCTTTGTCACGGAGCTCCGTTTCTTCATGTGGCTGAGTGGGTGGGGGATAAAAGGTAGGGAAACATTTGGCTGAAGTAGAGAGAAGCTAGTGAGCTGAGTTTTGGCTACAGCAAGGACTGAGAGAAGTGACTTTCCTCTAATTTTCTCTTTGTGTTATTTTAGGCCTGTTTAAATACAGATATCTGTGCAGGAGGTGCAAATAATCATGAAATTAAGAGGCCAGGATGAGGTTCTACTGCAGATATTTGCACTGTACTTGAGACTGGGGCGTTCCTTAGATCTGATGCCCATATTTTCCTTGTAGACAGCCTTAATTCAGAGTTCAGGATATTTACACAGGGTTCAACATCCACACGGTTTGCTGACAGCACTTGGTCCTTCTAGGAAGGACCCCAGGCCATCTTCTTTGCAGGAATTTGTTTATCTGTGGGCAGAAGGAATAGATGAAGTCCGGCAGCTTGAGCACTGAGTGTTTGGTGTTGAAGATGCTCTTTTTTTTCCCTGCTTACTGAGCATCCTTTCATGAACCTAATGATAATAGCTCTTGTTTTCTGTAAATTCAGTTTTGCTTCTAGTTAATGGAATTGCCAGATTCCTCAGCTGAGAAGTTGCTCAGCTCAAGATGGTATGTATTTCTGAAGACACAAACATAAGTAATGAGGATTAAGGTTTTCAATGGGTGTGGAGGTTAGTGGAGGATTTGAAGCTTTTCTCCCTTTCAGGAAGAAGGTTTACACATGGCTGCTTATGATAAGAGATAGAAGAGGATACTGAAGGGTGAAGGAGAAACGTTAGATAACACGGGAGTGTTTGATCGTGTAGTAGAAGCATTGCCAAATCTTCAGATTCCATTTCAAAACTCCTGATATTTGGTGTCTGTTTATTGCTTGTTTTTGACCAACCTGGACAAATGATTTGGTTATTCAACATTGTTGGTGCCTAAAATGTAACTGAAGTTCATTTTGTGCATCTCAGAGAAAGTAACCCATCTTCGAAGATGCCCAAGCTTCCCATGGAAGACAGTGGGGGAAATACTCAGTGCTTTAGGAATGATGGCTAACCCAAATTACAAAGTGTGGCTTTGCAACTGAGTTTGAAAACTCTGTTTCTAAACGTGTACTGTGAAAACAGATTAAAATGCCTGTCCATGTTTGTAAAGAACATCATGGGAACATAGCATCTAAAACTAAAAATGGTGGGAAAGGAGGGAAGCAAGCGTACATTAATAACTTCAGTATTTTATTGTTTTTAACCCCTTTCATCCTTTTGCAGATACTTGACTCTTGGCTTTTTGGGGGGATGGCGCAGACAGTGAAAGGCAATATTGCAGCACGTGCAGCTTCTTCTTTTGTGGCACTGTGGTTGCATGCAAGCAAATTGCTTGGGTGGGCTGGAGGTCTGCGCTCCCCTCTGGTTTTGACTCTATCCCTATGCCATTTCTGTAGCTAATCCTTACTATCAGCAGACAGCTAGGAGCCAGCAGCCCATTGAAAAGGGAGCTAGACTGAGGACAGAATGCTGAGAGGAGTATAAAAACTGTTCCTTCGAGGACTCTATAGATTTTTTTTTTTCAGTGTAAAAGCATTCTTGCTCTGATATATATGATGGGGGGAAAGAGAGACACAAACTGTGATAAAAATACCTCTGTGCTTCACCAAAGCTCTTTCTACCTTTTCATAATTCAGGAGTCTGTCAATCACAGCCAAATGAGAGGCTGACAAAGGAGGGGGTGTGCATGTGATTGGGGAGGGCTGGGGGGCAGGCAGAGACAGCAAAACGCCACTGTCATCTAGACTGCTGCCTGCCCTCGTTCTCAAGGCGGTGCTGCAAATGGGCAGTCAGTGGTAAGCGAGCCCCCTCTGCGGAAATACAAACACATTCCTGAATTTGTAATAGGACCAAGATGTGCCTGGTCCTGGAAGGGTTTGGGTTTTGCTCAGAGGAGAGCTCTGGGGGTACCAATTCAATTCCGGGGCCTCTGTGCTCACTGACACGCTTGTTTGTGCGTGGTGCAGAGCTGAATAGTTTGGTGCGTCATCAGAGAACTGCTCAGCATCAGCTCGTACAGCAGATGGGAAGGACTTGCTCAGATAAGAATTGTCTTTTTACTGCCTTTCTTTGAAGTTGGTTGTACAAAACTGAATTAGAAAGCTCCCAAGAGACACCTCTTTAATAATTTTTCAGCTCTTCTGATTTTATATCAGATGAAACCTAAACCAGGAGAAATTCACAAGGTTGGGTAATCATTTCAGAACATGCTGAATGTTCAAAACAAGGGATGGTAAGAGCAAGGCAAGGCATGGTAAGAACAAGGCAGTGTCCAGAATATTGCTGATTTTTTTTCCACCTTAGTAATAATGAAACTTTGAAGACTAAAGTAGTTGAGGGCTTGGGTTGAAATGCTATACCTTCTCTACTAGGAAGGCTTAGGCAAGGGAGAAAGTGGAAGGTTGGTATTAAAACAAAATCCTCTCATCAAAAGGAAAACCTTATAATGTTACTGAATCTGTTCTTTGTTTTGCCTTCCAAACCAGTGTAGCGTTCCCTAGTTTCATGAAATTCTTCACTCCACAAGGAAAACCGCAGTGCCAGAGCTGAGCCTTTTCACTGGGACCAGTCCCGCCTGCTCTTATCTTCTGGCTCCTGCAGCAGGGCTAACGATAAGCCAGGGACTCAAAATTCTTTCGTTTGCACAATCTCCCTGGTAAACACCTAAATAAGTAACAAGTAAACCTTAAAAGAGCGTAAAAAGCACTGGCTTTCTGGTCCTCTGAATCTGCAGATACATTTAGGGTTGTTTAATCTCACCTGACTCTGGAATTAGTTTTACTGGGGGTGGCTGGTGGTAAGATGGGTAGGTGGAAAGGTTATTTCTTTTTGCGCACATAACCTGAAGTTCCACAGATCCATTTTCTAAGAATTTTACTCCTTTATCTTTAGCTCCTGCTGGCCCTAAATTCCCCTACTGCCTAACCGGCTGCTGCCTTCTGTCTCAGCATCGTGGGATGCTCCGGACTGACATGCAGCCTGCCTTACTGTCGTTATCTTGGCCTGAAGCCTGCGAGTTTGCAAGGCAGAACAGTCAGTTATTTAGTGCCCTCCTTCCAGAGACAGAAGATGTGCAATCTGTGATCAGCTCTTTCTACTTCTGCACGCTTTTATCTTAGGGCCTCCTTGTTTGCCCTCTGGCCCCCGTTCTGTATTGTCAGACCAGGCAGCAAACTGATGGAATTGGTGCTTGTCTCTCCCTCGGGCGCAGCTCTGGCGGCAGGAAGGCGTCCCAGCGCTACCCAGCACGAGCTCTTGCCTCTCCGTCCCTTCGCCGTTCAGCCTCTCTCACCCATCTGACCGGGCAGTGGCACGGCGCTGCGATATGCTGAGCAAGGTCTTGTGATTTCATGGCAATCTTAACTTTTTATTTGTATGCGGTTGTGCTGCTTTCCAAACAGGCTATAAATCAATTGCTTTTAGAGCCTAGCCTGTGGATGGTGCCTGAATAAACAGCCTCTGACTCCGTCTGTCAGAGCACACCTGTCTCCTCAAACACGGAGGTTTGCTTTCTGTGGAGCCTAAGTCTCTTATCCGTGTCCCTTCCCCGGAAGAGACAGGTGTCTCCTGGTGCGAAGCCCTTCCACACCCCTCGCCCGTCACTCTGCAGTCACCGGGCTGCGTTTATCTGCCCTCTGGGTGGACTGGCTCATTAAGCAGGGGGTGTGCTCGCAGCGGAGGAAGGAAGGTAGAGTCAGAGATACTGAGACGCGGTTGAAAAGCCCAGATCAGTGGACAAGATGTCTGAGGCATATGATGCTTATCTTCTGCAGTGGGTGGAGGAGGAAAGGGCATCCCTTATCTCTGCTCTAGTTCCCAGCCCACTCTGGCTGCTTAAGGAGGCTTGCTGGAGTCTTCCCACATTCCTGTGCATTCGGTTCCTGCTAGGCAGGAAGCGGCCGCTGCTCCAACACCCATTACGTCTCAGCTGGTAGTGTCATTTGCAGTTGGGTTCCCAGAAACCCCTAGGGTTTGGGGGGCGTGGGGGGCGGAGGGGACAACGATGCTCGTTCAGTGACCCCCGTGCGAAAATATCTCCCTGGGAAAAGAACAAAAACATTGAAACTTGCCTAATTTCTCGGGCAGTTGGTGAGCCTGGCCTGCGATACTTAGGTGGCTTAGGAAATAAACCTGACCCGTTGGGAAGGTGGAAGGATTAGGGAAGCTGCACTGCTGCGTGTAAGGCTGTATCTAACAAGCCCCTTAAGAAAATGGGCTGCAACCGTAAAAACAGTAGCTTGTTATCAGGTAGCATGAAACTTATTAGGGCTGTCCCTGATTAGCAGGACTGCTGGGAGAGTGGATCAAGAAAAAGCCCCACTGCCTAGCCCCACGTCCAGTTCTCTGCAGCAGAGCCAGGTCGGTGCCCCAGCTCGGGGATCACGGGGCAGTGCCAGACAGCCCCAGGTCTTCCAGAACTGCGATTCTGGTGGTCCTGGTTCGCAGTGGTTACTCGAGCAAACGTGGCTTATGTCACAAATATGAAGGTGCTTTTTGATCGGACTGAGCAAATTCCCTTTCCTAAATTCTGTTTCCCCTTTCTGTTTGATCTCTATGCAAACACATTCTCACTTCCTGCAGGAAACTGATGTATATTTGTGAAGATGTGCATTATTAAACAACGTCTGCTGCTATTTCTGCCCCAGACTTCTCTGTGCTTTAACAGTGGAAAGTTCCCTCTCTTTCTTTTGTGAAACGTTACAGAAAGAATATCACTATGCACGATTTAAGGATGAGGCCAACCATTCCAGTATTATTTTATTGTTACATTATTCTCAAAGGAACCTGGCAATATAGCACCTATAGGTTACATTTCTACTCTTGCAGATGCTGCCATACACTTGTTTGGTTGTAAGTGCGGTAAGACCTGCAGAATTCATGACAACAGGGAGATACAGCTGCTGCTTAAATTAGGTATCCTGTAAGTTGCAGATGTGTCTTGTAGTCTTTTAGGTCTGCCATTCAGGCATATTAAAAACTGAAACCTTTGACAGTGAATGTAGTGGTAATGTTATAAGGATGTTTTTTAAATTCAGACGTGTGTTTTATGGTTTGTTTCAGTCAATAGAGCGTTTGATGCTGACGATAAGGTTTATGGCATGCTAAGATGATAATTCTTTGGTGTTTTGGTTTAGGCAACTTATGTGAAAAGCATTGATATTTAGTTAACAGGATACAAACACATTTCTCCTTTCTTTACCCTCTTCCCTTTAAGTTATTGGGCCTCTTTCCCTGTCGGGCTACACTTAAACGTTGTTCTTTTAAGTATAGTACATACTATTTCTAGTCAGCTATTACAGCTGCTCAGGATAAGTTTCACCTTACACCTGGAACATTCATCATTTACACTGTGGTTATTAGAAAAGGAAAAAAGAATTCTTCAAAGTGTGTAGACCAGTGTACCAGCATCTCCCAGGAACTGAGATTGTTCAAACTTTGTGCCACCGTCTTGTGCATCAGTACAATTTTATTGAAGTCAGTGGGGTTACTCATTCTTTGTCTTGCTGATGAGCAGAAGGGTACCAGCTGTGCACTAATATGAACCTATAGCGCATACAAAACAGAGTTGGAAACCTCATTATCTCGCTGTGGTATTGTTCGCTGTATTGTTCGCTGTACTGCCCAGCCATTCGCAATATCGTTTGGTTTGTGTGTGCTCAGTCCAAGTTAGCAGAACCAGGAAGTGATGACTTGTGTTTGAGATCATTATCGCGTATTCTAAATTTAGTTTCTCTTAAATCAATTCTGGAGGACTGTACAGATAAAGGCCCTTCCACAACTTGTGCTGTACTAGCTGCTGCCAGTTGTAACCCAAACCTGTTAACATCACGGCAATCCAACATCAGTGCACAGGTTTCCCACCTTGACAGCTGTGATCTCACCGAGGGATTGAGCATGGGTGAACACGGGTAACAAGCTGTCCAGCTCCATGTAGTACTTGCTCTGGGTATCTCACTGCCAGTTACCTGTCATGCTTCTGCTCCTCTTTTTCCACTTGTGTCCTTTGCACCTCCCTGCAGGTTTGTGTAACACCCAGTGCAGTAAGTTTTGACATCAGCTGAAGGTTCAAGGTGCTAGTGATATATAAATCAATACCGACAGTGACTTTCTCAGAATGGAATCTGTTACAGAAAAAGGGTGTTCCCTATAGACTGAAAGTTACCGTGCCTGCTAGCTGCACTGTGGAGAGACTTCTCTTAATTGCTCCCCTGTCCCTAAAATTGCGGCCTTCAGGATCCCGTCCCTCAGGAAAAAAGAGCTGGGAGTCTGCGAGCAGAGGGAATCCCATCCCCTTGTCCTAGATGGACCTTAGCTCAGTTGACTGGAGGGCTGCAGCATCTTAATGCTGATGCTCGCAACAGATGAGCGGCCTGATGACTGCAAATGGAAAGCAGCTAGCAGCTGTAATACCAGGTGTCATCTGTCTCACTGCTGCAGATGATGCAGGGTGAAACCATGTTTAAAGACATAACCGTGTGGGCTGAAAATTGTGTGCTTCCAACAGGTGTACAGCATTCTTCTAGTGGGCTCTCCAGTGATGTAGGAGAGATTCAGAGAGCCAAATAGGGTGAATTTGGTATATGCAAAAAGTATTCGTTGAACAGGTACGCTTTCCCTTTCATGTTTCATTGCTTTTTTTTTTTTTCTTCAGACAGATTAAAACCTTTCCCTGGTCCTGAGCAAAGTGTTCCATTTTGTATCTCTGCAGGTGTGGTGCAATGCCAGATATTGTGAACTTTTTATTCCTGTGAGTGGGCTTTAATGCTATAGGAAGGACTATTTCAAATTCTTTTCTCTAATTCTTTTAGTTGGTTGCATCCCCCCCCCAAGTCTTTAAAACTGTGATAAATCTTTAGGTGGAGTTTTGCTAGACCTCTTTACCGTGGGGTTTAACATACTTATAGATGTGTTGCAGTCCTCCATGGTAATCACTTCTCAGCCTGATTGAAACCCCTGTGAATAGAATCAGAGGTTAGTTTTATATTAAGGTAGATATCAGCGTGATTTATAAAGTGTCAGGCCTGAATTATGTAGCTTTATTTGTTATTGGAAGGAGAGGGGTACCAAAGATCTGTGTTCTTCTGTGGTCTTCATTGCTCTGCCAAATTTAGCTTATTTGACTTGTCCTCACGAGTGAAAACTCAAAGAATCCAGGGTCTTAGGCTCAGTTAATCACTTGTGTCCTGCACATGGATGGATGCAGCAGTTACATTTACGGCCTTCCCTTCTCTTCCCATCTCTTTCCTCCTCAAGCATTAAAATCCACCCTCAGAAACATGATTAAACTTCTAAATAGGTCATTTTTGTGCACGAATTGAGAATCCTGATGGAAAATACTTGGGTAATGGTGGTGGTCTTATAGGCAAAACATTACTAATGCAGAGAAGTTCAAATAGATCCAGCATCTGAACCTATTTTGGAACTCTAGCTCTGTTATGAAGCAGTTTAATTTTAGGTGCCATTATTATTATTACTAACAATTATGAACAAAAGATGTGGAGGCAGCAACGAAATTCAAATCCAGTGAACTGGGAAGTTTGTGCTTGGATTCCTGGTTGCGTTGGTATCGGGGAGCATGCTGAATACGTGTCTGAGACTGGCAACTCTGCGTTGCTTACCCTGCAAATGGATATAATTACTGTTATAGAGCACTTTTGTCCTCCCTCTGAACTTGGTGAGTTTCCAGTTATGGAATCGCCTCTCTATTGTCTGACATTCTTACATCTTCAAATACGCTCTTCCTTCCTGTGATAAGGAGAAAACTACCGAGGCTGAGCGTGTGGCGACTCCTATGCTAATTGGCATCTTGGTCTTTGTGGAAATTCCAAAATGACCTCGAATTCATGTTTGCAGGTCATCTTTTTCCTACCTTAGTACTTCGATATGTTTCAGTTGTTGACTCCCCTCACATCCTTCTTCTGTCATACGCCATACCTGGCTCATCCCTTTGCTGGTCACAATTTGGCAGAATCACGCTTCTTCCCTCACTGTTGGGTAATCCTGGATTCAGCCCTTAATGAAAGTTAAAGGGTTCAAAAGTTCTTCAAAAACGTGTCAAGCACAATCAAGTCCAGCCTGTGCAGCTGCCAGCCGTCCAGTCTGTGTGTCTGTAATAAAGAGGGCTCTTGTGAGGAGCACCTTGTCCACTCTTGTGCACGCGTGCCCTTGTTCTTTGGAGACAAGTGGAGGGAGCTGCTGGCGGGTTGCTGGCACAAAGGTGGGAGCATAAATGAGGAATCAAAGCCTGTATTTGTTCATGTCTATGTTCTTGAGTTAATATTGTTACTTGGATATTACAGACTGTAATATTCGGCAGTTTTAGTGCCTGCTTCATTAGAGTACTGAAAATACCAGGCTGGTTTAAAAAAAAAATCTATTAGACTCACCCTCACAGGAAAATTAATTTCATTTGAAATTAATGATTTTCTAGGATGCATCTCCTTCCTTCAAAAATTAATTAACTTCTCTGTTGGAAAGCAATTTTAATACCTTGGGTAAAATCTCCAGGTTTTCAGTTTGGGATTCCCCCCCACCCAGTTAAATAATAGTCATGTTGTATAGACTTTGCAATGCGTGTTATTCTTGCAATTTGAACTGAACGTATGGGCTGCCTAAATGCCCTTGCTGAACCACTCGCTTGTCATTCTTAAAGCTGGGCCTCTGAAATCTGTAAACCTTCATTCAAGTTGACAAAGATTCAGTGAAAGGCTCCAAATCAGAAGCAACGCATCCAAAACAGAGAAAATGCAGGACTCTCTGGGGATCGTTCATGTATCAGAGGATCTGGCTATCACTTATCTAGAAAGAACGCAAAGCTTGCCATATGTTTCTCTTGTAAAATGTTTGTGATGATACAACGCAGATATTTAAATATTGGAAAGTTGGCCAGCTTCGATGGTATTTAAAATATCGTATGTTGTACCATGTAAGCTAAATAGTAGGGAAACTAGCCAGTTTTCTAAATTATTTGTAATAATCTTCAGTGCATTATGCCATATATACCTAACGTATCTAATAAATATATATAATTTGTGCAACACGGTTAGAGAAATATATGCCCCTAAATGTATGTATATATTATATATGGATATATAAATGGAATATACATTGCTTTTCTTTTGAATTCCTTTATTTATTCCCTTATGCACAGATGAGCCTCTGAATATTTGCCAGAAATGCCCATCTGTTTAGCCCTTATTAATAATCTAATCAAAAGCACCCTGGCATTCAAACTCAGAAGTCCTTGCTGATGTGGGCTTCGAGCAGCAGAGCTCTGTGCACGCACTGGGGTGTAGGACTGGCTGGGGGGACTTCTCAAAGTCACTTCCCAACTTTCTTTAACAAAATTTCTGGAGCTATAGTAAGTAGAGGTTGATTAAATCTCTGAATAGCTCGTCTGCTCATCTGAACCAGTTTTCAGACTTTTGGGGGCCCTTTTCTGAAGAAAGCATTTATGTTTTGTCTCCAAGTCGTGTTTTACTTATGTGCCTCTGCCCTCCTGCCAGCCCTCTGCTTATGTGTGCTATAAGAATACTCAAAAGAATTTCTGAGCAACTTCAGTAATAGTGAACTAGTATAGCCTGCTGTTGGGTCTGTTTCTGCAAAGTCAGGTAGAGCCAGGATGGTGTTGGGTTGAAGGGAGAGATTTTGCACCTGCTTACTGCTTCTCCAGCACATGAACTGCTGTAACTCAGGAGGAGATGCAGACAGACCGATCTGATCCTTCCATCATATTGACTTTTGTTACCTAAATTGTTTTTAATTTAAGCTGTACTAAGAGCTAGTCTTTCATTTGGTGGGTAGAGATTTTTCATACTGATGGCCCATGTAAGCACCCATTGCATTTATTGGGTAAACTCTTTTGACTTATATAAAACCACAGTGAGGAGGGGAAAAATGGGTTCAGTGTAAGCCTACAGGAGGTGGTCCAACTGATTTCCAGGTCGTAACACTGTCTTGCTATGCCTTGACTTTTCATGCACAGCAGATGTATATTGGAAACGTGGGAGTGAAGCTGGGAGGCTTGGCAGGTCCTGTACACTCATGAGGAAGGAGGTGAGCTGCGTCATGTGCGAGGGTGAACTGGCTTCAGGGACCTCCTGTAACTCTGATGTGTAAAGGGTCTTCTGTTAACCTTCAAGGGCAGTTCCAGACATGGATCAAGGACAGTATGTGTCCTTAAATCGCCCTTCTGACCCATTCCTCTTGAATCATTAATCCGCAGTAATTTAGATTTATGTCTTGTGCCTTTAGGGATGATTTTCTGTCCCACCTTCTAGGGCATGTCCTGCAGTCTGCCACATGCAATTTCCCCACTTGGTTTCATTGAATGAATTGATTTGGTGGAACCTTTCTTTTCCTGTTTTTCTGTGTTTCCTTTATTTCCTTCCTCTTCCTCCTTGGTAAAAGTAACCTGCCCCAGCAGCAGAGGCAGGAGCACGTTCTTACATGTCTACTGTTTTCTTTTCTCTTCCTCTGTGGAAGAAGCCAGCAAGCCTCAGTTCTGTGGCATTGCTCCGGTAGCGTATTGGCAGGCACATGAAGCAGATTCTTCAGTCACCCTTAACGCCAACAATGAGATTTATTATCTCCATTGCTCTTAGGGAAATTAGCCTAGGGAATTAATTTATGGTGTTTTGAAATGCTGTTGTCTTATCGAGTGATTGCTTGCTTACACCCAAACTCCCTCTTACCTTTGGTCACAGGGATTGCGTGTTTAATGTGTGCTTTAAAGGGTGCAATTAAAAGGGTACAGGCGAAACACAGTCACACTCTGGGCCGTTTATGGCATTTGATCCTTGTACAGCAGGAATGACCCCCTCCAGCTCACCTTCTCTCTCAACATTGTATCTGGGAGGAGAGATAAATTCACAGTTAATAAAGATAAGACTGGACAACTCCTTCTGTGAACTTGTGAGTAGCGTGCAAGTTGCAGTTCAGTTTCTAACAGCAGGATGCAGCACTATCTCCTGATTCCATGGACCACGTTTGAGGAAACAGGAACTGGGGAGTTTGAATGGACAGAAAGATTTAAAGAGTTAAATCTCTGCATTCGCATACTATTGATAAAGTCCTTCCATTTCCCATGGAACATACTGCAACCTTTTTGTGATTCTTCAGCATTTCTGTATGTAATGGTGCTCTTGGCAGGGAAGACTGTTGTGGGCACATTGCTTATCCAAGCATCCAAGATGGTGTTGAAGATGGAGTGGTGACACTTGCCCTTCTGTCTCCTGCATTATTCATATTTGTATTATCGTTAATTAATGATTTATAGGACCCACTTTGCAATCCACAAACCCATTTACGGCAGTATAAAGCAGCGTGTATGTAAAACATGCACACACATACGTTCACGCACAGGTGCTTACCCTGTGCAGAAAGGCAGTCACATTTGAATGGAAACTGGCGGTAGTTATAAAAATGTACAAGAGCTCTTTAGACAGAAAGCAGAGTCCTGTATCCCATGGAATCAAAGTATCACGAATAAGTAGAATGTAATTATTCTGAACTGTATTTAAATGTTAGCTTTCTCTTGCAGAAGCACTACGGTGCCTGCTATATAATTTGACTCAGCCTTCATTGAGCAAAATGGCATAACATCAACTGGATATTCCCCCTGCAGGGAGTTTCATCTCCAGTACCTGGCCAGGATGTTGAGAGGGTTATTTCATCATGGTAAGGGAGATATATGTGAGAGATAGAGTGCTTTTCTAATATGAAATTAGACACCCACACTTAAACAGCTATCTTGGGGTTTTGTATCAAACCACACATCTAGAGGTTCCCAAAGGGCTTGTTTTTCCCTTAGTTTCTGCACTGTGTGCAATACCTCTCACAGTGTTACTCCCCTTTCATCCCAACTCACACTTCGAGTTCTTTTTCTTGGAAAGGCGCTTCAGGAGCTCTTCTTGAACTTCCTTTTACTTTTAACTGTGAGTTACAGCTTGCTGGATGTGTTTAATATGCCGGTCTATTCTTTTAAAACTTTTATGTATTACTATCACCATGACTTGAAAGCACCAAGCAAAGTTAAATTAAAAATCTGGCTAGAGGCTAGTCTGGTTGGTTTGAGACTCTGAAGGGGTGATCAGGGTCAGTGTTTTTCATACAAACAGGTTGTATCCCCTTCATTTTAGACTTGGACAAAATGTCCTGGCCAGTCTTTTCACTGTAAACATAAACAGTAGCTCTGGGATGTTCTTGTATCGGGGTATAAAGATAAACATCCTTGCCTGTATTTAAACCTGTATTTAAACCGACATCTTCCTCTCTGAATCAGATAACATAGTGACAATTGTTTGTGGGTTTTGTGTTTGTTTATTTTTGTTTTGTGGCATGGAGCACTCACACTAGGTTGGCTCATGATGGAATATCTCAATCACTGGCATATCACATGCAGGTTACATCAGTGCAGCTGAAAGCTCTCTCTGTAGTTATGCCACACAGGTTTACCTCCATGCCCATAAAACCACATCCACCAGGGACCTCATCAATGCAAATACACTCAAGAGCAGCTAATGAGGATTTTAATTTAGCTTTAAATGCCTTTGGTGCAGGGAAGGCCTTTACGGCACCAGGCAGGGAAATCTCCTAAGCTCTGGCGGCTTTCACCATAAATGTCACTGCACCATATTTATTATTTGTTTTAGCTGCGTTTCTAATGACCAAAAAGCTCATTTCTCAGATTACACCAATGCTGTGTGTTACTTCCCAGCACCTTGGTTTGTTTAAAATACAGTGCAAAATGCAGGAGTTGGCCAGGAATAATTTTCCCTTATGGGACCAAACGTGAAAGCGGGGGAGAACTGACAAACATCTTCAGAAAGGTTGTGAAGGAGACCCTAGGAAGGGTTCTGACTTTACTGGATGGCAGGGTTTTATGGAGGTGTGGGCTGAGGTGTAACAGATACTTGTGATCATCTATCAGCACGGATCCTTTGGAGGACTTTCCCCAGGGTTACTTGATAAAGAACATTTTGCTGTATGTAGTTGAGCCAGGCTTGTAAGATTAAGAAGGTCTGTCTTGCCAATGTTTTATAACTGCCCAGACATTGGCAGGCAGCGATTACTTATTAATGTCGCTGTTAGATTGAGTGTCGCCTTTCGTTCTAATTCCCTCAATCCTAAGTGAGTCATTATATACTTCAGAGCTGACTTCAACCTTTCTCTAAGCTCGTGTTTGCCAGACCCTATCAATGGGAGATTTATTGCCCTGAGGTGGTATTTTCCAGCCTTGGTCCAGAACTGGTCTCGTTTATGACAGGGTAAAGGCAGACCTTTCATAGGCCTGCAGTACTGGTGCTTATTTGAGGTTTGAGGCACCTGTCCTAGGGTGTTACGTACGCCTATTACGGGGTAGTTCTGATGCTGCTGCTCTTCTACTTTTTTTTTCCTCCTTCTCCCACACCTTTTCCAAGGCCCCCTTTTGCACCGTCTTTTCCAGCCAATCTCCTACTCTTGGCATGCCTCGAAATTCCAGCTTTTCCTCACCGTTTTGCTATCTGCAATCCTTTTCTCTTTCTCGACTGTTTTCCACAGTCCCAAGTTTCTGTGACCCAGTTTGTCCCATGTAGAAAAACTATATCTGGTCATATGCTGGGGGCTAGCAAAAAGTAAACTCAAAGTCAACAATAGACTGTGATTGAAGGCTATAGTGTCTTATATGTGACATTTAACTTCTTAAAATTGGAGAGAGAAGAGAAGAACAAGATACCAAAGCCCTTTTATCCAGGCATGGATGTGTACCATCCCCAGGCAGCAGTAAGCCCAGCAGTTGTAGCATGCGATGAGTTGACTGGTGGTTCAGTATGCCTTCGTGTCTCTGGTGCTTTGCAAAGCGAAGGGGCCTGATGAATTGCTGGGATCAGAGTTCTTCGCTCCATTTCCCCAACTAGTTGGGGATTTGCAGTGCAAGATTCTAGGAGTTTGTTTGCACAGCTGGAAACCTGCATTAGCCAACACGATTCCTCCATTTATAATGTCCCAGTGACATGTTTGGTAGCCTCTCATAGATCTTAACCCAGTGCTTGGCCACTGCTGTCAAAAACACACCTTCCCTTTGGCTTTGTAGCCAGCCTCAGCAGAGGCCAGGGATTAGTCTGTTCCTTCCAATAAGCCTTATGTGCAGACAAAATGAGGTGAAAATCCTCCTTCTGGCTCTTCTTAATCAAGTTTGCAACACCTGCCTTCCCCAGGTGACAGAACTAAGTGTCCAGTAAACATGGGAAGTATCCCCGTGTGTATACATTCGGATACTGACTATTAAAAGCCCACTAATAAGAGCCTGTGCTCAGAATCACAACTTTCTTAGCTGATTAATGCCTGGCTCCTGCACCTGAGACGTTTTACTACGTGACAGCCATTCTGTGGCCTATATACAAAACGAATCAGAAATCTCAATTTGGTCAGTACAGGACTTGCAACTGCATCACAGAGTCTACTCTCACAGTGTGACAGCCTGGAAGGAGATGCTATAGATCTGGAGTCAGACAAATTCCCCTCGGAGTTCGAGAAACAGGTCAGCAACACCAGGCAGAGGTGGGGAACTGGAGACGTGGCAGGGAAAGCCTTCACTTTCCAGCTGTGTATTTTCTGTTTGAAGCCTCAATTGAAAGCAACTTTTTCCAGCCCTTTAAAACTTGAAGAAATCCCTACCTCTGTCCCACCTTCTGCCGTGAAATAGTTTCCTTCCTAACACCTGTTCGAGCCCAATACAGCAGTTTGTGTGTTGACCTGTCCAGAGAGACACAGTGGGCTGGCAGGAGCCATCTCACTATACCTCAGCAGTTAACACCTCGACTCTCAGTGAAAGCAACTGTTTTGCTCCGTTCCTCGTAAAACCTTGAACAAACTTTTACACATTTGTGCTGAGAGAAGGGATAGATACTCCTTATCCACTCCTCTGCCACTCCACAGCACAGCCCAGCAATTACAGTCAGGTCTGTCGTTATCAGGTGAGCAATAAGGAGGAGTGTGAATGGAGATAGGTGATGGGATGGGCCCTGGAAGTTCTGTGGCAACGAACAAGTTATTGCAGGTTTGCTGGCGCCGTCAAGTCTGTATCGGCTCGTTTCAATGGCCACGCTGGAGCAGAGAGAGGCAGGCACCATGCTGCTACCGGGAAGGCGGCTGTGTGCTGAAGTCAGATGGCCCTCTCATCTGTATGCAGGGATGAGTAAACAACATACAGTGTGCACATTGATTTCCAGCCCTTGCTGTCGCCTGCCCTCATTTATGGTGGGGAGATGAACTTTCACCTCTTGTTTTTTTTGCTGTGTCTCCCTTTTTTATTTTCCCTGTCAAAAACCAAAGCAAGCCAAGAGTTGTTCCTCCCCACAGCCTGTGTGTCTTACCCAAAAGTCTTCACATGACAGTATCCAAGCGTTTCGGGAGCATCTGCCTATGTGTTGCTCTAAAATTGGCCTGTACAGAAACACACCGTCTTGCTCAGCAGACCAACTCTCATCTGAAAATCAGAACCTTTGTCAATAACTGTAATGTGTATAGAGAGCAAATTCGACTTGAATTTGAATTGAGGTTGCCATTGTAAGTCTAACTGTTAGAGCTGTTTCTTCTCAGTTAGGTATCTCACAGTGCAGTGACCACACAGATAGGAGAAGCCTGGTAACTTAGTTTATCAAGCTATCTGTGTTCCAAGACTGAGATGCAAAGAAAATTAATGGCAGAGCTGGAAGCAGAATTGTGTGTTCTGATCTTGGGGGAATATATTTGAGGATTTAGTGACGTCAGATGACTGAATCCTCTCTGTTTCTTTGAAAACCTTGTCTTGAGTCAGCTACTTTACATCAAAACACCACACAGTTTAATTTTAATGCTAATTAAGGATCTTGCTTTTTACAGTTTTGAGCACCATATTTTAATTTCGACAACTGATGTCAAAGAAAGAAAAAAATTGTCCCTATAAAAGAATGAAGGAAGAATCTTATAGCAGTAATGAGGTAAGAAACACTGACTGTGGTGTCATTTCAGTGTGATCCAAAACTCTGGAACTGAAAACCATTCTAGTGAAATCTAAAGAAACTTGACTAGTTCTAATCAGTGTGACATAGGACCAGGTTTATTACCCAGAGTGTTTCTTCATCTTTCAGTTTCTTCATCTTCATCACAGTATTACTGTCTGGCAATCCTGTAAAAGATGGAAACGAAGATGATTCAAAAGGAAAAGAAATGCTCAACTCAGAAATAAATTGCCCTTTTCTTTGTCATAGGAAGTGCTTTACTAGATGGTTCTTCTTAAATCTGCTTTCTGATTTCTGTGTACTCCGGATAAGCTTTTGTTCTCAGGTATTCTGGACAGATTTGACTACTGAGTTTTGACAATCTTCAGTAACCAGAAATGCTCCATTAGCTAATTGCTCAGTGACAGCGACCTTTCTGGGTTTGTCCACGTGACAAACACATTAATGCCACCTTAGTGCTTCTTGATTATCTTTATAAGCCATTTGCTTTATATAACTAACTTCCGTTCTCTAAGAACAGCACCTTTGGCTTCATACGACTTTGTATGTTGCAACTGGCCCTTTAGATAGACTTATCTTGTTTAGAGTCAACAGGTAACTTCAGCCTCCTTCACAGCAAATACGGGAGGAATTTCTTCAGGAAGCTTACTTGACACTGCGTCCAGCAGTGCTCCAGCAGTCCTGCGGTGTGTCCCACAGCCTTGGAAAGGAACGGTCCGCTCATGACCTCACACCAAGCTGTTTATACACGTGAAATAAAAAAAAATAAAGTAGCGGTGAGCAGAAAAGGAAATAAAAGATGGCTTGATTTGTATTGGCCAGTGTTGTGACTTTGCAGGCTCGGTGGTGTCTTATAGAAGCACGGTGGCCTGAGGGAGGAGCACGGAGGTGGTTGGCAGTATGTGAATTGTGTGTAAATCCGTGTTGCTCCCTCTGTTGCAAGCACGTCCACATCTCAGCCCAACGTGTTTTTGATAATAAGGTGCAGAGGCAGGCATTGCAAAGGAGAGGCTCTCACTGGCTGCAAGCCTCCAGGTTTTAATACTCATCTTTACTATTCGTGCATCCCTGTGATTTGGGTTCATAAGAATTTACTGTAATGAGTTAATCCTAAGGCCCATCTATCCTAGTATACCATGCTGCGTGTCTTAGGAGAGAATATAAGCCAACAGGACAATTGCAACTGATCCATCCCGTCTTCCAGGTGCTGGTAGCCAAGGCATCGGAAGAGTTTCAAGTCCCATGTTGAAACGCACATTGCAATGACCTAAGTACTAGAAAAGAAGTTTAATAACACCAGGCCCTGTTAGGAGGGTTGGAGTTGATACCTCAAGACTTTTAACAGTTTCCCATCTTCTTCATGCTGTCCTGTTTCCCTTTTATCAGCACCCAGAATAACTCCCTGCTACTTCTTAATTTTCTTATTGCTTTTGATTTTGGGACTGTACTTAAGTTATGGCCAGCAGAATTACTGCACAGGCCAAATACGTAAGCTGTGGGGCAGCAGATCTCCAAGGTCTGATATCCTTCCTTTCTTCCAGTAGTTAAAGTTCTGGGGCAATGCTGGGGAGCCGTGACCTAACCCAGCAGCTCTGGGTGGGAGTTTAAGCACCACTCAGTGCCCGAGCCCTTCTGATCTGAAGATACCTAGGAGGTGAAATACCTGGAGCCAACTGGATAGAGATCAGAACTGCGGCTTGTGCGGGTGTGGCCCATAAACTTTTATGGTAGCATTGGATACCACTTCGGGGGTTGTGGCTATCTTGTCTTGGATCTCCAAGGATCTGTCCTTTGTAGGGAAAGGCGCAGTTACAAGAGGTTGTGTTGCGAAAGACCTTAATAATCCTGGGTTTATGCAGAGGATTTAGGCTTTGCTTGTGTATTTGGGGAGGTTTCAGCAGAGGCTGGAGAAAAATGAATGCTGACACTCTTAGTAGTAGCAGAACAACGCTCTCTGTCTCTGCTCTGCCATCGTGGTAGTTATCACACAGGTTGTGCTGAGCTCTTCGTTGGCTACAAGGCCCCAGAGCTCCTCTTTCAGGTGACAGAGCTCAGGAAAGATTTAGGAATGCGGGATGCAAAGCCTAATGAAACTTTAATTTCAGCAAGTATTGAACCAGGAGGAACTTAAAAAGAAGGCCCAGTGAGACATTTTGTTGAGGAAAAAAAAAGAGGATAGTTTAACTAAACTATTTTCCTGTTGTTCGTCTTTTGGTATCTTCCACTTTTGCTGTTTTTCAGCACCCCCTCTCTATTTAGGTCTTGTTCCAGTTTCTGCAAAGAGCAGAAGTTTTGTCTGCCCAGTCTAACGTGTGGTTTAAGTCCTGACAACCATTTTCTTTAAGGCTTCTTAATTAGATGTTTCCTTCTCACCCTAGGGCAAAGTCAGTTTCTGGTGCCGTCGTCGTAAAGGCTGTTTGGAAGTAAATGCCACCACAGTGACAAGAGAAGTATTGTGATCATGTTTTTTTTTTTTTATAGTTTTTGCATGTCTTAACTCAGGCATTTGCATAAAAGAGAAGTTGCATCAATAGATTGTCTGTGCCTGTTCCCTTATGTGGTTGTGCAGTGTTGCTCCACAGTCACTGCTCAGAGTTGTTTTGAATTTGGTAATGGCTGATTTATGGTGAAACGTGTAATGGTGTAACCAAAAGCAGCGGAGGCTTGGGGATATAAGCCTACTGGTGTTTCCTCTGAAGTTAGTAATAATAACCCTGATGACTGGTTGAAAAAAGGGTGCAACTGTTTACTGCCCCAGAGCCTTTTCCTTCTAGCAAAATTTCTGCAGACTTAGCTGGGATCCCTATCTTTCTTTCCAGGGGTTTCTTCTCTGTTGCGTCCCATGCCTTATTTGTTCCACTGTTCAGAATTAACAATACTTCCAGTGGCCAAACATATCTTCTGGGGGGATGTAGAAACTATTCTTGCAGTTCTTGTTCCTTTGAGGTATTCTTTGAATCTGTAATGTCTTCCTCTGAGTCTGAAGAGATATGAAAAGACAAGTAATATACCAAGTAAATACTTCAGCACTCTTCTTTGATCACTTGAAACCAACATTTTAATGGTGTTGTGTCATTTTCACCTAGGTAATGCAGAGCCCTTAGTGCTCAAAAGGATCTGAACTCCATAACATCAACCCAGATTTTGGGAGATGAACACCTGTTCATCTCTGTTCCTGAGTTTGTTTGAAGGGCCGGTCCCTGTGTCTGGCCTCGCTTTGCTATTGCCTGGGTTTCCCATGTTGCTGAGAGAAGTGAAAATGAATGGTGGGTTGCCTTAAGGAAGTTCATCTGCCTTGCAGCAGAGAGCCAGGCGGCCCAAGGTTTTGGGCACAGCTTATGAAGGCTTACAGTCAGTTGATTTCTGGATAGGGTACAGTGTGGTGTGGGTCTCCTGTTCTGCTGTAGCCTTAGCCACAGAAACAAATCTCAGTCCCCCAGTTCTGTTGACATAATGATGCTTAATTTATCCCTGGACTTTACACGTGATTTTTAGATTTGTACTCATTGTCCGGGACATGTTGTAAGAACATGCAGCCTATCCACACGTGCAGTTCTTGGGGAAGGATGGACCTACAGCGATGGTGGACCTACATCAGTGCTGGCCTCTGGTAAGGCTTGTTTCTGTCATACTGGCAGAGCTAAGCGATGTACTCCAGAAGAGCAGCAAGAGGGATCTTATTGGCCTGAGCCTGATCTTCTGCTAGCATAAAGGCACTTTACAGGTGACTTGCCTCAGCTGAGGATTTTATCAGACATTTAATGCTTATATTCCTGGACTACTATACATGTAAAATATTTCTGTCGGATTTATTTGAGTAGAATGAGTGAGTTTTTCAGTTGAAAGTAAATAAATAAGGAAATGACCTAGAGAAATAAATGGGCAGCATTCTCCTTTCTAGGCTTTTAATAATCCCTCCGTAGAATAATTCAAAAGGAATATAAATAAGATAAAAATGACAAGAATGTGAATCCAGACTATAGTTTTTGCACCTGGCAAGTTTATGCTTTGCTCTTTTTTCTATATGCTTTTTCTGCTGGTGTATTTAGTGATTACAGTTGGAATAGCACAACGACTCCATGGCCATTATTTTCACTGTTGTTAAGATGCAGCTGTTAGTGCTGAGCTGACAAAGGGATCCATACGTTTATAGTCTGTATTAACCTTTGCAAAGCTCTCTGTGAATTGCAGCCGTCAGCTGTCCCCACAAACTTTGGATAAGTGTAGGCAAATGTCTCTTCATTATCTTAAAGCACTCTGCAATGTTAAGTTATTACAGTGGCAACTGGAAGCCATGACCGAGATCGAGTCCCTGTTGTATGTACACAGAATGAGTTACAGTCTCAAAAATGGAAAGCTCATATTTTAAAAAGACAAAAGTAGGATTCTCATTGCTCTTTCACAGGTAGGAAGACTGAGGAGCAGTCAGCAAGATCAGCTTTGTGCCCGATGTCACACAGGTTGTGCGACAGAGCTGAGATCAACCTGGATGTCAGGTTTGAGGCCTTCATGTCACGGCCTTCTCTCTTGCAGGGCTGTTCCTTCCCAAAACTGCCGGAGTCTTGCACACCACTCCAGCTTAGCACAGGCTTCTCTCATTTGACTCTTTGTGACAGGATACTGTGAGCTACTTTTAAAAGCCTCCTGGGCCCGGAGCCTTTAGAAGCACATCCCTCCTAGAGGCTGACTGTGACAGCTCCGCTGGGTATTGCCGGCATTGCCAAGCGATGTAAATGGGGTGTAACTGATCTGAAGCGAGTGTGCGTTTGGGTAATTTACATGGTGGGCGTCAGAAGAACACTAAAGCAGAAAAGAGCCTGGGTTAACGTTCTCACTGTTGTCAGTTGCTTCTCCTGCTCCCCACCTTTCTTTTTTCTCTGCTATTGGTACATTAAAGACAGCTGTTTCTATTCACTGATGGAGATGTAACGTATACACCACTTCAACACAAAATATCCTACAGGCAGAAAATCCTTTGTAAGAAAGGTGGAATTTTAAGGGTTCTGGACAAAAAAAGGGGGGGGGGCAAAAAATCCAAACTCAGTGAATGAGGAAGGGAAGTCTGGTCAGAGAGCATACTCTTGGGTGGGCAGATTCTTCATGTGCTTCTGAAATCGGATCTCCTAGGAGACTGTGGCAGACATGGTGACATTGAATTACGTTTTCCTTTACATCTGTATACCAAAAATAAACCCTGCCTAAGTCATTCAGTGTCTTCTTGATAGTGTAGGAGAAGTCAGGATGACAACAGCTACTGGTCAGAATTGTCAGAATCAAGCCTCATTATCACAGCTTGCGGTACTTGACCTGCAGACCTGGCCAGGAGGAGTTCAACAGGGTGCCAAATTCCTTTTGAATTAACATCTTGCATAAAGATTCATGCTTCCTAGAAAGATGCTCCTCTTACTTGGAGATGTTGGCAGGGTAATACTGTTATTAGGGTAAAGCCAGTGATGTGCTGGGCACTTCCAGCTCTCTCTTCCAAAGGCCTTGAAGGGCAATAAGGATTACAGAGTATATCTGTTCATTTGTAGGAGGGGATTCGAGTGGGTGAGACTGAGTATAAAAGTCCAAGACAACGAGTTTTGATGCTGTGTGGAGATCGGAACTTGGCTTGAGATCCCTCTTAAGCCAGACCTCTCCCTCTGTGGAATGGACCCTTCGCGGCTGTTGTCATTGAGGAGAGCATGGGTTGGTCGTGGATTGATTCATGTCTACGAAAGAGAGAAGCAGAGTGAGCACAGGAGAGGCTCTATGCAAAGTTTATAAGGAGCTGATAGAGCTGTTCTTAAACAACGTGTGCAGAGAAGCTCCACTCATTTTTTTTACACCTAGAAAAAGGTGTAATTTTTGATTTTGCTTATCTGCAGTTTTAACAGTTTGGACACACATCTTTGTGCTAAACATGAGCTGAAGATTTATTAAATTTATTAAGGCTTTTAAAGTGGCCTACAGCTGTATGTTCCCTGCCGTTTAGTGTTATTTAGTGGCCAGGTACCTGGAACAAATGAGTTCATCTTGAAAGTAAGCAGCAGCAATACTTCATGGGAGATACAAATGAAATGGGAAGCACAAGTCTTGCAGGTAAAGCCAAAAGTAACCTGAGAAGTGCATAAAAACTGTAGCCCCATATGCAAATTCGAGGTAATTGCTGAGACAGATTTTAAGTATTTAAATGGCCCATTCTTTCTTGGTTCAGTGGAATTGAAACATCTGGAAGCTTGTGAAAACCTCAGGAACCAGTAAGTTCTCTCATCCAAGCTCAGTGCCCTGTTCTGTTGGTATCCAAAGAATGGTTGGCTCAGGCTGACAACTTCGTACTCCTGTCCACGTTAAGTGCCTTTTCTTCATCTGTCCATCTTAATAAATCTGTTCAAGACCTGAGAAATCTCGATGTGTTTCCTCCAAACCGTCCAGTTTTTTCCATTGAAACCATATTTGTTGCCAAGTTTTCAGTTAAAACTACAGCTTACCCTACAGACGTGCTCAAGCCTCTAAATCAAGAGTAAATTGTTTGAAAATAATCTGTCACAAAACTGTACGACTTTAATATATAAATAATTTATCAGCATCTTCAGATCTGTCCAGATGTAATCAAACAGTATGTCTTTGACAGTCCTGAGTATTTCTGAGGGGAAATTCTTAGTTTTATATCCAGGCTAATTTTTCTTCAACACAAAGAGAAGCTAAAAAGAAGATGTTTTAAAAATACTGGCACATCTAGATTTTTATCGAATCTCCGTAAAAAGGAGGTTTGGTCCAAAAGCTATATCCAAACAAGATAAATCTTGTATCAGTGAACAGCTTATAAAAAAATTATTTTTAGCTAAACCTACAAATCCTTTCCTTTTTATTTGTTATGGTTTGGTTTAGTTTTGTTTTATTTTGTTTTTCATCAAAAAATAAACTATAGACAGAGCATGGGAAGCAATAAATCTGGGTGTGTCATTCGTCCTCAAACAAGTTCACATTACATAGTGGTATGAAATTCCTCTGGGAATGTATATTTTTATATACATGTCAGAATTCTAAAAATAGGTTAATAGAATAAGTCATAGTGTTAGCAAAGAGGAAAAAGGTTTTCCAATTTGTTTTATTGCTCTGTTTTGAAATGAAGAATTATAATCTGAATGGGAAAAAGCTTAAAAAAAAAAAAGTCCCAGAAAACAAGCCAGATTAGACTGCATCTATTGAAATTAATGAACTATGGGACTGATCCGGTGAAGCAATTTGTTCTGTCCCTCTGGAAATGACCGGTAGCCTTCCCATCTGAAGTCATATCAAACCCAGCGATGCTGAGGGGCAGAGGTGTGTGCTGTCCCTTCGGAGTAGCCCAGAGAGATGCGTGGTGGAAGGGTTTGGTGTCTGCCCCACCAGTGTTACTGGATGACTGTCCCTGGAGGTGTAAGGTAGGATCCATGCTTTCAGTGAGATACTGTGGGTATTTAGCACCTCTATCACTGGCTTTGGAGGCGTTTACAGAGACTGTAAGCGATGCTATTTTCCATAGTCTAGAGGTGGGGACACAAGGTTTGTGACACATGTGGCCAGAAGTGCTGTGCTGCTTCGGCAGCTGTTGATGCCCAGGGTCCCAGCGTCAGTGGCAAAGCTGGGGATGGAGTTCAGGTCTGCCAACACCACCTAGAAGCTCTGGGTGCAGGGTCGTATGCCATAACGCCCTTTGTTACAGGCCGCATGCAGCTCGCGTGGGATGTCCCCACCTGCACGTGCTGCAGTTCCTCTCCTCGGGGCCATGCCTTCAAAGTGCTGGGATGGGTTTGGGCAGGGGAACAGGAGCTCCTCGTGCTAGTTCTAGTGCAAAACAGGAAACGGGCAGGGTGGTGCCTCCTGTCCATGCCAAACTTAGAGCAAGTGGCTCTTTTATTCATGCTCTTGTTAAGCTTGCCTTTGATATTTATGTTTCCTTGAGCAGTCCTATTAGGTCCTGTTTGAAATGGAGCGCTGGGGGACTGAGCACAGGTGTCCACACATGGGTGCACACACGCCCTCGGTCACACACACAACCCTCACTGATGTCAGGAGAAATGGCTCATCTATACCTCTAAAAACCTCTTTATCAACTATGGATGAATGAAAGAGCGTTTTTGAAAGAGAGTGTCTGTCTTGTTTGTAGTAGCCTAACCAGGTAGATCAAGAGAGCCTTTTTACTTGGGTTTTCTAATCAGAACATACCACAAAGAATGTTTGTTTATCTCTTAAACCTCTGCTGTCTAAATAGAGTATATAGTATCTTTGCAGTGGCAAAGGTGAATTGAAGTCCTGCACTCCAGTCATGTGAGAAGGAGCTCAGGAAGATTTAGAAAAGAATGGTGGCACTCTGCTGCAGTCCATCAAACGAAAGTGCTGGAGCCACCCACGTACTTGAAGGTGGATCCAGCTCCTCTCCTCGTCAGCATTTTTCTGCCTAGAGGCCAGGGGTGTACAGTGGTGGACGTCCATTAACTCCTCATCGGTAGTGTGTAAGCAAGGTACGTGCCAGCAGACGTATGTCACCTCAGATAGAGCAGGGCTTTGTCAGTGCAAGAGGAGGAAGAAGTCACTGAACTCCCTGAGGATGGACCTTGCCTTTGTTTTAGCTTGCTGTCATGGGTGGAGTCGGTTCTTTCGAATTTTGTGCTGAGAGGTCTTCTTTCTGCATGTTCTGGCAGCTAACCTGCTTTTCAAGAAACTGGACTGGAGCAGGCCAGTTTCTTTTTTTTTTTCTTTTTCTTTTTTTTTTTTTCTGTTAAGAAATGGAAAGAATAGATTTGTGTGTGTGAGTGAAAAAGCATCAGCAAGTGTTTACTTAATTACCCTTCAGTTGTACACATCACATTTCTATCATGTATAAACAGCATGAAGAGTTAAGCCTCCTTAGTCTTTCTCCTTCTTCAGCTGTACAGTGGCTGAGTGATGACTGCGGTGACTCCCCTCAAACAAACACCTCTCCCCCCTCCACCCCTGCACAGAGATTCTCCTTCCCTTTCTTTTTTTGCCAAGATAAACTGTGTGTGTAAATTGGGTGAGCGCTGAGTGCATTAAAGGGGGGGAAACAAAAATAGGACCCTAATTAATAGTTTTGTAACTAGGAGAACAGGGGAAGACTAATTTGAGGGATAACAAGAGCAGCTTTTCAGTCTGATACTTGGTGTACGTTTGTGCATGTAGTTGCACACTAAAATAATTCCAGCTGTCCTTCCTTCTTTTAATAATGGTTCATTGCTTTCCCGTTGTGGGGCCATATTTGGACAAACATTAACCAGATCAAAGCCTAATGGATAGTTACGATGGCTCTGATTCAGCAAAGCACTTAAGCACAGTGTTTCATTGTAACTTCAACGGGACATGCTTTGACTTCAGTAAGATATAAGCATTGCTTCAACCAGTAACAGGAGAAGTGACTGGAGGACTTAGAGGAGGGAGGGGGTGTTTAAAAATCAAAGATAAAGCTGGTTCCCGTTCTAAAGAATGATGATTGAATGTTCTTTCTGCGAGATATCGCTGTTGGATTAAACACTCCTTGGCCTTCCTTGGTCTCGGCTGTACCTGTCATGCCATGCTTCAATAGCTAGAGCACCAGAGCAAGAAGAGGTTGTGGAGACCACGGGATTGTAGCTAAAGTAAAGGAGGGCAGAGGAAGGAATGCAGGGATGAAGAGTAGGAACATGCCCATGTGCCCTATCAGTGCTCTGATGGTCACAGCAAAGATCCGTTTGGCCCTAGGAGCTGCCTCTGCCAATGCCTTACAGCAGGTGCTTAGGCAGCCAGTTTAGGAAATAGGCAAAGTATTGACGAGTCAGTGGCTTGGGGACTTGCTGAGCTGGACACTTCATGGGGACCGGAACGTTTGTTTTGGGCCAGGGAGACAGCAAGGGGGACCTTCAGGCTGAGGACTGGGGCTCGGCGCTGGACCAATTTCACGGGAGAGAAAGTGTCACTGTTTAGCAAGGCTTGAGGGAAAGAGGCTGAAATTATTTTTGCTGAAATCCCTCTGTTGATTTTTTCTTCTTGATGGCATAACATCTTAGCATACAATTTTCATGTCTCTTCCAGGCCTTTAAAGTATAGTAATTAAATTGTGGCAGCTTCTAGGTGTTACTATAGGGGTTTTTTTATTTTTAGTGCATGGGCTACACAACCTTGGCAGCACTTTGAATTCCCCCTTTGTGATTATACCTGATATTTTTAGTAAATCCTTATTCTGATGGCAGAATCTACACCACAGTTTGTGAATTGCTGATCTGGAGGTGTGTGTGTAGCTTCATGTAGAAGGTTTACTTGCTACGTTTGCCGTTTTGTGTTGCTGTGTTTGAAGTCACTGTCCTGAGTGAACAGAATTAGTTGGTGGGCACGCTGCTGTTGTTGCACAAGCAAGTTTTGCTTTGCTTTATACTCTCCCTCTGGAGCTGCTTTCTGAATTGAACATCCCTGTCATTGGTGCAATCGCACGTACTGTGCCTGCAAGGGACCAGATCCTGACCCTGGCGGCAGGAGGGGAAGCCTGGAGAAAATGGAGACATCAGGGGAGGAGAGGGAGAGGAATTTAATTTCCTTTACCCTGACATTGATGTTGTTGTAAAGTCTCTAAAATGGCACCTTCTGGCTCAGAATTAAGCAGACACAGTGACATGTCTCGGTTTGTCCAGACTGGTTTTCTTGTCCAGTTAAGTAGGAGAGTCTTATGCCTTTAAAGCTTCCTGGCTCCCAGGAGGAAAATGCCAAACTTGTCAGAGAAAACAAACAGTGGCTTTCCTAGCCTGTGTGTGTTCCGATTAACGAATCTATTAGGCTATAAAACCTGGGACCCCCTTTCCCGGAGAAAGAGCATACATTAGGAAGCTGTTGACAGTTCCTAAGTCTGACCCCTTGCACAATGCTGGAGACCTATCAGCAGCTTGGAGGAAGGCAGCCGGGGCCTGTTTGTTCTAGGAGGTCTCGGAGAAGTATTTGCCGCTCGGTAAATGCCAGATGCGCTGCTGTTTTAATCTGTAATGTGGGAGGCCAGAGGGAGAAAAAAGGAGGAGCCGCAGCACAGCTGAGTGGTTTTGTTCTCTTGGTGTAATCAAAATGTGTTTGGAGGCATGTTACCTTGGGCCTGGATATTGCCTGCAGACTAAGCAGGGCCCAGTTTAGAGGTAAGTTTCTAGCTGGGTTTGCGAAGGGGAACATTGCTGCAGCAAGCAACGAGAGCACTGCAACTGATGGCACTCCGTGCTTTCAGCTAAAAGGGAAGCAACTGCCGGTGTTGGATTTAGCACGTGCTGTGCTGATCGACACATTTGCCTCCCAAGGAGATGCTAACCCACAGTTCTAACATTTGTGGAAATAAAGCCCATTTTACAAGAAAACAGGTACTAAAGCCTGTATTTTTATCATGTTGCAGTGAAACCATTTACATTCTTCTCCTTATTTCCTCCTGCCCGTGCACTTCTGTTGTTGCTTGTAAGGGATGCAGCGTTTTTCTCTGCACTATGGTATTTGTCGTGCAAAAATGCAAATGATTCCTGCATTTCTTCACACGCCGCTCAGCGTTTTTTCAAATTCAGAATGTTATGAATATTTCAGTGAGTTTCAGCTCCCTGATCTGTTCTGCGTTTAGTACCTAATGCTTTGCCTGTCCCAGAGCAGATAAAACAGACTGAAGTGAGAAGGTTTTGAAGCAGCAGGCTTCTGTTGTAATTCATTCACAGCCAGCTGTGCATATACCTACCATAACTCCAGCAATACAGCAGGCAAGTCTGGTAAAACCAGTGGTCTCTCCAACCCATCTTGTAAATGAGTCATGCCACTTTTTGTAATTAGTAATTAAGATAACAAATATATGTCAGTGAATAATGCAGAATGTATTGAAGAGTTACCGATACGTGATCCAACACGTTTTAGACAAATTGCTGAAGTGCCATGAACCTACTTCTTATTTTGCCAAACTGTAGCTGGGAATCAGCCCTTGTTCCAGCCCCCTCGTTCCATCGGCCGTGCTCCTTTGTCACAGGTGGGTCGCGGTGGCTCAGGGTCCGGGTGTTTTGGAGCAGGTGGCTCTTGCTCTCGACACAGCACACGCCACTTAGGTCGGTCCCTGGGAGACCTCCAAGCAGAAACGCTGAAATTCCCTGTAGCGCATTTTAATTTGCTGGATGAGATCTCTGTGTCTCTCAAACACAAGACTTGTTGTGAATCACAGCAGGATATTCTCTTAAAGAGCCCAGCAAAATGCTGCTGACAGTGTCACAGAGCGATGCTAATCCGACATCACATTGGTCATGGCTCCTCAGGTTTCCGCCCAGCTCTGTAGAAGAGGAGGCCTGTTACTGTGGGAATGAAGGACCTCGTGCTGTAGGGACACAATCAGGGCATTAGGAGGAAGAAAATCTATCCTATTCCCATCACTTCCTGAAGGGTATGTGTCAGAATGACGCACGTACTCTTGACTTTATTTGATGAGGGGGCCTTAGGGGGAGGGAGAAAGGAATGAAATGGTCTCAGGGGACACACGATTTGGCTTCACAGGGTCATGATGCTCTAAACGTTCATTTTGAATTGCTGAAACTGAAGGAGTGGAGAACAGCCCTTGCTGGGATACACATTTGTCATCTTTGTGACTCGGGGGCTTTTGTGGATATTCAGTCACACCACGGATTATGGTGAGCTTCTTGATAGCTTTTCTCAGCCTCATAAACAGAGCTCGAGAGTAAGACAGGAGGATCCAAGTGACGGTAGCATATACTGTGACCGAGCACATTCTCCCAAGGTGCTGCTGCTAGGACTAAATACAGGATGAAATTCAGTCCTGCCCTAACCTTGAGGCTAAATTGCAGTGGCTCATTTCATTGTACGCCTCGGTGTCCTTCCCTCGGTGTCTCACTTAACGCTGACACAAGAAGTGGAGCTTTAAACTTCCGACAAAATCCTCGTATCTGAAAGACACAGGAGTGCGCTTGGGAAATGGGGGACCTGAAGTTTAGAAATCTGGCTGGAGGCAGTGAAGCGCGGTGCCAGCAAAACTGCAACCAGCCCGTACCAACCCTGCTGGAAGAGCATCTGGTAGGGGCAGTGGGCAGGTCCTGCCCGGTGTCATCAGGAGCAACCCAAAAAGCTGTTTGTTAAGTGGGGACGTAGAGAGACTCAATAGGCGTTCAGTTCCCCAGGATAAAAGGCTCTTTTGGATGTAACCGTGTGCTTTCCTGTATTGTAATCAAACACGGGGCTGTGTCAGTAGTGAGGAAGGCAAGTGCGATCTGTAGTGACCAAAACCATCAGTCGTTGGCCAAAATCCTATTTTCTTGCTTTCTATCTCTTTTTTCCTTTTCTCTTTCCTACACCAGGAAATACAGATGTGGGTCATATAAAATATCTCCCAAATCGGTGCTGAAATACTTCGGTTAAAGCATAAACACCCTGCCAGTATTTTTCTTTCAAATGAGAAACTAGAAATTAACTTCGATGTTATTTTAAAAGGTTTTTTTGTTTCCTTAGGTCAAATTAAATATTTTTCTTGAGACCAAGATATTACTTCTTTCTGTTTTTCAGTTCACTGAAAAAAAAATCAGAAAAAAATTATTTTGGGTTATCACCCAACTAATTTTTCTCCATTTCTCTGTAATTTAAGCAAAATGCAAAATCAGTTATTTGTGCATCTCAGGTTTTAACTTCTGTCTTAAACATCCATCAGATTAGCCGGCACTGTGGAATAGTATTTTTATTATTATTCAGATGGGGTGCTGTATTTCTGTTCTCCAGTGGCTTGTGAATAAGAGTTGCATGGGGAAGGAAGAAAGTAATGAAATCAATGAGATGTTGGGTTCTGTTTGTAGAGCTGTTGAGCAATTGCCCAACTGAATGGAGAGCTTGGCTGAATGAAGGTGTTAACCTTGTTCTTTATACCTAAGTCCCCCATGCTGCTTGCGAAGGCAGCCTGGCAACAAATGATTTGCTTTAGCTCTGAATTGATAAACCCCATCTGAGAGCAAGTGGGAAGGAGGCTACTGGCTTCCAAAAGAGAGGATTTGTTTAAAGTGCGGACAGAAAAATCTAATCAAAATTCATCATCTACCTCCTCCTGCAACCTCATCCAATGTCTGAACCTTTGATATTTCCTGTATTTTTCTTCATTTCTGTTACCGTCCTTGGAGTTCTCTGCTTTCTCCATGGCTTGCAAGGGAATTGTGCAGTGGAAGTTTAACCTGTTTGCAGGTGGCTTCTACTAAAGCAGAGGAGTAATGTAAAGCAATCCTTATACCTAACGGGCTTGTAGTTTTTATGGAAGTATTTCACTCTGCAGCATAGTTATTTTTTGTGCTTCTTTCATCAGAAGCAACTCTCATGGGTATGTACATATTGCCTGGACACTCGAGGTGTTTTTCTGGATGCTGTACATAGGTGTGAAGGCAGGAATTGCATCAAGGGACTGGACTCCGACTCAGATGTGTTTCCACTCCTGATTGTGCTTAGGCATAGCTGTTTGATCTCAGTAAATCATTTTGTCTCTTTGTGTCTTTTTGCTTGGCTGAACTCTTCTTCCTGTAAGGTGTTTGAGAAGAGGCTGTTTCATCCTTTGCTCATGTACAGTACCTAGCACAACAGGTCTGCAATTTCAGCTGGTGCCTCTAGGTGCTACCACAATACAAACAATAATCAATCACTGACCAACACCTAGGCTCTTAGTGAAACCAAACACAATAAAAAAAAATCTCCCCAGGGGTCAAATCTACTGGGCTATGTAAACGATTTCCTAATGAAAGTGGTAGAAACCCCATTCCCTGGGACGTCTAACACTACACTGCAGAAAGCACTAGCAATCAGTATGTTGGGGAATAATCCTATGTTGTCAGAAGGACCAAATACAGAGGACTTCATTATTCTGGACTGCCTGTCCAGCACTTACTGCTATGAGCAAAAGCACAATGACTTAACAGAACTCCTCCTGCTTCTGGCTGCTGGTGTCCTCCACTCTAGATTCTCACAACCAAAAGAAGAAAGTAAAGCAAGTCCCATCCAAAGTGGAACATTTGTTTTTGACCATCCTGAACACTTTGGATCTTTTTCTGTATTAGTTTTAGGTATATATTTAGGCCAAATCTTGAACTCCATTTTTAGTTTATTTGGTTCAGCAAAACATTAGATAAAAGTGTACAGTTGGAGAAATATTAGTAACTAATTACAGGGTGATGTTTGTGTTAAATGAGAAATGAAGCATAATGCAAGGGTCCTTGGGCAGCTCATTGTAGAGAGAAATTGAGAGGTATTATGTGGGTGGGAGAGGGTTCCACAGACTTGCATGTAAACTGTAACTCTGTTTTAGATTCCCATCTGTGTTTCTTTGTCATAGGTTCCTCCATTCAACAGAACATAAATTTCCCAGGTAGGTGAGCGCAGGCAGGAATGGAGTGAAACATCCCAATGGAATGAGACAGGACCTTTCTGTAGTTCATTTTATGTTCTTGCTCACCAGGCTAATTAGATGCTGCAAAGCTGCTCCATCCTACATGAAAACAGTAGCTCCTGATTTCTGAGACAGTGTTAATCCCTACAACAGGCATTTTTTCAAGCCAGCCCTGCAGGTGGCACAGCGAGCCTTGTGTTTCCAAGCCACATTAGCAGTTGCTGTCTTTGCTTCCTATCATTTTACAGTGCAAAAGCAGCTGTGATGGGAAAGACTTTTAGTATTAAAAAAAAAAAAAAAGGCTACTGTGATATGCTGGCTACCAAAACATCATGACTTTTCTCAGACTGTTTCCAGCGGCTTGCTTTCAAACAGGTACGGAGAAAAAAGGTTGTTTTCTGTCCGCTGTGCCAAGACATTTTGGATTCTCTTGCACTATTTCCAAGATAAAGTTCCGACAGAATGTGCGGTCAAGCTCCTGAAAATCAAGATAACTTTCTGAAGTCTTAGTTGCATACTTCTTGTGTATTCTCTCTCAGGCAGGACTTCTTATCAGAAAATTTCCTGAGAAGCCATTGGAGTCAAATGGAACTGATTTGGGAACGGTAAAAAAAGGTGCATAGAAAGGGCCTTATAGCCTGCAGGGCTGCTGGGAATTCCTGCTTGTAAATCCTTGCCCTAACATTGCTTCTCTTCATGGCCTTGGGCGAGCCACTTAACTTCTTAATCTCTGGCTCAGTTTCCCTGCATGTAAAATAAGATAGCTGTTACTATCACATACCTGCCTGACAGGATTTTCTCCCCTAGTAATAATTAACATTTGTAAATATTCTTTGACTATGTTTATTTTTATTATAATATTTCTAGATGATATTCCAGTACTGATTCTGTTGCTGTTGCAAATTTGAGCTTCTGCACAAGATCATACTGGAAATTAAGTCATTTTTCTAATGGGATATAAAACAACCTGTGGTTGGTGTGGTTAAGCTGCGTTTAAAGCTTCTTTGCAGCATGACAAGTGTGAAGCAGCTGAAGCATTCCAGTGAATCTAACCCCAGTATCTGTGACAAAGTGAACTTCAATGGATAGAAGATTATTCATGATCTGATCTTAACTCTAAAGGAAAGATTAGTTATTTGAAGTATTTGTTAAGTAGGACTGAAGGTTTGAGGTTTCCTTTCCATTACCAGAACGTGTGAGGTGCACATCTTGAGTCTTGTCGTGTCTTCATAAACACTTATATCTGAGATGTTCCTTGGTCCTACAAAATAGTTTTCTCTGTAAAGAACCAATCTGAGCATTCCTGTTCATGAAAACATCCGTGAACCTAGTGAATCTTTGTTTCTCAATTTTTTACTGCAATAGTTGGTTCAAGAGAGAGTCACCTAGAAATAACCTATGTTTTCTTCTCTATTTGAAGGGAAAGAGGTGGGGCTGAGAGCTCCGCTTTGTGAACCAAACTACTGCTGCTCCAGCAACTAGTTAGCAAGAATTGCAATTTTGTTTTTTGTTTAAGGATGCTGTGGTTCCAATACCATGGTCTCTGCCCCTAGGATGCTTTCATTTAAAGATTTTCTTGCCTGTTCTCCCTCCTATCTTATCTCCCTTTCCAGTTTCTCTTTCCTTACTTTGCTTTCCAGTTGTCATCTGGTTTGATTTGACAGTTACTTTTGTGATTGAGGACTACGTTTTGTGACCCAAGTGCACTGGGTCACATCAAAGATCCATCTAGCCCACTTCTCTGTCACGAAAAGCAGACTTAAGCAGAGACATAACAATAATGGAATAATGGAGTGATACTTCTTAGAAGTACCCCTCCAACTCCAGTGACCTGGACATTTCCTGAGACAAAGGTGGGGCATGTTTAATGGCCCTCAGTGGATGTTTTTTCCTTCTGAGACTTGACTTCATCATCTGTGTCCATGTAAACTTCTGGCATTTGTCACATCCTGTGGCAATGAGTTCCATCACTGAACAATGTTCTGTGTAAAGAAGTGCTGCCTTTGTTATTCTGAACCTGACATCTGCTACCTTCATTTGGTGCACTCCAATTACTATGAAAGTGTTACAAAAAAAAAAAAAGATGATATTCTACCATGTCCAATATTCTTAGGTACTTCTTTTCTAGAAATGAGAAATAATAGAGATTAGATATGAGGAAGTTGGTACCCAGGTAAGGAAGGCAAAGAGAGTGAGGTTGAAGACATTGGGTAGGTTTGGGTTTTCATTTTTCTTAGGATACTGACATAGATGGTAATAGAAGGGTAAATGATGTGCATATTTTGCAACAGCTGAACTGTTTTTGTTCCTCTCAAGATGTTCAAGGAAGTGTCCCAGGTCAGGTTAGCATGTATTTTTTTTTTTTTTCCTCCTGCATTTTTCAGATCTGAATGTGTTGGTTGTAATTAATCTGGGAGAGTAAACTTGTCAATAAAATTTTGAAGAACAAGGTTTGCAAAGCTTCTTCTATCTTTCTGCTACCAGCCAGTGTTGGAAGGAAAGTCTGGTTGGGGTAGACTTGTGGTTTGACCCAGCATGGCCGTTACAGTGAAGGATCATGCTGTTTGGGCCTTCTCTCAGCCAAGGAAGACTTTTCCTCATGGCACTGATGTTCTTTCCTCATGATCTTGAAGACTATGCGGGAATGGTGTACGGCCTCATAGTCCAAAGGATGATACATCTGTTCCTATCTGTGGTGGGAGTAGGTAGGGCAGAAGGACAATGGCTCCTTAAATAGCTTCTTCTCTACTTGCTTTGCTCTTTAGCACCTACACACATGCAAGCTTGACTAAATAGTAGTAGGGAACGTATAAATTAAGCAGGAATCAAAGGCAAAGAGGCAGAAAATCAAAAGGGAGTCCACTGAACCTGACAAAGATGAAATTGTTGACAAAGTTCCAGCCTTGATTGAGCGAAACACAGAAGAAATATATATATATATATATATATATATATTTTAAACTCATCTTTTCCCCCCTTCCCGCCCTCTGCTCCCCTGGAGAGAAGTCTGGATGTAACACTATTGCTAGGACTAGGCCTATGATTAAGTTCTGTTTTTCAAAGGTGATCCCAGCATGATTAAAACCAGGTGGCCCCCATGGCGTGCAGCAAGGGAGCCAGATGTGCTCTGCAACTGGATTGCCATTTCCTAGCCCAGCTGCAAACATTTGATTGTCCACTCGCTCTGGGTATTACAGCCGTGACCTTCTCTCTTCCTTACCTCCCCCGTCTCCTGTCTACTTCCCCCAGTGACATTTGAGAGGAGAGAAGTCCCTTTAGACTTGTTTGTCACTGTTACAACCATCCCTTTCTCCCTTCACCTCCCCGCTCCCAGCCTTGATTCCGCACTTCCATTATTCACAGATGTTAGAGGCTAGGAGCTGACAGCATTGGCTTTTACCTCTCTCTTTCCTTTATTTGGATTTTTTTTTCCTCTCTCCATGTTCCGGCGTGTGTGCACTGACCCCAAAGCACTCCCAAGTCAACTGGCAGCGTCTGAATCCACTTAAAGGTGAAGGGATAAAGCAATTTTCTTCGAGATGTGGCATAAACTGTTTAGTTCTTGCTGTCTCCAAAGGCCTGTAATGAGAGGGTGGCCATGTCCCAGAACAAGCCCTGTCTCACCCTGATCTATAAAATTTGGAATAGGTTAATCTTTTCCCAGAGCGCTGGCCTGTCAGCCCTTTTTTGCTGAATTAGGGCTCTAATGCATGGATGGTGTCAATAATTGCCTAGTAAGCCATACTTAAAAAAAGAGTCACAATCAATCGTCCCAACATTAGGATGTCATAATGCATCAATCCTGCATTAGGAAGTTGTAATCCATCAACTCGACATCAGAGAGGACAGTGGGATGGTGGGAGCTCAGTTCAGACCTGGAGGCTGGAATTGCTCCACGGGCTTTGCAGCAGCTCTGGATTTGGTCTCAAAGGGTCGTTTTGTTTTGTTTTCCCACCTTTTACAAGTTGATACTGAACTCAATAAATATTGAAACCTCTGGAAAGAGAGGGGCTGGTGATGCTAGTTTGAAGAGGTTGGGGACAACACGGGGTTGCTGAGTTTCTCACCTCCTCCTAACGGGCAGAGTACCATTTTTTCTTGTACTTTCTTCTCCTCCAGTGTGTGACAAGTGAATGAAGTCATCCATAGTGGTTCCAGACCTGACTGCTGTCCTCTTTCTCAGGAAATGCCTGTTTGTTCTAGTCTGTAGATCACCCCTTGCTTTGTTATGTTTTAAGCTTCGGCCTCCCCAAATCAAACCTCCATCTGACTTGCAGCTCCTCTAGGTAACTTTCTCTTCCCATTTCAGATCTGCCGAGCCCTGTCTGTTCTGCCCTGCAGCAATCTTCCTGGTTAGGGCAGAAACCCCTGAGCCGAGCTGAATGTTGTTTCACTTCTGTGGAACAAGCCCAAGGGTGGCAATTGCTGCTCAAATCAGGGACTGCATGCAGCTCCGTGCAGGTGAGGCTAAAGAGTTCCCTTGGTACATCACATATATGCAGGCCTCAGTCTTAAAAATGAACAGTCACGGGACTGTCAGACGGTTACAGACAGGAGCTGTCTCAGAAGTACTGCTCAGTGCAGGCACTGAGTGTCTGCAGATTTCTCTGTTTAACACTCACGGTCTCCTTTTTCACCAGGCACAGGAGCTGAGCTAACTAAGGGTTCAGTCTTACAGGTTTGAAAGAGCCTTCAGCCTGTGTCCTGGGCAAAAGAAACAACTGACCTGCAGGGAGTTACATGGAGCAAATCTTACCTGGTCCTGAGGTGACAAAAAAGGTGAAAGCCCCAGCTGCTGCTGTTAATAGCAAACAAGGATTTCCACCCGCGTTACCCTGCCTTAGACGTTTGATGCTGAGCGAGGAGCTGGGTTGGGGATGAAATGATTGATGGGACCTGTGCAGAAAAGAGCAGTGTTTTCCCCAGACTGGGGTTGGAGGTTGCTAAGAAGCGAGCTTCTCTGAGTGTACAGAGCTGCTTCACTCCAGCTGGAGGTATCTCAACACGGCCAGCAGTCTTTGGTCTTCCTTAAAGATGTTCTCTGAGGCTCTGAAGCAAAACCTTTGGAAAATATCTGCTGCTAAGAGGCCTGCCTAGGCACACGTGGTGTGACAGTAGCTGCAGCCATATTTTCTGCTGTTTGGTAAGGTCTTAGCTGTACGCTGTTCAAAATGCAGAAGAAAGGCATAACTTGTTCCCCAGAGCACAAAAAAATGGAGAGAATTCACAGAAGATGAGCATTCTGGAGTAATAATTCAATTTAAAATGTGATGTCATTTCTTTTTGGCACTGAGGAGGGAGAAGCAATTATGATGGAAACATGAGTGCAGTAAAAGGCAATATTTTGGTCAGTGGCAGTGGGCCAGATGGAAGAGTCACAAGGAATGACTGCTAGGGTAAACACAGACCATGAGCTATCTCCAGAAGTTCTTCCGCTTTGATAGGAGGGCTGTAGTTGGTTGCTTCTGTGAAAGAAATGAATGAACAAAATTGTTGGTCTTCTCTTCGGGTGTTTCTTAGTTTTTGTTTTGTGGAGTTTCTTGTGTGACCACAGAAGTTAGTCATGAGAATCTTTACTTTTTTTTCTTGACTTGAATTTAAGAATTACTGGCTTTGTGTAGAGCATTTGGAGTGCATAAATGATAAGCTAAATACTTAGATAAACAATACTGATAAATACTGATAGTTGTTGGTTTTTTTTAAAGTAAGAATTAGCTCTTGACTGAGATTTTCAAAACTGCCTTAAGCCATTTGAAATGGGCGTCCAAACCCTGCTGGGAGATTGGAAATCCTTTCCTTTGAGTGCCTTGAGATGTGGTTGAGCTTCACAGAATAGCCAGGAATGATCCATTCCAACGGCTTTACATGCAGTCACCTTGCTGTCAGCCCTATGCTCCTGAAGAAATCTCTGCCACTGTGACTGAAAATGCTGCTCTTAGAAAAGTTGGTAAATTCCGGTATTGCTTCTGTCCTCGTGCTGTCACATTTCTTACATCTTTTCTGGGTAAAGCACTGAAGATGCTATTGAGAGAGAAATGCAGCAACATTGGCTTCTGAAAGAACCACTCTGGTAAGACCGCAACTCGCAGGGTCCGTTTTATGATCAGCCTCTGGCTTTGGCTGTCTCGGCTCATGCTTTGAGGAGGATTTGAGCCATGCACGATCCCATGCCAGTAGTGACCGCTCAAATCTCGCTGTTCAACCTTGGCTGAATTATCTCTGATGCCACAAGAACACCACTCTAGAGTGCTCTAGAGTGACCTTCGTAGTTGATCTGGTTCTAATTATAATCCAAGTAGTTTTAAGCATTCATTTAAATGTCTTCTTAATTGCAACCTAATTTCTTGAATTGTAGCCCATTCATCAGTTGTTAATCATTTTTTAATTGTGTGGAAAGTTTGAAGGGTTAGTAACAAGTCATTTGTTAGGTAGAGGTCATGAAAAGGGTTATAAAAATTGCTTGACTGACTTTAAATAATAAATTAACAAATGGGTATACGCTGAAATTTTAAGTTATTTCAATATTTGCTCTTGGAAAGTAAGTATTACAGGTCAGGAAGGATGAATTTGATTTCTCATGCAGATATGGATGTTGGATATCTGTTGTGAGTGAAACACTGTGTTGTCCTTGCTTCTTGGGAAAGCAACGAATGACAAAATTAATGTTTTTTAATGACCTTTTAATTTGAACTGGATGGAAATTGCTAATGAGGTTCTGACTATAATCTTTTAAAGGCAGGCACACTAGGAGAAAGAAACAAAGAAGAAAGAAAACAGTGTCTTTTTCAAGTGTTTTTTTTTTTTTAATAAAATCTTCTGACTGTTTCTAATAAGACTAGCTGTGAGCAGGAGTCACTGGAAAAAGAAAGGATGTGAAGTTGAAACGAAACAGTGTTTAGGATGACATTCGTCACTTCCTCAGGTTCTGATCTTGTATTTCAATTTGTTGCTTGGCTTTGTCCCATTTCATAGGGATAACCTTGTTCTGCACTTTAGGCTTATTAAGGCAGTGAGTCTGGTGACTGAGCTGTGCACAGTTTTCACTTGTAGAAAATAAGAGGCTCTGTGTTAGGATGAGATTCAAGGCGATACGGAGCCCCGTCTGGAATAAATGTCTCAGTAGCAATTCTTTCTCTATGGATTTAGGGTCATGGTGTCAGTCTAAGCATTGGGAGTTTGGGAAGATCCCTGCTACAGTGTAAAAAAAAATTTCCAGGAGCAACAAAAATCCTGTCTAAACTGTGCTGAAATAACCCCAAGAGCATCAAACTCCTCATGCTATTGGTGCTTGAGAACAAAATTCCTTTGTACCTTCCATGCTGTGAAATGCTACGGACTATCTGTAAATTTGGTGGTGTTTTCCTGCAAGAGACAGTATAACAGGGAAAGGCAAAATGCTGTAGAAAACACGATGCTGAGAAAGCTTTGCTGAAAACTGTCTCGTACAAAGTACAGAGATTCTGCACTCAGCCTTCTCTTAAACTTTTATATTCCCCAAATATGGCACTTTCAGTGACTTCTGTACAGATTGAAGTTTCCATTTACTTCCTCAGTCCTTTGCCTTACTTCCCAACTTGATTTTTTGTAACTTCGATTCCTGTTGAGGAAGACCACCTTCCTCTCGTCTTGCTTATGTGCATGTATTACAGCTGCATGAGAGCTGTCTGCCAGGTGATTTACTGCTGAGTTTGGGGAAAGATTTGTATCGGAAGGTCCCTCCATTCAGCCATAATTTAGAGCCATTTCTTAAATTCCCCAGAAAGTTAACTTCTGTGAGCTTCCCTCCCTTTGTATCCAGACGAGAAAATAAATACGCACCATCTTCGGAGGAGACTCCAATCAACATATGGGCAAACGCGAAGAGAGTGATTGGAAATTGAAAGCGGCTATTTGCCATATATCAAGAAGGTATTTAGGATATATTGTCTTTCCTTACGGGATGTGACGGGAGCTATAGGCAAAGCTCACGTATGGAGCGCTCTCACCGGAAGGAACAGATTATCAAAGGAAAAAATCCTTTAGACAATGCCTAAGATGGAGCAGCACAAACATAGTTTGTTCTGCGAGACTTCATAACCCCAGTGAACTATAATCTTACCCTTTCTTTCCTGTTTTTCCCTCTCCCCATGTTCTCCCCCGAGGCTTGCAGCACTGAGGAATTTTTCTCCTCTGAAGGGAGGAGAAGAGGAAAAGAAGAGGAGGAGGGAAAAAAAAAAGTCCCAAGTTTCATTAACCTGATAGCACACCCAAAGCACAGTGGGACTAACTGTCATTAGCTCCCACTTGGAGGAGTCTGTATGCTGCACCACAGCCAAAAGGAAAAATCCAGTATTAAGTGGATCTAGCTAAAAAACAAATGTGTTTCACAGTTAAAGATCAATCTGATTTGAGTGTTTTGAATATATTTTGTATCTTGCTTAGTGTTTCCCAGAGTGAAACACTTATTTTTCTCCCTTCCCTTTTCGTTTCTTTTAAGTTGCAGAAAAAGGGGGACTTCCAAACGAGGAGAGAGCATCCCTCAATTCCCTGCAGTGCTGCCTTCGATCTCCGCAAGGGGAGGGGGTGTTGTAGCTATAATCCAGGACAGGGTTTGATTGACCAAGTTTCTAGACAAATGGTGCTGGTTACATGCAAACAGGAATTTTATTATGGCGGCCTTCTGAAGCCATGAAGCAGATGTGTGGCTGAAGATGGCTTGCCAACTTTCTTTTCTTGCTTTTTTTCTTTCTCTTTTCAGAAATCAAAGTTGGCCTTAGTATTCTTCTTTAGAACAAAAGCCTGAAAGTGTTTTCTGTTTTTATGTTTGTTTTATATTTAAAAAAAAAAAAAGTCTATTGCTTGTGTCTTGAAAAGAAATATGAAAGTTACCTTTCATGTTTTTTTTTCCTGGAGGACTGCTTGCATTTGCCAGAGATGTGGTGCTGTAGAATACTGAAGGGAGAAGAGAATTTTTAAGTAGAGGTTACTTATGTCTGACGTGTTAATGTTAGTGGTGTTAGGTACTAACAAAAACAAAACAAAACCAGAATGTAGAGAACACTAGATGGTTTGTAACCAAATTCCTTTCCCTTTCAAGTCCTTCCAGCCTTTTATGTCACTTGATGTCACCATTTCAGTGACAGTCATCGCTGTGTGAACCATCAGACTTTATAAAGCTGAAGTTTGCTAATGACACCTGCTTGTGGCTGGACAAAAACCATCTATGATAGAGGTGAAGGTGAGGGAGCTCTGAAATTTCATCTTCAAACTGTACAGAACAGTAACCTGATGAAATAGTTCTACTGGGCAGCTAAAAATGCTTCTTCTGGATTTCGTCATCCTACCTGCGTGTGAAACAGGGAAATAACGTCCAAGCCCTTGTGCCATTCACAGCAGAGGTGTGCACAGTGCTCGGGAGGGCTTGCTGCATGGGGAGCTGGGGCAGCGCCCCTGGGGCTGTCTGTGCGTGCCTAAGGGGCTCGGGAAGGAGACCCCCCTGCCAGCTGCGCTGCTGTGAGCGACTGCTGTGCTTTTGGGATGGCATGGTGTGTCAGAGCATGGTGTGTCAGACTGGCCCTCCTGCAGTGCAGCCGCCAGGCTGGCCAGGTCTGCCTGCAAATGGGGAAACATCCCTGCCTGATGCTGATAGGGGTCTGTAAAGCTGCAGCTCTTGTGTAGCTCTTAAATGGAGTATTGATTATACATGAAGAAATATAATAACATGATATTTTTCCTTGTTGCTACTGTCTTCCTTCAGTGGGAGATTTTATTTTTCATCTGAGAAAATAGAAAGCTAGGTAAAACTTCTGAGAATCCTCTGCTGTATTCTTGTTTTGATATTGGAGCATCTGGCAGTGAGTTCACTGTTTTGGAAAAACTATGCAAATTTAGGATAAGGGACTCTGTAGAATAATCCTCCCTTTTTGGTTTGGTTTGATTTTGCCTTTGCTTCCTTCATTTCAGTCACTGACATCCCTGTGCTAGGCAAAGGAGTGCTTTCTGTCAGATCTTGCTGTCACTCCTGTTCCATACCTGCATAGCTGAAAAGGTTACGTTTTCCTCCTTGTACCCGACATAAATCTCAGCCAGACCATCCAGTGATGCTCAGAAGCCCCTGACTTGGTGCTCTGTCCTTACAGGCACAGCTACTGAGGGAAGAAACACCAGCTTCTGTCTCCTGTCAGGAGTCTGGCGCTAATATCTCTGCATGACTGCAAGTATCTGTTAAAAACAAAATATACTGCATTTCCCCCTCTTTTTCATCCTGGTATGTCTGGCTTTGTCCCTGAAGCTTGTCCTTGGCTTCTTGCTTAAATTTGGGTGTTCCAGCCCACCAGCCTGTCCTTCGTATCCTGCATGCAGCCTGCCTAGAGGGAATGGGTTTGTAGATGCAACACCGAGCCCTCAGAGCAGTGTCGGGGTAGGCTCGGGGGGGCTGTTGTTATGTCTTCCCCCCACTATTCCCAGTTGCAGCTATTGGGAATGCCACAGGCTTGAGTTTGGCTGTGCGTGCAATGAGAATAGTTTTAAAGTTCTGATGTTATCCTGATTGCTGTGCTTTTAAAAAAGTGAGAAAAGACGACGAAAGTGAGAAAGGATGAATGATTCCAGATCACGACTTGGTAAGAAATAATCTTCTACAATTACTGAATTAATGTAATCGGTAACCTGGTCTGTAACACAGAAAACATCCAGAGGGATTAGACAAGTGTTGAAGAGGTTTCTTACCCAACAGGTCCTTTTGTAAAGGGGACTTCATTAAAACTTTTACACTAATTATCAGGGGGAATGAATTGGTTTGGGATTCCTCCCTAAAAACAAATATCGTCAGTATCCCCAGAGATAGCTACCTCTGGCCCTCTTGCTTGGGGGTTGTGATTATTTAAGATTTCAGGCATTTAGCACGGCGTGTCCTTGTTTTACCATACTGTGACTTTTGGCTAGCTAATGTATACTAAAAGTAAGTTTTATTAGTGGGAACAATGTCAGTAGTATACTTCTAATATGAGAAGTTGTACTGTGACCTGAGGGCTCCCTATAAAGAGAGAATGTTGTAAAATATTGCATCCTGGCTACATTTTCTTTTTCCTCTAGGAATCTGCATGCATCTTTAGACAGCGGTGCTGCTTGTAGAAAAAAACTCTTGCTTTCAGAGGCAGTAAATGCTAAACAGACCAACTGGTGATCCAGCCCCTTTCTCCCCTGGGCCTTTCCAGGGGAAATTTTCTGTGAATGACTTTAGCAGAACCTCTTGAAGAGCCATGAAATACACGGCGATGAGATCACAAGGACTCTATTTAATAGGATTTCTTTTTTGGGGTCCCGAGAGTAATGTCATGCCAATAATTCACCACTGCAGCTCCCTTTCGGTTTCTTAACAGCTCTAAAGAACCCTAAACAGCTTCCTTCAGAAAAACAAAACAAAACAAAGAGCAGTGAAACAAACAAAAAACCCCACACACCTATGCCTGCAGTGCAAGGGCCTGATTTGAAATGCACTGAAGTCAGTAGGCATTTCAGCAGCCTCTATAAAGATCTCATACCAAACCTGTTTGACACCAGCAGGTCTCAGGTTTGTCTCTGGTTCAGGTTTTGTGTGTTTGACCCTTGTCAGTTGGAAAACAGAAACAAAACAAAACAAATCCCAGGGAGCAGCAAGGAAAAAATGGTATTTTGAAGGATGGACTTGGGCCAGATCAGGAAATGTTAAGTTATCCCATCAAATTCATTAAAGTAAGCATATTTCTAAGTGCAGTCATACTCAGCTCTGGCTTTGCACAGAGAATACACACAGTGAATGGGAAAATGGAACCTTTGTCCAAAATAGAAAACATTTCCTGAACTCTTTTAACTTTTCTTTCTGGGGGAGAAATAAAATCTAAGGGAGAGCTAAGCTCTGTCGCCAGATCTTGCAGGTCATTTGAAGGGGATGTGAAATAGGGAAGTGTTTTCCAGATTCCAGACCTAAGGAAGAACCTGTCCCAGGGGGCTGGTGGTTGGAGCATTTCAGCTGGGCTCTGCAGCAGTCTCTCTCACATCTTCAGTATAAGTGAGATACTTTCTATAGCTCTCAGGTCTTTGAATCACACCCAAATGAGAGTAGGATCTTTCTTAGGGGATCTTGCTACACGTCTATGTTGCAGTTGGATTTACCAGGTGAAGTAGGTCCTTCAGCCATGAGTTTTTACTGCAAATTTGAGGCAAGCAATTAGGAAAAGTGAGGTAAAAGTGCTTTTTTGGTATAGTTCTGCCTTTTCTCCTTCTGAACTTGAATCAGAAAGTGCTAACTCAGTGTTTCTTGTAGCATTTGAGTACTGTGGGATGATCTCATTTGAAGAGACTTGTTCATATAACACTTGCATTTGGGAGGGCAGGCCTTAGCAGTAAGAATTCAGTCTGTGCAGTGATGTTTGGATGCTTGAGCTACCCAACTGCTGTGCTAAGTTTAACTGGTGGATGAGATGGCGCTTAATCTTGCACTGCCCAGAGTCATTGTCCTTTAGCAGTCCCCAGAAGCCCTAGTCCTGCCTGACATCTCAGAAGACAGATCATGGACATGTCCCCCAATCCATTCTTCTCTCGAAGGGGATGTTAAACAGAAATACAGGATTAAAGAAATTGAAGTTTGCTTGCAGCTGCTATGTCCTGTCTGTTCCACTTAGCATCCATGGTATTAAATGCCTTCTTCTGGGTGTCAGGTTCTGTCTGTGCGCAGCACCAAATTGCCAGCACAGTCCAGTGCTGATCACTCTCCCTTTGCTGATTGATTCCACCTTTGTATCTGGCTCCTACCCCACCGCCGGTAGTGTCAGCAGCCTATTTGATGTTGAATGAATTAGCACCAAAGAAATAGCTGATAAAAAATACACATTACCACCAAGCAAAGTACAAAGAAGGAATTGGCTTCCTGAAGTTAGCTTTCAGTAAGCATCTGGGAACTCTCAGTGTCTAGCAACAAACCACATTTTGCTATAAATGCTTTAGTTTGATCAGGAGTTTTTCCCAAAGGAAAGAACCAATTCTAACAAGCAAATGCAACTTTGTGCTGAGACACTTGAAATAAAGGTCTCGCATCATGTAATTGTGGGGTTTGACACTACGCATGGAAGTTGTCTTTCATTAGGAATGGACATTGCAGACTTGATGCACACGGTTTTTATGTGTGTAAGTATGAAATTTCCTCCAAGTTCATGGATGTTGACAGGGCAGAGGATATGTATGTCCCAAGCTAGTCTTTGGAGAGAAAAATGCACATAAAAGCAATGATGGTAATGACAATGGGCAGCTCGTGTCCATGAGCTTTTTGGGAACCAACGTAATCCTGGCTGCTGTGATGGACTAAAGCCAGAGAATTGCCTTTTTTTTTTTTTTTTGGTCATTTCTGGAACATCATCTGTAATTTGATGTTAGACTGCTCCAGAGACTGGCTCTGGCATTCAGTACTGGTCCTGTATACATTTTATTATATTAAAGCCTTTTGTTCATTTCTCACTTCTAACTTCAGTGGAATTATCTCATTAGGGAATTGTCTGCTCCTGTGTCTGAGACAGAGCTCCAGAGGATCTCACAAGCAGCTAAGTGGCACCTTTATAGGAGAGTTCCCTTACCTCTCTCCCGGGAAGAAAATACCTGAGAAGCCTGGTGGCAATTTTGCTTAGTTTCAGGTCCATAATTTTCAATTTTAGGAGTCCCCAGGAACATCTCTTCCTGCCGGACCACCAAGCAGTGCCGTGAACTCTGGATACCTTGGAATCTGTGGGAGACAAAAGGAAAGTTGTTACTGGAGAAGATACACTTGGTATATTTAACATGTATCTTTAAATTCAAGCTGTCCCTCTTCCCATTGTGTGAGCTGTGCGTTAAGGTGCCTTGTAACATGGATTCTCCCAAGAACAGAGCACCATGTTTTTGCTGCTCCTGTGTTAAAAACCCACAGCCTTGTCCTTCTTCCTGATATCTTCATCAAATTCTTGTTGAAACATGTTTTTAAACACACACACGCACACGCACACACAACCCAGCAGTGAAAGCTCTAACTTAACGCCTCATGTTCTTCTCATATTTCCAAAGCACTGAGGCCTTGAGAATATGTTTCCAATATCCTCTCATCTCTCTCTGTTAGTGTTTTACTCAGCTCCATGCTGTGCAGGTCCTGACCCCTGCAATCTCCAGGGGAAGGGGGCGGGAGGGGGGGTCAGGCCATGTTAGAAAGCTGCAGGCCACAGCCTGTGAAATAAGCCCGGTTTCCTCGGCTCCTTTAATACATTTAACCTGGAAGAGGCCGTTGCCGGCCAAAGATTAGATTACCGATGTTGGCATGTTTGGCCTAACAAATGGCAAATGGATGACGTGCCAGGCAACAGCTAATCACTGTTGACACAGATCTATTGCGAGGCCTTTCAGAGGAGGGGATAGTTCATGTCTGCAATGGAGTTTTGTCTTGACGACTGAAAAAGGGAGTTGAGAAGTTGAGAAGGCCACCGGAATACCTGTCTCTTTGAATCTGAGGACTCCCAACCCGTGTGTCAGTTTTAAAGGTCTCCGTGGCCCTCTCAGAGGACGATCTAAATGTCCCGGCCTCCTCCAGGCGATAGGACAGGAGAGCTTGAACCCATCTCATAGCAAACCTGCTCCGCGTGCGGGTGTGCACGTCTCTGTGTATCCTCTGTCTTGGCTGTCACCGGTTGTGGGACTAAAAGAAAATGAATACTTTCTGCTTTGTTGCTTTGAAGGGATTGTAGGGTCAGCCAGCCTTGCTTAGAGAAGTGTTTTTCTAAATGCCTTGCCGTGCTTATGGCTTTGAAAGTGTTTTCTTGCTCCTTTGCTGTAGCGTGTCCCTCACAAGAGGGTACAAGTGGGGAGATAATGAGCGGCGTGCAGCCGGGCTCTGGCTGAGCAAGGCTGCAGAGCAGTTCTCGAGCTTAATTTCTGGTCGGCTGTTCCTTGGTTCCTCTAATGGTCTGTGTTACATCTTTCCTTTGCATGCTGCTGAATGCTTTCACCTCCGCTCTGAGGTCATGTAGAATGAAGGCAGCGTTTCTTTTTCCAGGTGCACCAGGATTTTTAAGTTCTAGTTCCAGGTTTATGCTATTTTAATTTCTTTTTGGGTGGGTGGAATTGTTAAGGTTTTGGAAAAGACCGTGGTAGCAGAAAAAGATGGTCCTAAATCATAGAATGCCATTGCTATCAGTACTTAGCATCCAGAACGTTTTTTTGCTATACCTTGAACTTTTTCCGGCACTGCTGTGCGATGCTGCGCACTGCGTGCCTTACGGCCCGTTGGGTCTGAGGTTCAGCCCCGCCTACGTTCATTCAGAGCCGCTGCACAGAAGGGCGTTTTTTCCATTTTTAATGAAACTCAGCAAAGCAAGCAGCAGAGCCTGGCTCCTCATTCTGTTCTGTGAACTGCTTGCTCATGTTCTCTCTAGCTCTTGTGTTTCCGCAATAATAGTTTTTACCAAACTTTTGAGGTGTGTTTTGCACCACTCATTCTCTGAGTTTGCTTTTAAGCTTGCTTGTCTTTTGGTAGCTTCTTCTCCAGGGGAGCAGGGCACAGACAGTCAGTGCTGTTGTGGTTTCCACTCTTGGTCAGTGCTATTGCCTTCACCTTTTTTATGTGGGCCAGCAAGAGAGATCCTTCTGTGAGTGTAATCGATGTGAATTTTGAAAGAAAGACTTGGCTAATAGCTGAAATGATCAGTCACAAGATCTCAGTTCCTTTCCTAGCTGCTATCTCATATAGCCTTAATTAGACTAATTGTCTTGTACCTTTTCAGTTCTTCAAATCTAAAATTAGATCAAAATGTCTTACCGAATAAGGGAGCTCTGAAGGCTTTGCTGGGCGGCAGGGAGGAGGAGCAGAATCTGAACCACTTCATCGTCTCAGCGAGGTCGAGGGAAGGAGATTGCAGCGAGGTTCTGCTGGAGAGCTTGGGCTGCTTGTCTGGGCGAGTAAGACCAGTCTGTATGGAGCCCTCTGTGCAAAATCAAGGAGCATTTAGATGAGAGCCAGTCTATTAGGAGGCCTACAGCCTGGGGTTAGTGTGAGCAGGGATGCCTAGGTAAGGCGTGGAAGGAGAGAGGAAGACTATAGCAAAATGGAAAATGTAACGTGCCGAAGCCTGACATCTAGTAAGCAGCAAGCAGGCTGAGATTCAACTAAGAGGGCACGCGTTTTGTTTGCCTCATTGAGCTGATGGCATTAGATCCATAGCATTACTTTCTGCTCTCCTGTTAGTGTTTAGAGCTCATATGTTTGATGGCAGATTATCATTCTGATACCTTTCTTCGGAAGGCATCTGTACAAATGTATTTGATGCTGTTGACAGCCTGGTCGGCTGCCAGTCAATTTTATCTTCAGCGTCTGATTTCAGTTATAAGAATTTCTGTTGCAGATCAATCTTGTGCACCTAGCTGTTTGAGATCTTCATTGGGCCTTGGCGGGCCAAGATACATCACGTATAATTTTTCCTTGGTCCAGAACTCAATTTACCTGATTTTAGACATGCAACTATTTTCAAGTCAAAAGGAACAGCGTATATTTCCAACACAATCAGTGAAGAAAAACAGGCAAAACAGGCAACTATCTAGGGAGCGTCCATCCTACCTTAAAATGTAAGACGCGTGACTGAAATCCTGGAGTAGCCTTTTGGAAGCACTGGTTCATCTTTTGCAGAAATAGGAAATCTAGGTGGCTAAATTACACCTGGAAAGCCATTCGACATGAGGCATTGAACTGAATGCCAGCTTTTGATGGTAGATCTCTGATAGAGGTTGAAGAGGGACTACCTCAGGGGACAATGTAAGATCTTTGGGTGCTTTTGATACCACTGCCAACACAGTGCTGCTAAATCCCCGTGCCGCAGCAGGAGTGGCTAGTGCTGCTTCACACGGCCGTTCCTTCACACGTGCCAGGTGTTGGACAGTTGCTCAGTGCTGGAGAAGGCAGTGCTTTGCTTTGGCTCCTTTCCTCTTCCTGGCTAGTGGGATGGCCAATGCTTTACTGCTTTGCTATTTACACAATGTTTTTTTCTGTTTAGCTTCAGCTGTGCTCTCCAGCACCAAATGCAGTGTGAGATTTCACTTTCTGAAGGCAGTTACTGAGCACGGCTGCGCATTGATGAGGCTCGTGCATTTGTGAGGCCTGCTCTTTTCCATAATTTTTTCCCTTTCTGGATTTGTAGTATATTGTTTTTATATCTGTAGGCTTTGGGAAAATTTTAACATTTGTTTATCTTTAATAACTGGAAGAATTAATGAGTCTCTATGCTATAGACATGGATGTGCAAGTGGGATAGATCTGTGTAAAGGACGAGTCTCTCTGGCCCAGGTGGGCTTGTCTTCATCCCTGGAGCAGTGTTAGAGCTGCAGAAAGTGGGGTGGCCAGAAAATGTATTCTTGGACACGTTGTTAATTTGCAGCACTGCCATTGAAAAACAAGAAATTTGCTTCTAATTTCCATACAGATGTAAGAATACTACAAAATACAACCACGAAAGGTAATTTCAAGTTTGCGTTTAAGTGTGTGCTTATGTACTCAGTTACATGTCCTGGCATTGTGTGTCCCCAGCTTGCTCCCTGCTCCTGTTATAGAAACGTGTGTAGTGCATAGGCCTTATGTTCCCCATCACATTTAAAATGCTAACAATCCAAGTAAAAGATGGAACCCAAAAATATTATACATTGTTTTTGCCAGGGGACATGTTTGTTGCTGCTGTTTTTTTCAGAAATTAAAAGAAAAATAAGAGTGAGAGGGCAAAGGGAGGGGGGCACATTTGTGTGTAAGGAGCCTGGAGTTGGGGAGGAGAGAGCCTGACTTGCTGCGTAGCTCCCAAGTCACACAGCCTCTGTCGTGGATGCTGAAAGCTGTTCCTTGGTCATGCGTGCAAAGGCTATAAGATGGGGGCAGAGTAGGACCTGGGGGAAGGAAGAGAAGAGAACGAAGATGTTGAGGGGGTGGGGAAATGTGGAAAAAACAAAACAGTTACAGGGCAGAGGAAGGGAGGATGGGTTTAGTTTAATTAGGAGGACAAGAGAGAAAGCTCAGAGCAGCACATACACACGCGCGCACACCCACCCTCTGCTCCACACCCTCACCCCCCAGAAAAAAAAATTCATCACACCGATTTTTTCATGGTCTGGCAGTCAAGTGATAAAATTATCAGATGAGGGTCCCATTCTCCTTTCCCGCAGTCACTTTCGCCAAGTGCACCACGTCTGAAATAATGAAGCAGATTTGATTAAATTTTCGCTGGCTGAAGCAGCCACGCTAATTTGGAGATGGGCTTATTAGTTTAATGACCGATCCGAATAATCAGAATTCATTAGCATTAGTGCCACTATTGTCAGCTCAACATTAGCCCTGGGCTCCAGTACACAAAGATGCATAGTTATATATTTAGAGAGAGAGAGGCTGTATTTATACACAGTGAAAGAGAGAGGGAGAAAGCGATAGAAGAACTATACATCTGCATTTACATTTTATACTCTTACCTCTTCCTGCATTGCTCTGTCCTTTACTGATCTGCTAAAAGAATCAAATTATAATGAGGCTTTGCTAGAGAGTTTTGGTCTTGTTCAGCTGTGGGTAATCCAGCCTGACACTTGGGGTAGGTAAATTTGGGGGTCCAATTTGTAGATAAGGCAATCCTGGCTTTCTTCCTGTAAGATGCTGTTGGTGTTGACGGCTGTTACTTGGATCCAGAGGTGCTGGGAGAGTGCTTAGTGTTTGGAGCTGAGAGAGGCTCCTAAAGAACTTGAGAGGTTTTAGGGTATTTAATCCACTTCTCGCAGAGGATGTTTGAAAGCAGTTACCTGTCAGCTGATGAAAAGCTCTCAGAAAGACTTTGGGCCTCATTTTCTGTCATCATCAAGGTATGACCTAGGAGTTCGTCTACCAAAATCAGTGAAGCTTGTAGAAAGTTGCCTTAAATGAAGAAAAGAAACCAAATTCCTAGAGCTCCGATGGTAGCAGCAACTTAGCTGTCAGCTCCAAATGTTGCTCAGATAAATGCAATAAGATTAATTTAATGTTAAGGCTGCACAAAATGTCAAAAAATACAAATTATGAACTGCAGTGTTTACTTAGGCTGGTTGTGTGTCATGTCTGTCTCTTGATAAACATCTTTCCATGTAAAGAATACCGCAGTACGTCCCACACTTACTAAGAGATGCAGGAATGCGCAGGGCTGTACTTACACCTTAGTAAAGAATGAATGTTGTAGTTAATAATCCGTGGTTGTATTTCCTTTCCTGAGATCTTTAAAAATCTTTAAAAATGGTAAAACTGTATCACTATTTCTTCTGTGGTTTTGTACTGAATATTTCTGTTTATACAATGTATTTTATAATATCTAAGTTAGTATGTATCACCTTTGAGCCTAAGCATGTAAGAAGCATTCATTTCACTTTCCATAGGATTTTTCCAGTTACCTATTGCTAGGAAATTTGTGAGAGAAGTATTTTTATTGCCTAGATTTTATTTCACATTAAGCATACCCCAGTCTCTATTAGTCTGCACGAGTTGCCGTGCAGCACAGTGTGTTAGAGATGTGTAGCGGGAGAGCTGTCTGAGATCTAGACCTGACCTGATAGATGTTGTGTCTACATCCATTTAAGTACTGTTGAAATGCAGGTGTTTCTCCGACAGTATCTAACACATCTTGCTTATTTGCTTTTCCTCATTTCTTTGCTGCTTTGAACAGAGGTGTTTTTCTTTTCACCTTTACAACTCACCTGAAGGGGCATTCCATCACAATTATATTGACAAAGTAAGATATATTAAAATAATATCTCAGAGACTGTGAATAAATCACTAATATTTTGGGAAGCATTATAACATCCATCTGTCCGTGACCTAGGTTTATATATTGATATATTGAGGAGAGCACAAAGCACCGAAGTCAGGTGAGTAATGGCAAAGTCAAAAGCATTTACAAACGTGAGGATGATTGACTTCAAGGAGTTTCTCCACCTGATTCTTTTAAACATTTCTGAAAGTTCTCCGCTGCAGGAAGGTGCGTTCATTTTAACTGTGGAACTCTACCTGAAATGCCTGAGGTAGGGTCTTTGGCCCTTTCTTCTTCTCTGCAGTTGGTGGAATCTCATGAGAAGAGCAGGAGATCCGCACCTGAATGGCAGCTTTCCTCATTATCACCTGGCTATATAGGAAGGGATTTAGGAAACACTTATCAGTTTAGGAAACTGTTCCCTTGCAAGTCTAGTGTTTCATAGAAATACATCTTTTGGGAAAAGGACACCTGGTATAAACGGATAGTTCAGATGCTTTCAGGTAACGATTGGCAGCAGTTGCATTACTCCAGCAGGGACAACTGTAAAAATTCACATTTGCCTTTACTTTAGCTCCTCAACACACCTCTGGGGATGCTTCCTATTGCCTTGGACAAGTATTATCAGATTGTCTCACAATGTTATCTACCGAGGTCTTTACAGCTAATACTGGTCTGGTCTGGCAGACAAACACCTGGAATATGGGTTCCTCCAAAAATTAGCTGCGGTATTATAAAACCCTTATAGCTTTCTGTTCTTTGTAGCTCCAGAAATTTGCCCTTGTATATGGTTTACACGTTCCTTTGGTAATTTAATATTAAAAAAAAAAAATTCCTCTTCTACTGAGATTTTCTCTATCAGGAAGCTGATACTCCTTGAAATATTGCTTGTTCATGTAAAAGCTTGTGAAAACTCTGTAAACTCTTGAAAATGGAAATTTTTTAATACAGGCACTTTCTACTTTTTTTTGTATAGCACAAGTTCTCTGGCCTTGACTAGATGTTTCAGGCATGTTCTGATTTTGAAGGTTAAAAACCAAGCAAACAACAACAAAAAAGACAGCAAAAGAAGCTTTCCTCATCTTGTAACTTTTAGCTTATGTGCTCTGCTAACCAGCTTTCTTTGCAATTCAGCTGAGTTAGTAAGATATAGATGTAGTTGGGAAAAAATGCTGGACTATCTCAGACTTGAATCTAAACTAGAAGTGGACAATCTCTTGCATTTCATGTAAAGATAAAGGGCCAAACTGATTTTTAAAGTGTTAAAGAAATTCCATTTGGCAGCAGACTTGTTTAGATGATTCTTTTCTAAATACAGTGAAACATTTAAAATATTCTTTCAGAAATTTTGAAAACAACAAACAAAGGTAGTCAGACTTTAGTGGTATTGGTTCTGCAGTGCAGACTTTCAATGTGATACTGCTTTCTGCATTAAATCAAGGAGAACTTGACTTCCCCATTAAATCTTTTTGGCTTCTGGATCCAGCGCAGCAAGTCACTGGAAATAGCTGCCCTGATTGTAATGGAGCAGGAGACTCCCGCAAGCCGTGCTTGTGCAGACATTGGAGGGGTGTGTGAAGTTGCACCCAACCAGGCTGTCTTCTCCTGGACATGTGTTCAGACAAACGAGCCAAATGAGCCCAGACGTTTGCTTTCTGTCTGTAGGAAGAGATCAGAGGATGTCCAAAGGGGGAACTAGTTTCAAAGGAAGAAATGGATCTTTAAGTGAAAGATCTGGAAGCCTGAAAAGGCCAAATGTAATTTCGGATGCTTTGTATTTGAAATGTAATAAATAGGGGCAGAGCTTGGTGGAATAGCGTGGTCTGACACATCGAGAACAGGACTTTGAAGTGCAGTGAGGATGAGGGAGAACTTTGAGGCACAACTGAAGGGGAGGGCACTCAGTGAATAGGCAGCGTTTGTTTCTCTTCACTTGTCACCAAAGATCAGCTTTCTTCAACGGTAGGTCAGAAGTTTTTAAAAACTCTTTGAACTTGTCTGTCTATTGCATGAGAGTAAACTGGAGTTAATACCACTAGAATGAGCACAGAGAGCTGGGAGATGAAGTGAGGTGAAGGAGGTTACGGCTGGGCCTGAAATGCCAGCAAAATGTAATTGGCCAGCACCTAGAACTGAGCCATGAGATGTTTCGCTATGTTTTTAGGTCTATCAAATTAAAAAAAGAATCAAGTACTGGCGTTAGGGATCACTCTTCTACCTGCTTTCATTTACTGAGTCTTTTTTCTTGGATTTCTTTGATTAATGCTGCCCTTGCAGCATTGCGGTTCTTGTCACGGGCTGGGTTACTCCTCTGGTGTCTCTTCATGACTGCAGTGGGTGGGAATGGGACCTTTTTGGAAGTCCTTAGACCCGCTCAGCCATCTGAACAGGTGAACAGACTGCTGTGACTGCTTTGTCTGCCAGCATCTGACCTCTCTTGGAAGTCTGCCCTTCTCTAAGGGATTCAATAGATGTTAAGTTCTTTGAAATCTGTTGCTGATTTGATGGTTTTGAACACTTTGAGAATATGAGTCTTAGCTTGTTCAATAGTCTGACTCCATATTTCAGTTTTGGATATAGTTCAGAGTGATGGTTATTAACCTTGAATAGCTTTTTGGTCTCTCAGTTCATGCAGTATTGGGTGTTGGAGGTCTGGTCTGGATCCTGTTTTTTGCTTTGTTATCAACTTGTGCAGGCGAGTCATCTCTTTTTCTCTGCTGTCAATTGACCCGTGAGCTGGGGAACGTGTCTGTGTCCAGCTTGTACATTAGGTTTGTTGTTATGCTGTGTCCAGAACCAAGCAACTGAAATTGGTGGTGGCCTCTGATAATTTTGCTTTTCCTGTCTGTTCTCCCTTTTTGTTCCCACTTAACAATGTCAGAAGATGATTGCTATTTGCAAGAGAATCACCATAACAGGTTCAATCAATGGCATATGAAGTCAATACCAGGTGCTCAAGATGAAAGTGCCTAAGTTCCTCTGGATGAATTCTGCAATTATGTGCCCATAGATAAAGTTTATTTCTCAGCTCAAGTTCTAGCCCCAGAAGTACAGAGTAAGGGTGCCCCAGGATTCATGTTTTTATCAAACTCCTTCAGGGAAGTGGATGCAGCACACATGGGGGGTACCTCTTCTCCTTTGCACCTTGTGTGCTCTTGCCCTTGTAGCAGGAAATTCTGGCCATGTAATAATGCATCATATTGAACATTTAACTTTGCTTCTGCCTTTATTGCACTCATTTGCAGTATAAAAGGCAGATCTGAGCAATATGTCAGGCACTTAACAGCTGCAGAATTGCAAAGTTACATCTTAGCCTTGCCCATGAAGCATGGTCAGAGAGAACACTCCATCTGTGCTGTTAGAAACTCCCTGGTCTTTCTCATGACCTCAGCTGGGTTTACTGAGTCAAACGTTGCCCATGCAAAAGAGCAGAGCTGGCATGCATGCAGCTTGGAGGTACTGGGAGTGTGTATGTGCAATAAGTGCTAGGACCTAGTACTTCTGCAGGATAGGTTCACACTTGCTTTGCTAGCCTTTGTTTGAAGAGAGACTGTCATAAGCTAGATGCGCAAGGATGTGTTTGTGCTGTGAGAGCCTCAAAAAGGGAAATGTGTATCTTTGGAGATACTGATCTTAGTGAAACACTCTTAGTCCTGAGCTGTGAGATTTCGAAGCCTCAGTTAACATTGGCACTTAAGAATCTTACCCATAGCTGAGCATTTGCTTTCACTTAGCAGATTCTTCATTGTAACAGGACTTATAAAACGGGCACTCTCATTCTAGGAAACTGTAAATGACATTCATTTCACTTTAAGTAGGTGTATATTGCATATAAATTCACCATCATGGAGTTTTCTAAGCAATACACTGTAAGTCTGTCTTCTGTTAATTTTAGTTGGTGTTTGTGAGCACTGGTACTCAAACTAGGATTTGATTCTGCAGACATTGAACTGATCTTGCAGGGTCAGCATTGGCTCCAAGTTGTCACTGTCACAATTTAGTTTTTTCTACTGTCTCAGCTGTGTGTGTGTGTACGCGTGAGTGCAGTTTGAGCACTTGTATCCACTCTGAGCAGGATGAGGGGGAGTATCTGGATATGCCTGTTTGTTCACTAGTTGGTTATTAAAAATCCAATATAGAAAAAATAGCACCGAGGGTATTCCCAGTAAAGGCAAAGTGACTGCTGGCAGCTGGCCCACCTTTCTGTGAGTTCGGGTTCTCTTCTAGCTCTATATTGAAGACAAAGCTAGCAAAAGACTGGTGTTGCCAAAAGACAGTCAGAAGGTCCAGTGACCTTCGAGTGTCCGCTGAAGTTTGGCTAACTAATGAACGTGTCCATGGCTCATGTACCTGTGGGGCTTTTAAGGGGCTAGACTTCTTCTGTGATGGAGAAAATGTAGGAGTAAGATTGAGAGACCTGTGCTAGAGAATGGGAAGAGTCTAGAGATAGTACAGAGTGGTGTCAGGAAATATTAGGTATATAGGCACTTGTTAAGGGGCCAGGACACTGAAGGAAAAGGATAATCTCCCAGAGCAGGATAGCAGCTAAAATACGTGACATAACAAACCAGGTCTTCCAGAAATATGAAAGGATCACTGTAGTGTACATAATTACAGGGACAAGTAACCACTTTTGTTCCAGTAGAGGTAAAACAAAGTGTAAGCCCTGTGTAGGTTGTGTATGTCAGTTCTGTTGACTGCAAAACCACCGGGAATGAGTCAACTGGAGCTGACCAGTAATGTCGTTCCCCAAGCCATGCCAGCTCTAGTCTGGGCAAATCAAGAGCGTGTCAACTTGACGGTACGAGCATGAGTAAGTCTGCAACACCTAAAAGCTGGCACGCGAGAAGTACACTGCAATTTCCTACCCAGCTGGCATGTATCTGCGGCCAGCAGGCTTGGTGCGAGCCAAGTGCGTAAGGAAATGACAGCGTGAGTTAGGCAGCGGTTGTTTTAAGAGCAAGGTTTTCACACAGGATCCTGTCGGAGGTGAATGGCCTCTGTGCCACTGTAGCAGAACCTGGAAACCATCACCACCTGCACAGAGCCGCTTGGTTTGTTGTCTTACCATACGGTATGGCAATTCATCTGTTTAAGGTTTGCTGGAGACATTTAAAATCTGTTGTTGGTGAGACCTCACATTCCACATGGGGTGTTTAGTTCTTATTAAGTTATCTGCATTGTAAACTGTGGAGGAGATCCCAGGTTTTCCCGTTAGAGCTGCATGATGCTAATGGCAGCAGGGACATTAAAGATAACAAGTGCACAGTTATGACCTAGAGAACGTGCTGTATTTTTTCAAAACTTGTGAAAGCAAGGAGTGTCAGATCAGCAGCCAAGGGAAAAGAGGACAGCAGTGAGGAGGCAGCAGCAGCAGAAGCAGGTGTGCATGGTGCCCTGTAATCACTGCTCACAACCAGCCTGTTCTGATGGCCAAAAAGAAAAACATCAGCCTGCTTCTGGTACCTAGAAATGCTTCCAGCCCAGTATTTTCTTCTCTGGGCAGTTTCTTACACAGCTGGTGCACCAAAATTTCTTGTGACTTGTGTAGGGAACTGGCCAGGGAGGAGCAGCTGGGGAAAGTGGATTTGGAAGGGTCTTTGCCAGCCTCCTAGATTTCTAGGTTGAGTGTTTTCCACTTCTCATTTTTGTATGATCTTTGCTCTTTTCAGTAATCCCTTCATTTTCATGCTCTTCATACTTTCCTGTAAAGAAAGAAGAATTTATTTCCAAGGAGCTGCAGGTTGTGCACCAGTCATTAAATAACAATTTCTGGCTTAACCCTTTGTAGACATCTGATTTCGCTTTGGTGGTGTTTTGGTTTGGTTTGTGTGGTTGGTTTTTTTTGATTTGTTTTTTTTGATTCAGGAAAAAATACACTGCTACATAAAAATATTACATCTATAGCAACTGGATATTGTTTCTTAGAACAAAATGCTAGAATTGCAATCTGACAAATTTGTCATCTTTCATTAAAACTAAAATGAGCATTCAGATGGAACATTATTTACACTATGGACAGCTGAATTTAAAATACACCAGTTCGGGCCCTTATCTGACTTTTTAAAGCTGGAACCCAGCATGCTACGTGGTGTCACTCCCTGGGAGCGTGAGGAGCTGTTGGGGTTGGAGACGACCTTAATCCTGCCCTGCACGTCGGCCCCGTGTCTGCCTGCTGGTGCTGGTGCGGGGCCCAGAAGGCAGCGCAGGTATTCCTCGGGGTGTGGCTCTGCCCTGACTTTACCCGCAGCCCCTCAGCTACGTTGCACAGCCGTAAATCTTCCGGTGGCCCACACAGCACCTCTCGCAGCCATCCACACCTGAAGGCTCAAAGGGAGTCGTAAAACAAGCAGCTTTCTTGGGTTGCTAGGGAGTGGCAGCAGGAAAGCTCTCTTTGGAGTGGGGCGATGGGATATAAAGCAGGCACCTACGCAATCCTCTGGATTTAATTTCCCTGATTTATTAGCGCGAGCTTCTTGCACCTTCGGGGATGTTGTATTATCTTCCGTTTCTGTAAAAGGGGAATACCCATTGTTCCATCTCTGCTGACTGGCAGCCAGAGCAGAACCCATCGCTACGAAAGGTCAAGCAGTGGGCTGGTGGCAGGGCACAGCTCTGGGAACTGAACTGCAGTGGCATTGCTGCTCCTTTAAAACTTGGAGCTTAAACATGCTGTTGGACACAGTGGGGGTTTAGAGTCCCTGGAGTCCCTGGTTGCTCCACAGCAGAGGGAAATTTCTAAGAGGAGCTTTAATCTGGCAGAGTGGGGCTGTCGGCTCCCGGTTCTGCAGGGATGCTCGGAGGAGGAATTGTTTTGCCCGCAGCTTGCTGGGGCTGGGGACTGCTGCTCTGCTGCAGGGGGTTTGCCTGGCCTCTGGGGGTGCTCTCCGGGCTGAGAGCCAGCAGGAGAAATCTGCAACAGCTGAGACAGCTTTGGGGCAGAACGGGAGAAGAGAAATTCACTGGAAATATTTTGAATGCAATTCTGCTGCTTCGTGGCAAATTCGGACTCTTGGTCATCTTCAGTGAGTCAGTACAAGTCGTTCTCTGTGGGCAGGCGCTGACAGCTGCAATGTGTTTTGGGGGAGGCTGTGTGAGACAGAATCACAGCACGACTGAGGCTGGCAGGGACCTCTGGAGATCGCCTGGTCCAACCCCCCTGCCCAGCAGGCTCACCCTGCAGGATGGCATCCAGGTGGGTTTTGAATATCTCCAGAGAAGGAGACTCCACGGCCTCTCTGGGCAGCCAGTTCCAGTGCTCTGTCACCCTCACGGTAACCAAATGCCCTCTCATATCCACCTGGAACTTCCTGTGTCTCAGTTTGTGCCCGTTGCCTCTTGTCCTGTTGCTGGGCACCCCCAAAAGGAGTCTGTCCTCAGCCTCTTGACACCCTCCCTTATGATATTTGTACATATTGATGAGATCCCCTCTCAGTCTTCTCTCCTCCAAGCTGAGCAGGCCCAGCTCTCCCAGCCTCCCCTCGCAGGACAGATGCTGCAGTCCCCTCATCTCAGCTGGACTCGCTCCAGCAGCTCCATGGCCCTCTCGTGCTGGGGAGCCCAGAACTGGACGCAGCGCTCCGGGTGCGGCCTCCCCAGGGCTGAGCAGAGGGGCAGAGGCAGGATCCCCTCCCTGGCCCTCCTGGCAGCACTTTTTCCACTGCACCCTAGGCTACTATTGGCCTTCTTGGCCCCAAGGGCACGTTGCTGGCTCGTGGTGACCATGGTAAACTTGGAGGGAGTTAGCTGTTGCCTATTTGTCAAAAGTTTTCACTGGTGCAAAATACAGCCTTGATATTTCTCCATGACTGTCACAATTTCCACTTAAAAGCAAAAATATTCTTTGCAATAAAGAGGCTCCTGACAGGCAATTATTGTAAACCTGGCACAGCTTTTCCTTTCCTGAAATTGGCTTAAGTGAGCCAAGATTACGACACTTTTTGGAATTATTGGTCAGAGGTACGGAGCTGGCTTTCTTGGAAGTTTTCTAGTTCTTCTTGGCTTGGGACAGAGTAGGGATGCCAAAGGGTAGAGGCATTAAGATCTTTCCTTTTGAAGTTTATCAAATAATTTGGGCATTTCTCACCTCTACCTTAAAACTGTTGGTATTAATCCAGTGGTATATGCTGACCTTGGAAGACCTCTGACACACATAACAGAGCTGTCTCGCTGTTTTTAATACATACGTGTTCTGCCCTGCAACCTCTCCTCCTTCTTGGTAATGCTAACAAATCACCGTACAGCTCTGTGGGGCTTCCCCAGAGATTCCCCAAAGCAGGAACAGCCACGGCCATCTGAAGAGCGCAGAAAGATCGTGGCACTGCGTGTTCACAAATCTGCACATCCAGGGTGACAGGAGGGCCTGAGCAGGAAGTCTGACGAACATCTGTGCTCACACTCGTCATATAAAGTTGTTTTCCTTGCTTGCAGCATCCTTACTTTTCATGCTTGCTGTTTATATACAAGATAATGCGGAGAAAGCCTTAAAATAACTCCGAGAGCACCATACGGAGGAAGGCAAGGGAAGTTTTGGAAGTCCCAAGCTACCTTCTGCAAAGGTGCCCTGGGAGTGCTTTAAAATCAAGTGAGGGCCGTGGCTGAGCTGGACGGCCCAGCACCAGCGTGAGCTGGTGCATTTACGACCACGACATTGTCACTGCTTCGCCGCAGACTTTCTGTGTGATCCCAGGCAAATCCCGAAAAGTTTCTGTGACAAGGGTTGTGAGTTTTGAAATACAAATTTTAAAAGGACTGTTCTGAAAAAAAAAGGTTACTCTGCTGGAGCAGGCCAGCCTGTTTATACTTGCTCAGTAACTTGAGCAGCAGCTGGTTTGCCCATAGTTAAACCTGCCAGACTTTCAGTTCCCAAGCTTAGGAACAGGACTAATTGTTCTTCGTCACCTGACAAAAAGCGTTGAGGGGATGAAAGGTTGTGAGGATGCCTTTAAATTCAGGTGCGGGGAGAGGGGAATCGTGGAGAAACTGGAGTTATCGGGCTGCATTAGGGAGGTGAAGACAATTCCTTCGTCCATGAGTACTCCCACCCCAATGCAAGGCAGCAAAGGTAAGTTAGGGGGGTGGAGATAGGACATAAGCGTCTGAATTACTGCTTTTTACCCAAAAGAATGATTAAGTCTGTAAGATGTTAATGGAAAAGACCTCTGAGGTCGTCTTGTTCCAACACGGGATTACTGGGATCAGAAGGCACAGAGGTTTCAGACACTTGGCTTTGGTTTGCCACCCAAATAAGGAGGTTTTTCGGCTCCTGAGGCAGGAGGATTTACCCAGAGCCCTGGGAGGAGAAAGATGAGAAAATCAAAACAGCAGCGATGAACAAAGAGGTTCATATGAAAGAAAAACAGACACAAGCCTTAGTCTAAGAACTAAACTGATAGAGGACTAATTTCTTTCTTCCCCTCAACCTGCAAAGCAATCCTTATCATTATGATTATTCCTCGTGGCGTTTCTCTGTGTCTGGCTGGATCCAGAATAAGAAAGTTCCGAAGCTCTTCAGGAAAGTTCGTTGTGGTATCAGCCACCCAGTAGTCCAGATTACCGCTGCAGTTAAATTCAGATAAAAATCTGTACTTGCTTTGATTCGGCAAAGCAATTAAGCATGTGCTTTAGATCCACTTGGGATTTGAGTGTAACCTTAAAGTTAAGCATGTACTTAACATTTTGCTGAGCTGGGGCCTGAGTCTTTAACCCTTGCTAGAATATAAACTCCTTTCTAATGAATGTTGGCGGATAATAGGCCTGTTTCTCAATAACGTTTGATTTTTGCAACCTAGAAGACTTTCTCTCAGCTTCAGTGGGCTTTGGATCGGGGCCCAAGAATGCAATCCAGAAATAATAATTTACCGTATTTACATTGCATGTAAATTATATATGAAGAAATGAAACAGCATAATGAATCAACCACAGGGGCTTTTCTTCCACTCTGATACCAGAAGAGAAAAAGCCTGTAGGCAGCTCACAACTTTTCTTACTAATACTCTTGAGCCCGGCTCTTATTAAGTCTTCTGTTTTCTCTGGCAAAGCCTCCCCTAATGTTACCCTCAGTACAACCTTCTTAGTCTATAAATGAGATTTTGATTCTGCTCTTATTAAAATGTACCATTGAGCATGGGCTTTACTGGTGGGAAAATCCCATTAAGTATTTCTGAAATACCCTCTAACTGCTTGATTTGAAGATGATAGGCAAAACTTCACACTCTTCACAATTATATACACAATACCTGATGCGTGCGTTCACCACTCTGGCAATGTGGAAGAAAGTAGATAAGAGTCTTGTGTTTTAATGCCTTTGCTGTCATAAGGGTGTTGGGGGGACCTAATGTTAGAATAAATGGGAGCTTGCTGAAGTTTTGAACCTGTTTAGTGCTGTCCATGAGAACTATATTTCATAATATAATATTATTTATTAATTGAGAATTATTACAATTAATAATACAATAATTAATATTATTAATTAATGGTATTTTACTATAGCATTATATTATATAATAACATATGTTTATAATATATAAATATATTTATACATTGTGTTATTATATTTATAATATGTTGTAAATATATTACTGGGATTCCATCTGTACATCTTACAAATGTAAGAGCAAGTCAACAGGTACAAGCTGGAGTTTAGAAAACAGGGATAGATTTTGTGTGCAAAAGAATTCATGGGCAGATGTGCAGTCTAGGGGTCTTCCTGTTTGTCCTCGCTGCCATGGGTGCATTATGTGCATTATGTGCGCTGCATGGCTCCTCACTTCAAGGAGCTGCTTATTTGCAATGACTGGCTTTCTAGGCAAAGCGTCTAGTCCAAAGAAGTTAAGCAGAGATTTTGCAATGGTTTCTACTACTTTCATTACTGGAGTCTCTGCTCCGTTTGCCCCTTCCTGGTTCTCTCCCCAGAGACATCTCAGTGTTTTTCCTCCTTTGTTGTCGTTCTCTGAGATGGCAGAGCTGTGTTCCTTCTAACGGGGTTCTGGCAGTCTCTGAATGTGCTTCCAGCCTGAACTAATGCTTCACATCTAATCTCTGGGAGTGGGTTTGTTCCCCGGGCACGGTAAAACATGGCTGCAAAATGCATAGCTCTCCTTCTTTTGCCAGTTGTTATTATTCCATTTGGTGAAGCATTAGAATAAGAGTATATTAATAAATAAATTTAAAAGGATTAATGCATGATGAATAGACTGTGTAAGCATATTACAGGCATAGTTATTATGTGATATAGGTGATCATAAGTCTTGGTTAAATGCAACCTATTGACCAACTGGACTCTGTAAAAGTCTGTAGCAAGACATTAGCCACTTGTTAACAGAGCTAGTAATCATTTATTGATCCTACATGCAGTATTTATACATCCGCCACCCTAGAAAGTGTGGCATTCAATTCCAGGATCTACTTTCAAGTCCCACTTGCTATAATGGGCGACACAAATCTCTCACTTACGTATGCTTAACTGACAGATGCTGTCAGGAGCGGTGATAGGTGAATGCTGTCCTCAGGTGCGTGATGCTCTTGGACTGTAATACCACGAGTGGTATTCATACTGGGCTGCCTGGCTTGGAGCTAGGCAGAAAGAACTAGCTGTATTTTTGTGAAGTGTGTTGATATTTCAAAGTTTGTTTTTGTTCAGATTAGAAATGAAATACCCAGGTGTTGAAAATCTTCACTAACAGGCACTGTGACCGCCATCAGGAGCAATGCAAGTGATGGGCTTTCTTTGAGACCTGGGCTACAAGTCCTCAGGTCCTTGTTTCTGGAGAATTCCAAGCAGACAGGTCTGCCTCAAATCTTACACCAGAAATGAGGTACACTAACCCATCTCTGCTGAATATTTCAGTCTGAATTTCCAAAAGAATCATTTAGTTTGAGTTTTTCTACGTCATCTTTCTTGTTCCCATTTAACCCCATCGAGACAAGCTGAGTGAATCAACCATCCCAGCACAGAGAGATAAAAGGCAAGTAAGGTGCCCCAAAATGGGAGTAAACCCATCAGAAATACTCAGCTCACAAGAGATGTGTTAATCGTCTCCCTTTAAGAGATGGGTAAGTGATGTTAAGAGAGGGTCAAATGGTCACAGTGTGTTAGGCAGACAGAAGGAATAAAAAGGTGAAAGGTGCAGGAAAGTGAGAGAGAAAGAAAGAAAGAAACGGGGAGTGGGGAAAGGGACGGCAGCTGAAGGAAACACCCTTGCTGAAGCGAGGCAGTACAATAATAAATATCCTGGAAAACCCATAATGCAGTCCTGCACAGTGTAGAATGACATTATGAAGAGGCCTGCATTTCTTTCCTTCTCTTTCTAGTAGGAGAAATTAGTGATTTTATCATGAGAGTGAGAAAAAATGATGGAGTGGAACGTCCTTGAAGCAATATAGTGAGGAAATACAAGGCGCACAGCCCTGGAGGCTCGGAGAGGATGGCCCTCATTTCTCTGTCTCTCTGTGTTCCTCTGGCTCTGGGACTCAGAGCACACACAGCCCATCTGATTTAATAAAGGCAGGAAGCACACAGTGACGGAGCCATGAGAGACTGCAGATAGGGGTTGAAGAAGGGTCAAACTCATTAGTCATACGATGTGATGTAGTGTGCGGGGAGGGGGAGAAGGTTGGAGAGTTAAGAGGAATGGAAATAGTTGCAATGCCCAAAAAATTGATGTTAACATAGCTGACCTGAATGCTGAGCTGCAGCATGACTTTTAGGGGTAAGGACAACATCCTAGCCTTTCATCCTTTCCATTTTCTCACTTTGGGCCATGGTTTTATTGTTGTATTCTTTGCAGTCTTTTTCCCTGTTACCCGCTGGACCAAGAGATGGCTGTATTTAGTGTTCCTAGCTCACAGCAACTCAGATCGGGGGTCCCTGCAGGGCTGTTGCTGAATTGGGGTCAAAACATCTGTTCTTCTTCAAAAAGTGATGCTTCCTCCTAGCTGTAGCTGGGGCTAAGCGTAGGCTCATTCAGCAAGACTTGGGACGAGCCTTTCACTTGCGCGCAGATGTCCTTCAAAGGATATTTGTTGACCATGGCAAGTGATGAAGCATAAACTAGAGAGAGAACAAGGCAGACTGAGCACAACCAGAGCACACACGTTCGTTCCTCCTGCTCTGTGAGGAACCTCGTGGAGGATGCTGGGGTGGCCGCTCTGTGCAGGGGAGTTCTCCACGGCTCCGTGGAGCATGGGCAGCTCCGGGGGGACTGCGGCCACTGAATAGCCAGCTGGAGGGTCCCTTGTGTAAAGCCCCTGCTTCAGCATGCAACAAAAAGCTAAAGAATGAACACAAATGTAAGTCACCACTGTTCTTAGTGATGTTTCTTGAATACACATTCATTAAATGTACATTAATGTTTTTAAAATAATTTTTACTCATTCTGAGAGGAAGTTCATGAGTTGTAGGTGGTGTGTTGCATTGCAGGGCTAAGTTTGCTCATGACAAAAAATCTGTTATTTTGCCTTTTTGTGATTAAGAACAAAGATAGATATATATATAAATGTAAAACTGTAAACAATCATTACAGGCAGCAGGTCAGAAAAAAATGAGAACCAACTTGAACTTTCACTCCAAAATGTTTATTCAAGTTCAAGGGTTTTTTATCACTCCCTCTTTCTTGCTGTGGAAGGAAATTCTAAAATAGCACAATCAAAACTTTTTTTCTCAGCATGTTTCTGGTTCAGCAAAGAGTTAGAATTATTGATCCATAAAACGTAGGAAAAAAACAGCTTGTAAGTGAAATATTTTCCTAATTTTCTCCTTCCTAATTTCTCTCAAGTTTTAAATATAATTGCAGAATTCACAATACTACATACTGCTACAGCTGGCTAGGGCAGGTCATGTTCCTTGAGGTCTCCATTTCTCTCTTCAGCTAAATAAGAAAATTTAATTTGGGAAAAACTCGGTCTGTCCTAAAGCATTATAAACTCACCAGTCCTAACGATAATTTTTCATTCTCCAGCATCTCCTGCTTTGGTGTCGTCTCAAATAAATGAGCTGGTGAATGACAAGGATCAGGCTGTTAGCTGATGCAGGGTTAGTAAAACTATGCAGATCGACTCCCTCTGAATGTCTTGTCCTGAGATTCTAATAGCATCTTAGGGTTTAATGTGGTATCTTTTGTAGAGTCTTTTCTCGCTCAGGACTCCTGCATCAGAGCTCTGCAGAAGGTGGCAAAAAGTCTTTTGGGGACCTTTTGGGCACTGGAAAACCTACATCGAGCTTGTGTGCTGGCTTTGCTCGGAGTCAGGTGGGGATGGGGCTGGCAATATATGCAAGGCTGACCAAGGGAGGAAGGCTGTGCTTGTTGTACTCGTGCAGTGGCTACAAGAGATGGTGATAGATGGTGAATTAATGCTCATTAGATATGCAGAACGGTTTAGGGCTGCAGCTGAAATTCAGGGAACGTAGATACAATCAATGGAGGGATTATATAATCTCATAACCAGCACTGTATGAACAGACTATTTGAAATGCACCATTTGGAGTAGATTTATTGCTTGTTTGGCCAGTGTGCCTTCAAATACACTGAAGGTGTCAAAACAGCAGACCAAGCCTGCAATTGCAGCAGCAATGACCTAGCTCGGGATGTAGGTTCTGGCTGTCTCCAGGCAGCAAAGTCCGGTTCCTACGTCAGGCAGGAAGCCTACGTATGGCTTTGGAGTTGGCATTCTGGCAGTACGGAGAGAACACTAAGCCTGGTGTGCTTTGAGGAGCGTGATGTTTTGTCACCCTGATGCTTGTGATGTTTAAGCCAAAGAGTTAATCATAAAAGATCATACTGTTTAGTTCCTTGTCATCATGTAATCTACTCCGTTTTCCTCCACTGACAGTGGAAAGAACATACTCTCTTTATAGTGCTTTAATATATTATTATTATTTTACCTATGCTTTGCTAAAGTACCTGGAACAATCTGGGAGTGGACGCAGAGCCACTGAACAATAATGATTTGTGCTGTACTGTATCTTGCTCTATTACAATCAGCGTTTTCTCCCTTCCTCCTCCTACCCCCTGGACTTCTGCATCCTCTTTGCTGCCTTCACTAAGTCAGACAAACGTGTTTCTTGGAAGGGCAGTCTAACCTGTAGGAAATTCCTTCTGTCTCGGAGCTGGCTCATTCATCACTAGTCATAACCATTCTGGAATGTGAACTCGTAGTCTGTTATCTGGCTACTGCTAGTGATGATGCCTGGAGACGACAGCTTGGTTTTCAAAAGCTAGGTTGACCCTGAGGGGCGAGGAAAACTTGTTTTGACAGAGCAAACATGACACGGAAGCAGTGCAAGTGCCAATATGTGCAGGAACAAGGTGTTATTTTCGCAAGGTGGATTTTTTTTTCCCCAACTGGGGAAAACACAGCAGCATACAGGAAACAAAATATTCTGTGTGTTTTTTTCTTCCCCAAAAATGCAATTAAAGCAGAAAGGCTCTCTGTGTGTATTCTATCTGAGAGGAAAAAAAGGACAAAACAGGTTAATCTGGGAAGAGACATGTGCTTTTGTCATTCTTGTGTCCTGGAATGGCGGTGGACCAGGTGAGCAGTGCAATGGTTAACAAGTTCTTGGTCAGGAGACCTAGGTGGTGCTCTGTCCTTCCACCCTATTCCCCGTCCCTGCTTGCCTGTTCGGGGTGCGATCTCCTGTCCCAAGCCCAGCACAGCAAGGCTCCTGTCCTGGTTGCCTCTTCTCACACTGCCGTACTATAAAGAATGACAACAATCTCAACTCTTGACCCTGGTGCGATTATTGTTCCTACATGTTCTGCTTCCTTCAAAGACATAACAAAACAGATGACTGTGTATATTTTAAAATGTCAGGCTGACATTGTGGCATTAATATAATTTAAGCCAAACATTGCCAGTTAATTCACTTTGCTCTCTACTGTCGTAGTGTCTTGCATTCCTTGTTTGTGGTACTCAGTCATGTGCTTCCCCAACACCCTTGATCCTGCTAAGCCACGGTTTCCAAGTGCTCAAAATTTCCACAGCCAAATGCTTCCTCCTTCCCTTGTGCATGGCCCACCCTGTGTCCGGGAGCTGTGACCACCACTGCCACCAAGTCTGCCAGGAAGAAGAAAATATTTCTCCTGCTTGAGCCACGGGATGACACAGTTCTTTTTTAAGAAGACTGCTTTCCTGTGGGAACCAGGATTTTCACTGAACTGTGAAGGAAGAAGCAAAATGATGAGGGAAAGCACCCCACAGGTTAGAATAATGTTTATGAAAACCAGAAGAGTTGGATTTGCTTCTGGGGAGTAAACTTCTCTTTTTAATGACATCTGTAGACTGTTCGTGAAGTATCTGGTTCTTTGTGCTAACACACTCGATGGGCCTTCATGGTGTTTTGAAGTGTACGTCATAAAGAAAATCTTGAGACATTTTAGCAGTGGCTTAAGTCTGACAGAAATCTGCATTTAAAGGCAGAACCTGAAAACGTTTAGGTAAGCATGCAAGGGATGTGTAGGTATAGTAGTCCCTTTTACAGTCCCTTTAAAGTGCTGTAGAAGTCTGAAGACATCTTTCACGACTTTGGTGCGAGGTTGACAAACACTTGCTGAAGACTTAACGTGCTGCAACTGCAATAAGTGAAGATGGTTTATGTTTTAATACTGACAACTCATTTCCTTTTCATACTACAACCAATAATGACCTCAAAGTGGTGTCAAGGGGAGAAGCAGCGTCCTGTGGTTGATGGGAGAGACGCAGTGGGAAAGTAGAGCCATGGGCAGTCCCATGCAGGATGCTCGGCTGGGTAACTCAGCAGTGTCCTCCTGGGTTAATCCCACCGCACAGCTGCACTGCTCGGGGTGAGAAGGATGCCTGAAATGAAAAGGGATTTCCCTCTTTGGGAATCAGATTAGAGCAGTCCAGATCAAGCCAGTTCTTTTTTCTCACCCCGACAGGAAGTTTAGACACAAGTCCCCAAAGGTCCTTTTTTGGCCAGAAACATCTGCAAGGCACTGAGCTGAAAGGAGCGTGGGGATAGTGCTAATAGCTCGACTGTTAACAGTTGAGAAGCTAAGTAGCAGTGTCTTGTGAGAAAAATGAGGCTGTTAAACATACAGACACTAGAGATCGTTCAGTCATGGATTAATCCAGGGCATGAATGGCAGAATCATTCCTAGGGAAGAGAGCTGCCAACAGTTGCGGTAGCACGTTCTCTAGCACATGGGAGGCCCTGAGTCTTTGACCTCTGTGCAAAGACCACAAAATAAGGAAGGAAAAGAAAGAGAACAGCTGAAACCAAACATATTTCTCTTGTAAAGTTTACAGCCTGAGCATGGGTCAGACATGATGTGTTCAAGAGAGTTCTTTGATTCACTGTTATTCCATAGGGAAAGAACAAAAATAGAGCTCTCGGAAGCTGAAAACACAGTGGCTGGCTACTTGCTGGGTGGGATTTTCAGCACAGACCTAACTCCTGATAAGAATGAATGAATGCTGCTCTGTAACTTGAGTGGAAGGAGTTGGTGGTCTCAGTGCAATCCTAATTAGATCAGAATTCACAGCATTAGAAAATCAGCAGTGACCTTGCTGCTGTTATCAGTGGAGTTGTAACAGCTGATGGAGGATGAACTCCACCAACATGAAATGGAGTGGCTTCTCCGCTGTTTAGCCAGGCCACGAAGCTCCTCTTCCAGGAGTCAGTTTCGGTCGTACAAATAAGGCAGCTGTACAGCGTTCCTCATACCGGCGCATCACTTCTTTTTATATGTTTACTGGCATCAGGACTTGTAAGACTGTTCTCTTCCCTGTATCTGAACTATAAAATCCTCCAGGGACTTGCTATATTCACCACTAAATCCTATACAACTGTCTGGTAGCTGATGTAGCAGAACCTCACTCCAGTAAGTGGCACGGAAAGTAGCTGTGATGAGGTGCCTCCTTCTTTTTCCTGTGTGCGCTAAAACTGCCTTTCAGAATTGGTTCTGCTGAAGGTCACTTGAATATGGCCAGTGCTATAGAAACCTCTAATGCCTTTTGCAACAATAATGCCTTCATTGTCTATGCAGCTAAATTGAGATCAGTGGAAATCCAGATGTTTGTCTTAAAGGGAGACCATATCGGAGCAGTATTTACCTTGCAACTCGCACCAGAGATGCCAGCAACAGCAGCACATTTATTGCGTTTCTGGCATTGTGACAAACAACAGACCAAATTAATTACTGATAAAACTCCGTTGTTTCACTGGAGTTACACGAGATGAGATTTTGCCCGGTAGGAGCAAGATGGCATTGCTTTTCTTATCAGAAAGGGTGAAAAAAGAATTTGTCTCCTTTGATACCAGTGCAAATGGTTTTCTAATCTCAACTGGCACAAGGGAGCTGTATAACCAAATTTTTAAGAAGTCATACATACAAGACAGGACAGCAATCATAAAGTTGTGAAGTGATGTCCTTAGATCATTTCCACCATCCTTCATTGTCTTCTTTTTGGCCAGAATTCCTTTGGTCTCATTGATGTTGCTCTCTGTGCATCCCGTCATTTATTCTGTTTGACAGCCAGCATCAGAGACTGAGAAATCCAGCAAAGAAAGGCAGAGGTCAGACTTGTGACATCTTTTGAGCTATGTATGTTTATGTAACCCAGCAGGGTTCATTTCCATCAAAGATGGAAATAGCATGTATCGCTGCTGCTGTGAGTTCAGATGGTTGAAAAGAACGGTTAGGGAGGCCGCTCTCTGCTGCGTCTGCAGGTCTCATACCAGACGTGGCTTCTTATGAGGCTTCTAAATAAATGACGGTGGAAAGGAAGAGTGAAAACCTGTAGCAACCCGGTGTTGATACAACTAGTATTTGTCAGGGACTGAATCTGGGTGGTAGCTCTTCAGTGAAAACAAAGATGAAACTTCCGTTGATGAAAGCGTTAGGAATATATGTTGTGAAGGTTTTGAGACCCACGCATAGAGGCTGCCAGATTTATTCAACATACCAAAAAACCCCCAGTGAATAATTCCAAAACACAGATACTTTCAATACTAGATTTTCTTTGAAGACGAACATTCACAGGTGACTGAAATTCTGCTCCTTCATTCATTTATTTAGTTAGCTTCTTAACGTTTGCTGCTTGCAGCCCCGATCTAGTCAGACTCCAGCAAATGAGGTAATGGTTTCCATGTGAAGTCACTTCAGAATATGTTCACCCTAGCAGAACCTCCCCTGCAGGCAGTAAATCAGTACCCAGAACAGGTTGAAGACAGCTTGGTTAGATAACAGTTCCTTGCATTAGATGGTAACTATCAGCCCAACCATGATGAAGTCTGGCTGCTGAGTAAACACTGAGGGAAACATTTTTCTTGTCACACAGAGCTTGCAGTCCCAACAGACGAGAGGCAAAGGGGGAGGCTGAAGAAAAACAGAAGCTGAGTTGCTCAGCTCATGCTCATCAAGGCTGTGGTGGAGCTTGGACCTGAATACAGGTCACCTGGCTCCCAGTAAGTGTCTTAACGCGTAGGTGCAGTATTACTGAATTACAGGGTATTTATTTCATCAGTGCAGCAAGCCCAGGAAGACTTGAGTGCAGGTAAATAGATAAGATGGCCTTGCATGAGTTTCAAAGGTGGATCTGCCAGGAAAAAGGCTTCATATGAAACATATTTGACATGAGCAGCAGATGATCAGAGAAGTACGAAATGCCCATTTCACCTGCAGAAAGACTCTAGGCTGGTCATTGGGCTGTTTTCACAGCATTTCACCTGGCCTGAGAGTGCTATTGCTCTTCTGTCAGCATCCTCATTTATTTCAAAGCAATTTTGGAAAATATACAGGCTTTTTTTTGTGTGGTATAACTATTTCTCTGAGCACACACAGTGGTCAGCAAGCTGATTAAGACAGTCTGAGCATCTCAGGCAGTTACACAGCTCTAGCTGCTTTTCTGCAACTGCAAGTAAGAATCCAAACAATGTGTTCAAGACACATTGCTCATTATGGTTTCCACAGGGGTTTATGCTGCTGATGTTTGTTGTGCTTCACATGACATATTATATCCCATTATGAACTTTGTCAGAAGAAGAGAAAATCAAGCTATTGTCTCCTGGAAAACCCTGCCTTACGCAGTCACACTTCAGTGGGAGACGTGAATGGCTAAATATTTCAGTGTGTGATATGTGGCTGGAGGCTACCGAGTTCGGTTTGAGAGAATGGACACGGGGCTTAGGGTGCGTCTGGGAGAGATGGAGGAAATACAGTAACAAAGTTGGAAGTTATTCATGAGGAAAAGCTTTGGCCTGAAACACAAGAAAGATTGTGAACAGGCATAGGGTGGTTCTTTCCCAGAAATCTTGACCCCTAGAGTCTCTTCTGTAGAAAAAGTGTCATTCAGAGAGTGAGTTTTTGAGGTCAGAGACTGGTTTAAAGTTTTTATCTTTTTTTGAATGCTTAAATGGGCAACAAATACCGCAGAGGGCTGTGTTTACCCTTGTTACAATATTTCATAGGTGATTTGCTCCCTGTATGTGTCAGGGTGGATTCTGGGCTTGGTGTCCCACCCAAGGAGAGATATGCAGGACGTCATTCCTGCAAAGAATGGCATCTTCGGTTAAGCTCTGCTCTTTGATTGCCTGTTGGAGGTATGGGTGTACCCGCAGAAGGTGGATCAAGGATAAATTCAGAGCAAGTCTATTACAGGAAAGTGTCACTGAACAAAGGATTTGTTGAAGTGAAGGTTTTCATCTTGGTGTCACACAGTTTGTTTACGTGAGGGGAACGCCGGATGGGAAATAGAACAAGAGCTTTCTTCTTGGTTTTGCCACTGACCTGCTGTGTGTGACGATGGACAATTTGCTTCCATTTTCTCTAGCTGGCGACTGTTGAAATTAGAAATCTCTCAGGGATTCCTGTAACCCCAAGGAGAGTCCTTCCCTGAGTTAATGTCCCAATCACTACTGAAACATAAAGCTGAACTAATGAGGCAAACCCATTCTTCTTTCTCTGTGCTAAACTCTAAATACAACTATTATTTTTATGGCAATTTGGTCACAATTTGGAATTCTGGAATATAGTCTGTTTGATTGGAACATAAAATGCCTGTGTTTTACAACATCTGCTGCTGTTAACGCCAGTTTTCTCCTTGACCACCAGTATATCAAGAAGACCATGTGGGACAGTTTCTCAGAGTCCCAGTTGTGTTCTGGAAAGCACAGCGGAGGGAGCTTCAGGTTGAGGAGTTCCCAGACCCTGAGTGTACGCATGCAGGTAAGGAGCAAATCGTGCCTGTTCTTGCAAGGATAGAGGAGAAAAAGTGCCAAAGTCTTCTCATCTGGCCCTTGGCTGGACAGGGGAAGAAGATGAGACTGAATGATAAATCCATCCCTTGCCGCCGTGGAATTTTTTGTGCCTATCTGAGGCTTTGTCAGTTTGGGGTGGTTCATTGTGTATGGGAAATAGGGTAAATCAGGGGATAGACGCTTCCTGATGTACAGTGCTCTTCCAACTACGGCACAGAATTTTACCTGAGGATTATATGCACTTATAAATGCATTGCTCTAAGTAGAGCTGAGAGAAGGTGGAGTTTGGAAACATTAAAATACCACAGCAAAGGCTGTTCTTGCAGTATTTATGATCAGAGTGAAAGCAGAATGTACCAGAAAGCTTCTGGTGGTGTCTCTTAACTCTTCTCACAAGGTTTCCCATCCTTCATCCTCAAGAGCCTGAGATAATTTGGATAGACTTCAACTACACACCCAACTTTGTGTGATTATCTGCACTGAACATCTGACCCCTTTTGAGGTTTGGACATCTTTGGGTAAATGGAATCTAACAGATAAAATCAGACTTTATTTTTCATGTCTGAACTTCAAAAGTCCCCATTTTGGTTAATGAAGCTGTGGCATGCTTGTGGGTTTTTGTGTGCCTCTATCTTGTAGCACTTGCTAAGAATAGCGCTTGTTGCCAATGTGTTGCCCATTATTTGTTCACAGATCCATCACTAAACGATCCTGTTTTCTATTAATGTTATGCTTGCTTGTAGTTCCTAGATAGCTTATGGGACTGATTTTAAGCCTGTGGTGTTGTTTGCAAACTAGTCTTTCTGACCTCGCTGTCAGTTGTTTTCCATTTGTATCTGTGCCTTGCAGTTTGTTACCTTCACAAGAGCAGTCCCTCAGTTGCTGTAAAAGGTTGTAGCTCTAAAGGCCTTGTTTAAGCTACAAGAAGTTATACTAACTGAGGATCTGGCCACCCAATGTTTCTTTTATTCCCCAATTTAAATTGAATAAATGAAACAGGAGAATGATAAATGACCATTAGCAAGTAGTGAGAAATTACTATTATGATTCTTTCACATCCTATGTTTGTGATACCAACGGTCCTAAAACTTGTGCGGATGTTCTTATAAATCACCTCAATATTTGCAAAATGTAATTGCTTCTTGAATTACACCAAAGCAAACTCACTGGGACTGATGGGCCTTTGACCTACAAATTGCATAGCTATTTATACCAGAGCAAAGTGGAGGTGAAATCGGACCTTCTTGATCTGGCAACATTTTTCCTCCAGTACGAACTGGTGTTATTTGAGGGAAATGGCCAGACAAGATATTGTACTTCGTATACGATTCGGTGAGCCCTCACCTCTGCCTGTGTCTGCCTTTTTTTGCAGTAACGCAAACAGTTCAGAAGCCTCTGTATCCTGAGAGAGGCTAAGCAGATGTGGGGAAAAAAAAGAAACCACTGTGTCTGGGGCAGTTTCCTGCTTGTTTACCCACTGTAACTCCTCTGAACCCCTCGGAGCTGCTCCAGAGCAAACGGGCTGTGAGATTGGCATCCTTTCTGCGGGTTCAGATGCTTACCGATTCCCTCCCTACCGAAAGTGCGTTGTATAAACAAATCACAGACAGGACACGTGGCAGAGAGGAGGTGGAGGGAGAATACAGACCAGACTGACAGACAGACAGGGGTCCATAGACAGCCAGACAACAATTATAAATAGCACTCTTTTGAGGTCTGTTTGATGTGTTGCCCAAGGCCAGGTGGAAAATCTTTCCGTTGCTGCCTCTTCAGCTAATCGCTTTCCCCTCATTTTTCAATAAAGATTCCAAGTTTGGTCACTTCTTTGGCACATTTGTTTCCCATTAGAATACTTTGTGCTATTTCACTGTGTTATGCTAGATAATTGCTCTAATAACAAACCAAGGAAAAGCTTTTGAACATTTTAGGAAGTAATTTTTTCCCTTATGAAAATTCAGCAAACACTGACAGAGATCTGGGGAATAGCTAAAGAAAGTCAAAGGAAGAAAGAATGAGAGAGAGGGAAAAAGGAATGTGCTGACTTTTATTGATGGCATTTCTGCATTTACATGTAACCCACATGCCAAAACTTTAATTGCAGTCCAACTGAATATTTATTTAGCACTTTATCATTTTCAAAGCTTTTTAATGAGTATTGCTTAAGTGAACCTCGCAGTATCCTGTGATGAGGGACACAAGGTTATTGTCCTCTTACTGCTGCTGGAGAAGTGGAGACAAAGTCTTTTTTGAAAGGCAAAACGAGTCACAAAGAAAAGGTTTGAATTCAAGAGGTCCTGGTGCTGCTAAACTTCACCACTTTCCACACATTAAGGGCACGATGGTTGGAAGTGCCTCAGTAATTGTCTACCTCCGCTGCCACTCATGGCACTGGAAGTTTTAGCAGAGCAATGCAGGAGAAAACAATTAGAACATGGTTAGTACTTTCAATAAACTCCCCCTATGTGTTTGTACACTGCCAAGATGCCTTTAAGAATTTAGTGTGGTGAAGGGAATGGGGAGATAAATAATACAAACTGAGGAAAGGAGGCTTCGGGCTGATTTACTGAAGCCTCTTAGCTAAATTCTTTCCACTCATAATCTCAGAGAGGTGGAGCTTTTTGGCTGCAACGTCTGTACATTTCCCATCTCAGAGAAAAAGCTCCAAGTGCACTCAGGGCCTGAAATTAATTCTGGGTTGGAGGTGTCTGAGGTGAGAGACGGATGTTGATGAGGGTGCAGGACACAGGAGGCCTGCGCCGGGCCTGCCATTAGGCGGTTGGGTGTGTTTGTGTACGTGCTCCCCTCGGCTGGAGCTTCAGTTCCCCTCTTTCACAAAGGAGGAATGATGGCACTTACCTCCTTCGCAGAGCTTTTAACTCGAGTCTTGAAAAGCACTATATAAGGGCTGGGTTTCGAGCCCTTGGCTCCTCACAGAGCTAGCTTCTGTTCCTGTCTTAAAGCAGCATTTTTATTTATTTATTGGCTTCCTTTTTTCAAGACATCTCGATATTTGTGGTGGGAAGGGAATAAGAAAACCATCTTCTGCCACATTTTACTTAACTTGACCTCTGTCTTTGCCCCGGATAGCCCGGCTCAGCTACCTCCTCTGTTGTGGTCCATACTGATTGCACAGCCTCAGGCGTGGCCTGTCAGGGTGCTGGATTTCCCTGTGAGCTGCGGCAGAGGATCCTGCCCTCAGTCAGTCCTGCTGAGTCCCAAACGCCAGCACTGCTGTTGCTTCTGCCAGTCATATCACCGCAGCTTTCCCCAGCACTGTTAGCGTCCAGTTTTGCTTTGCTTCTTTGCATTGGCATTGAGTTTTCCTTAGGACAGCTGCTGGATTGTGTGCTGACATGGTCCTGGTCTGATAGAATTAAGAGGGAGAGGTAATCAAAATTCCCCTCTCCCCCTTTTTTTCCTTTTTTTTATGGGAAGCTGTTTGGATGGGGCAAGATACATGGCAAGAGTAGCACCTGCTGAGCCCATAGTAAAAGGGACACTGCAGGCTCTCAGACACTCTTTGCTGCAAATTCCTAACTGTGCAACCTCTGTATGAGCAGCTGACAATCCTTTGATGACAGCCCCAGAGAGTTAATGAACTAAAAGGGCTATGGGTTATCTATTCCCAGAGATTGGGGAGCGTGAATTAAATGGTCTTTTGGAAGATGGGAAATAATTATTCTTCTGCTTCAGAGCCATGTCCAATTGAATGATGTCGCCAGCACGAATCAGCAACCACAATCACTGATGAAGACCCATTAAACAGATTGGGCTGAGTAATGCACAGGAAAAAATGTCAGGAGCATCTTTAATTCTGAGTCTCTCAACCCTACAATGGTCTTTTCTTCTTTTTTGTGTTTTTTAAAAGAAGCTCTTTAAGCACCTAGAGCTTTTCTTCTCAGTGCTTTAAAGCTGGAAATAGCTACGAATGCATTTCTACACTATTCCTGATGGAAAGCCAAGGACTGGAGTAGCTAAAAGTTTTGTGGGTATTGTCTGGGATATCTGAAGGGTATTGTTTAGGATAGCTGAAGTGAAGAAAGGGTTTGGAAAAAGGCTTGGGCAAGACCCATTGGGAATTCCTCCACTCCCAGCTCTGGCATATTGTTCTGTATGGCACTTCTCCTGGCAGAGCCTGGGGAAGGAGCGAGCTTCCCCAGGGCCAGCACTTCAGTTCAGCTGGAGAGAAGGGTGAGTGTTGAGTGATCCTTACTGAAAAAAAGGCACGTTCTTCTGTAGCTTAACTATTGCAAAAGTGACATAATGAAGTCAAATGTTAGGGCATGATCATTAGGAGAATTCATTAGAAACGCTTGGCTGTACAATGAATTCAGTTGGAAGTTATGAACTATAACTCTTTAGCCTTAGTGGAAGGAAGCAAATCTTACTACAGCGTTCTGCTTTTTCACCATACGAGCTGCAACTTCAGGGAAGCTGTACCAGAGGTGAACTTTGCCCATGTGCCAGAGAAACAGGCCAACAGACTGGGCAACAGGTTAATTGACTAGGTAAAGTCCAACATCTCCTCCAGAGGACTGTAGTTTACCCAGATGGCAAAGGAAGATGGAGAAAGGCCCACATTTAGGAATAAAAGAGTTGTCACTTGTCATAAGACCTAGGTTCTACCTAGTCCACTGGTGTGGCTTATATGAATTAGTTGCTGTACAATCTGCCTCCCTGTTACACCTCATCTTAACCTCTAGTAGGTCAAACACGTTAAATCACCCCCTTGAAGAGCTGAGTATCTTTTCAAGATGTATGTTGACATTAATAACATACACAGAGCAGATAAAGGAAGCAGCAGTGGCACAAGCCTTCCGCAAACGTGTAGCCCAGGACAAAATTTATCTTAGTTGTACTAAAAAAGTTGTCATAGTTGTATTTAATAAAGATCCTGGACTATTTTTGAGGATGATGCTGCAGAGTTGTGTTGAAGACATTGAGAAGGAGCAGCAATGGCCCAGTCTGGAGACCCACCAGACTCAGACCCTCAGCATGTAGGCTGGATTTCAGCCATCCAGATTTGTTCAGGTTTGTAGATTTGTTTGTAGGTGGCTTCATCCGAGCTGACATTACTACAGTGGTGAAAAAGACACTTCTGAGGCAATGTATCCTAAAGAAGCCATCCAGAACAGGTCAGGTGAAGATCCATGCTGTGGAAATGCCAATTTCTTACCTTTTATAATAAAAAGAAGAGTGGAGTTTGATGGCTCAGATATAGCTATCTAACAGTAGATGGAAGACATCTTACCTCTCATCTCAGAAGAACAACATTTCAATTTTCATTGTCCTTCCCTCCCCCCAGATACCTTCAGATTTCAGTTGTCACAGATCTGAAGAAGTGTTTGAAAATATCACCTGAGTTTAACTAGCGTTTGCCTAAGCCTGCACGCGATCTAAAAACAAAAACTTCAACAAATGCAAACTGTTTCCCTGCCTTTAAAGGTAAGAGATGTGAACATGGGAGGAGCGTGTAGGTTCTGCCTAGAACTTTGATTTGCCTCATTTTGGCCTAGGAAGCAGGAGCAGTGGGGGGGATCTCTGCATCAACTGATCCAGCAGCATGTATCAATACCCAGGGTTTTGTCCCTGTAACAGGATGTATAGCGGCATCGTTTGTCTAAAAGCTAGTAAGTAATTCACTCAGCTGAAAGGTAGTGAGGGTTCACCTGAGCTTGTGTGCCTCTGATTTTTCTACGTATAGATAACATGCATTATTGTATGCCCTGGGTGTTCATGAATTAGAAATTTGATGCCTGTTAGCCAAAATTTATTTCATCAAGAAACAAAGTCCACTCATGTCCCTTGTGTCTGTGGATCAGCCTTCCAGATGTCCTACTCTGTACAGTTTCAAAAATGCTGCAGGGCGAGGAAAGGTGCAATACAGCATCTTGTACTGCAGCAAGAAAGGGCTTCACAGCAGGAAGGTTCTTAACCTCGGACCAAAGAATACTGTGAGAGCACAGAAATCGTTTGGGGGCTTCTAGTCTGCATTGGCATACTCGGGTGCTGTTGATTGATGTACCTGCTGGATCAAAGCTCCATTCTCCTCTATTGGATTTGATATTTATTGGGAGTCCTGGTGTCCTCCACCCGGATGTGGGTACGTTCCAGCTCAATGGCAAGGGCGTTTGTACAGGCAGGATGGCAAACAATGCCTGCTTGTTTTGACTGTAGGTTGTTAAAATGCTACTTTGGAGGTTGTGTCACGATGTTGGAATGTGATTCAGTGTGAAAGACACAGCAGCGTTTTAAAGGGATATCATGCAGATCCCTGCTCAGCTGCATGCATCGGGGGTATGAGGCTGCCCAGCACTGCGCTCACTTCCCATGCATGCTGTAGAGACCCGGATCTTTCTAACTTTCTTTGTAGGTGCTGCTTGCTAAAGTTCTTCAGCATTTTTCTGTTTGCTGGGGTTTATGCAGTCTGTCTACCCTTCCCTTGAAATGCAGCATCTGAAAACGAGATGCTGCACTTAGCTGAGAACTCACATGTGCCAGAAAGAAATAATTCTGTGACCTCCGTTGGGTACAATGCTCCTGGTAACCCCTAGGAGATTGGTCTGACCCTAGTAAGAGACAAAAGCCAGAGAGCTAAAGTGCAGGAAAAAGAAATTCCTTGGAAAAAGGTCTGTTGAGGGCAGGTAAATACGAAAGAACCATTTCTGCCTCTGTAAACTCCCAGAGTGCAAATTGGAGGTCAGAACAGCGTTCTGCAGGAGAGATGTTACGTGTGCCTGTCCTGTCCTTTCTGTCTTTCCTTGGCAGTGGCTGTTTGTCACAGCTGCTACAGGACGCTGGGCTGTTTGTGTGACTTGGGAAAGGAAGGGGACAGAGGTGCCTTGCTCTGCTGCTGGGATGCTGGGCAGCAGCTTTGGCTTTTGGCCTTGCTCTAGAGAGGAACGATTGAGGTTTGGGGCCAAACTATCCACCGGTCACATAGGACACCTGTCTGTACCTGGGCTTACGTTCAGTGGGGTTAATTGGAGGTGTTCATGGATATGGCTGGCTGGGAAATTTGGAAATGCTGAAAAATTGTGTTGTGCCAGACTGGAGTGAAAATGTCATGTGCTGACAAACCAAAAGGAAAAAAAAAATAAGTTTTTCTCAGTTGAAATGTTTTTCTTGACATCTCTGTGAAAAGCTGAGAAAAAGAAAAAAATCAAAATGAAAGATTTCAAAATTTAATTAAACTGCACAGACAGTTCTCTTGAACAAAAAGCAAATGTCTTTTTAGTAACTGTTCAAACAGCATGTTTTGATTATTCTGGATTTTTCCCCCAATCTTTTTTTTTCCCTTGGGTCTGGAAATATAGCGACACCAAACCATCCCTAGAAAAAAGGTTTGGGTTTGGACAAATCCAAGTGTTTCAACAACAACATGTTTTGTGAGAAAATTCCCTGCTGCTTCTGTTCATCAATAAATTTGATGAGTTTAACCAGTCTCATGGCTGGCTAGGGAAAAAAAAAAAAAGATCCCCCAGTTAGAGAAGTGGATAAATAACTTGGCACAAAGTCCTTCTCTGTTGACTCAGTTTACTTTGTGGACCCGGGCACGACTGTCATAATAAATTAAAGCATGTGCATTCCCATTTGTCACTTCATCACTTCCTTTTGCTGCCTTCCAACATGTGGTAAACCCATTAGTTTTAACACAGAGAGAAAAGACCAGAAGAGGGGAGGAGAACAACGCTAGAATTAAGGGGAGAGAGGAAAAAGGGGAAGACTTGCAGGGCGGAGCGACGGCATCACTGAGGCAGGCACAGGTGGCGTATTTATGGGGGCAGACTCATTCTAAAGTTGTTGGGCTCCGTCATCTGTTGATGGGGAAAAAAAGGAGACGATGGTTCTTCTGGGAGTCGGTAATAACCCCCCTGCAAATGCTTAGGGTGGCCCAAAATCCAAGATGGAGAAGTCTCCTCTCAGTCCCGCCCTGTCCCAGTGTTTGAGCGAGTTGTGCACAGGACCATTACCGTGCAAGATGTTCCTTGCTGTCTCTTCGTCTGTGCACGGCTTCTCTTCGTCGCTCCTTGCCATCATCTGCAGTCATTTCCTAGAGCTAGAAGAGGGATGTGCTCAGAGCAGGCCCCTTGTTGACAAGGTGTGAACAGATTGATGGCCATCCCATCCCACCTGGCTTCACAGGAATAAACGCAGCCCAAGCGGGCTTTCCGGGAATCCCCCGCCAAACTTCAGCCCCTGCAGAAACAGAGGGTTTGTGCTTTGAATGAGAGCAGAGGTCAAATTCAGAAAGAGAAAAGGGCGTGTTAGGTGTATGTAAGTGTGGTGGGAAGCTCAGAAGAATGTAAGTTTGGGATTTGAAAGCATCACACTCCTGAATTATGATTATTTATTATGATGATAGTGCCTAGAGGCCCCAGTCTCGTTGTGCTAAGGACTTCACAGGCATATAATGAAGAGACAGTCCCTGCCTGGAAGATGAATGAGGAAAACCTCCCTAAAGGGGGCTGGGAACAGGTGTGGCATATATCCATCAAGCTGATGGAGCGTGTTTACGAGATGGGTATGTAACTGTGTGCAAGTGTAAGAGAGACAGCAAGAGAAGGAGAAAGTTGGATGGTAATTTTCATCTCCCTGGCTCTAAAGAAGGGTTTTGATTATTTTTAATCCTCACCTTTCTTCTCCGGTAATGATTATCCACAGGTAAGAAATGAATTATCAAAAAAGTTTTAGTGATTTTGCTGAAAATCTGGATGCTGAGAGATGTGTTTCAGTCATTCGCTCTGTCTTTAAGCAAGTCACTTCAGCTTAGACTTTTTTTAAAAGGTAATTAAGTACATAGTCCCCATGATGTCTCTTTAAAAGTCTGGCTTTCTCTAATCTTTTAGTGCTTCGGTTTTAGAAAAAAAAAAAAAGGATAAAGAAACAAGTTTTTTCATGAGCAGCAGATTTAGTGAAGCCGCGAATTTAGTGAAGCCCCACGGACTTGTAGCTTGTGTCTCCCAATGCAGATGGCTGGGGGCATCTCTGTCCTTGCTAGGTCCCCCACTGCGCTGGGCTGGGCAAAGCACAAAATACTGTCTGGAGCCTTTGGGGAGGGACCTGCTGCTCATGACAGGTAAGCTGCTGGGTTTTAGCTGCCTTGCCTTCATTTGGGAAACTCTGCCCCCTTTCAGATTTGCCCAGGACTGGACGACGGACTCCAAAGTTACACGATGAGGAGGGAAATGAGCAGTTGTACTGGCAACACAGTCACAGAAAAAGATTTGTTTCTTAAGCAGTCGGGCTAGGAGTGATGTTCACTTACTTACAGCAACATCCTGGAAACCTAGGGGTGAAATTTCCCTAATATTGAGGAAGCCTGTGCTTGCTAAGGGTTAATGAACCAACTGCTCTGAAGCTCATTAAAGAGAGGGGAACGGAGCAATCTGCCCAGCAGTGGGGCATGGGGCTTCTTGAGTACCTGAGGGAGCAAAAGGAGCGTGAGAGATGGATGAATTTTTTCTTTTAGTTCTTAGAACAATCACCAACAAGAAGAAACTTAGCTATTCTTAGTCACATCTAGTGCTATGCATAATCCTTCTTGCTGAATTATGGAATATGATAGCTTTTATTAAATCCATTACAATTACAGCCTCTCTGCTGCACAGGTTTAGAATATGGAATAAGTAGGGTGCATGATTTCAAATAAATATTTAAGGTTTTGATGCATGATAGTTTTAGACTCTTAGAACATAGGATTATATTTCGTTATGTCTGTTTGCTTTTAATTCATGCAAATTTTCCTATCCAGCTACTTTGTAGTGTTAGGAACTTTATTATTTATTGTTTTTAGGTTTCTTTTTGTTTGTTTCTTAGTGTTTGTACTAGGAAAAACATCATGGCTGGTGCAGTTTTGCCCCAGATTTTCTACTGGTAACTTGACTCTTCTGTAAAGTGGTTGAGTATATAAAGTCAGAGATAAGGGAGAATTTCATGTAAAGTTGAAATTAATCTCAGGAAGCATGCAACTGGAAAAGACATCAGTCAAAATTTTGTCAAAAAAAAAAAAAAAGAAAATTTGTCCAAACGCCGTTGAACAAAGAAGTGGGTTGTGTCTCTTTGCAGGGGACCCAGGAGCAGTAGGAGAGCAGGAGATGTGAACACTGCTGTTGCCCTGCATCTCCAGCTAGCAGCTGCTCTTGGGCTCTCCCATGCTCATGGACTTTCTCCTCCGTGGCACAGAGAAATTTCTGCCGGTAGCCTTGCTGCTCAAGTCAACAGCTCTTCTCTGCTGGCGTCTCAGCAGCTTTTGGTTAATCATGCTGCCCCTAGCCTTGGGGTAGGCGCTTCGCAAAACCAAGAACAGGACCACCTGATCCCCAAAGTGTCAGAAGCTCTCAGAGGGAGAAGCAGGGAGGGGTAGCGCAGGGTTTCCCTCGCGGGTTGCCCAGACAAATGATGCAGGAGCTGATGAAGAGCAGCTATCCGCATTGCCTCTTTGTAAACAAGGATGGGAATCTCTGAGCATGATAGCAAGAGGGAAAACCCCCTCTGCACGACTTCTGTGTGCTTCCTTTGTCTTCCCCACACCTGCTCCCTTTCCTCTTCCGTTCTCCCCACCCACCCTTCAAGAAGATGCTCTAGGTGTCGGCTTTGACTTGGCTGCCAATGCTCTGCGGAGATGTGTTAATGATGACTGGCAGCTTTTAAAAGTGCTGTTTCAACACCTTGCTGTCACCACACCTCATACTTCAGCAGCTTAGCACATGTTTCAAGGTGTTTAAAGAGTTTCCCGTGCAGCCCTTTTCCAGGCACTAACCCCTTGCCAGGAGCAGTAGCAGCTCCTGACCGCACTTTTCTGGCTGCGACCTTGTTAGTATTTGCCTACGACATGTAAATGAGCAGCGTGGTCGTTAGCTAGTGAAATGTGTAATGTTTTCCATTGTGTGGAAGGCTCCGAGCTGACAAGAGCAGAGCTTGTGTTCCAAAGTCTAAAGCAGTTGGCAGGTTTCTCAGTACCAGTTTTTTATGCCCCCGAGTGGGTTATGGAGCGGAAAAGTGGGCGGAGAGGAAAGAGGGAGGAATGTGTGTGGATGTATGGTGGGGGGAGAGTTAGCGAGAGAGAAGGGCCATTTGCAAGCCACCAGCTTTGAATTTAGCTCGCATGGGCCTTGTGGTGGTGCTGAAGGGCCTGTTGGGCTCATTTGATTGACTCTAGGCTTAATGCTGCTTGCCACTTACCAGCACTTGTCTTTGCTCATTAGCAGGGGGATTGTGGGCAAATATTTAGATATTCAAGAGAGGAAATGTTAATCTTTGCCGTGTTCACTGAATATTTAAATGAGGCGGCAGGCAGTTTTGCTCTGTGTTTGACCTAGACTTACAGTGCTGAGCAAACACTCGAGTCCTGGGATGAATTTGCAGACTTACACCTCCCTGCTATTGGGGTTGGAGTCCCGCAGTGAAATTCAGACCTTTTCAGGACGGGCAGTGCAAGCAGCCTACATAAGCCCTCCTGTGTGTCAGTGGTGCAGAAGCTTTGATCGCAGCAATTTGAAGCACAGGGAAGTGTCACCCCCAAGCAGTTAGAATAACGCTGGCTGTGTTACAGACCCTCTGCTCCCTGGGCAGGAGATGGCCCCCCAGTTATGGCTGAGGGTGGCCATGACTGATAATTACTGCTAGACCGAGCACTCAGCACACTCCTTTTGATTAAAAAAATGAGGAAAATACAGGTATTCTCTTGAAGCTTGGACAGGCAGATCTCCCAAGCACAAGTATGAATTAGGAACTTAACTTGTTTGGAGATGAGCATGGTATTTGTGATGGTGTCCTGATGTCTCTCATGTTGCTCTGGTGGATAGACTAGCTACCTCCTTTGAATGTGAAATGGACTGAGGTGAGGTTAATCTGCATTTACAAGCTGGAATTGGTTAACGAGTAGTGTCTTGCATCACGTCTTATTACCCAGAACTTTTCTGGAAGTTTACACATTTGCGTTTGTGTCCTTTCTCATTGCTGCCTCCTGTACTTATTCTAATCAATGAACGTGGAAGTGTCAAAATCTAATTTGAGATGGTTGCAGCTTTGTAGGAAATGATCTCAGTGGATAAGCTTAAAAGACTAATGTATCTGTATATGTAAGAGACAAAGGGCCAAAAGGAGTAAATCTGGCAGCTGTTTATTTAACCCATGTTTTAAGGGAGCATGTTTAACGGATCGTGGTGCTAGCTTTGCAAGGTAATGAAACAGATAAGGTAAAGCCAGATCCTGGCAGGTGCTGAGCACCTGCCCTGGCCCAATAGTACCTCTCTGGATCAGAACCTCTATGGTTAAGGCAATTCAGTCAACATGAAATTATTATTTAATTTGATCAATTTACATCAAAGTCACCTGAGAAATTATTCATTTATTCCTAAACACAGTCACTGGCTACATGCTGAAGGGTGATGTGAAAAACATTTATTATGGATTTTATTATTGACAGAGTGCCTAAACACAGTTTCTTTATATTTTCTGTCTCTTGTATTCCAGTAGCTGCTAGTCAATTACATATTTCTCCAGTAAATTGGAGGTTTAGAAAGTCACTTGGGAGTTGCACGACTCCTCTTAGTGGGAATTAAAAGAGAGTTATCCTAGATTTAGGTGCATCTGACAACTCCCCCATGTGCAATTCCTCCATTGGTGTCTGCGGCCTCTTGCCCGGGATCTCTTCTTGTTTTCCCTTTGGCATTTTCCCTTTTGTCTTTATTATTCCTTTTATTATTCAGCCATGCCCTCAGTGGTATTATACCTTATAGACCAGCTATCTGGAAACAAGAGGCAGTAGGCAACTTGTGAGCCAAAAGCTAGCCATGGCTTCAGCCACAGCAAGAGCTTTGGGTCATGTCAGTCTGTTCACGGTGGTGGTGGCAGGCATGAGACCCCACGTTTATACCATCTGGTTTCACTTCTCTTGGCTTTTTTACGTTTGCAGCACCAGACTGGCTGGGCTTTTCCACGTACAGTAAATGGCTGCTTGTGTGTAATTTTTGAAATGCCCTCTTTGAGTCTGTTCTCATTGACAGACTTTTTTGTTGTTGTTTTTCCTGAGTAACTCTGGCATTGTGTTCAGAAAACTCTGGCTCGTAGCTCTCCGCAGATATAGGGCACTTGCTGCTCTAGGGAGTGATGCGGTAGTGGGAGAGAGCATCAAAAGGAGTCTCCTGCAGTTGGGTTTGTCAGCTGCACTCAAGTGCATCTGACACCCAGCAGACTAAAATTCCTGGTACCGTTTCCTCCACCGATAATCCCTCGTCACAGCCTTCCCTCCTCCTCTGTTACCTTTGCCTGGAGCCCAGCAGGAGCAGGATGGTGGGGTGAGGGGCAGCACTAAAATAAACCCAGAAGAGCCTAAAACCGAACAGATTCCAACCTGTATAGGACAATTCTCCTGTTAGGGAGCGTGCCCATCTTTGCACTGTCTGAGGATTGTTCTCCAGTTGCTGTTTTAGGCCATCTGATTTTGAAATGATGCTAGCTGTAGGGAAATAAAAGCATGTTTATCTGGGGCTTGTGCCAAAGACGCAGTGTAACGTTAAGTCGAGGTGGAAACAGGAAAGGTCATGTTCACATCCGTGTCTCCTTGCTTCTTCCTCTGGAGCTTCTGTCTTGGCAGGTGTCTGTAGGATAGATGGGAAAAGATAGTGGCTTGTGCTCAAGAAAATTCAAAGCAGCAGCAGCAATAATCCCAGTAACAGGGCAAGTCAAAGAGCTGTAAGATAAAGAACAGATAATGAGGATTTGAATGTTGTATCTCTTTTCTATGTTTTTCCCTACAGCTTGAGATGTGTGTTCCAGTAGCGGGTTTCCCACTGAAAAGTTCAGTCCAGAAAGGAGGTGGGTGACCCTTTGTCCATGGCACAGACTGCAGAAGTTCTCACCTCTGCCACTTGTTCAGTTCTGACTGTGATGGTTAAAAGAGAAAAGTCATTCTCCGATAGATTTAAGAAGCCGGTATAAAACAGGTCCACTGATTTAATTGCCAATACCTAAAGAAGCTTGTCTGATGGAAGATCATCACTGTTATTGATTGGGATGGGAGGTAACATGCACTAGGACAGTTTCAACAGAGGGGCCAGCATGACTTGGAAAGCTGTTTAGAGAGGCAGGGATGTGTTCTGTGCTGGTGTAGCTATTATTCTTCATAAGTGAATTTAGCCCACGTGGAGGAGAAACAATTCCCTATGCTTGCTTCGCCCTCACCGCTGACCTCTAAGCGGGGATTAAGTATTACACTGACTTTTACCTAGCAGTGAGTTATAGTCTATGTGCATGGGGGCTCCTGTCCTCAGGATCATTTCTCTCCTGCTCTCTCAGTATATGATGCTCTTGTTGGTTTATTGGTATTTCTGTTTTTTGTTTCATTGGTTGGTTCTTTTTTACCAAAAAGTAATAATTAAAGGGAAAACAAATCTTCCCTTCATCCCCAACCAAAACCATAAAGAAAGCAGGCAGTTTGTGATTCTTGGTTGCACGTGGCAGGAAGAAAATATTTAATTAATTTTCTAGTGTGAGCCATTGCGAACATGAAGGGGACATTGTCAACTAATTTGCTTTTTCCCACAAAGTGTTGCACAACCTATCTAGGAAAGTGTCTTTTTGGTGTGGTATATGCCAAGCTCCAGAAAGGAAAATGCTGCTGAAGCAGTGCCAGCTGGCTGTGCGCCCACGCTCCGTTTCCAAAGCCAAGGTAATGGCATCAGCAAGGTTGGCATGAAAGCAGAAACAAAACAATCTCAGCATTTGACTGCAGGCACCCTTTGGAGCAACTCCTGTGTGAGACAGGAGAGAAGGAGATGGGAGAAAAAAGTGTTCGCCCTAGTAAAAAGTGTTTGGGGGAAAAAAAGTCCAGTGAACCAAGTTGTTGGTGGAAGGTGCAGTCCTCTGGACACCAGGAGGTTCTGGGGAGCAGTCAGCTTCAGTCAGATAGCTCAGCAGGAACTACCTAAATCCTTCGTTTTTACAAGTAGCAAAATGTAAATATTGACAGTGTTGAAACATAATCTGCTGAAAGTAATTCCATTTCAGTTTTTTTATGACATGGCAAAATATTAACTGAGCTGTACGTCTTTCATTCTTATGTACTAAAGAATTAAATAAATATTAAATCCAATAAAAATATAATTGTTGCTATGAAAGCAGGAGCTTGAACCTCTACTAAACAAGCTTTTGTTCCCCCAGAATTACTGGTTTAGGGTGATTCTGAATTTTCAGTTTCTTGTTATGGTTCATTACAGTTAGGGAGTATTTCTGTCATTATGAAACTTTGTACAGAAACTGTTTGCAGACCAGCTTTAATCAAGGTGTGCTCTGAGATCATTTTAACTGTGGATACACAGTTTAATCTTTCAGTGTATTTTAGAACAGTTAGATAAGAGGACCTACATGATATTACGTATAAAATACTTGGTGTTTTACCATGGGCCCGTACCTGACCCAGTGTTTCCTGCTGAGCAGTGGGGTTTGTTAACTGGGGTACAGTCCCATTCTGATGTGTCTAAAGGACTTCAGAAGGGAGAGGTTTCCATCCTGCTAGCTAGGAGTGCAAGTGAAGCTACCTCTCAACTATCTACATCCATCTGTTTGTTCAGATTTGTGGATCAGCAGAATTGGCTCAAGGGATTTTGAGGTCATTTGAGGAGTCAGAGGGACCCGTGAGTGCTGATTTGGTGCCGTGGCTTACTGCTCTGAAAGTGTTTCTGATAACTCACAACAAGAGAAGCATAACGGATTTTCAGGGTGTTACAAGATGCCAAAGACGTCACAACCACCCTAGCTGTGACTGGTTAAACCTTTTTTTTTTATTATTTTTTTATTTTTTTATTTTGTGTGTGATCTGCCTCCAGCACCGTCCAGGACTATTTTGCCTTTATTTACCCATATTTTTTCATGTTTTTTTTTTTCTTTTTGTTCTTTTTGTTATAGGAACAGAATATAGATACAGCTGGAGCCGTCTGCATGTTGCTGTCTTTTTGAGCAGTGGAAGATGAGTGTAGACTGTAGCAATGTGCTTATTTAGATCCGCTGCTCTCTTCAGCCACTCTGCTCTCAGTCGTTCCCAGCAATAACACGTGAGGTTTATCTTTTGTTGTGTAGCTTGCTGGGCAGAAGCCAGGAGGTTAATGCATGCTGGAATGTCATCCCTAGTATGACACTGCAGTGGAGGTGTTGGAATTGAGCACTGGTAGATATACGTTTTATTCCTAGCCCACTCATGGACTCATCTTTTTCTTTTGCCATTTCTCTCCTCCCAGAGAAGATTGGGCAGTGGTGCTCTGTACTTGGCAGGGGTGCTGCAAAGCTTGTTGCATGTATGTTTGTGGAGTGCTCCATGGGTGTCAGGCATCAGTAGAAGTTCACAGTGGTGCATTTTGCAGTGACTCTGTCCTCTTCCATTTGCCCTGATGAGCATTAATTGCAGACGTCCCACCTTTGGGGAAGGATTAGGCCTTCTGTCAAGATTTCTGGTGCTGGCTGTTGAGAAGGAGAAGATTTTTGAACAGTAGTTAAATCTGTGAAATTTGGGCATTCTGAGGCTTTGGGGGTTAGATTTATCCCTTCTTTTCATTGAAGAGGAAAGATGGTGGGAAATCAAATATTACATCAAAAACTGAATTTTAGTTCTTAAGAAAATTATGTATATTCATCACGTGGAAATTACTAGTAGGTCAGTTTCCCAAACAAGTAGAGGTTCTTAACACTTGAATAGAAATAATTAGACCAAACATAGTAGAGATGAGGGATGCGAAGCATGCCCAAGCACTTCTAAGAGAATATTGTTGTGGTTAGTTGTATTCCTAATGCGTAGGTGAAACCAGAACATTCAATGCAGAAAACACTAAAAATGTTAGCTGTAAAAGAAAAATGAAAAATGAAAGTGAAAAAAGTTACTCACCAGGGTTCTACCAGAAATACTACGTGAATAGAGACCTAGTAATACAGAAGAAATCCAGGAGTCTAGAGGAAAGAGCGGCAAAATAACTGAAGCATCTCTTTCTATTAGTGTTAATATGGCTCAATATTAAGGCTAACAGTAAACTTCACCTACTGTATGTGGAAACTTAACTTTGTGAGTGTGGAAATGCTCTTGTTTGGTCTGGAATACTTACTAACGTAAGGAATATAACATAGGAATACATTTGAAGGAACGAAAATGACCCTAAACTCCTTGAGCATTTGAAGTAGAAGGAGGTCTATTGAGGGTTAACGGGCATCTTTCAGATCTCTGCAAGAGGAAGAGAAGCAGTCAAAGAGAAAAGTAAAACTTCAGAGCAGCTAAATATTCTTTTGGTTCATCTTTCTTCTTTTCCAGCAGATGCTGGCAATGGTTACCACTGCAGCTTTACTCTTTTCAGGTAATAAAGGTGAGACACTTAGGTGTCAAGAAGCAGTATTCTGGAAGGACTAATTGGATTGCATCCAAGAGCTCTGGAGGAATTAAAGATAAAGGTCTAAGCTTGCAGTTAAACAAGCATCCTCTGGGGTTTACTTGGCAACTAATTTCTAGCTCTTCAGTGTCATTTATGAAAATTTTGGTGGTGTTTTTTTTTTTTTTTTTTCCATTTCTGGTGAACTTTTTGCAGACAGAAGGAGGCAGGAGTGGAACAACAACCCCCTGATCTGTACAATTAAGTGCTGCATGTCATCTCAGAAATTACAGAGTCCTGGGCTATATTTCAGTACCTGGTAACTAAAAATGGCTTAGTGGTCAGAAAGTCATTGATGTTTGCTTCAGAGGTAGTAGTTATTGGCAGATGCCCAATAAAAGGCAGAGCTATTTTGTCATCTGTCAAGGAGATAGGATGGTGGGGTTTAGGACCACTGCTTTGGTTTATAATGTAAAAGTATATGTCTGTTAATTCTATTCTTAATTAGCTGCATCAGTCTGGGTTTGCTGCTTTTGTATGCTGTGTTTTAGCGGCAATTGACTGTTTTTACCTTTTCAGAAGGAGAAAGATGTAAAAGCAGCTCTTGGAGTCAGTCTTTATTGACTACTTGTGCAATTCCTGGTTACCCTGACCAAGGTCAAGAGATTGTGCCCAGGCAATAATTCGTCTGTCACAAGAACTCCTGTGTGACTCCTGCCGATCGCTCAGATTGCCCGCAGCAGCTGCCTTCGCTCTTAAGGTAGGTGAGCAGAGAGGAGGAATGAGCAGGCCTTTTTCTCTTGCTTTTTTCTCTAAGCTTTTTTCAGGCCATGGAGACTTGATCTCACTGTTTGTAAAATAGAGCCTGGTGTTTCATACCTGCTGAGATACGGTTTTTAGGATCATATGAACATTGAGCACCTGGCTGAAGAAAAGGCACGTGCATTAAGGACTTACTCTCTGTCTGTTTTCTCCTTTGACGTCAGTGCTTTCAGCATGGGTAGTCTTGATGAACGTGGGTTTTAGGCTGAGAAGGCTCCAGCCCTTTAACCTTAGAAGCCAAAGGGAAATAAATTCCTGCTTGCGTTGAATGCCCTGGTTCATACTGAGTGCTGAGATTGAGGTGTGGTGTTTCTCACCTGGTGTGTCACTAGTATTTAAAGCCATGGAGTGACGCAACCTCTTGCAATGTTCAGGTCTTAGAAGATATTATCAAGACAAACTGAGATCTTAGAGCTCAGGCCCCAACAGGCAGCTAGCACTCCTGATCATCTTCTGAAATGCAGTTAATTGTGTGCCTGCATACACACCCTGTTAATGAGTAAGTAGTCTCTAAAATTTCACCTTTTACAAATACTTGCAAACTGACCCTGAAATGTCTCTCAACCCAATTAAAAATGACCTCGTGTCTCTGAATCACGAACTGTTCATAACTGGGAGTGGATCCACTCAGTTCAGGTGTAAAAATGTCAAGTCTTCAAGAAGTAACCCAGAAATATTACAAACTGTCACAAGAAATACATTGGCTCAGTTTCTTTCCCTTGATATTTCTACCCTATTGCTATGAATTTTACTGGATCTGTTACGAGGATCTTTATCCCAAGTAAGTCCCAGGAAAACAGCGACAGTGCTGGTGTGCAGCTGGCAGGGAGCAGAGCGAGTGGTGTGTTGCCTGAACCGATGGCCTTGCCTTGCCCGGCATGGTGTCTGGCACAGCTGTCTGTCTCCTGTATTGAGCTGAACTGCTGTATAGGTCAGGACATGTTTGGCCAGGCCTGTGACTGTCTTCCGGACATTCACCAGCCCTGTCTCCATCTATCCCTGTATTACCACATTCCTTTCTCTTTTTTATGCTGAGATCTCCTGTGTCTGTCTTTCTCTCTTCTCTCTAGCCTCAAACCTCCATATCTGTCTGTCTGTTCCGGACAGCACTACAGTGTATGAGTTATTCCGAAACATGAATGATTTTTATCCTGGTAATCCTCTGTCAGAAAGAGAAAAAGGGGTTTTATTCTGCTTTTTTCTCTCCCTCCCCAGTCTTCACCATGCTTCCTTCCCAGCTTTCCTCCATCCAGTTCTCCCTTCCCCTCTCTCATGACGTGAGCACGTTATTCTGTTCAAGCTAATGGCTTTTACTTGCTAATGGGAGAACTGTTCTCTTCTGTCCTTTGCTCTTTGGCAGCCCCTGAACTCTGCTATTTCCTGTGAGGTTTGATAAGTCTTGAAACTCCACCCGCAAGAGTCTAAAAAGCTCAGGACTCCAGACTGCATTGTGTGTTTGAGTGAATAGTCTCAGGTCCTCTTTTGATCATAACAGCTACACACGTTCACACTTTAGTCCTGTAAGCCTTGCAGAAGTTTTACTAAACGTCTAGCTACAAAGCAAATTTTATGAGCCGTATTACAGGTGTGAAGCAGCTTTTATTAGGGAGGAATGTGTCAGGAGAAGCTCTGCAGGTTAAGATTTCTCAGCTGTCTGATGTCACTGTGGAAACGCAGGCTGCATCCCTTTTTTAATGGATATAAAATATAATTCTCACCATCCAGGCTAGCTTTAGTTCCCTGCTTATTGGGAAGGTTGTGAAACCATGGTCACCATATCCTCAACATCACAAGTTCTTGATTTTGTCTGCCCCCTATGCAGAAGGGCACTGACTTCGTTTTTGAAGGGCACTGACTTTGTTTTCATCAAAACTTCCCAGCATTTTGTTCATGGAGAGGTGTTTTGTGAGGGGTACGTCAGAGGGGCAGACACAATAAAACCGTAAGCAGTCCTAGTGGTGTGGCGTATTTGGCATGGATTTTCAAATGGCTTCTTGTTGTGCCACTCAGCCTGGAGGACATGTCTGAAGCCTAGGGTATGGGGCAAAGAGGCTCTGCTTGAGGACAAGACATTCCAGGGCTGACTGATGAGCAGCTGTAGGAAGCAGACGAGTTTTAGCACGTCATTTACAGCATGGCCAGTAAGGAGAGTCAGGTCCAATGGATAAGAACTAGCCTGGCATTCGGAAGGTGCATGCTCTGCCTCTGAGTCTGGCAGTAAACTGCTGTGTGAGGTTGGCTTTATCCTTCCATGTTGTGTCTTGGCTTGTTCAAGGAATCTTCAAGGTGTTTGTGATTTCTTAGTGTGTATGTGGCTCTGCCATGCTTAGCACAGGGACCTTGTCTGAGGGGCTTCAGACTGTAGTTATGTATCGATCAGACCTCTACACTAAGATGACCACATAATTCTAAAAAATACAAACATGTGAGAGCCAAAACTAGAAAGCTGGGTGCTCAACCTGACTTTAATCCTTCTTTCTCGTCTGTAACTTTCAATTTCTTTGGATAATTTTTACAGCAAATTGGTAGCCAACATAATTTGAAGGAGGAGAAACCTACCTGATCTTCCTGCATCCTATGTTCTTTCATTGTACAAAAGCTGAGCAGGTTTCACATTTTTTTAATACCTTCTCAGAGCAGAAGCCCTGGTGAGGCAGTGCACCCTGCTACTAGCTAATTGAAAGTAGGTGGTGTCTGCTCCAGAGACATCAAATCAGGTGGGTGGGATGTGATCACTACACACTGTCCATATTTCGTGATAATAAAGTCTCCAAGGAAAGGAATCTGGGGGAAGCAGCTCAGTTTCCTAACTGCCTTTGAATTCAGAAGACAGCAAAATGGTTTTGTTTCTTAGAAAAAAGAGAGAGGCCAGCTCTAACGATGTCTCTGAATGTGAGAATATGTTTCTGTGTTGATATTTCTTTATCTTTTATGCGATATATTTTTATTTTCCGTGGAGTTTGGCTTGCTTTATTTACATATATAATAACCTCCCTACTGAGTAAACAAGAGATGCCCAGCTAAGCAAACAAGCCTGAGGGTGATGGGAGAGAGAAAGGAGAAGAATAGCGAGAGGGAGAGGAAAAGAGAGGTGGCAATAGGAAAAGGGTAAACAGACAAGCACTAATTAAGGCCTTCATCACAAGCGGGGAGATGTGCGAGGCTGACAGTCAGTCAAGCAGATAAGGGGAGATGAGTTAAAATCTAGCCCCAGGTTTTGAAGGCCCCGGGGCCCTGGCAGACAAGAGCACAGTGAACGAACAGGAAGCCACTGAAAGGTCATTTGCATGAAATGATGTTCAGGATCTTCGCTTTTGTTGTTGCCCTGATAGCTTTAACCCGTTCCTGGCCCAGGAAACACGCAGAGATAAGACGCTCGCAGCCAGACTCTGTACATGGCTCGAAGGCTTCGTTTGGTGGCCTCTGAGGGAGCGTATGCTTCGTGTAGGGACAGAGAGGGCTTGCATTTGCCACTGAAAGTAAGGGGAGCTGAAATTCCTTGGCAAGTGATGTGATCACACTCTAGCAGAGCAGAAAATAGAGAAATCATTAAAATGGGAGACTCTCGGTGTGAACTGAGCCGCGAGCTTGCCAAGCTGAAGGGAGATGCAGTGACCTGCAGTGGTCACACACAGTCAGGTATACTAAGCTTTGAATTTTGTTCATCTTTCCAAATCTTAGGAGTCTCCATTGTGGAGTGATGCTAGAGCATATTGTCACTTGCCCTTGCTGTGTTGTCACAAACATATCATGACTATCAGGAGCGTTGTGCAGGTGGCTCCTGTCTGCCCCTTCAGCTGGAAATGAAAATACTCTAAATGTGTGGTGCTGATGAAAGAATGGGCAAATTGTAGTCACAGTCTCTTCTCCCTGAGCTACTTTAGGAAACAAGATCTAGCTTGGATCTCCAAGGGACTTCTGACACTAAAATTATTATTATATGTTCTCAATGTGCTTAGGCATTTAGGCAGATTGTAATTCTTAGTGACATGGCAAGAGAAAGGGATGCAAAAGTGCTCACCATTTTGTAATAGTCAGACAGCCTAGCACACTTGTTTTTTTTTTCCCTACTTCTTTTTAGACATTTGATAAGTCACAGTCGTTACTCTTGTTTTCCTTCTGAAACATAAAAACTGGTTATAGAGAAGTCTACAAGATTAAACAGGGGTCTGGGCTACTGGACTTCTGGGTTCTCCTCCAAACCACTGCTACTTCATTACTGTTTGACCTTCTCCATCTCATGTCAACTCCTTGTGAGTAATGTATCTGTCTGCCACAGAAGGGCAATAAGCCTTAGTTGCCTCCAAGACAGGGGATGACTGGAATTGTTAAATCTGATATTGGTAGAGCGCTTTCAGGTCCTTGGGTAAAAATGGTGTTGAAGGTAAAACAGTAGTTAATGGTAGAGTAGCACTCTGGTGGGGGTGGTAAACTGGGTGTTGAAACTTCAGGTTTAAGGCCAAATCGTGGTGGGAGTCCAGCAAGGTCTTCAGAGGCATCAGCCTGTTGTGATGTAGGGTCTCACTGAAGATTTCCAGTGGAGTGAGCTCCATTTAATCATTTCCAGGAAACAGCCCCCTTTCAGTTCCATATCAGAGCTGAAATGTTTGAACCTGAAGTTCATCTTGTACTGAGACTGAACAGATCTGGGCTGTTGTACTTGGCGAGCTCTTGGGTTTTTCTGCTAGACTCAGCCCTGTCCAAACCAATGCATTCCCCATGCAGGTATGGAGACTCTGGCACAAGCTCAGCTGCAGCAAATACCTTGTTTAGTGCTGTGGCTAGCCACAGCTTCCTAGAGGTGATGGTGCTCGCTGGCATTTGGTGTAAGTAATCTATTTCTCTGCTTCTAGGATAAAATCATCTTAATAATGAAGACATTTTGTGTTTAAAAGAAAAGACAACAAAAAGCTCCTGAACTTTTCTTCTGTTTCATTCTGCTTATAGTTAGCACTGCGTTCCAAATGCAGGCTAGTATTACAGCATGCTCAAATCCCATTTAGATAAATATTTTTAAAAGCTACTGCATGGAATCAATGGATATGATAGCGTGTAGGATTACAGGTAATTGTTCCGTGTTCTGAATACAGTGCCATGACTGTGAAAGGACATTTTCTAAAGCAGGAGCTAGGAGCACATGTAAGAGTAGCAGAATATAGATAGCCTTTGGCTAACTGCTTAGTGCTCCTGCTCTCTGTAAGATTTTAAAAGGCCACTGTCATCAAGTAATCTTTCTTTTACTTTGCTGTATGTAATAGCTTCTTTAAAAGCCTAGAAATGATTTTATTTATCGTTTTACTTTGGACAAATAGCACTTTCTTCTTTTTTTTTTTTTTGGCCTAAGATTCCATTGGCAAGTCAACCCCAAGCTGGGTTCTGTGTGTTTTTGCTTTAAATTCCTCATAATGTCAGTGCTAGCCTCAGCCTAAGAGGAGATTTCTAAAAGTGTGAATAATCTGTTCAACATATGACCTTGAAAGCTGAGCAAGTGGAAAGGAAATATTGATTATTAAAGGTGAGGTGTATGGTTTGGAAAGAAGCTTTATGTAGCTTCAGTAAGAGAGATCAGTGAATTCATATGTTGAGAGAACTCATTTGTATGAAAGAAGAGCCCTTGTGCTCGTTTAGTGGGGAAACGTGTAGTTCCATTCTGTGTTTTATGAGAACACGCTGCTGGTGAAAGACAACCCTGTAGAAGGCCTACAGTGCAATAACCCAAACTCGCCCTATACTTAGGGTTAAAATGCAAAACTGCTAACTTCCCTTCATGCCAGTGGCACAGATGACTAGGACAGGGGTTGTTGCAACAGGGTCTATACAGCAAGCAGAAGAAGTGTTGTCCTTCTTCTTTTTAGCTGCTGAATTTGGTTGTCCAGTGGAAGAGCGAGTCTCTGAGCGGAGTGCAGCCCATTGCCAACTCTGTGCCCACCTTTCCTGTCCTGTGCAGCGGTGAGCTTGTTCTCCAGAGAGCACGTTGCTCTTGCCATAACGAACAGCCTAGACATTCAGCCCAGCTCACAGCCTGGACAGTCAGGTAACTCTTGGTTCCAGCCTGGTTTTAAGTAACGATGTGTATGGAACTGGGCAAAACATCTGCCAGCAATGACAATAGAAGTTGCAAAGACACAGGAATATTCTTCTGTCCTCTCTTTGAGATTCATCTTTGGTACCAAATGTGCCTAAAAATTTGTGATTCTAGGTCAGGGAGGAGAGGCAGCCCGATGTTTGTTCTCTCAAAGAGTGGAGCACCCCATGACTGTGTTAAACAAACAAGCTGAGAGATTTCAGGCTCTCTGCATTTTTAACTTCTCATTTTAGGACAATGCCAGCCTCTGCTATGCCAGCATGGTGTGATACGTGCCCAGCAGTGTGGCACAGGGTCAGAGAGGTTTGCTCACTGCTGGGAGCAGCCTGTGATTTCCCAAAGCCCAGGCAGGCGATATTTCTCTCTCTCTCTCTCTTTTTTTCCCTTTTCTGCCTGGGAAGGAGGCAGCATCACAGACCTTGTCACCCGGAGCTCAGAGGACAGCAACCATATGCCTTCCGACCTCCCCTTGCTTTTCTAGGAAAGATTCAGCCTGCTGGGCATTTCCTATCAGAATCGTTAAGAGACAAGGCTGGGATGTGGCCCAGGCTGGCGTTCCTCTGGTGCTGCGCGTGGATGGAGGAGAGGGGGAGGGCGAGGAAGGGAGCGTGGCAGCGGGAGGAGGGTGAGGAGACTGGGCTGCCAAAGAGGAGGAGGAGGAATGGGAGAGAGGCGAGATTGGCATCTTCATGTGCACGAGGCTGGCCAGCGTCAGGACAGCTTGATGAGCCTGCAGGCTGCTATCTCGCGCAGTTGTTCTGATTGCAGTGATGGGCTTGTCTGGTGGCTTGGACACCAGCTTTCATTATCATGCTCTGCAACATTTGCAGTGGCAGGGAAAGAAGGGAATGGAGGAGGTAAAGAAGCCCTGGAGTTACACACACACACACACACACACACGCATGCACACACACAAATCGGAGACAGGAAAGGGAGAGAAACAGCTTTGGCTCCAGGCTATTGATTTTGTTTCGTGACACTTGCTCATTTCCCACTTAGTGTGCTTCTCTGCTCTTGTACCTTCCCGGTACGGCTAGAGCAGCTCCTGGTATAAGAATAGCGAACCCAGAGCAGCAGGGGCTTAGCAACTGGAGAGTCGACCCATTGATCTGAAGCCATTTTGCAAACAATCCCATGTGCTTGTAACAACATGCAAACAGCATGGCATGTCTCCACGCTCAGCAAGGGCACATACTCGCACTTGCTTTCTCACAAAGATATACTCAGGCATGTCTTGTATATGCACATGCATCCTCTTCGTATGTCCACACTTCTGCTTCTTACCTAGTCTTCCAAATACTCCCACGGCCTCTCTAACAGTCTTGTCTTCTGTCAAGGAATAGGAATCTGGATGCAGAGCTATCAGAAATGTCTTCCTAGAAAAGGGATGCTTCTTTGGAGGCACGGCCCCAAATGTTGCAGTACTACTCCAGTGGGGCTTTAACCTCAACTGCAGTACAGTCGGAAATCCTGGGACAGTGATACTATTCAGGCAGCACCAGCCTGTTCGTTTTTCTTCTTACCTCATTTATTCCTTGTTCACTGAGCATTGCTGCCAGAGTCACAGGTGGCAGATGTGGCAATAGCAGTTTTGATCTTTGCCACTTTTTTTTTTTTCTTGTAATGTAACCAGCTGCCTGACCCGAGGGAAAGGGAAAGATACTGCTAGTTGATTGGAGAGTTGAGTGAAGCAGGGCTGTCAGCAAATATAGGTAAAACTGTATAAGGGTTCATAGGACGCTGTGTTGTTGCCACCCATACTTTGTCTTGTGAAATCTCAGGGATTATCGGACGATTGTTTTCACACCAGCACCAGAAAGCTTGGGGGTATGGAGGAGGTCTGCAGAGTCGGTGCTACTTTGCTGTTAGCATTGTGTTCTTGTATTTAGCAGCTTCTGCTAGAGCTTCTCTGCTCCTCAG